>NC_087074.1:7357725-8557725 GCF_026151205.1 Bolinopsis microptera
AATATAACCAACTCTTCCCCTTACGACATTATTTTACCCCCTTTCGTCGGTTCTGATGATACTATCCTGGTTGTATGAAGAGTTTAGTTATCCTTTTGTAGTGATGCTATGGTAATTTAGCATGTTCGCTTCTACAATACCTGTATTTATACACTCGGGTTCATTAAAATCGAAAATAAATTCCGTTCCTGAGGTGCAGGTCACCTCGCTGCTCCCTTTATTGAGAGCTCTGGATTCAACACAATTCACTTCCACCACGGTTCCTGGGACTACTGGGAACTGTGTTGATGTTCTTATCACAGTTCTCCACTCAGCCTTCAGTCCCGTACAGCTCACTGTCGATATGTCATATTAAATCACGTTGAACTGATTATAGTAATTAATTGGGTTGTGTGATACAATTATAAGGGTTATTTTGACGGTTTCTTATGTTCTCTTCCGCGATTTAGTTTTGCAGTCCCGAACCCTTTCAAGCAACCTCTAACACAATTATAATATCGTTTGCTCGGGGGTCCAAGTCTCAAATACTGTATACAGTTTACCATTCTGTAGCACAGTTAATTCAAATTTAAAACACAACAATAATATAAGATTTAAAATTATCTTACCACAGGCAGTTTTGTCAGAGTTTGGTTTCCATCCAGCGTCACATGTCTCACAGCTTGTCATAGCATCATTCCGATATGTTCCTTCCCCACACGGCTCTGGAATTATAACGCTACAACTGGAAAATCGTTGTGGAAGATAAGAAAATCGTTATTATTTAAGTAATTAAGTACAGTTCAGATATGTTACAATAGCATTAGATTTAAAACAATATGTGAAAAATTAAATATCCACATATTCCACGGTTTTTCGAGGAAATTATTGCCACCCAGACTCTTGCAGTTCATGTCTTCTCGTACCACGAATTTTCCTTCTTGATTCTAACTCTAAGCCCAATACTAATTCAAATTGTTATCAGTCATTAGGGCTAACGCTAAAAATTCGCCTCATCAACAAACTATGAAGCACAATTTGTAGGTTTATAACCTACCAGGACGCGCGCCGAATTGGATCGACTCGTCGACGGTCCTAATATTTTTGGAACAAATATTTTACGAGTATCGCCCGTTAAAGCACAATGCACATTGCACAATGCACATACGGTGTAAACTCTGCAAAATAAATATTGAACCAAAACAATTTTGAGTTTGTTTGGTAAAATAACTTTATACTGCCTATGTTCAAAATATTTTGTAAAAACATCAGTTTCTGAATTGTTAATTGTTTTAACCTTGTAGCTGAAAATGGCTTGTCTCCATGATGTCTACTACAAAATATGCAATATTTCTAAATTATAATTAGCTATTTTGCAATCCGCTATCGCCAATATGATTATAACTCTGCCTTCAGAGAAAAAATGTGATTTTATCTCATTCGGAGAACAGTAATTGATAAAATTATGACCACTTTATTAAGTTACTAGAAAACCCGTGGTCACAGGGATGAAGCTAATAGTATTTTTTGTTAATAAGTTTAAATCGCGTCAAAAACATCCTACACAACCGAAGATACAGCCGATTTGCAATTAAAATGTTGCTCGCACTAAACACAAGTACAACGTAATATCAACAAAACTGATAAAAATGCCGTTCTAACATCTAACAATCTTTGCACGTGCACGTGCGTGTAACAACCCTCGTTACCATGGTTACTTTGCAACCTTTTGCTTTTGACCTAATTTGCACGTGGGCGGTCATACAGACAGACATTCTACAAAAAGAATCTTTTGAATTATGATATCGATAAATAACAATATGATAACTATCCTATTATTATATCCCGTATCCTATATATGTGTTATATTATGTTAAATTACACACTTGAAATTTAGACAGAAAACACGTAATTACGAGCTTACGAGAGAATCAGCAAGGTGGTTTTATTTATAAATTAAATTTGTTGTTACTTTGTTATATTATTATATATTAAACTATAATGCTTGTTGTTGTTAGTCACCTGGTTGTGTTCCGTAGTAATCAGATGCTGTGTCGGAGGAATGGAAACTTATCTTTGCTACGTCTCTACTCCAGAACGTGCTCCAACTATTGTCTATACACGTTGTGCCTGAGAACAGGATGTTGATCACCTCCACCTCGTTACAGTGTATCACTAGTCTGACACCTGCAGTTCTGGTTAGAGTGATACGCCAAACCTTGTCAGTAGGAGAGGGGGGTTCAACAGGGAGGTTAGTCCAGGCTGTGCACCAGTTGAGTAAATATCGTGGAGTTGAGGTGAACCAGAGGTAGACTACTCCTGTATACTCTCCCCCAGCAGAGTTAAGGTGCACTACCACAATATCGTCACTCCCCAGCACACAATTAGTTTTAATTTCTAAAGGTGTCGACTCAAGATCCCACTCTATTTCCACATCTCGCTGCACTGGTAACCAACCTGTTAATTGTATGTTTAACTCGTGACTACTGAGCAACGATTTATGTTATCATGAATTGAAGGAGGAGGTGTTCAGTGTTGTAGCAAAATTGTAAAGGAATTGCAAGAATGTCGCCAATAATTTATTCTCAGAATTTAAGGGCCCAACCATACTATGACTTTTGTCACCATGACAGTTGTCGCCATGACTGTTGTCATAGTGAGGTCAGATGTAATGCCAACAGGCACGACAGTCATGACCAGAGGTACGTAGTGTGTTTAGAGGGCGTGCAAAGGATACGTGACAACTCCTCAGGCACGTCGGGCACGTCTTTTCGTCACGATTACCTTATAAGGTCAATATTTTACGTGATATGGACATTTGCAGTACAGACTTATAGATCGAGTGCAATTGCAAAGATAGTACAGACAGATCCGCGTATCCGTCTGAAACTCGATCTACTGACACAAGATGCTTCCACGTTTTTAGGTTACATTTTTAGGTTTCAATTGGTTAAATGAGTAAAACTGTAAGTGTAACCCTAACGAAAAATTATACCAACTTCCTTATATGTTCATATCACGTGATCGTGAACTTTTTATGGTTTTGAATGCCTTTGAGCGTTCATTTTAATGTTTGTTTAAAATTACTTGTCATACGTTGTATGACCCGCCGCGCACGAAGTGCGCGGCTCCCCCTGTATAGTGAAGCGACAGTGGGGGTCACCACATGATACAAAAAATTACATGTCCGTTCACACAATGTCCGGCCAAATAACGTCCAATAAGGTAAAGTCAAACATAGTAACATACCATTTTGGTTAGCAGCAGCGGCCCCCGGCCCCCTAATGAAGATAGTCAGGATCAAGATGGTCAAGATGTCCTTGGTGCTGACCATTGTGAACTCTTCGGAAACCCAATAGTTCATTTTCATCTTGTCAACACACGCCTACTTCGGACTCGATTGTGCATGTGTGAAACTTTGGAAAGATAGAGAATTGAACGCAAAGGCAAACGGTTGAACTTAGTTGTGGTGACCTTGGAAGCTTGTAGAGAGTTCGCTCTTACTCTCATGGCTAATGCTACAGAAAATGGTCCACAATACCATTAGGCCTAGACAGTGTCTAGGCCTAATGGTAATGTGGACCATTTTCTGTCTGGTAGCAATCCACCAATATCAATCTTGAGTCTTCCCTCTCTGAGAGCCATTGGTGGTGGGACAGCTGTTTATAAAGTTGCCACGATCATAGGCTAATGATCGAATAACTTGTACGCATACAGCAAGTTTTTATAGTGCTAATGCTCTAATGCTATTCAAAGAGGTTGCTAGTATACTACAGATCATAGTTTTAAGCATCTATTTCAAGGAAACGGTGTGCCCACAAGAGCTCTCAGCTTATATTTGGACAATACTATGGGAGATAACATTTCATGACCATTCAGATGACAGAACATTAGCGCTTTAGCACCGCCACCAGATGGACTTTTAAAGTGAATCCCCTCTACAGAAAGAACGATCGTTGCGAAAGAATGATTAGCCTGAGGTCATCTGGTAATATCTCAATTATTTGCAATTTTACATAATTCAAACATTTATTTAGATGATAGTTAAAATAGGTTGTGACATTTAAATCAATGAATTTGACGTCTAAAATAGTGAACAAATATTACTCAAATTTATTTTTAGTTATGCAAAACTAAAAATCAATTCAGTGAAATCAAAAAACTGCCTCAATATGTGATTTGTTAACCGTTCAACGTAAACTAGTCAACCTAAAATTAAATCATATCTTAGTTCGCGAAAACGTCACAATTATACTGGTCATGTTGAAAAGTAACTCTAAAAAACTATTCCATCACACTTTAGCGGACCCCTGTTGCAACAAAAGCCACCTATGTTAGCATAAGCAAAATTTGCCACGTTTTCGTGTGTAAACATAGTTATCTAAACAACTTAACTACTTAACTTAAACTACTTAACTAAACATATTACTTCTGTAAACTTAAACAAAGTCTGATATCTAAACAGCTTTAGAGGGTCTGGTATTGAGGAGTTTGTTGGAGCAGGTAGGACATGAGTAAGAGGGGGTGGAGGAAGGACTGGTGACAGAGTTATAGGAATCGTAGGTCTCGGACTCTCGCTTCTTGACTCACTCAAGTGCTGCTACTTTGATTAACTCGAGAATTATTGAGCATCAGATTTTAACCACTCTTTGTTTATATAGTTCTCACGTTACTTACTTAATAAGTATGATCAGTCGCTTGATTTTAACCGCGGCGTTAATATTGTGTTCATAGCTAGGTTACAATCTTAATAAGAACCACGAGCAGTCTCTAGAGACCTGACTATAAAGTAGACGATCTATTTAAACTTGATGAGCAGCAGAGTTGCCGTTCTCAATAACCAGACCGTTGACATGATGACCGTTTGTGGCTCCGTTGCCATTAGCAACTGGCTCTTGTGGCACAATAGTAGTCAGTCCCTGTTTCATGTGAACAGTCTCCAGCTGTATAGCTACACTTGGGTAGACTAGTAGGGTTGCGAAGAAGTCCTCTAGAGGGTTCCCGTTTATATCGTACTCAGCTCGAACTGAGGATCTGAAGCTAGCCACCAGGGTCACAAACCCGATGTAGAATATCCAGGCAATGGCGTAGGAACCGGGCACTTCAATCTCTACTATGTGTAGGGTTATCCAGCTCAACCTGAGGGAGTGTTTGGGTGGTGATATGTGATCAGAAACCATTGCACCTAATTACAACTAATGTTAAATAAGTAAAAATCATTTTTATGTCGTAAAAAATAATGATACAACTTATAACTTTTAGGAACTAATGATACTTATAATGCTATCTTAATGTGGATAAAACTTATAAATTAAAAGTTTTAGGAATTAGAGATACTAATGCTTCTTACCACAGAACGGAGGCAGCAATAGCAACCATTGTTGAACCCGTCTTCTGACCTCCCTGCCTCATGTTTGTCTTGTAGAGGACCAGTGGTCTGAAGGATTATTGGTTAATTGACACCCAGACACGAAGTTATAAATGTGTTCGCTGCTTTTAACATATTAATAGACACCCAGACACGAAGTTATAAATGTGTTCGCTGCTTTTAACATATTAACACAGGACGTAATAAATGTTACTGGGTGGCACTCAGCCTGTCATTCCGCCAAATTTTCAATTTGTTTATGAACACAAAAGCCTGCGAGCCCTGGTAATATAAACATATCCCCCAAATCCCACAATAATTATGAATAAACTCACGTCATGAAGATGTATTTAGCGAAATTACACCACAGCTTTGGGTCCCACGTAGCAAAGGGGTCGATAATACCGATACTGAAGTCAGCTCCATAGGGGTTTAGATCTCCGAACTCCATGGCAAGACCTCTCCACAGTGACACACACAGGAAGCTCATGATAATGGTGTAAGGGAGTCCAGTAACTATACTCGCCGTCTGAAAGTGGAGATATATGTGTTACCAACGTGTGATCAGGAACATAGTAACATAAACAAATAGCGTTGTATTGGTTCACCTTACTGTGCTCTACCGTGCACACTTGCACAGGTTCCCATAAAACTAAATCACTGGCCAGTAGCTCGTATGATGCAGTGTCCCGCCATTTTTAATGCCCTAAAACTTTCCGCTGCATCATTTTTATAGCTGATCACTATGAATCTGTTGAATTTTAAAATATTATTTGACAGATGTAACGATGATTAATCGTATAATAATTTGGCTAATAACGAGGTTTCTCACGTTTTTTGATGTACCTTGTTACGAGACATATTTAAATGGTACGAAAGTCGGTGGCTAGGTCACCATCATTATTTTCCCCAAATTATTTTTCACGTATTTTCCTTAATTATGACTTTCTCGATTTACCATCAACTTATCAATATAGTAAGTTATATAAGTTATAAATATGATTCATCAAACAATTAATGAACACTAGTATTCGATCATGAATTGGTTTAAAAATGATTTTGGACACGTTCCATTAAAAGTAAGCAAGCTCTGTCACTATTTTATTGGCCACGGCGGCGAAATTTCGGGATTAGTGGAAGATAACAAACACTGTCGGACGTCGGTCTCCTATACCCTCTGGAGGATTATAAGTTAAGTTGAGGCTAACTTTCAAAAGCTCCGGAGAAATTGTTTGCAAAATGAAACAGCTGATCAGAGAAGATTTTTGTATTTAATTTTTCCAAACATTGGGTTTCATTTTGTAAAATAAGGAGTTGAAAAAAATCACTACCTTACGAGACATAATTATGTTCGACATAATTCCGGTGACCTAAATGATTTGGGAACGAAAATATGGGAATTTTTACCGAAAACCGCCACATTTCGCACACCAAATTAAATCATGGTATTTGTTGACAATTAAAAGTACCATAACTAGTTAATAGAACAGAGAACTGCACAACAAATTCACAACTCTACGAGCGAATTACTCCGAACAATTGGCAAGATTTTATTCAAATCTGTATTGAAATTAACCATATCAGTTAGTAAGATCCTGTACCCATTTCATACTATTTTTTGTTATCTTCACTCAGTTGCTTACAAAGTTAGAAACAGCATCCCATAATAAAACACATTGCTTCTAATCTGCACTTCTGCAGGTCCAAACAAACATGGTTACATTACACTATTACAGTACATACAATTAACAATATACAATTTAATAGAGAAATTTGAAAAATTTAATTACAGTCTAGTGGATCTACGTCTCTCGACTTTGGCGTTTCAGCTGCAGACCCCCATTATTATCTGTCCATGAATTCTTCATCATATTTTTGGACGCAGTTGAAGAACCCCGATAGTCTATACCCCGAACTGAAACACTGAACTTCCCGCCAGAACAAAACACCTTACACGCAAGCTCTGACAACTTCAACCAGAGAAAGGCCCTGAAACTAGGAACAGTCAGACTATAAATGTAGAAGTTTGACATGATGTTCAGTAAAGTCAGATAATCAGATATCCTTCTGAACTGGATGTAAAATCTCTCCGGGGGGCTACTCTGCACAAACGGCTCCATTAAGTTATATACGATAAAGGGTAGATAAGAGATACAGTAGAGAGTCCCAGTGAGGAGCACTGTGAAGATCCCCTGCCAGCGGAGAGACCCCCCACTCCTGCACGCTACAACCCGGGCTCTGGAGAGATACTGGACAGTGAGGATGGTGGAGATGATGACGATCAGGTTGATGGGGATGCAGTGGATAAGACCCTCTAGTAACCCCGAGTACCACCACACACTTGATAGTTCCGTGTCGTAGGTCTTGTAGTCGAATATCACAGAATCTTGAAAGCAAATGATTAACCCCACTGGTAAGGGAGTACAAAACAGCCATATCACACCACAAGCAACATGCGCCTTCTTCTTGCTCCAGCACCTAGTTCTCAGAGGGTACCGGACCAGCAGGAACTTACTGACTGACAGGGCACAAACCAGTACGTTACTGACGGGGAATGCCCAATATCCCACAAACTCCTGTAAGTACGCCAGATAGTCCCCGAATACCCACCGGTCTGTTATTAGGGATACTATAACTGGGATCACGTAGTCGATAGCTAGAATCAGGTCACATACTGCCATGTGCTGGATCACTGCTATGATGAATTTGTTCAGTTTGAAGGCGTTGTATTTAGTTGAAGCGATCAGAACGATACTATCTCCTATCAGCGAGGATATTAGAACTATGATTAGATATGAAAGCCACAAATATCTCTCAAAATCCTCTTGAATACCATAGATTGTAGCGTTGTTGGACCTGATTGCCATTGGAGACGAGGAAAAGGTTCAAAAATGCTTTACCATTAGTCTTGATAAGAGATAATAGGTTACCTAAAGAAAAATGTAGAATAAAGAAACATACTGAATTAAATAATTGAAGAAATGATAAATAACATATTGTTAGAGACAAAAAACTCAGACTTTTAAGCTATAAGTATAAGCTAAGGTGAAAAGTACGTTAGAGCGGAGTGCTTCAGGTGCTTGTAGGTTTATAACCTACCAAGACGTGCGCCGAGTTGAACTCGTCGATCCAGTCTTATTTGAAACAAATATTTAAAAATACTGAACGATCTTGAAACAAAGAAAGAGTTGCTACGTATCCAAACTAAGCAGCCTCGTTACACCGTACTTATCACTTGATGACTGTTTAGACAGTCAAAAGGTATCATGTCAGTCGATATGATGACATTAGAAATGAAACGGCGCGCGGCCGACTGCGCGATTATCTGGCGGCAAAGACCTATTCTCTACTATTAGTGAAAAGTACAGAAAGTCGTTATTAAATACGTACGTTACGTCTGACCTGCAATGTAAGTACTTCTCCTCTTAGCATTGAAGAGTGCTGCTCATTTGAAGCAACGATCACACAAAGTGACTGAGTATGATTGAGATTACCCTAATCTTGTGCACCACTCATCAGGATAATCTTACTATCTTACACTTCACGGCAATGACCCACCAACAGTAAACAATAGAATTATAAACCAGGCGAGGTTTTCCTGGAGAAGAATCTGTGTGCATATCGTGATTAACCCTTTCTAGCTTAATTAGCCTATTTGTAGTGTACACCAGGGAGAGATCTAATTAGCATATCGTTTATAACTCCCACCCTTAGTCGGACTAAAAAAGTAAAAACACAATACTCTCAAGAACATGCTACCTCAAACCCAGGCATATCTTAGTCTCCTACATATTATGATGCAGAGTGAAATATATATGATTTATAAGATGAAAATTAAATAGTTTAGATAGTTTAGATAGTTTAAATAGTTTCAATAGTTTCAATAGTTTAAATAGTTTAAATAGTTTAAATACATAGTTTAAATAGTTTAAATACATAGTTTAAATAGTTTAAATAGTTTAAATAGTCTAAGAATTGTGCGAGATGACGATACCTAGCTATAAGTATAAATATAATGGCCGACGCAAGATTATGAGATCTACAACATCCCGGTAGAACCTATAGAACTGATACAACAGTTCACTGGCTCTTAATATGATCTCATATATCAGGCCCTGAAGCTAAAAATAGTTGAACACAGGTGCAATTTTCTTAGATCCACTAATTCTCTCTCACAACAGTAAGTTATCAATATCTACACAACTCAGCATCCTGTCTACTTATACATAGTAACATGACAGTTTATTATTGAGTACAAGGATTCTCAGAGTCAAGAGAGAAGAAAGATAGAAAATAAACACGATCAAAGACTGTAAATATTGAGAAGCTGTTTGAAAAGTCGGCTGAAAGAACGGATGATTATGAACAGTACCATATAAAGTTAAATGTAGCTGTAAGTATGGTTTCTACTCTAACTCGGTATCGAGTTAGGTTTACTGTTATAGTCATTGACTTAAAGTTGTCATTTGATCTTCTTTTTAACTGACTTCTCAGCAAACCCTTAAATATGCAGATAAAGACACACTTACATGAAGCAAGTTACACAGTACACAGTGTGTACTACACACTGTACACAGTACACAGTACATATTACACAGTACACACAGTACACAGCACACTATCACACACTGTTATAAATACATCTTTGTGAACTCTAAAGACGAAATCCTCGATCAACAGATAAAACAAAGACAAAATGAAATTATAACTTTGACCAATGAGAGCCAGTGTGCGAACTCCGTGAGTTGTCCGTGAGTACAGGGGTATAGGAGAAGATGGAAGGAGATAGACCGACACTTGATAATATTTGAATTCTGTTTTGTTTAACTAGAACTATATTGTGATGTTATATTAGTTATTTTATTCGATAACCCAAATAACTTGTTTGAGTTCATCACATGGCTCTCCTCCAACCATTTCATTACATCAACCAATCGTTGCTTAACACAGATTCAATTTAATATAGTTTATACTTATAACTTGAAGTTAAACTTCTTAGGTCTGATAAATTTAACGGGTAAACCAGACTAGGGGTTTAACATTTTACAAAAAAACAAAGACAAAATAAAATTAGAACTTTTTTTACAGCACATCATAGTCTCACTTAAAACTGCGGCTGACACAGATTGGACGTGTTTAATATTGTCACTATCGTGTTACAGAGCTAATTAATGTACAGAGAGTGAGGAGAACCATCACATGGGATAATATAATAATATTAGATAATAACAAGGTAATAACATTAGCACGATTACCCAGCTGCAAATATTTTAGATTAGTTATACAGTGCCGCTACTATCCAATTTAAACAGACTTTAACTAATAACATGCCTGTAAACATTATACATTATCATATAAATAAGATAATAAGATAGCATAATTCATGGACAGTGTCTCACAGTTTGGTTGGATAATTAATAATCATAAATCGGGCTCACTAAATAACGGGTCACTAGATTGTACCGTGGTTACTATCAGTAGTCAGTACGCCCCGCTACACAAACAGAAACACAGCAACGTGAGACCAACTGCAGTTTGTATACAGGTAACAGAGGAGGGGATTAGCAGAATTATAACAGTCCATGTGTGACTACGTTCTCGTTTTACAAGCAAGTTTAACAAGAACCTGAAACTATCGCTATAAGTAAACATGTCAACCTAAGTTGTGCTGCTATAATTAGTTCAGTACAAGTCTAATTGTTATGTTTGTAGACGTTTGTGCTGGCCGTGATGTTAAAATCACCCAAGGAATGGCACCCCATACCACCACATTATTCAACAAACTAGACATAGCTCTATTACAGTCTCAGATGGGACATTGGAAAGTTTGGCGCCTGTGTAACTTGTATGGCTTGATATTCATCTTATTGAAGCCCTACTATACAGTAAATCGAAATGTTCAGGATTAACTTACAATAATTTGTAACATTATTCATTATTTCATTAGGGAGGGGTGAGGGTAACTAGACTTTTAACACATTATCTCCTAATTCATTCCTTCCCAGCCTCTTTCCGAACAAAAATACTTATACAATAGTACCTGGCTATAACGCGCCGAATTTATTAAAGCGAGGTGCGTTATAGCGAGGTGCGTTATAGCGAGGTGCGTTATAGCGAGGTGCGTTATAGCGAGGTGCGTTATAGCGAGGTGCGTTATAGCGAGGTGCGTTATAGCGAGGTGCGTTATAGCGAGGTGCGTTATACTTATAGCGAGGTGCGTTATAGCGAGGTGCGTTATAGCGAGGTGCGTTATAGCGAGGTGCGTTATAGCGAGGTGCGTTATAGCGAGGTGCGTTATAGCGAGGTGCGTTATAGCGAGGTGCGTTATAGCGAGGTGCGTTATAGCGAGGTGCGTTATAGCGAGGTGCGTTATAGCGAGGTGCGTTATAGCGAGGTGCGTTATAGCGAGGTGCGTTATAGCGAGGTGCGTTATAGCGAGGTGCGTTATAGCGAGGTGCGTTATAGCGAGGTGCGTTATAGCGAGGTGCGTTATAACGAGGTGCGTTATAGCGAGGTGCGTTGTAGCGAGGTGCGTTGTAGCGAGGTGCGGTTGTAGCGAGGTGCGTTGTAGCGAGGTGCGTTGTAGCGAGGTGCGTTGTAGCGAGGTGCGTTGTAGCGAGGTGCGTTGTAGCGAGGTGCGTTGTAGCGAGGTGCGTTGTAGCGAGGTGCGTTGTAGCGAGGTGCGTTATAGCGAGGTGCGTTATAGCGAGGTGCGTTATAGCGAGGTGCGTTTTAGCGAGGTGCGTTATAGCGAGGTGCGTTATAGCGAGGTGCGTTATAGCGAGGTGCGTTATAGCGAGGTGCGTTTTAGCGAGGTGCGTTATAGCGAGGTGCGTTATAGCGAGGTGCGTTATAGCGAGGTGCGTTATAGCGAGGTGCGTTATAGCGAGGTGCGTTATAGCGAGGTGCGTTATAGCGAGGTGCGTTTTAGCGAGGTGCGTTATAGCGAGGTGCGTTATAGCGAGGTGCGTTATAGCGAGGTGCGTTATAGCGAGGTGCGTTATAGCGAGGTGCGTTATAGCGAGGTGCGTTATAGCGAGGTGCGTTATAGCGAGGTGCGTTATAGCGAGGTGCGTTATAGCGAGGTGCGTTATAGCGAGGTGCGTTATAGCGAGGTGCGTTATAGCGAGGTGCGTTATAGCGAGGTGCGTTATAGCGAGGTGCGTTATAGCGAGGTGCGTTATAGCGAGGTGCGTTATAGCGAGGTGCGTTATAGCGTAATAGCGAGGTGCGTTATAGCGAGGTGCGTTATAGCGAGGTGCGTTATAGCGAGGTGCGTTATAGCGAGGTCTGGGTTATAAAATGTCAAGTGTCCATAACCTCAAAGCTAACCACATCAGAGGCGGCTCGTGGGAGCTGGTTGGCAGTTGTGTCGGGTGTCCAATCGACGGACTCAGGGTGCTTGGAGCAGTCGGGTCACATAACCCTTAATAAACCCTAACCCGTGCCAAAAACAATCGAATTCGTGTTTTACTAGCCTGTCACGTGACCAAACCATGACCATTTTTTTTGCTCATAACTCCTCAGGGAAGTGTTTTAACCCTTAATAAACCCTAACCCGTGCCAAAAACAATCGAATTCGTGTTTTACTAGCCTGTCACGTGACCAAACCATGACCATTTTTTTGCTCATAACTCCTCAGGGAAGTGTTTTAACCCTATGTCATTAGGTATGTTTCAGAATCAGCATCGAAAGTTAAATACATTGGATGATGCTACTTATTGTAAAAATCTTAAAAATCCTTGGCGAGTGATCTAATGGCTCCGATTTTACAATTCCGAGAGCAAATCTTGAGCCACAAAGAATCTACTTTCACAACGGTAGTTAAGGATCATTTAGCTGAGAGCACAAGGTCATTAGATGCGGTAAAAGGCAGCTTTTCCTGTCCAGGGGAAAACAATGAAAGAAATAGTCCAAATGTCATAGCTGAAAGTAAGTGAGAGAGATTGCAATACAGGTAGCTGCATCAGCTGAGCGAGCTCAAGCAGTTAGAGTGAACAATATACAAGTATTTAGGGGACAACATGGTGGTTATTTCTATTTTCTAGACCAGAGCGGCATGGTAGCTGAGCTAAACGGTATGGTGGTGATTGTCACGTGGTGTCGAGCGTGAAAACTGAACACGTGACCAAAAATTCTGCCTCACGGTTGGTCAGGCAAAACCAGCTCGACATCTGGTTGGTCCAGCAATCAGCTCGTTCAAGAGCACACGTCGTTCAGCTAATACCCTCGGTTTTTCACGTACAAACAGGATTTGCTGTCTCTCTCTCTCTCTTCTTTTCTTTTCCCAGTTATATGCTTGTAGTTTCCTTTTATCTATAACGCATGAACTTGTTAGCGGTTTTGTTAAATATCAATATTGCTTTATGATTTCTTCCCCGCGATGCAACTGTGTACAATTTAGGATAACAGCATGAGCGGGCATGTATCGTAGCGAACATATTTACAGTAAACTATTTCATATTTTACAACTCAGAGCGTTGTTAGTGTCAGTCTTGTTCTATTTATCACACTAGGCCCCCCTCTATCTATCGAAATACGTTTCAGGGTGCATTCTATTTTGAGGCACTGCCATTTTATTTATCAATAAGATAATTTATCTTATCAACAAGTTAAGAGAATAATGAGGATATCCCAAATCTTACTGATACCCCTTCTCATCATCGGAACGGAGGGGGGGGGGGGGGGGGGGCAACAGGCGACGTTACGCCAATGGACCGAAGGGGTTCATCCTGAATTTATGTTAATCTTAGAAACGCAATAATGTGTGCGAATAAACATAGATTGAAATACTGATGTCAGCAAGCAAAGTTTAGTATTTGTATATTTGGTATTACTATATACGTTTATGAGGTCCCATCACAGATGATCGAAAGGAATTCCTGTGAATGAAATGCAACTATTGTATGTGAACACCACCCGCACACACTTTGACGCTTATCCAATATTCAAATAAAAGCGAACCATCCCTAAAAGGGTACTTCCAATCTTAAGCTGCTTGCCTGCGGCTGAAACTTGCAACTAATACTTGACTAAACTCGACTATACTTGCAGAAGATTGTGTTGCGGGCCAGTTAGTTAGTATCTGGGTCAGTCAACTGGCTGTGCAGCCTGTCCGGCAGATGAATGGAGTGCTGCAGCAAACACAGCTGATACCTGCACTGCCTGTCCAGCTGGCAAAGGGGTAGCCTCTGAGCAGGAACACAACAAAGTGATTGCACATGGAGTAAGTTGTTGTTTCCTAAAAATTGGAGGGACCGAAGGGGTTCATCCTGAAATTTATGTTAATCTTAGAAATGCAATAATGTGTGCGAATAAACATAGACTGAAATACTGACGTCAACAAGCAAAGTTTAGTATTTGTACAATAATTGGTATTACTATACGTTTATGAGGTCCCATCACAGATGCTCGAAAGGAATTCCTGTGAATGAAATGCAACTATTGTATGTGAACACCACCCGCACACACTTTGACACTTATCCAATATTCAAATAAAAGCGAACCATCCCTAAAAGGGTACTTCGAATCTTAAGCTGCTTGCCTGCGGCTGAAACTTGCAACTAATACTTGACTAAACTCGACTATACTTGCAGAAGATTGTGTTGCGGGCCAGTATCTGGATCAGTCAACTGGCTGTGCAGCCTGTCCGGCAGATGAATGGAGTGCTGCAGCAAACACAGCTGATACCTGCACTGCCTGTCCAGCTGGCAAAGGGGTAGCCTCTGGAGCAGGAACACAACAAAGTGACTGCACATGGAGTAAGTTGTTGTTTCCTAAAAATTGGAGGGACCGAAGGGGTTCATCCTGAAATTTATGTTAATCTTAGAAATGCAATAATGTGTGCGAATAAACATAGACTGAAATACTGACGTCAACAAGCAAAGTTTAGTATTTGTACAATAATTGGTATTACTATACGTTTATGAGGTCCCATCACAGATGCTCGAAAGGAATTCCTGTGAATGAAATGCAACTATTGTATGTGAACACCACCCGCACACACTTTGACACTTATCCAATATTCAAATAAAAGCGAACCATCCCTAAAAGGGTACTTCGAATCTTAAACTGCTTGCCAGCGGCTGAAACTTGCAGTTCTATAAATACTTGACTAAACTCGACTATACTTGCAGAAGATTGTGTTGCGGGCCAGTATCTGGATCAGTCAAGTGGCTGTCAAGCCTGTCCGGCAGATCAATGGAGTTTAGCAGCAAACGCAGCTTCTACCTGCACGGCATGTCCAGCTGACAAAGAGGTAGCCTCTGGATCAGGAACACAAGAAAGTGACTGCACATGGAGTAAGTTGTTGTTTCCTAAAAATTGGAGGGACCGAAGGGGTTCATCCTGAAATTTATGTTAATCTTAGAATGCAATAATGTGTGCGAATAAACATAGACTGAAATACTGACGTCAACAAGCAAAGTTTAGTATTTGTACAATAATTGGTATTACTATACGTTTATGAGGTCCCATCACAGATGCTCGAAAGGAATTCCTGTGAATGAAATGCAACTATTGTATGTGAACACCACCCGCACACACTTTGACACTTATCCAATATTCAAATAAAAGCGAACCATCCCTAAAAGGGTACTTCGAATCTTAAGCTGCTTGCCAGCGGCTGAAACTTGCAACTAATACTTGACTAAACTCGACTATACTTGCAGAAGATTGTGTTGCGGGCCAGTATCTGGATCAGTCAACTGGCTGTGCAGCCTGTCCGGCAGATGAATGGAGTGCTGCAGCAAACACAGCTTCTACCTGCACTGCATGTCCAGCTGACAAAGAGGTAGCCTCTGGAGCAGGAACACAAGAAAGTGACTGCACATGGAGTAAGTTGTTGTTTCCTAAAAATTGGAGGGACCGAAGGGGTTCATCCTGAAATTTATGTTAATCTTAGAAATGCAATAATGTGTGCGAATAAACATAGACTGAAATACTGACGTCAACAAGCAAAGTTTAGTATTTGTACAATAATTGGTATTACTATACGTTTATGAGGTCCCATCACAGATGCTCGAAAGGAATTCCTGTGAATGAAATGCAACTATTGTATGTGAACACCACCCGCACACACTTTGACACTTATCCAATATTCAAATAAAAGCGAACCATCCCTAAAAGGGTACTTCGAATCTTAAGCTGCTTGCCTGCGGCTGAAACTTGCAACTAATACTTGACTAAACTCGACTATACTTGCAGAAGATTGTGTTGCGGGCCAGGCTCTGGATCAGACAACTGGCTGTGGACCCTGTCCGGTAGATCAATGGAGTGACGCAGCAAACACAGCTTCTACCTGCACGGCATGTCCTGCTGGCAAAGGGGTAGACACTGGAGCAGGATCACAAGAAAGTGACTGCACATGGAGTAAGTTGTTGTTTCCTAAAAATTGGAGGGACCGAAGGGGTTCATCCTGAAATTTATGTTAATCTTAGAAATGCAATAATGTGTGCGAATAAACATAGACTGAAATACTGACGTCAACAAGCAAAGTTTAGTATTTGTACAATAATTGGTATTACTATACGTTTATGAGGTCCCATCACAGATGCTCGAAAGGAATTCCTGTGAATGAAATGCAACTATTGTATGTGAACACCACCCGCACACACTTTGACACTTATCCAATATTCAAATAAAAGCGAACCATCCCTAAAAGGGTACTTCGAATCTTAAGCTGCTTGCCAGCGGCTGAAACTTGCAGTCTAATACTTGACTAAACTCGACTATACTTGCAGAAGATTGTGTTGCGGGCCAGTATCTGGATCAGTCAACTGGCTGTCAAGCCTGTCCGGCAGATCAATGGAGTGCTGCAGCAAACGCAGCTTCTACCTGCACGGCATGTCCAGCTGACAAAGAGGTAGCCTCTGGAGCAGGAACACAAGAAAGTGACTGCACATGGAGTAAGTTGTTGTTTCCTAAAAATTGGAGGGACCGAAGGGGTTCATCCTGAAATTTATGTTAATCTTAGAAATGCAATAATGTGTGCGAATAAACATAGACTGAAATACTGACGTCAACAAGCAAAGTTTAGTATTTGTACAATAATTGGTATTACTATACGTTTATGAGGTCCCATCACAGATGCTCGAAAGGAATTCCTGTGAATGAAATGCAACTATTGTATGTGAACACCACCCGCACACACTTTGACACTTATCCAATATTCAAATAAAAGCGAACCATCCCTAAAAGGGTACTTCGAATCTTAAGCTGCTTGCCAGCGGCTGAAACTTGCAGTCTAATACTTGACTAAACTCGACTATACTTGCAGAAGATTGTGTTGCGGGCCAGTATCTGGATCAGTCAACTGGCTGTGCAAGCCTGTCCGGCAGATCAATGGAGTGCTGCAGCAAACGCAGCTTCTACCTGCACTGCATGTCCAGCTGACAAAGAGGTAGCCTCTGGAGCAGGAACACAAGAAAGTGACTGCACATGGAGTAAGTTGTTGTTTCCTAAAAATTGGAGGGACCGAAGGGGTTCATCCTGAAATTTATGTTAATCTTAGAAATGCAATAATGTGTGCGAATAAACATAGACTGAAATACTGACGTCAACAAGCAAAGTTTAGTATTTGTACAATAATTGGTATTACTATACGTTTATGAGGTCCCATCACAGATGCTCGAAAGGAATTCCTGTGAATGAAATGCAACTATTGTATGTGAACACCACCCGCACACACTTTGACACTTATCCAATATTCAAATAAAAGCGAACCATCCCTAAAAGGGTACTTCGAATCTTAAGCTGCTTGCCAGCGGCTGAAACTTGCAGTCTAATACTTGACTAAACTCGACTATACTTGCAGAAGATTGTGTTGCGGGCCAGTATCTGGATCAGTCAAGTGGCTGTCAAGCCTGTCCGGCAGATCAATGGAGTTCTGCAGCAAACGCAGCTTCTACCTGCACGGCATGTCCAGCTGACAAAGAGGTAGCCTCTGGAGCAGGAACACAAGAAAGTGACTGCACATGGAGTAAGTTGTTGTTTCCTAAAAATTGGAGGGACCGAAGGGGTTCATCCTGAAATTTATGTTAATCTTAGAAATGCAATAATGTGTGCGAATAAACATAGACTGAAATACTGACGTCAACAAGCAAAGTTTAGTATTTGTACAATAATTGGTATTACTATACGTTTATGAGGTCCCATCACAGATGCTCGAAAGGAATTCCTGTGAATGAAATGCAACTATTGTATGTGAACACCACCCGCACACACTTTGACACTTATCCAATATTCAAATAAAAGCGAACCATCCCTAAAAGGGTACTTCGAATCTTAAGCTGCTTGCCAGCGGCTGAAACTTGCAGTCTATAATACTTGACTAAACTCGACTATACTTGCAGAAGATTGTGTTGCGGGCCAGTATCTGGATCAGTCAAGTGGCTGTCAAGCCTGTCCGGCAGATCAATGGAGTTTAGCAGCAAACGCAGCTTCTACCTGCACGGCATGTCCAGCTGACAAAGAGGTAGCCTCTGGATCAGGAACACAAGAAAGTGACTGCACATGGAGTAAGTTGTTGTTTCCTAAAAATTGGAGGGACCGAAGGGGTTCATCCTGAAATTTATGTTAATCTTAGAAATGCAATAATGTGTGCGAATAAACATAGACTGAAATACTGACGTCAACAAGCAAAGTTTAGTATTTGTACAATAATTGGTATTACTATACGTTTATGAGGTCCCATCACAGATGCTCGAAAGGAATTCCTGTGAATGAAATGCAACTATTGTATGTGAACACCACCCGCACACACTTTGACACTTATCCAATATTCAAATAAAAGCGAACCATCCCTAAAAGGGTACTTCGAATCTTAAGCTGCTTGCCAGCGGCTGAAACTTGCAGTTCTATAATACTTGACTAAACTCGACTATACTTGCAGAAGATTGTGTTGCGGGCCAGTATCTGGATCAGTCAAGTGGCTGTCAAGCCTGTCCGGCAGATCAATGGAGTTTAGCAGCAAACGCAGCTTCTACCTGCACGGCATGTCCAGCTGACAAAGAGGTAGCCTCTGGATCAGGAACACAAGAAAGTGACTGCACATGGAGTAAGTTGTTGTTTCCTAAAAATTGGAGGGACCGAAGGGGTTCATCCTGAAATTTATGTTAATCTTAGAAATGCAATAATGTGTGCGAATAAACATAGACTGAAATACTGACGTCAACAAGCAAAGTTTAGTATTTGTACAATAATTGGTATTACTATACGTTTATGAGGTCCCATCACAGATGCTCGAAAGGAATTCCTGTGAATGAAATGCAACTATTGTATGTGAACACCACCCGCACACACTTTGACACTTATCCAATATTCAAATAAAAGCGAACCATCCCTAAAAGGGTACTTCGAATCTTAAACTGCTTGCCAGCGGCTGAAACTTGCAGTTCTATAATACTTGACTAAACTCGACTATACTTGCAGAAGATTGTGTTGCGGGCCAGTATCTGGATCAGTCAAGTGGCTGTCAAGCCTGTCCGGCAGATCAATGGAGTTTAGCAGCAAACGCAGCTTCTACCTGCACGGCATGTCCAGCTGACAAAGAGGTAGCCTCTGGATCAGGAACACAAGAAAGTGACTGCACATGGAGTAAGTTGTTGTTTCCTAAAAATTGGAGGGACCGAAGGGGTTCATCCTGAAATTTATGTTAATCTTAGAAATGCAATAATGTGTGCGAATAAACATAGACTGAAATACTGACGTCAACAAGCAAAGTTTAGTATTTGTACAATAATTGGTATTACTATACGTTTATGAGGTCCCATCACAGATGCTCGAAAGGAATTCCTGTGAATGAAATGCAACTATTGTATGTGAACACCACCCGCACACACTTTGACACTTATCCAATATTCAAATAAAAGCGAACCATCCCTAAAAGGGTACTTCGAATCTTAAGCTGCTTGCCAGCGGCTGAAACTTGCAGTTCTATAATACTTGACTAAACTCGACTATACTTGCAGAAGATTGTGTTGCGGGCCAGTATCTGGATCAGTCAAGTGGCTGTCAAGCCTGTCCGGCAGATCAATGGAGTTTAGCAGCAAACGCAGCTTCTACCTGCACGGCATGTCCAGCTGACAAAGAGGTAGCCTCTGGATCAGGAACACAAGAAAGTGACTGCACATGGAGTAAGTTGTTGTTTCCTAAAAATTGGAGGGACCGAAGGGGTTCATCCTGAAATTTATGTTAATCTTAGAAATGCAATAATGTGTGCGAATAAACATAGACTGAAATACTGACGTCAACAAGCAAAGTTTAGTATTTGTACAATAATTGGTATTACTATACGTTTATGAGGTCCCATCACAGATGCTCGAAAGGAATTCCTGTGAATGAAATGCAACTATTGTATGTGAACACCACCCGCACACACTTTGACACTTATCCAATATTCAAATAAAAGCGAACCATCCCTAAAAGGGTACTTCGAATCTTAAGCTGCTTGCCAGCGGCTGAAACTTGCAGTCTATAATACTTGACTAAACTCGACTATACTTGCAGAAGATTGTGTTGCGGGCCAGTATCTGGATCAGTCAACTGGCTGTGAACCCTGTCCGGCAGATCAATGGAGTGTAGCAGCAAACGCAGCTTCTACCTGCACGGCATGTCCAGCTGACAAAGAGGTAGCCTCTGGAGCAGGAACACAAGAAAGTGACTGCACATGGAGTAAGTTGTTGTTTCCTAAAAATTGGAGGGACCGAAGGGGTTCATCCTGAAATTTATGTTAATCTTAGAAATGCAATAATGTGTGCGAATAAACATAGACTGAAATACTGACGTCAACAAGCAAAGTTTAGTATTTGTACAATAATTGGTATTACTATACGTTTATGAGGTCCCATCACAGATGCTCGAAAGGAATTCCTGTGAATGAAATGCAACTATTGTATGTGAACACCACCCGCACACACTTTGACACTTATCCAATATTCAAATAAAAGCGAACCATCCCTAAAAGGGTACTTCGAATCTTAAGCTGCTTGCCAGCGGCTGAAACTTGCAGTCTATAATACTTGACTAAACTCGACTATACTTGCAGAAGATTGTGTTGCGGGCCAGTATCTGGATCAGTCAAGTGGCTGTCAAGCCTGTCCGGCAGATCAATGGAGTTTAGCAGCAAACGCAGCTTCTACCTGCACGGCATGTCCAGCTGACAAAGAGGTAGCCTCTGGATCAGGAACACAAGAAAGTGACTGCACATGGAGTAAGTTGTTGTTTCCTAAAAATTGGAGGGACCGAAGGGGTTCATCCTGAAATTTATGTTAATCTTAGAAATGCAATAATGTGTGCGAATAAACATAGACTGAAATACTGACGTCAACAAGCAAAGTTTAGTATTTGTACAATAATTGGTATTACTATACGTTTATGAGGTCCCATCACAGATGCTCGAAAGGAATTCCTGTGAATGAAATGCAACTATTGTATGTGAACACCACCCGCACACACTTTGACACTTATCCAATATTCAAATAAAAGCGAACCATCCCTAAAAGGGTACTTCGAATCTTAAGCTGCTTGCCAGCGGCTGAAACTTGCAACTAATACTTGACTAAACTCGACTATACTTGCAGAAGATTGTGTTGCGGGCCAGTATCTGGATCAGTCAACTGGCTGTGCAGCCTGTCCGGCAGATCAATGGAGTGCTGCAGCAAACTCAGCTTCTACCTGCACTGCATGTCCAGCTGACAAAGAGGTAGCCTCTGGAGCAGGAACACAAGAAAGTGACTGCACATGGAGTAAGTTGTTGTTTCCTAAAAATTGGAGGGACCGAAGGGGTTCATCCTGAAATTTATGTTAATCTTAGAAATGCAATAATGTGTGCGAATAAACATAGACTGAAATACTGACGTCAACAAGCAAAGTTTAGTATTTGTACAATAATTGGTATTACTATACGTTTATGAGGTCCCATCACAGATGCTCGAAAGGAATTCCTGTGAATGAAATGCAACTATTGTATGTGAACACCACCCGCACACACTTTGACACTTATCCAATATTCAAATAAAAGCGAACCATCCCTAAAAGGGTACTTCGAATCTTAAGCTGCTTGCCAGCGGCTGAAACTTGCAGTTCTATAATACTTGACTAAACTCGACTATACTTGCAGAAGATTGTGTTGCGGGCCAGTATCTGGATCAGTCAAGTGGCTGTCAAGCCTGTCCGGCAGATCAATGGAGTTTAGCAGCAAACGCAGCTTCTACCTGCACGGCATGTCCAGCTGACAAAGAGGTAGCCTCTGGATCAGGAACACAAGAAAGTGACTGCACATGGAGTAAGTTGTTGTTTCCTAAAAATTGGAGGGACCGAAGGGGTTCATCCTGAAATTTATGTTAATCTTAGAAATGCAATAATGTGTGCGAATAAACATAGACTGAAATACTGACGTCAACAAGCAAAGTTTAGTATTTGTACAATAATTGGTATTACTATACGTTTATGAGGTCCCATCACAGATGCTCGAAAGGAATTCCTGTGAATGAAATGCAACTATTGTATGTGAACACCACCCGCACACACTTTGACACTTATCCAATATTCAAATAAAAGCGAACCATCCCTAAAAGGGTACTTCGAATCTTAAGCTGCTTGCCAGCGGCTGAAACTTGCAGTCTATAATACTTGACTAAACTCGACTATACTTGCAGAAGATTGTGTTGCGGGCCAGTATCTGGATCAGTCAAGTGGCTGTGCAAGCCTGTCCGGCAGATCAATGGAGTGCTAGCAGCAAACGCAGCTTCTACCTGCACGGCATGTCCAGCTGACAAAGAGGTAGCCTCTGGAGCAGGAACACAAGAAAGTGACTGCACATGGAGTAAGTTGTTGTTTCCTAAAAATTGGAGGGACCGAAGGGGTTCATCCTGAAATTTATGTTAATCTTAGAAATGCAATAATGTGTGCGAATAAACATAGACTGAAATACTGACGTCAACAAGCAAAGTTTAGTATTTGTACAATAATTGGTATTACTATACGTTTATGAGGTCCCATCACAGATGCTCGAAAGGAATTCCTGTGAATGAAATGCAACTATTGTATGTGAACACCACCCGCACACACTTTGACACTTATCCAATATTCAAATAAAAGCGAACCATCCCTAAAAGGGTACTTCGAATCTTAAGCTGCTTGCCAGCGGCTGAAACTTGCAGTCTAAATACTTGACTAAACTCGACTATACTTGCAGAAGATTGTGTTGCGGGCCAGTATCTGGATCAGTCAAGTGGCTGTCAAGCCTGTCCGGCAGATCAATGGAGTGCTAGCAGCAAACGCAGCTTCTACCTGCACGGCATGTCCAGCTGACAAAGAGGTAGCCTCTGGATCAGGAACACAAGAAAGTGACTGCACATGGAGTAAGTTGTTGTTTCCTAAAAATTGGAGGGACCGAAGGGGTTCATCCTGAAATTTATGTTAATCTTAGAAATGCAATAATGTGTGCGAATAAACATAGACTGAAATACTGACGTCAACAAGCAAAGTTTAGTATTTGTACAATAATTGGTATTACTATACGTTTATGAGGTCCCATCACAGATGCTCGAAAGGAATTCCTGTGAATGAAATGCAACTATTGTATGTGAACACCACCCGCACACACTTTGACACTTATCCAATATTCAAATAAAAGCGAACCATCCCTAAAAGGGTACTTCGAATCTTAAGCTGCTTGCCAGCGGCTGAAACTTGCAGTCTATAATACTTGACTAAACTCGACTATACTTGCAGAAGATTGTGTTGCGGGCCAGTATCTGGATCAGTCAAGTGGCTGTCAAGCCTGTCCGGCAGATCAATGGAGTTTAGCAGCAAACGCAGCTTCTACCTGCACGGCATGTCCAGCTGACAAAGAGGTAGCCTCTGGAGCAGGAACACAAGAAAGTGACTGCACATGGAGTAAGTTGTTGTTTCCTAAAAATTGGAGGGACCGAAGGGGTTCATCCTGAAATTTATGTTAATCTTAGAAATGCAATAATGTGTGCGAATAAACATAGACTGAAATACTGACGTCAACAAGCAAAGTTTAGTATTTGTACAATAATTGGTATTACTATACGTTTATGAGGTCCCATCACAGATGCTCGAAAGGAATTCCTGTGAATGAAATGCAACTATTGTATGTGAACACCACCCGCACACACTTTGACACTTATCCAATATTCAAATAAAAGCGAACCATCCCTAAAAGGGTACTTCGAATCTTAAGCTGCTTGCCAGCGGCTGAAACTTGCAGTCTAATACTTGACTAAACTCGACTATACTTGCAGAAGATTGTGTTGCGGGCCAGTATCTGGATCAGTCAAGTGGCTGTCAAGCCTGTCCGGCAGATCAATGGAGTTTAGCAGCAAACGCAGCTTCTACCTGCACGGCATGTCCAGCTGACAAAGAGGTAGCCTCTGGATCAGGAACACAAGAAAGTGACTGCACATGGAGTAAGTTGTTGTTTCCTAAAAATTGGAGGGACCGAAGGGGTTCATCCTGAAATTTATGTTAATCTTAGAAATGCAATAATGTGTGCGAATAAACATAGACTGAAATACTGACGTCAACAAGCAAAGTTTAGTATTTGTACAATAATTGGTATTACTATACGTTTATGAGGTCCCATCACAGATGCTCGAAAGGAATTCCTGTGAATGAAATGCAACTATTGTATGTGAACACCACCCGCACACACTTTGACACTTATCCAATATTCAAATAAAAGCGAACCATCCCTAAAAGGGTACTTCGAATCTTAAGCTGCTTGCCAGCGGCTGAAACTTGCAGTCTATAATACTTGACTAAACTCGACTATACTTGCAGAAGATTGTGTTGCGGGCCAGTATCTGGATCAGACAAATGGCTGTGCAGCCTGTCCGGCAGATGAATGGAGTGCTGCAGCAAACACAGCTGCTACCTGCACTGCCTGTCCAGCTGACAAAGGGGTAGCCTCTGGAGCAGGAACACAAGAAAGTGACTGCACATGGAGTAAGTTGTTGTTTCCTAAAAATTGGAGGGACCGAAGGGGTTCATCCTGAAATTTATGGTAATCTTAGAAATGCAATAATGTGTGCGAATAAACATAGACTGAAATACTGAAGTCAACAAGCAAAATTTAGTATTTGTACAATAATTGGTATTACTATACGTTTAAGAGGTCCCATCACAGATGCTCGAAAGGAATTCCTGTGAATGAAATGCAACTATTGTATGTGAACACCACCCGCACACACTTTGACACTTATCCAATATTCAAATAAAAGCGAACCATCCCTAAAAGGGTACTTCGAATCTTAAGCTGCTTGCCTGCGGCTGAAACTTGCAGTCTAATACTTGACTAAACTCGACTATACTTGCAGAAGATTGTGTTGCGGGCCAGTATCTGGATCAGTCAACTGGCTGTGGACCCTGTCCGGCAGATCAATGGAGTGCTGCAGCAAACACAGCTGCTACCTGCACTGCATGTCCAGCTGACAAAGGGGTAGCCTCTGGAGCAGGAACACAAGAAAGTGACTGCACATGGAGTAAGTTGTTGTTTCCTAAAAATTGGAGGGACCGAAGGGGTTCATCCTGAAATTTATGTTAATCTTAGAAATGCAATAATGTGTGCGAATAAACATAGACTGAAATACTGACGTCAACAAGCAAAGTTTTGTATTTGTACAATAATTGGTATTACTATACGTTTATGAGGTCCCATCACCGATGCTCGAAAGGAATTCCTGTGAATGAAATGCAACTATTGTATGTGAACACCACCCGCACACACTTTGACACTTATCCAATATTCAAATAAAAGCGAACCATCCCTAAAAGGGTACTTCGAATCTTAAGCTGCTTGCCTGCGGCTGAAACTTGCAACTAATACTTGACTAAACTCGACTATACTTGCAGAAGATTGTGTTGCGGGCCAGTATCTGGATCAGACAAATGGCTGTGCAGCCTGTCCGGCAGATGAATGGAGTGCTGCAGCAAACACAGCTGATACCTGCACTGCCTGTCCAGCTGGCAAAGGGGTAGCCTCTGGAGCAGGAACACAACAAAGTGACTGCACATGGAGTAAGTTGTTGTTTCCTAAAAATTGGAGGGACCGAAGGGGTTCATCCTGAAATTTATGTTAATCTTAGAAATGCAATAATGTGTGCGAATAAACATAGACTGAAATACTGACGTCAACAACCAAAGATTAGTATTTGTACAATAATCGGTATTACTATATGTTTATGAAGTCCCATCACCGAAGCTCGAAAGGAATTCCTGTGAATGAAATGCAACTATTGTATGTGAACACCACCCGCACACACTTTGACGCTTATCCAATATTCAAATAAAAGCGAACCATCCCTAAAAGAATCTTAAGCTGCTTGCCTGCGGCTGAAACTTGCAACTAATACTTGACTAAACTCGACTATACTTGCAGAAGATTGTGTTGCGGGCCAGTATCTGGATCAGTCAACTGGCTGTGCAGCCTGTCCGGCAGATGAATGGAGTGCTGCAGCAAACACAGCTGATACCTGCACTGCCTGTCCAGCTGGCAAAGGGGTAGCCTCTGGAGCAGGAACACAACAAAGTGACTGCACATGGAGTAAGTTGTTGTTTCCTAAAAATTGGAGGGACCGAAGGGGTTCATCCTGGAATTTATGTTAACCCTTAAACAGCGAAGCAAATATGTGCTTGTTAACGGCGAAGAGCACTCCATATGGACGGCCCCCATGTGACATACAATTTGGATATCGATCCTTTGGGTCACGTGGTAAGATTTTTGGTCCCGTGTCATGAAATAACGTAATAATTTTCCCGCTAATACATAAGGCATGGGCACTGTTCATAAAATTAGATCATCATTATATCCTGCAAAAGTAGAGCTACTTTAGTATCAATAACTCAATTATGCCCGTGTAAGCTATTACACTTTTCTAAGGTTGGCTCGGATAAATTTAAATCTAGCTGTGTAGTTACAATTTGGAATCCTAGAAAGTGACCATCTTGAAATAAAAATTAGTCTTTCATCGGTTTTACTTTATATTTGAAGATTCGATATGTGTCAAAAGTGTACTAAACATCAGGGCCTTGGCACGGTGTACTTTAAAGTTAAGCTGTGTTAACGTGATAAGCATGTTACTCATATAACTGTGTATTCTGTGTAGTATGTTCTAGGTGACACTGGTGTAATGTTTGTTGATAAAATTGTGACAAATCTCCGTATATTAAGTATAACCAAGGTGAAAGAAAACACAACATACGTTGGTCAGTTGGAGAAACATTTCAGTAAAGTCACTAGCAACAGGCATATAAGACATCAACTTTGTATATTTATGTTCATGTCTCCGTAAATCATATCTTGATCTATGACTATGATTTTATTGGAACTATGATTATGAATTTATATTTTGACTAAAACTGTCAAATTAGGTAATAAAAATACGAGGTTTTTTATTTAAAAAAGTTTTGTTTCCCCTTTTCAAAGCTTGAATATACAGCTTGTTTATCCTAAAGGTTCATTAATGAAGCTGAAAAAGCCTTACAGTGACTAACTTTTCATTTTGCTTACCGAAATTTACCTTCGCTATCGGTAAAATGAAAAATCTTTGCCTAGTCACACACAGGCGTACCGTCAGCTTGCAGCTGGACTCGCAGTATCCAAAAATTGAATTTATACTGTTTTACAAATTGAAACACAGGATGACAAAAGTGTTCAGTAAAAATATTTTGGTGAATTATCGTCATCAATTTATTCTCATTGTTATCATCATTTCAATGAATGATTTGTTTTTTGTAATAGTAATACTAAAAGTGTAGTGGTAACAACAAAGCAAAATGGCTAGGGCTAGCAGTAGCAGTGGCAGCAGCCAGCGCTAGCAGTAGTACATAGTAGCAGCCAGCGCTCGTTAGCGCTAACAGTAGCAGCAGCCAGCGCTCTTTGTGCTAGCACTAGCAGTTGCAGCAGCCAGTGCTCGTTGGCGCTAGCAGCAGCCAGCGCTCTTTGCACTAGCATTAGCAGTAGCCGGCGCCCGACGCTCGTTAGCGCTATCAGTAGCAGTAGCTGGCGCCCGATGCTCGTTAGCGCTAGCAGTAGCAGTAGCCGGCGCTCGTTAGCGCTAGCAGCAGCAGTAGCCGGCGCCCGACGCCCGTTGGCGCTAGCAGTAGCAGTAGCCGGCACTTGACGATCATTACCGCTGCCGCTAGCAGTAGCAGTAGCCGGCGCTTGACGCTCATTAGCGCTGCCGCTAGCATGGTAGCAGTAGCCGGCGCTTGACGCTCATTAGCGCTGCCGCTAGCAGTAGCACTAGCCGGCGCTTGACGCTCATTAGCGCTGCTGCTGGCAGTAGCAGTAGCCGGCGCTTGACGCTCATCAGTGCTGCCGCTAGCACTAGCAGTATAAGCAGTAGCCGGCGCTTGACGCTCATTAGCGCTAGCAGAAGGAAGTGTAACTGTAAATTAGCATGACTTGCGCTAGTTATAGCGCTTACGGTAACGGCACTACTGTGCTTCATTTAACTATGAGTATGGCTGCAATAATAATTTACTTGCTTATTGCTATTTACTTTCTACTGCCACAACTTACTTACTATACTGTTACGTTGAGCTAGCTAACGCTAATGATAGCACTAACTAGCACCTTCTAATTTACTGACGAAGCGCTCACTAACGCCGGTTCGGGTTAGCTAACGATAAATATCGCAAAATCCCAGGTTCAATTTTGACAGTTTGTGGTACTGGTAGCTACCGCTAACTATATATGGAGAATAGAATAGCGCACCCATCTAAAACTAGCGCTAACTAATTTCATTTAGCGCAAACATACTCTACCATAACCAAGGCGAGGGAAATTTAGTATCGAGAATTGAGGTACAAAGCTCCATTCTTTCTTTTTGCTTTATTGCAGAGCTTGGTCTTATTTTAGCCATGAGGCTGTGAGGTTTGAAAAATAAAATAACTTTTTCCTGGTATCTTAGAAAATAAATGTTGTGAATATGCCACAGGCTAAATCAACGGCAACAATTTCGTCCTATCATTTTATAATCGGCTCATTTCATCACAGTTTGAAATTTAGAAATATGCAGCAATAATGGATCGTGCACACGATATTTATAACTGCGTTAATTTTGACTGATAACTTGATAAGAAACAAAACAACATTATATGCTACAAAAACAAGCGATCATAATTTCAAAGAATCTCAATGATAAAATAAATAATAAACTAGTAAACATATTTCGCAACCCTGGTTGTGTCAATAGTAATACATGGATTTATTTGCCGAATTTTTGTAATAATTGTAGCCCATTTCTGTCAGTTTTTGCAAAGAAAACTTGATTGTTAAACATGGATAAATTCAAAAGACCCTAATTCACGGGTTGAAGATTTTAAACAGTTTGCACAACCAGGATTGTGATTCATTAGCAAGTTTCATAAAGCAAGAGGAGATGCACATTCTGCACCATGTGATGTTTATGGCAAATCCTATCACCACACAGTTCACACATGCTATAAACAGCTGAAACCTTTTTGCTGTTTTTTATAGTCTTTCCCCTTACAGTTCGAGAGGCAGTCACGACACTGCTTCTTGCTTTCAACTTTCTTGGGGAAACTAATCATGCTGTTTGGGACTTCAGCTGTCCTCCGAAATTTAGGATTCCCCGTTATGTTGAATGCTGCTGTCAGGACATGTGCTCTAACAGTCCAATGATGGGCTTTTCTATTAGCCAAGGCTTCATGAGAGATAGCACTTATTCCACCTGAATGAGTCCACTCTGATGGATTGCTTAGTTGGACGACAGTGTGGATGTTCACCCTTGTGGTGTCCAGAATGTAATACCACACGCAGTGTTTCCACTTGTTGGATTTCACCTTGGTACTGTATCGACTGAAACAAGAACATTTGTTCATTTTGTGAAATATTTCTAAAATGTTCAGATATTATTATTATTAGTACTACTCGAGTAATACTACACATAATACACATAGTACTTTTTTAATAGGAATTTTAGTGACAATTAAACTAACCCTATCCTCTGATCCATCAAATCAGTTCCGTACTTAGTGAGGTCGTACAGCTTTCCGATCTGCATTCTGCGGCTTCTCTTTGTTATCGTCTTCTGTTACTCCTTTAAAATTAAATAGCACTGGTTTAATAACTATATTCTTGATGTTCACACGTACGTAATGAGAAAAGTTTGTCAAAGTATCAGCTTTGAACGTAATTGAATAGATTGCAACACACAAAATAAATGGATTATTTTTACTGTCGATTTGAACTTAGCTGTAGCTGTACTATTTCAATAGAATACCAACTTCCTTGTCCATAAAGGAGAATATAAGTGCTGAGCTGCAACTCTGAAACACAAAATGTATTTTAAATTGATTGCACAATACAGTTGTTTCAAATGTAAGAATCTTTTTGTTGGCTACGAAGTGGGGATTCGCAATTTTGCAAAAAACGACATCAAACTATCAAATGAGAGCATCTGCCGAAATTATGCCAGCTATGAATGCAAATCACACTGAAGAACAATGAAGAAGAGCGGCCGATATCACAATCACAGTAGCCGGGTTTCTTTATAGGAAGACAAATACAGGAGCAAAGCATAAATCATCGATGACAAATTACCGAATATTTTGATTCGGTTTCGTGATTCGTTAATATCAGTCACAAGAGAGAATCGTGCGCTCTCATTGGTTTTTATACTAGCGAGCATTAGCTCAAAGGTGCAACTCAATAATTGAGTTATTTGAAGCTCCTCCGATTGGATTGCAATGCGCTTTGTGACATGACATGTGATCCGCTGTCCACGTGGTGTTTACTTACCAATCAGATCACTTTAAAGTAACATATACCTAGTCGTCCAACTGGACGGTTCTCCGCTAGACATATTTAATGCAATTTTTGGCCTTTTTTTAACTAATAATTAACCATAACTATGTTAAATAATAATTTTTGTAAAAAACAGATAGTTTAGGCGATAGGTAGTGTTCTTGCCGATAGATAGCTGGCGTATCACCGGTATTGCTTATTGCTAATACATGTGGAACACAAATGGCAAAACATTGGAGTGGCACTCCACATGGAGTGCTCTTCGCTGTTTAAGGGTTAATCTTAGAAATGCAATAATGTGTGCGAATAAACATAGACTGAAATACTGACGTCAACAAGCAAAGTTTAGTATTTGTACAATAATTGGTATTACTATACGTTTATGAGGTCCCATCACCGATGCTCGAAAGGAATTCCTGTGAATGAAATGCAACTATTGTACGTGAACACCACCCGCACACACTTTGACACTTATCCAATATTCAAATAAAAGCGAACCATCCCTAAAAGGGTACTTCCAATCTTAAGCTGCTTGCCTGCGGCTGAAACTTGCAACTAATACTTGACTAAACTCGACTATACTTGCAGAAGATTGTGTTGCGGGCCAGTATCTGGATCAGTCAACTGGCTGTGCAGCCTGTCCGGCAGATGAATGGAGTGCTGCAGCAAACACAGCTGATACCTGCACTGCCTGTCCAGTTGGAAAAGGGGTAGCCTCTGGAGCAGGAACACAACAAAGTGACTGCACATGGAGTAAGTTGTTGCTTTCTTAAAATTGGAGGGACCGAAGCAGTGGTGTAATGAAGGTCCCGCTGACCCGCTGTGCGTGGGGGGGATGGGTGTTTTAATGTGAGAAAATTTTGAAAATCTAAACAGCGGTACCAGCAAACCTGCGTGGTTTGCTCTAGTGGTTTGCTCTAGAACCACACTTTTTTAGAGATTTTACCTGTGTACCCTCTAAAATCACATAATTGTTCAATTTTAGGGAGGGGCGCCAAAAGGGGAGGAGATGCCAACAGGCAACGTCACGCCACTGAATGATTTAAAAGTCTTTTGAAGCCTCATTATATATTAAAAATGACCCGTTTATGGTATTAATTATTCGAATAAAGCGAATAATGCGAATAACAAAAATCTTTTAATATTAAATCATCATGCAGTTATAAGCTGCAGTGGACTAAAGGCTGAGTGGACGGGTACGTTCGAAACGACGGAACAGTTCCCAGTACCACCAGGAACCGTGGTGGAAGTGACATGCTCGAACTTTGGAGCTCTCAACAAAGGGAGCAGTGAAGTTACCTGCAAATCCGGGAATGATTTCAATTATGTAAAGGAGCTTAGTTGTTCAAGGCCAGGTATAAAATATAAATATCATACATATTTGCTTCAGGTTAATGCAATGCAAGAACTGACACTTGTACATTTATTGCATGACAGCGTTAACAAGATTTGGGTATAACACGGTTCACATATTTCACATATTTCACATATTTCATTCACATATTTCATCAAACTACCACTCCCAGCGAGTTATTGCCCATCGCGGTCGAGAGCTGATGTTACGATTGATGACCGTCCGAATAAACCATTACAACTTTTTTATATCTTTAACTAAGATATCCTTTTCTTTATAATAAGTAGGTTGACTTAGATCCCAAAATTTAACACAACAAAATTCTATAATCGACAACGTACTTTATACGAACACATATACGTTGTATTGTAATTATTTTCACGATATACGATACAGACTCAATAAAAAGGAGCAGCAGACTGCAAGACACCGTTCAAATGACAAGAAGGACTTGGTTCACAATGAGAACAGTTATCGATAACAGCTACATACCAGGTTTATAAGTTTGAAACGATTTTAGGTTGTGATAAACTCTTAGTAGTGTATATACTGTATGGGTTTGATCATTGTTAATGGTCTGGCCCGGCGCGCGCTACTTCGTAGCACTTGCCATCGGCTACTTCGAAGAAATTTATACGAGTAACATCCGTCAATGTATGGGTATATAGTATATAGTATAAAGTATGTGCTCATTCTAAAAATGATTTAATGATGATTATCTGACATGAGCTACAAGATAGTTCACATTTTTTTACAAAAACCCATAATATAAGCGTGGAATAATCTCCGGATAAAAATATTGTAGTAAAAAATATATTTTTTCAAATCAATAATTTCAGTAAAAAAATCATAGAAATGGCACTAGTCGACAGCCGAAGCAGCTTTAATATTTCAAAACTTCCTACTATAAAAAGGCATCAGCACTGATAGATAAACTAGCTTGCACAGGTAATCTCGTGGTTTATATGGTCAAGGTTTCAGTTGAACTGATATGCATTGTTTATTCATTTCTTATTTTGTGAGTTATCTGATTTACAGGTTTCTTTCCATATCACTTTAAAATATTTGACAAAGTTACCATATTCTACATTCGGAACATTTTGAGCTCTGAGGTGGTGTACATTGTATAAAAAATGTTTGGTGCTCAGAACGGTACAAGAACAAAGTCTGCAAATGAGCAAAGTCCCACAACTTGGCATGACATAGAGGACACAGGGAGTAATATGATAGATCGTTTGGCTGACTTTCATTTTATGATAGATATTGATAGTGGATTTACATTTTACAGTTTATTTTCTTTTATATTTTGTCGATAAGAAAATACGTTCTTTGCTCCTTTATAATCATATATGTTATTATAACGTTGATACTTTAAATGCGTTTTTGCACCATGAATATAATACAATCGTTATCATCACTCTTCTCAGGGAAGTGGTTAAAGATCTTAAAGAAGCTTCAGAGAAACAACATCCACACTACGAAGCCATGCAAGCGACAAACATTGAAGGGTCATCAGATATCTGACCACCTGGATGGCGAGTAGTCAGTAGTAGTGAGGCAAAAAAGGTAAGTTCATTGTCAAAAGTCAAAAGAATATTAATCGAAAATTATTTATTTAAATTTAAGTAATGATGATAGATATCACAACTTATGACTTTATGATAATGTTGTTAACTTATTCAGAGTGCAAGTATCAACTAATTAGTGACGACCGTTTTCAAAGCAGATCTTAGAAACTTGAGACACGACATCCTGGCCATTGGTGGTTGAGAACTTAAAAAGTCGCTAACAGCAATTTGGTGAGTTAGTTTTATATTCAGTTTTAGAAATTCAGAAACTTATATACATCGAGATTAAGATGAGATATTTAATTTGTATAAGAGTAAAAATTAGGTGATCAGTATTTCAAAATTTTATCATGATATCTCTCATGATAACTTTCAGGATAACTCAAGATAACCAGAGTCCACAAAGTCAATAAGCTACTGTCCTAGGAAACCCTTATCAATCTTCATGCTCTACTTTCGTCAAGTAAGTTTGTTAACTTTGACTTAACGTTGGTTGTATAACCTAATTCTCAAGTTTACATAAGTTGTTTGATTCGAATTATCAATTAGTGATCGTGATTTTACCACTAAACTAAGCAGTATTTCTTCGGTAAGATCTGATTTTAAGAGCAAAGGTTGGCATCCTTACATGGAAAAGAAAACTTGTCATAGTTTTGCCGACTTTTTGGTGGTCTCCTTTGTGAACCTGCTAGTTTTTCTGTTAAACACTGAACATCAACGCTATAACATGGCGTACATACAAATTCACCATTATATGACATTTAATGAGCGAGCTCATGTCGGAATATCGTAATTCTCCGGCCAATGAAATCGTTCAGATCTCATAATATGGTCTCTGGTTGGTTCGAACGTTATTGACGCTGTCCGTTCTGCCTGCTCATTGGTTAGAGACTCCATTGGCTAAGAGAGTCCAACAGGAAAACAAACTCGGGGTGGCTCGCAGTTTAACGAGATAAAGAGTTTCCTGCAGTATAGAAACACAGGAATTAGATGGTTTTATCTTACGTGGGTAAAATGCGCATTGAGCAGTGTGCTGTTATACAAGTTAACGTGGCAAATTTTTAAACTCTAAGGTCACAAATTAAGTCAAGCCCAAGGGGAAGAGGGGTTTTCGAATTGATGTCTCTAACGTTATTGTAACTTGAAATAAAGTTAATGTCATCAATTCCAAAATTTAAGGAGATTTAGTTCTATATAATATTGCCTCAAAATTTATTGTGTTTACTCTCGGCAATGGATCTTAATTCTGTGCTTTTGCATTTTCATGAGCTAGAAGACTAGCACTAGCAGACTGCAGAGAGAAGAGGGATTCAATTCTGATCTCAATATGTAAATAACTTGACAATCCAGGGTCAAGGGTGCTGGTATGATGTTTAACGCGTTATTATAGTATTATCACAGACACAACTTTGGAGCCGGCCCTATATCATACACCACAAGCAGTAGCAGCCTTCTCCTCAATTATCTCACAATAGAACAGTTCTTTAATAAAAGAAAGCTGTGGGAATGAAACGAAGAAAAGGCACCGTTTAGTAGGCGGGCAGGCCACGTTAAGCGCACTTGCACTTGAATAATGCAACACTTGACTACTCGGTTCCTGAACGTTTAAGACTCGTGATCCACCATTGCTTGAAATGCAAATGTTAACACTTTTAGTTGTAGTTGAATCCAGAAGAGCAATGAGATTAAATTTAGAATTGGAGAGAGTGGACAGTAAAACGAAATATCAACTTCAATCAATCTACATATCAGATACGTATATATCAGATATGTATGTATCAATTATATGTGGATTTAAAATTTTTCTAAACAACGTTATGATATAGTTATGTAGCCGAATTCTGATAATAGTTAGCGAGTTTATTTTCTGGCGTTGACTCATTGAGAAGCAGAATATTAGGTTGAAATGAAATGTGCGATAACAGCAAATATTCCAGGGAGACACCCCATATTCATCTTTACCTCCAATACCCTATCTTACAGTGCTACTTAGTCCTTACGACCAAATCCTACTTATCACTAATTATGAAATGTATGGTGTTAAACATATCTAAATTTTGACATCTAATGTTTCAGAGATAAGAAGCACCTGAAGATAAGGAAATGAAATCATTTCTAGATAAAACGCAGAATACAGATAAAAGTTCAACAGACACTAAAAACACAGCTGGCCAACGCGAACTTTAACATCAAGGAACAATAGTGAATAGTTAACATAGTAGCAGTACCTCGATTAGAACGCAAACTTTAACATCAAGGAACAATAGTGAATAGTTAACATAGTAGCAGTACCTCGATTAGAACGCAAACTTTAACATCAAGGAACAATAGTGAATAGTTAACACAGTACCTCGATTAGAACGCAAACTTTAACATCAAGGAATAATAGTGAATAGTTAACACAGTACCTCGATTAGAACGCAAATTTTAACATCAAGGAACAATAGTGAATAGTTAACACAGTACCTCGATTAGAACGCAAACTTTAACATCAAGGAACAATAGTGAACAGTTAACACAGTACCTCGATTAGAACGCAAACTTTAACATCAAGGAACAATAGTGAACAGTACTGCACCGAGGAACTTTCCGTTTCTAGACAATCCTTTAACTGACATATTTTGATCGAGTAGATTAAAATCTATTTCAATTTTCAAGGCATTGGTGAAAAATCTGCTATTATACTGCTGCGTTAGTCGATTTGGCTAATTTTTTTCAGAAAATCATTATTATTAAAAAAGGAGGAAAACTTTCAGGTTGTAAAGTGTCATGGCTAATATAGACTTGTTAGTGATCTTAATTAATTATACTATCATATTGTGCATAACCATTTGAAAACTTCCTCTCGAATGTAGTTCAAAAGCGAAAACGTTTGCTGATCGTGTATATAGATTGATGTGATATTGAGTGAGTTGATGAAATATTCTTCGCGTCAAAGTAATTTCGCCAAGATTAATGTTTTACAGTTTTCAGCGTGTCTTTTCAGTTGAAATAAACTTTTGGAAACTTTCTTTCAGAGTTTCAGATTGAATGATCGGGCTACTTTTCATGACAACATGACCACATATTAGAGATTGAAATTATTTTGTTCTTTATATCTCTAGCTTTATCGTCGACCAAATAAGACAGATGTTCGTGATAATGACATTTTTGCAAACATTCTTTATTATTTTCACTTTCACAACTGCTATGATATTAATAAATATAACACATTTCTTAAACCCCTCAAACAACTATGCATCCGAATGTTTCCTTTGTTTAAGTCAGCTGAATGGAAAATTAGAATTCCAATCCAAATTTATCGTAAGATAATTTATTATTTGAGAAATGGTCGATAATTATAAGTGAAAATTATAAGTAACCACAAAATATGAAGAGCAGGGAACTGAAAAGGGAATTTCTTATTTACAAGCAATAATAAACAGTGACTTAAAACCGTTAGGAATTGGGCTCTTTGCCGCTATCTATTTCATCATCGTGTTTTTTATAACAACTTTTGAAATCGCTGAAATAACATGAGCATTGCTATGATTTTTTCTGGAAATCTTATCAATATCGACTGTTATGTAGTGGAACTATACAGTGCATCTCTACACGATCTCTACGATGTCATCATCATTATAAATTCTGGCTTACATCCAACAATGCTTGGTAATATGCCAAACTGAAATAAGTCAATAAAAGACTACTTTATCCAGGAGCGAGCGTTTGCGCTGATAATGTACAGGGTGGGCCAAAAGTCAGTTGGCATACGTTGGCCTTAATAGCTCCGCCGTGCTTTATATTTGAGAGCTGTTGCTTTGCAGATGGCATACTGTACTTACTGGTTCGAGGATTCCGTCGTCAAAATTGGAAAATTCGAATATTTTAGACCACGCCCATTCAATACTAAAACACTTATATTTTTTTCTCTGAACATGCTGAATGCCTAATTTTTCAGAGACGGCAGATTATTAAATGTTGCATATGATCTGAAAACATGAATGACGAAGTTATCAAGTATTTTCTGTATCTCGTTCACAAAATTGACTGGGTGATTATGTGACACCGTGACACGACACCTTAATTGGGCAACCTTAACAATTCCCATAATGTTTAACGGGGTGGTTAGCGGGGTCACCTAATCACGTGATTAGGTAAACCAATCACCTGATCACACGTAATGAATAAACTCGTTATGCTTCATATCTCGGTCATCTGAGAAGCTACAGTTCTAATTTTTCCAGGACTTAAACGTAATTCGAATGGCCAAACACAATTCAATAAAATTTAGCTCAATCCGACTATCCAAACTATCAAATAAATGCAAAAATGAACCTTCATTTGAAAAAAATTCCTCGAACCAGTAGTGGTAGTAAGTCATATCAGAAAGAATTATTTCAATTGGGCACTCAGTGACTGAGCTATTAAGGCCAACGTATGCCCACTGACTTTTGGCGCACCCTGTATATTGAAGTCACTACGTTTGATACGTCATGATCTTTCTGACTAATGCTGTAAGACAAAGATCGTTGAGAGTTACTACTGAAGAACAAAGATTGTCTAGTAAAGTTACAGGTAGCATAAGTTTTAAACTAATTACAACACTACAAATCTATTACATTTATTGAGAAAATTATGTAATGTAACGCGATAGAAGTTCTTTAAGCGGGCAATTCCAGTCCAAACCCTGGAAACATGACATAAAATATTCGTTTTTACTTGTTTGAATGAAAAGCACTGATACAGTGGGTTCCATTTATCACAGAGAAGCTTTAGTGACGTAGATTTGAAATAGTGACGTAATAGTGATGTAATAGTGACGTAGAAGATTCGAAAAATGTTTCTTGCAACATCCTATTTCGGTTAAAGAACAATGACATTAAATATAATTACTAACTGGAACGTGTGAGTTCTATGGACAATTCTCTCGTGCGGCCATGTTTATTATAATGCTTCTATACCTACTCGTTCGTTGTAATTTCATAGCTGTGAGTTCGAAGACAATCTCTTGAGGATTTGGGAGTTGTTGCTGCCTTTTTACTTGGACGCGAAAGACAACTAAAAACTTGCATTGTCAAAAAAATGTCCTTTGAACTGATTTTGTACCAATCTATTTGTCGTCTAATTAATCACAATCACGTGTCGAGCAAACAAACGTCATCTCCCATAATATCCATCTTGTATAACATTAATCGTTAACCCTTATCAGCGGATATTATCAGCATGAACTACTCTACCGATTTTGACGAGGCACTGTTCCATTACAAAGGTAATTATGAAGCGGCTACAAACTCGATGCAGGTATGTGACAAGGTCCTAGGAACATTACTGATCCTTAGTACCCTGGTGGGGGTTCCGGGCAACATGCTGTCTCTGAGGTTCTTCTGGAGGAGTGGGAACAGAAGCTTGTCTTATCTTCTTTACATAGCAATCTGCTCTGTTGATGTCTGGACTTGTATAGCTCATATCCCAGTTACCCTTTCTCTCTTCTTCTCACCGCAAACCTGTCTTCTTTTCCAACGAGATGTTCAGAAAGGCCTGGTTCATACTGTACAGCGATTCTCAGTATGGCTCTATGTTCTTAGTTGTTCTTATGAGCGTGGCACGCACGACTTCTATTGTACTTCCCTTCTTGAAGCTTAAGAAACACTTTGCCCTTGCAGCTTTCTTTGCTTTTGAAGTTTTCTTAACTGCTTATAACGCGGTTATTACGTCAGGAAATGAAGATGGGGCGTATGTTGCATTCGCTTCAAATGAAGTTCACTGCATTTTAGTCGATTTTCGTAACGGCACAGGCAGCTCAATTCTTTTTAAAATTGATTCAGGAGTTGTAGGATTTATGGCCGGAACTTTTCCCTTGATTTGTTTTGTAAGTTTTGTCATATGCTATAAACAACTCGCCACCACGAAAGTTCCAACCAACTCAAACCAGGAAAACAACAAGAAAGCAACCTCAACAATCGCTTTGTTTACAGCAACGTTTCTGATATGCAACCTTCCTGTCTTCATATGTCACGGCATCTTCCTAATGGGGATTACATTTCATCCTGATAAATCCTATCCAGAGCCCTACTTCACCAGCGTGTTCATGGGTTACTACGCCTGGTTGATCGTCAATGTTAATTGTCCAGTTCTCAATGCTACTCTAAATCCAATCTTGTACTGGTGCAGATTCAGTGTCATAAAACGGCGGACAAAAAGATCGATAATCTCTCGTCCGCACACGGTTATTGTCCAAAACCGAAATGTGTCACTTCCAGTAGTTCCAGAAAAGAGTTGTGTCCGGATGAAAGTTCAGATCAGCGACCCTAATTCAGATCACATTACTTCTTCACAAGCAGTGAGTGACTATGTGGGATCGAAATAGTTTTCTAACCCTTTTTTAAAGAGAAAAGAAACTTCCTGTTGAGGACAACAGTTTGAAAACAGTCGGACAACAGCTGCTACTTTTGGTATCTATATCATGCTGAGCATTCTGATCCTCCTAATCGTTGTGAGAAGTGTACTGATCAGAGAATCATCCTACCACCGTAATACAGGCAATCTGGTATGTGACCAAGTGGTAGTAGTGGAATCAGGCATCGATTAAAAGATACTTCGTCCGGAAATTATCGGTTTGCAAAGTTATTAATCTCCGAACAATGTTAAAGCCAGCCCTAATGGCTAATAACGGCTTACAAGGCCGTGATGGCTGATATCTTTATCGGTTTTGATGCCAGTCGTTAGTTTAGCTGCTCAGTACGTCAGGAGGCTTCCTTCCATTGATGCTTATCGTCAGCGTTCTCTGATGTCACCGTCGATCAACACTTCGTTCAATCAGCCAAACAGTAAAGCAACGAGCTTCAGGGTGTTTTCGTCTGTTCTAATAGAATTCATGATAAGCGTACAGTTGTTCTATAGTTGGAGGGTCAAATAGCAATATGAAAGACTAATGTCGAAGAAGAAATGTTCGGCACCTACGCCAAAAAGCCAACAAACAATACGGGAACCGTACATTATACATATATAATACTCAATATGTAAAAACTGAATATATATTTTTGATTTTACGTAACACCAATGAAACCAAAAACATATTTTTTCATCTACATATGTTTTTGGGTACGTACAGTTCTGTGTCATTGTTCAGTTTTGTTTTTACGTTCAAAGATTGTACAACCATCTAACCATCTTGTTGACCAAATTAAAATTCATAAGTTAAAGTAAAAATCATACTAAAAATAAGGTTATAAAAAATGCGCATTGCCCGTGCCTCGCTTGGAGGACCCCTGTATTATCACGGTTAAATAACCCCATGATCCTGGCACTTCTCCACTACGTGGTGAGAGGGGTCCACTTTACTCTTGTAATCATATATTTACTGTTTAACGTCCTCCTCTCCTGACGGGGATACAGCACGCGACTTAATGTTGTCATGATAGCTCCAACTGTGGTGACCTACCTTATACAGCACGCGACTTAATGTTGTCATGATAGCTCCAACTGTGGTGACGTACCTTAATCTAGTGACGTACCTCACCACCCTTGTATAGTGACCACCCTTGCAGTGACCACTACTATTTGCTAGTTTGTTCCTAATATCTTGTATGTACAGTCCTCTGAGCTGACAATCCCAATATGACTTCAAATGTTGTTCGCATGAGTAGTGTTTTTAGTGTTGGGACAGTTCAAATTTACAAGTGCATTAGAGCGACTGTCACGGAAATATTCCTAATGAAAGAATGGAGCACGTGAGTTTCTGGGAACCGGACACAAGGGCGGAGAACACAAGGGCGGTAGACACAATAGCGGAGGGCACGAGGGCGTAGGACACAAGGGTGGACACGATGATCGGGTGAATCACATGAATCACTAATTTAACATGGACAAACGGGTTTTTTGATCATGATCTCAACAGTCTGGTTGAGGTAAAGCTTAGCTCGAAGAATTGGATCTACTCACGCGTAAATTTGAAACAAAACATAGTGATGTGACAAATAATCACCTAGATTTAAACGAGCCAAAAATTGAGAGATTTTCCTTAAATATCTCAGCTATATTTTCCTTAAATGAATCATGTGATTCGCCCTCGTGTTCACCCTTTTAAAAAAGTAACGCCCTTGTGTCCTACGCCCTCGTGTCCTCCGCTCTTGCGTCTACCGCCCTTGTCCCCTACGCCCTAGTGTCATAATGTCATATACCTGGAAAAATGCCAACGTGACAGGAATTACAGGACCGGGGATAACCACAGACTCAGACTGTTAGTGTTCACGTTCCCATCCGCCAGACGACATTGTGAACTGTTATCTTTAAAAACCTAAGGTTACAGCAGTTACAGTTTAAACTTTAATCGTCAAATGTAACTTTGACGATTGATGTTATATTGCAAATAGTTTCCTTTGTTCTAAATGATAATCACCGATCGCTATAAAAGTATTAGGGCTAGATTGTGAATTTTAACATATGTGTGTTACATAATTCACTAATTATGTCATTTGCAAACGGATTAAGGGGCGATCAATCTACGTAGACCTATTATACAGAAATATGTGAAACCAGTTCAGACTGATGTCATAAGTAATTAAATGTCACGTGTGGTTTCTGTGCAGTATTGTTGGCCGCGTGCCAAACCAGAATAACCTAGAGGGAATGCTTGGAATTGAGGCTATGAGGCTCCGCACAGACCACCCTGCAGACCAACCGTATTGAAATCCAGATCAAGATTGGCATCAGCGTTTAGCTCCGTTCCGCTAATTATCGAATTCAACATGTTCTGGATTGCACCGAATTTATCATTTTGTTATTCAAGCTCTGTAGCCGGAAATACTAATGACTAATTTAGGCTGCTTGTCCTCAGTCCTGATCATTGAGGAGTAACTAGCACTGCATGTGCTCGAGGGAGAACGCGGACGCTAGTAAACCTCTTTTGAATTTTGTATCATTTGTATGTTTCAAGAACCCCCCTCCAAGCTAGTAAACCTCAGCTCATTCACATTGACTTTTTCAAGAGCAAGTTCACAATATTGTTCTGTAAACAACCTGGTACAGCTTTTGTAAAGGTGTTGTTCTGTTGCTCTCAACACGATTGTTTTGTTGACTCTTCCTCGTTAACCGTTTGCACATATTAACGGAGTTTTATTTGAATTTGAATATTAAAACCGCTGATCTGACATTATCTACATTATAGATATATATATATATATATATTTTTAAATTTAAATCTTTAAGTCCTAACTGCAGTATACCTAGTCGGTGCAATTTATTAACTTACTGTCTAAAAACTTAAAAGCTTTTTCACTCAAAGAAAGCTTAGAGTGCTTTTACTTTTGTCTAATTATCTCTGTATTACAGTGCTATTATTTACGTAATCACTACGATTTCGAAACACCTTAAGTGTTCAGCAGCCCGTTCTCTTGGATGCAGATAAGCGGGTATGATACGGGCTGGTTGTTCACTCAAAGAAAGCTTAAACTTAAAGTGCTTTTTATAATCTTGTCTAACTAGCCCAGTATTACAGAGTATTACTGTACAGAGTCTGAGTAATCACTACAATTTCAGATTAGTCAGTGTGTTTAAGTTTAACGTCTGTACGTACTACTTCTGACCACATGATAGCTGTATAATGTCTTACAGCTGCGTGTACCGACTATTAGTTCTATACGGGCACGGCAGTGCTCGCTTGAAATGACATCATGCTTTTATAGTTTTCTTTGAGCATTGTTGCACAGGAATCTGAGCCCCGTGAATCATCATAATGGCCTGAAATTTTAACGTTAGGGACGTTATATATATTATTACGACCAGCTGTTTTGGACTGGTGAGTGGCGCGGGGCCAGGGTAACTGTTTTGGTCACCAGGTTGAGGTAACCATAACCTGGGCTTGAGAGAGCCCACTTACCCCAGTCTCTATGGTCGCAGTGTTCTTGCATTAAATAAGTGCCCAAAATATATAATTTTGGCGCAATTTGACCACAACTTTGACCACAATGCTTGTAGATGATTCCTTTGATCGTCCACTTAGCACAGTCCCCTCTTCACACTTATTACTTAGCACGTTTCTACTTTCTTGTCACTGTGTTATTACTTTATTAGAGAGAGAGAGAGAGCTCACCCCTTTAAATATAATACATACAATACCTCATGTAGTATGGATTTAATGGTGCATGATTTGGAGCTTGTGATTGAAAATTGGACACCTCAACTCACTGTGCTTTGTACTCTTACTATGGGGTTGCTTTGTTCAAATGGAATTTTAAATTGTACCTCTATATTATAATCGTACTACTCTTATGTAGCGTAGTATTAAATATTCCCATTTCTCTTGGTTCACACTCCTCCTTATTTAACTCAGTCTCAGGATTTTAATATACTTTTCAAGTAGAACCTCGCATCGCTTTGCGTCATCGTGCATGCAGAACTTGTCCATTGTAGTGAAATTAAAGTTGATCGACAATTGCAATTGTTTTATTGTCTTATGGTCGCTCTTTTTTTCAAACTCAATGAAGCTTGAAAACTAGCTTACATAAAACAAAGGGCACGAGCGAGTGTTCATTTTCAATTTAATTCTTTGCTCTTTCAATCGTGTTTTAACTTTTATTTCTCCCGTGCCTCCATCCTATCAGTAGTAGTAGTAGTAAGTACAAAGAACCAATCTGAATCTCTCACCCTTCTCCTTTACAGCATGACTGTCAGATACAACAACGCTACAATCTACGGTATTCAAGAGGATTTTGAGAGATATCTGTGGCTTTCATATCTAATCATAGTTCTAGTATCTTCGCTAATAGGAGATACTATCGTTCTGATCGCTTCAACTAAATACAACGCCTTCAAACTGAATAAATCAATAGTAACAGTGATCCAGCACATGGCGATCTGTGACCTGGTGATCACCACAACATTTGTGCTGCCCACAATAATTGCAATGTTCCTAGACAAGTGGATCCTGGGAGACACCCTAGCAATCACTCACAGATTCATAGAGTTCTGGGCTCTGCCAGTGTGTAACGTGCTGGTGGGAGTGCTGACTACAAGTAAGTTCCTCCTGGTCAGATACCCGCTACACACCCGGAACTGGACCAGCAACAAGGCCCACGTGGTGTGCTGTCTGGTGTGGTGTGGGTTTGCTGCTATCTCAGTCACATCACTGCTCCTGTGCAATGAGGCCCTTATATTCGACTACACAAGTTACGAGTTTGATGCCGACTACTCTCGTTTGGAATCCAACGCTGGCAAATTCATTGATGTTCTAATCAGTACAGTGAACTTTATCACCATACTGTTAGTCATGGTAACGACTGTATTGACCCTCCAATACCTATCTGAAGCCAGGAAGGTAGCTCGCCGGAGTAGGGGGTCTCTCCGGTGGCAGGGTGGTGTAACAGTGATGATGACGGGGTTTGTGTACTGTGTCTCCTCGCTTCCTTACGCTATCTACACCATGATGGAGCACTTTGTCAAGGACCCTAGCTCTCCTAGTTTTGTTAACTTTGAGAGGAGCTCTGAGTGGTTGACGCTGTTGAATGTTATGTCTAACTTTTATATTTATAGTCTAACTGTACCCAGCTTTAGGAGGTTTCTCGGGACTAAGGTGTTGTTTTTCAAGGATAGAGTGGTTCCTTCAAACAAAGTTCAAAATGAATGTCAGTTGGATGGGAAACAGGAGAGGACGTTTGTGGAAGTGGAACTTAGGAAGATTCAGCCAGTATGAACTTTGATGACTAAAATATAATTAGGTAATTTTTCGAGTAAACTTTTTATTTTATTAGTCTTTCATTTTATCAGATCGCTAATCTATAGCTGTTGAAACTTCTCACTGTATCCAATTCATTTTGTTATTATACAATTTCGGTATTTGTTTACAAATTTCTGAACTAGTTTGAAAACATTATATCTAAAAGTAAAAAGATATTGCAACACTAAAAATAAAAAATATCTTATCAAATTATGTACACAGCATAGGTCAGCAAAACAACAACTATTGCAAATAACACAAAATCCAAACGTGGCAACCAGACAATAGTTTATAACACATAAAAAACATGAAATAATTCAATTCCAATTTTCATTTTTTGCCTCAGGCAGCGGCGAGGGAACTGTTTTACAGCTTCTAATTTTCATTCTTTTGAAAATATTGCTATCAAGATCAACTTTATCTCCCGTCCTCTCTTCTTGAGTACTGAGACTCATCCTCATATTAATACCCTTCAAGGACCCATCAGGTGACATCCACGGGTGAAAATTCAGGATTTTAGACCACAGAAAGTTCCTAAAACTAGGAATAGTCATGCTATAAATGTAAAAGTTGGACATCACGTTCAGAAACGTCAAATACTCCGAGTTTCTCTCAAACTGAATCATAAAGTCCCCATCAAACTGTAACACAGACATTATCTTGTAAACAGTGTAGGGAAGAGAGGACACACAGAACACTAGCCCCGTCATGACCACAGTAAGAATACCCTGCCACCGCAGCGAACCTCCCCCTCGTCTGGAAACCTCCCTAGCCTCCACCAGGAACCGGAGAGACAGCACTGTCATTAGGATCACGATGATGGGGATGCAGAACACTATGTAGCTTACTATCCGAGCAAACTGGTCCCAGCAACTGGGGGAAGACAAGGGGTCGTAGTCTGTGTCGAACTCGTAGCTGGTGTAGTCGAATATAAGGTGGGGTCTCCTTATCAGGGAGGTTAATGATATCGCAGCAAAGGTGGCCCAGAACACCAGACACACGGAGTGAGCTTTGTTTTTCGACCAGGATCTTGTCCGGAGAGGATACCTTACCAGCAGGTACTTGCTGGTAGTCAAGACCCCTACTAAGATATAGTTCATGGGGAACACCCAGAACTCTAGGTACTTCTGGAGATAAGCCATGTTGGTCCCCAGGATCCACCCATCTACCACTATTGATATGATAGTGGGGATTATAAAGCAGCCTGATATCACCAGGTCACACACGGCCATGTGCTGGATCACTGCGATGATGAACTTGTTGAGTTTGAAAGCGTGGCATCTGTTGGAGGCGATGAGGACGATGCTGTCTCCTAGCAGGGAGGATATCAGCACTATCAGCAGGTATGTGATCCACAGGTACCTCTCAAAGTCATCCTGGATACCGTAGATTGTGACGTTGTTGGATTTTACAGTCATTATATTGTCATCAGCTGGTTACGGAGAAAGTCCTTTTGGAAGGTTAAGTTGTTAATTATTAAACAATATCTGATCGAATGTTTATCCAATAAACATAGAATTACTCGTGTAAATATTGTGTCGGATAAGCTTGACAATCACTAAACAGTAAGCTAGTATTCAAACTTTCAAAGTGTACAAGTGAATAGAGTACAGACTTCATATCAAACGATCACTCAAAAAGTATCCAAAGTGTACAAGTGAGTCATCAATCCAGAACAATGAGCTAACTAACCAGAGTAAGTTGTACTTTATATAACTGTATAACTATTCAATAAGTTATCCGGTGTATTACAACTTGAATAGAGTATATTATACATATGAATATTCAATGAGTATATTAGTGTAATAAAGATAAAGTTGTTGATCATGAATATTGAATATTCAGTACTGAATATTCGTATAGTGTATTGAAACTAAGAAAGTCGGTGTTATAAAATGATGTAGCCTTTTGGTTTTGGTTCAAGGAGCAAAACAAAGGTAAAGTTTACGATCATGAATATTCAATAGTCACGAATATTCGTTTAGTGTATTGAAACTAAGAAAGTCTGTGTTATAAAATGATGTAGCCTTTTGGTTTTTTTTTCAGGAGATCAGAATATACAGGGTGTACCAGAGTAAATGACCACCCTGTAATCTGTATAACGGACACTTAGGCAGGGTGCTAGGATATGGAATACACTCCGCCCCAGATACATGGTATAGACTTTGTAAAACAAACTTATTAGCCTAGAACAACAGAATGAGTGGGATGATCCTCACAAGTCACAGCTGTTGAAACTAAATCTTTAAACATTCTGATAACACAAAATCAGTTTAACACGCAACAATATACCAGTACAAATAACTTTATTTCTTTTCTTTTCGGTCACTTTGTCAGAGGATGAATCAGTATTGAGCTAGTTCTGTTCTATAAATTGAGTTCTTTTGATGACGAATCTACTTATAGTTACAATTATTAAAAGCCTGGTCGTAATAGTATTTCAAAGTTAAGCTTGCGCACAACACTGTAAACTGAAAAGTTGTAACTTGATAAAGTTTTAAATTAAAATTAACAAAATTTAAGTTTGAGATCTTAAGAGTTGTACTTTAACACTCGATCTAAAGTATTTAAGTAACACATATGATTACGTCATTACACTATTATAGTAAAATTATTACGTCATCATAATCACATAACGTTGATTATAGTATTGATGCACGAGAGAGGAATTAAACGCGAAATTTAATAAAACCATAATTTAAATTTAACATTTCAACAAACTTAATATCGACCTAGAGACAATATAATGCAAACAACAAAGGCCTTCGCTTCCGCCTGTGTCTACTAGGGTTTGGTTTTTAAATAAGAAAAAGAGAAAAAATATACAATGTGCAGTAAACAAACAAAGTAGCAATTAATAAAGTAAAATAGTTGAAAAGTGTATCGAATCTGAGAGTGTTATAAAAAATAGAATCCGTCCTAAACTCTCTAACTCTACGGATGGATTACCGGTCCTGTTGAACAATTAAACTTTAAACACTCTGAACTCTTTTAAAACATCCTGAATAAAACTGGCTCTGTTTGTGCATCCGTAAAAAAGCACTATTACTTGCACTATTACTTGTAAGCAAGGTTAAACTTATAGACGACTTAGTCGAGTAGTTGGCTTACAGCCGAAACTTAGACGTTGTAGTTTATGGTATTCTGAGATTCATAATGTCCTGATCCCGTACAAAAGTGGCGTTTCTTTTTTGATGTATTATAACGCAAAATATTGACTATTTGTAACAAGTTATTGAAACTTTAATTCCAAAGAATTGAAATATCATGACAAGTAAGACATAAGTAACTTAGTAATACAAAGATATTATAAAATCTGGTAAGCCGGAAATTTGATAAGTTGGACAAAATGTAGGTACTTATTAATATGCTTGTCAAGTTCAATGAGGAAATTGAGCAGAAGAGTATGATGAATATTATACGTAATTAATATTAAATATATAGTAAATTATATATTTAATATGTAATATAAACATAAAGGTAAAGACTAAAGGTATGATAAGCTTGTGACAAGTAGCGAGCTGACTTCATTTCCTGCTTATTCATCAACGTCTCTCTCAATATAACACGTGATCACCCGAAGAAGAACTAATATTGTATTATTTATTTTTAACGATAATTGCTTAGAAATCAAAATGGCTGAACGATGTACCCTGTACCTTTTGCAGTGTCGGTCCTTTTTTGAACAATTCCAAAACATAAAGATAACTTCGCTTCAGCGAAGAGTTTTTGAAGGGGCAAATTTTGATGACAGATCTTGCCATCAAAATAAAACTCAAATTTGTATCTAATCAGTAATGCCAATATCTTGATACAGATCGGAGAAATACCCAACACTTAAACTGCCATCTAATCAGATACCGAGCGTCCTCTATAAGTTTATATTAACTTATTAACGTATCACATTGTGATCAAAGTGTTTTTAAGAGGATGGGGACTTGTCCCGTTGTGATAAACAATTTTATTTGTTGAGTCATTCATTCTGGCCGTTGGAGCATACAAAAATTTAAGTTTTCGCGATATTTGTCAGATAAGGTTTAAATTCCATCGTAAAGTTGCTGATCTACACATTGGCATTTTCCTATTAAGAATGCTCAGTGCAGTGCCCTTGTGAGGGATTATTACTATTTTTATTATAAACTTGTTAAGATTAAAATTGGTCATTAGAACCATCCGGGCACCGTTTCTGTTTACAATCAATCATCACCGAACATTATTTTTGCCCTCATCGGTAAAACTAAAATATCTACTAAAATGCAAAGTTCAATTTTGTGGTAATATGATCTTCTTACTTTGCAATGTTAACACTTGTACCGCGACATCAGCCTAAATAAAAGGATAAAGACAGTCCCATAGTTGGATCACCATTGCTGCATGTGCGCGCGACGTGATAGTAGAGGCTCTTACGGGCATTGTCTGCTCGATACGTTAGGGACCCCAGATACACCTTACTAGACGTATTTTTGACCGTAGAATCGATTGAAAGTGGTTTCAAGATGATTGGACTGATTGTTCTGGGGTAAAATCGCAAAAAACCGATTTTTGGGCCAAAAATAGGCCAAAAAACCATGTTTTTTGATATTTTGAGCAAGTTAATTTTGTTGGCATGTCGGCAAAACTTGCATAAAGATAGCTAAAAGACAGCCGCACAAGATTGTATAAAAATAAAACAAATCCCTCTATTTGTTCTGAGGTAAAAATCCAAAAAAGTGGTAAAAATTTTGACTTTTTTGCTCTAAGTTTGAATAATTTTTTGCAGTTCTATTAAATCAACCCAAAAATAGTCACATCGTGTTTGCCTAAATTTTTCCTTTCCGAGAAGTACCCACTTCATATACTTAATCGAAGTTTGAATATTGTCACTCCGCAAGCGTTTTTGCCAAATTTTCGACGCGCACTACGCGCAAAAGCATTTTAGTTGTTATCAATTGGCACCCGCGCACCCGCGCGTTCATCATAAATTTCAAACAGCTATAACTCAGCGAGATTATGTCCGTTCTAGCTCATATTTTCACACTAAATAGAAAATAATGTGATCTTATTGCTGACAAAATATGGATATAATTACTTTATTTGCTTTAGAGTAATAGACTGTCAAAGTTTAAAACGCGCATTGGTATAGCACGTGACTAATAAGGCCAAATTTATACTTCTTAACATATTATCGATCCTTAGACATCATACTATTGTGTCCAATTAGCGGTTAGGTCTCTAAACTCGTAGCAGAAAACACGTCTTTTTGCCCGTAAGAGCCTCTACTATGAGACACCGTTGCATGAGATTGTAATTCAGTACTTACATTTGATCATTCTCACTTCAAATAACGACCTGTACTTCACGTAGCTTTACGTGTTGCAGCTAGTAAAACAAAACCAGAAATGAGTGATCAGACAAATTAAGATACCGTTTTAAATGAGGGTTACAAAATCTGAAATATAGGATTGTAACCACTAGCAACAGGGAGTGGCTCAACCAAATAGTTAACTAATCTGTAGAACTATCAGATATGAGACGTGGCATGATACTGTAACAAATTACAAAAGCTTACTCAAGAATACTTAATAAAAGCATTGATAAAGAATAATATAGTTAATAACGAAGCAGATTTTAATATGTCGCGACAAACCGTATAACCTTTATACTTATTTCACAGAAGCTGTTCCGTTCGGAAATTGAGCAGAAGAATATTTAGAACATATTATGGTATAATATCTATGTAATAGATAAAATAAATGATAAAATCTTACTATATATAAAGCGAGACGATATATATATATATCCGTACCATTTTACTGACACCACGACATCAACTTTAACACGACTTTCCGCAAAAACCGTAAAAGATATACAACTTAAACTTTTTTGATTGGTTCAAATGCTCTAATGGTCTTCAAATCAGCATGAAAAAATAAAAAATTGACCAAGGAATAATAATTTTAGTGCCCAAAATGTGGACCCCCAAGTGGTGTCAAAAACGTGAATTAAATAGGTAATAATTATTTTAGTCTCTTGAGTCTTGACACCACTTTAGAATTAGACGGGTGCCTGCTAGTATATAATAAAATATAAACTACTAGAAACCCGCTAGTCGAAAGATTTGTTCGAGGGAATTTAAAAAATCAGTTATGTTTTAATTTCTATTCATCAATCATGATCTAGCTCTGTTATACTGTAGAAATTATGGATTTTTTTCGACAAGTTTTAAATATAAATAAATAAATAGATATATTCTCGATAGTATTGCCTGAATAAACAGTATCTGGAGAGAAGATTTGTAGGATACAATACTTGAGTAGGAACAGTGTGTGTAAAGCTCTAGAGCTCTAGGACGTGTAGGTACTTCGCACGACAATAGCTGGATAACGCAACATTGTTCACACACGTTTCGTGTACCTTCTAAGTTTATCAATTACAGTGAATGGGATATTGACTTTGAGTAGGGAATGTTGAGACATGATCGGATCTTGTGATATAAAGTAAGAATAGATTATCACCTTATATTTGATCCTTCGAACAGCTGTTGAGCAATGAAACGCAAACATAATCTTAGCAAAATGAATATATTTCTTTTATCTTCAGCATTTAATCAGTCACATAATCTCAAATTATTTGTTATATAGTAGTGTTGAAAGTATTAAAGTAAAAAAAAGTAGATTATCACGTCATGTAATCCTCAACAAGCTAGTATACAATTTACGCTATGACTATGTCCCCGTTGCCGGAGGGATTTCGTCAAGTTTAAAATATAATAAAGACTAGAAACCCGCTAGTCTAAAGCTTTGTTCGAGAAAATTTAAAAAATTATTTTTGTTTCAATTTCTCTAATCTCTAATCATCTAGCTCTAACCTCTGTAATGTAGAAAGTATGGATTTTATTTGACAATGACGACAAAGTTGTAAGTATTCAGATTCCCTAAAACTCTAAAAGATACTTTCTACTGCATCGAAAAATATCAATCACAACCAAAGTTATGAATAGTGATATCGTGAGCGTAAATGTGGGCTAGTTTAAGTTATGACGTATTATAAAGCATGGCAACGCGCGTTGCTAATCTGTTATTGCTCGCGCACGTGCAATCTCTTGCCGTTGCTATTAGCAACGACGCAGGTAACCTTTGATGAAATTACGCCATTATTAATTTATTATAACTTTATAACGTTTATTTTACCTCACTTCCGACGTTAATTATAAAAAATCTAAAGCCTTAATAAAAATTCTAAGAATGCTATATCCTATTCCTATCCTTTTTTTTACAACCCTGCTAAAAATGACGAGGTTACAACTCCAATTGCGAGCTGAAATTGGCGTCACCAAGGGGTCATTTTTGCCGGGGGATTTCGTCAAGTTTAAAATATAGTATAGATATGATAAAATCTACAGTCTACACTGTGAACTATCTCAGATACCGTAAACAGTGTGTAGTAATTGGAGGATAAGAATGTCTAATCTGGGCTCCACAGGGCTCAATCCTAGGACCTTTCATGCTTTTTGTACTATTTATTAATGACATGTCAGAATGCGTAAGAGAAGGTAAAAATACGTGAGGCTGGAGCGACCAAGCTAGATTCTACAAGCATACAATTACATAATATATATGGGAGCAAAACATGCTCACCCACTGTAAGAAAGCTAGTTAACGTTGAGGTTTAATGTAAAGAACACTACGGTTTATCTTATTAAGGACCGCAAACAAGAGAGGGCGTTCTATTTAGCACAAATTATAAGCCCTTTTGAAAATTGCAGTGTTATCTGGAGGCCAACATGAACAATTGTTGTCTTGATTAACAAAGTTGAAAGCATTTACAGCAGGATCATCAATATATTAATGACATCGATCTGTATGGGCGTCAGATCTATAGGAGCTGAAGTATGAATATACATACCTACTTCTATTCCATACAATTACAATACAATAGTCAATCTGTACTGAAGCTCCTATGAAAGTATGAAGCACCCAGATCACAAGAGATGTATCTCGACAACATGACGTAACCTTGGCTGTTTAAGAGCACGAGTTTGAGATAACTTAAGATAAAAAGCAGAATGAAGGTCATCAAAATGAGGGTAATGACTAATCATATCAGGTGGTGATATGATATAACAGAATATAAGAATATACGTCGGTAGTTCATTTATAATTACGTTTTGAATGGTTTCGTTATCAAGTCAGGAAAATGTTCGTTTCTGACAAAACGAACATAGTGATAGAGAGGTGTATTCTTCTTTGAGTTTAACAATGGTTTGCAATTACATTACGGTAGATTCAACGGTGGATAATCACGTAGCAACGGTGGATAATCGCGGAGCAATCCGTAGTCTGTCTACCATGACGTTATGTCTGTTTTAACAATTTTCCACGTCAAACTCTGCTTCTTGATTTAAGAGGATACCTTAGAGGATACATTACTAAGAAGGAATTGATCTGATATCAGATAACTGGGGAATGTGATCTTAAGACTGTGTTTATCTTATAAAGTTATAACCGTGAAGCTTTACAACACGCTGAGCCACATGGGATTAAGACAGAATGACTAAACAGACTTAAAGGAAGTTGAAATAAACGCGCTGTATAAAATTATAATAATCCTCGATAATATTTACGATTTGGAGGTTTAAACAAGCCGTATAAGGAAAACCATTAGAGTTCTCAACAATTAATCTCAACGGGCTGAATCGAACGCAGGAGCGTTTAGTCAATATGTGAAACCACGCGGAGTTTAGTACTAATGAGCGTATGGACTACAATTAATCTCTCGACTCAGTAACTCCATTTGCTCAAACCTGGAGGATGAAACGTGTCCAGAAACGTTTGCAGCTGTGCCGCTTTATTATCATCATCACTGGTAGACACCTCACAGTAGAAAAGAAGTAACGTAGTGTGAGTGTGATTAGGTGTACAGTTAATCAAGTCTTGCCTTATAACCGTTGGATCCGTGTTAATGGTGTATTGTATATTTTGTTAGATTGTTAGATTGACCTAATCTACTACTTTTCAGACCAAAGAATACCAATTGGGCAGCTATATAGTTAATAAAGTCACAAAATTCTTATCGCTTTGAGTTTGCCGGATATAATTATAGCTTTGTTGAATTTATTATTTTGATTAAAAAATTACGCGATATAATTGTATCGTTTGGTAAGTTACTACTTGACTATAATAAATATCTTAAAAGTAATCTTAATAAATATCTTAAAAGTAATCTTTCAAGATATCAAGATATCAGTCCAATCGGTATTGCATCGTTGTCTGACTAATGGTAAACATTTATAAAAATAAATGTTATGAAGAGTATGAACACTGAAACATACTCATACTGTAAAGGATGCTGTGCGAGGGCCGAAATTGAAACATGGTAACCTCAAACCTGAGATGACAACTGACACGTGACATAGTGATTATTCACGTGACTACACATGTGACAGGTAACTGCAGTTGGGCCTAAATTGACAGGGAACCCAGGGAGTCTCGCCGGCTACTATGTTTACATGACATACTTTACATAATTACGCCGCCGAATTTAGCATTTATAATATTTTACATGTATAATATTTCAGTACATGGTACTACTACTAGTACTACTTACTTTAGGTACTTTACTACTAGTACTTCTAGAGAAGGACATGTTGCCATGTGATTACAGTATTTGATAAGTTACCATTACTCTAAGTGATACTGTCAAGATATCAGTCCGACCACAAATCGGGTCGTACAGCACAGGCCACAGTCAGTACCGGAAGTTCAAGAACTGGGTTTGATGTGTCTATCTCACAAACAGCAATCGCAAAGCAGGTCTCACTAGCATGTCTTACATTATATATTAGTATTTAGGTTTCATCCTGAATTTTCTATTTTATGAGCTTATGAGATTATAACATTGTCATATTGAGTAAACATTGGCTGGCACTTCGGGCCGGTCCCCAACCAAAACATGTTGTGTATAAGTTACCTATGTAAGCTAAGTACCGAAGTGGAAGCCTGATTGTGTTTGAAAAAGGAAACTTTTGAAAAGATATTTTATGGGCTGGAGAACTTCGGAAAGAAATCAAGGCAAGAGTTTTGATAGCGAAGTGTTTTATTTTGCTGAAAATCTCTTCCTACATATTGTCTGATAACTATTATTACATTCATCTTTTAAATACATTTCTATCTTGCCCCTAACATGTGACGACAGTTGATTAGAAACAAAACATGAAGTCTCGCCAGCAATTTAGCAGGATTTCCGTTGAATTCATCATGTGAAGGAAAGGTTCGTTTAATATTTTAGTGTCCCTATTTAAACTTGTCGTTATATTAATTAAACAAATTACTATTTATTTACAAATCCAACAGTTTATGTCACGTCTGATCCACTCAGCGAGCCACAAATAGCTGAATTATAAATAATACTTTAAAATTTGCTGCTTATGGGAAGATCTCCAACCGATTCTCCACTGTGAATCCTTATATTAAGCATGACTTAAGAACGATCTTAACTTACCAAGCTTCGCTTACCTTTATTTTTCAGTATCCGTCAGAACAAAAGTATGTTTTGATTTGAATTTCTTTAACTGCGTTGTAGGAAATTATGAAGCGTTTATTAATTCATCAGCAACAAATAAACAAGAGTAAAGGCAATCTCTTCATTTGTTTTCTAGTCATCTCCAAGCCAATTTGATCATTTTTATGATTACAAACTCCGGTTTTAGATTGAGCTATTGCAAGATACAATTCTGGTGAAGATTTAATACTTATACGAAAAGAGCACCTTATTCTAAATACACATCTTTCATAACAGCTCCTTTGGCTCTAGCAAATTGACTGTTGATCAAATAAAATGAACACTTTTTGGACGCTCACTAGATGTTATCTGCAAATTGACTGTTGATCAAATAAAATGGATATTGTCGGGTAGAAGTAAGAAGTTATCTGCAGATTGTTTTATAGAGCACGTACGATATATTTATGTTTATATATCCGTACCATTTTGCTGACACCACGGCATCAACTTTAACACAACTTTCCGCAATAACCGTAAAACTAAAAGATATATAACTGAAAATTTTTTGACTGGTTCAAATGCTTTAATGGCATTCAAATCAGCATGAGAAAATAAAAATTGGCCAACTAGTGCCCAAAATTTGGACCCCCAATTGGTGTCAAAAACGCGAATTAAATAGGTAATAATTATTTTAGTCTCTTGAGTCTTGACACCACTTTAGTGTTAGACGGGTTCCTGCTAGTATTGATAAATCATAAAGCTAAACTAGTTGCTAATAACGACGCTGTTAGTTGCTATAACGACGCCAAATAACTTATCTTCTGAACCCATTATGCTTCCAATGCGATTATCTTTCCTTAATGTTCAATTATAGATGAGAAAAGTTAAAGTAACAGCAATTGTGACAAGCCGGACATCTTTACTTCTACTGCTCTTTTTTACTTCTACTGCTCTTCGTCATCATTTATGATTTGCTAATGCATAATATAACGCATAATATACCGCTAGTAACGATTTGTATATTCAAATGGATTTGGTTACTTCAAAATAACACAAAACAATTCGTAAATAGTTCTAGAACTAAATTAACAAAAACTTTATTGCTTAAATGATTACAGTAAAATGAAAACATCACCGCTTCTATAAGATGAAGAACATTTTACCGGCGTTGTGCTCCCGCTCTGAGACCATCACGACGAACAATCACTAAAGTAAGACGGTGTTTTGTTAAAGCAAAGGAAGCGTGGTAGACTAAGAAAGCAGTCGATCCTACTAATATATTCATTTACTGAATAGCCTCATTAATCTTCAGAAAGAAATTGAATAAAATATATGAGAGTTAAATCAGAGAGGGTTATAAATAATATGATGAGCATATTATTATGTATTATACATAGCATAATTTATCTCAACGTGAGATGAGCGTTGTTTGATATGAAATCGACAAGTCAGTAATGATGGTACGCAGCCGCAATCGCCCCAAGATAAGCGATTGTAGAATCTTAAGACTGATTGTACACATGAATTTGAGGTATCTTGAGGCATGATCACCAATAAATTTATCATTAGTTACGTTGTGTAACGTCGAACTACTAGAATTGCACATAAATAAAGTAAACGTTACTTAGATTGTTCAAGTATAACCGCCTCCAAATAAAAGAAAATTAAAGTTGTAAAGTAGCCAATTAATTACGCTCTAATTGCTTGCAGATAAACCGTCTACTTGACAATGAAAGTAAAAATATGTAAAGACATTTTTTGAAATAAGCCCGCCTCTATAAATTCCGAATGCCGAATGGCAGCAAGTCAGTGTCTAAGCTGTAAGAGAAGAACAAACGGTCTCTGGTTTCCAACAATCACGATTGTAATTTAAACAAAAGGGAGTAATAAAATGCAGCTGTTATTCACAACGTCAGCTTTTTGTCCGATGAATAAGTTGGTTTGACATGAAATTAAATGAATAAACAATCGCAATTCGCATTCCTTTGTACGCAGCATTTATGAATTTCTGCAGAGTTACTGGGAGAAGGACTCATGTTGCAATGGTCTAATGGTGGCGAAGTCAAAGCAAATTCCCCAACAAACTCAAATTTATTAGTTTAGAATTTATCAACAAAAAAAACCTAATGACCTAGAAACTGCCTGTTTTGTTAATGATACTAGAAGTGGAATCTTATGCATTGTTCGTCCTATGGAGAATAATATAAATATAACGATATATACGATTGGTTTTGATTGAGTAAAGACTCTAGATATTTCAAAATTCCTTTGCTTTGTACGTAGCATAGCACCAAAGAATATTAGCACAATTGCTGGGCAGCGGATTCACCACCAAACCCTCAAACATCTGAAAATCATTTACAAAATCGAGTCCAGACATCGGTTAAGAAATATTTCAAAAATAAAGGACCTTAAAACTTCATGTACCAAGCACACAACACATTCCACACCCTGCTAATCCATACAAGGAGAAATGGGATACACGGACGCTAGAGTTGTTCCTTTGGTCCAAAATTGAAAATAGAGCAACAACACTAGAAACTGTGAGGCCCCAGAAATGTAAATATTTGGTAAATGTGTTAAATATTTGCTATATAATTATACGGAAGGGCCTGGTTAAACAGGACACACTATGTTATATAGTAATGGATCTACCTAGTTGATGCAAACAAGAAATTGAAACATGGCCCGCAAATTTTCTAAAAATATCACTTAGTTAAATTATAGATACTCTCGCCATCATAATTGAGGCCAGCTGGAGACATATTGCAGTCCTCTAAAGTAAATCAAGATAACTCGAATTGTTTTTTTTTTGTCACATACTTTCCTTCCTCCGCAGAACTTTGTCCAAAATGACTTATTAAGGGCGGCCAAATTCTGAAAAATGCCCGGCAAATTTTGGAATTTGGCCGCCAAATTTTTTAAAAGGCCTATCTTAAAATTCTGTCCCAAAACTTAAAGTCGAAATGCGATTCTACGCTGATTTTGAAAATTTCATGTAAAAATATTGAAACCCTATTGAGTTCTATTGTTTAGAGCGAAGTCAGTTTTGAAAATATCGCGAACTGAGATATGGGCAATTTTGTTAATTTTTTGCGATTATTTGAACACAAAATCCACAGTTAGGTAGATATTGAGCTGATATTCATAGAGAATGTGTAGTATAGGCTTACCTTCCATATAAAGTTGGTTCCATTCAAAAATATTGATACTTGATCAATTTATGGGCCAAAATCGATCAAAATTGGTGCATATGCCCAAATATGGTCATATGGTTTTTGGCTCATAACTCAGCCAATTTTTGTCCAATCTTGATGAAAATTCATATACGGGTTCAGAAGACCACTAGCTACAAGTAGAGCACCTAAACTCTGGGTTTTGGGCATGTTCAAGGTATTTGGCTAAATTGGGCAAAATATGGGCGTGGCTGCTTTCACAAAAAAATCAGGGTGAACCCCCCCCCCCCCCCCCCCCCCTTAAAATTTTCTGAAGAATTAAAAATACTGATTTCTAAAATTTAAACCGGCCCTATTAATAGTACAGACAGATCCGTCTGAAAAAATCAATTTGCCGACACAACGATAGGTATGATAATGTCATGATCAATGATTCACCTAAAGCCGTGATCTGTCATAACAGAGTAAAAGTGCGATAGTACCACAAGACCCAAAAGTGCACCAATAATACTATGTTTCAACATGCCTTGTGCGCTGCGTCCTTGTGTCCCACTTGTGTCCCTAAAGAGTATGAATCAGTATAACATACCTTGTGTTCTGAGGTCAGACATCCTAACGGTGGATTTCAGAGCCACTGATCCGCACTCCAAAGTGAACGAGTTAGCGCGTTTGATAAGATATTGAACGATTCCGCGCCATTAGTAACAAGATTGTTCAGGAAAGAGCACGTGCCACAATATCCGACCAATCACAGGGTTTATGGCAATGTAATCATTGAATTGGTCACCGATTCAAGAAATTCTTCGAGCTCCATTCTCCGATTATTGATTAACTTCGACAATCAACGATCAGATTTGTACAACTGTTTTACTGTCCGATATACGCGAAATAGTCGTCCATTATACTGCATTTACAGGGGCAGCCTCTCATAATGGTGCATAATCTCATAAAATATTTCTATAGAACTGAATAAATTATAAAGGAGCTAAAGATGATGACTAAAAGCTCACAAGATACGATTAAGTAATCCCTAAATAAGATACGATAAAATATGAGGTAATACCTAAACGTTACGAATTACGATGAGCAGTTATCAGTAACATATTATTTCCGAAAACTTGATATATCATGACATCTGTCATATCTATCAGCACTTAAGCCGTCAGTTAAGAACACAATCTATCATCACGACCACTTCTGTTACATATAAATTGTAATAAACAATTCATGACCTAACAATTTGTATCACCCTTCAATTTCACGTCGAAGCTAGGTGTCAAAGAGCGATTTCTTTAGAATTTGAGACAAGAAAATATCAAATATTTCTATGAAATATTATTTCTTGCTCCCGATGAAGGTTTTATTATATTATAAACTCATTCATTTATGATTTATGACTATACTGTGCATAAAGTGTTAACATTAAATGGAGAAATAATGATAAGGCCTTGCTGACATTTAAAAAACGGACTCGCACAAATACAAGACAAAGGGGGAAACTATCAATATACTCCGGAGCGAATATCTAACCTGAACAGCAGACAGTGCCTCCTTGCCTCCAGCTATAAGTAGTGCAGTAGCGGTAGCTCCCTCCACCATGGCCCAGAACACCCTTTGTAATCGGGGTGGGTTCTGGTCTCCGTTAGCGGCCATGATGTCTATCACAAGACTACCTGGAGGATATCGAGCAGTTTAGTTTTACTTTCATAGCAGACGAAACCACTTTAAGAACAAAACTGATTATATTTCCACGTTTTGGCAATTTTTCAGATTTTCAAACTCCGGAAATACTTAACAATAAGCTGGCTCTCCGCCATATAATCTGTTAAAGCTGGCTCTCCGCCAACTGACCTGAATCAGCGCTGGTAACGAAATAGAGGACGATGCCAAAGAGGGATACAACACTCAGCATAGTTCCTAGCTTTCCTTTAGTGTACATCAGAGCAAACCACTGGTCGTCCAGTTTGAGGCAGGATATTCGCACTATACTGAAACATTAACAGGGTGTGAGAGTGCAGGATATGAAATTACAGTTTAGTGTCCAGTTTGAGGCAGGATATTCGCACTATTCTGAAACATTAACAGGGTGTGAGAGTACAGTGTCCTCGTGGGCCGCCGTGGCTTCGACATAAGTGGGGTAGGTGGGTCGCATCTCAGTCTGAACACTGAACAGGGACAAGGAACAGGGACAAGGAACAGGGACAAGGAACAGGGACAAGGAACAGGGACAAGGAACAGGGACAAGGAACAGGGACAAGGATAACGATCCATGCAATCAGTGATCAACGACTAGTATGTGTCCCATTCTAATCCTATTCAACAACTATTTGACAGCAAACGAAACTCACCGGTTATCCTCAGACATGGACATATTTTATCTGTTCTTATCAACCCTTCAACTTCATAGAACTTACCTGGATACCTGGTTAGTGGTTACCTGGTTACTCACCTATTATCCTCAGACATGGACATCGTTTATCTGTTCTTATCAACTCTTCAACTTTATAGAACTTACTTGGTTACCTGGTTACCTGGTTACCTGGTTACCTGTTTACCTGGTTACCTGATTACCTGATTACCTGGTTACCTGGTTACCTGGTTACCTGGTTACCTGGTTACCTGGTTACCTGGTTACTTGGTTACTTGGTTACCTGGTTACCTGGTTACCTGGTTACCTGGTTACCTGGTTACCTGGTTACCTGGTTACCTGGTTACCTGGTTACCTGGTTACCTGGTTACCTGGTTACCTGGTTACCTGGTTACCTGGTTACCTGGTTACCTGGTTACCTGGTTACCTGGTTACCTGGTTACCTGGTTACCTGGTTACCTGGTTACCTGGTTACCTGCAGTTACCTGGTTACTCACCTATTATCCTCAGACATGGACATCTTGTATCTGTTCTTATCAACTTTGTAGAACTTCTCAAAGTTCCCCAGATTATTCTCCTCCCCATTTAACCACTTGTCCCCCACATTGTTATGGTACTCTTGGTACACTCCACCACACTGTCAGCATCATACCTGTTATATAGTCAGTTATCTGTCATACCTGTTGTTAGATTAGGGGTAATACTTATCGTGTTCTATCGTGCCGTGTTATATGGCTTATATACAGTTAAACCCCGATTCACCGCCCCAGAGTTACCGCGAACCCCGAGTTACCACCCCCTAATTTACAGCAAACCTACAAGTTCAACGGTTAGACTGTAGTTAAGAAGGGGCGAATCACGTGACAAGTATCACGTGAATTTCACGTGAAAGGCCGACCGGGTGAAGGGACCAGTATATAAATCTACTGATATCTGGATATTATCCGGTTGGAAGAGACAAGGACAAGTGAAACAAGGAAGTTAGGAGTAAGGGCAAATTTTCGGCGTCAACGCCATCTTCAGGCTCAAATTATTTGTTATATAGTAGTGTTGAAAGTATTAAATAACAAATAATTAAATTAATACTTTCAACACTACTATATAACAAATAATTTGAGCCTGAAGATGGCGTTGACGCCGAAAATTTGCCCTTACTCCTAACTTCCTTGTTTCACTTGTCCTTGTCTCTTCCAACCGGATAATATCCAGATATCAGTATTTCAATCATGAGACTAATAAACAGCGAACTACTCCGTTATTTGATATATAAATCTAGTTTAATGTACCTTCCTGTTTTCTTGTTGTATGTATCCTTCAGTCCAGATACTAGGACCTCGTCCCATTTAGAGATATCTGCTTTATAAGCTCCTGCCCAGTCCAACATCTCTGGAATTATTAGCTTTTACAAAAAAAATATTACAATATATATTCAGTAACTACATAATGATAACTTTTCGCTGTTGTAAAAAATATCGGTTTAAAAATGGCACAAGCTAGAGCAAATGAAAATTGGCAAAGATCTTCAACATATAATTTGATATTAGAGGTTGAAAACTAATTTCACTCACAAGGGTCAGCAGGACAGCAAATATAAATTTATTTTGTTGATCATAATGTTGTGATTGCATAATTTATTGTAAATATAATATGTTTCAGAATTATGTAACGCGGTGATGGAAATATTTCAAACGGGTCATATCCTGTATATGGATATATATATATATATATTATAGTATGTCAAACCCAGGATGCACAACACGAAGAATTTTTTGTAACTTTGTATGAAAAGCATTAATAGGCTGAAAAACTAATTTCACTCACCAGGATCGGCAGGACAGCAGAAGGGTCTCTCCACCGTGTGCTGCTCAGCTGCATACTTCTCATTCCACAGAGCTGAGCCCCCGAATATAGTGAGCCACAGGAAACTGTATATCATGGGAGCCGTTAGGGCACCTGGGGACGGGAATTGTAATATTATAATCGTACTTGCTCTTTCCGATAATTGCTTATTCACATAAGCAATTATTTAAGTTGCACATAAATCTGGGGATCGGGATTTTGATGGCGCATAAATATGGGGATTTTTTAAAATCCCCAAATTTTGTACAACATAAATATGCCTACTAAGGTATTTGCTGAAGGTGGCATATTCGACAGTGCCGATAGTATGTTCCCGGAAAACTACTAAAGTGGTTTCGTTACTTTACTCAATAGTGATAATTGGTAAGGTAGACATGGAGTGATAGAGAAATTCAATGGACTGAGAGAGACTGCTGCTCTAATGGCATATGTAATATGCACAGTTTCTAATGCATGGCTTTTATTTGCTCATTTTATTTCATTAACTAATCACAATGCTGGCAAGCATGACCGTCGCCCTTATAATCACAATACTATTTACCCCCTTTACTATTTACCCACCTTTACTATTTACCCCCTCTACTATTTACCCCCTTTACTGTTTAACCCCCTTACTGCTTACCCCCATTCTAATTCGATGTTAAAGATGACAGGAATAAGAAATAGTTATTTGGAGATTTCCAAGAAATTTGTGCAAAATACGCGCCAGCATGTTATACGAAATTAGGTAAAAAACCCAAAATCGCCATATTCAGGTGCCTTAAAAACCACGTTAAAAATGAGTAAAAGATCTGAAACTTTGCAGGGTGTCTAGACGTTGACCAAATCGAGTGTAAATGAAATTTAAAGTTTCAGAAGTATCGGGAAGTGGGTTTCCTGGAACCCCTGTTTTACAACAGATTGTCGTGAAGTATAGTATCACAGTGCTGGCAAGCACGACCGGTGCATTTATTGTGGGTATACTATGTACCCCCTTTACTATTATACCCCCTTTGGTACACGTTACAAGCCTCTTTCGTGCACGCGAAGCGTGCACTCCGGCCGGAGGCGGCGGCCTTCGGCCGCCGCCTCCGGCAGGAGTTTTTCAGGCATTTATACTCATCGGAAGTCGTTCAGCAGATTTATTTTTAGTTCAAAACATTCTAATTTGATGTCAAAGATGACAGGAATAAAAAATAGTTATGTTGAGATTTTTAAGAAATTTGCATAAAATACTCGCCAGCACTGTTATACGAAATTCGGTAAAAAACCCAAAATCGCCATATTCAGGTGCCTTAAAAACCATGTTAAAATCGAGTTAGATATCTGAAATTTTTCAGGGCGTCTAGACGTTGACCAAATCGACTGCAAAAAAAGTTTCAGGTTTCAGGAACATCGGGAAGTGGGTTTTCTAGAACCCCTGTTTTACGACAGATTGTCGTGATATCTATATATTATATTTTACCAAAACCCATAATCATGGGTAGAGTGGACCGCTGTCAGTGTCTCTCTTTCCCAAACAAAAGGAAATGATATTACTTTGATTGACCGTTCTCAAATGCAAAATGATACCGAGAATGAAATCGGTCGCTCGCTTTTCCCATTCATTCACGGCTTACGAATTGTATAATTAAGTTTCGATTGATTACATCAATCAGATGCTGTAAAAATCTGTTTGGGTTGCGTTCGGGTCGATACCTAGTATTTCGGGGTAAGGGACAAGGGTGGTAGTTATTACTTATTGAACAAGCTGAAGTTTATTGAATCTTCATTGCCGAGTACAGCTGCCTTTGGGTAGTTGTTCTTAATCTATTACAATTGTAAATGAATGGGAAAAGCGAGCGACCGATTTCATTCTCGGTATCATTTTGCATTTGAGAACGGTCAATCAAAGTAATATCATTTCCTTTTGTTTGGGAAAGAGAGACACTGACAGCGGTCCACTCTACCCATGATTATGGGTTTTGGTAAAATATCATTTCTTTTTGATTATAATGTCAGGGTACTTTATAAAGTCGAAATATAAACTGATATCTTCATTAATAAGGAGGAAGTTTCAACGATTTCGAAATTTTTCCTTAAAAAACATTTCCTTGTGTTTAGGGAAGCATATCGGTCGATCACTGACTGAATATGCCACTTAATACTCATTCAAGTTGGCATTAAATTCATATATAATGACATTAAACCATAGTTGGTTCGTGCGTCAATTTTTCGGGAAAAGTACGTAAAGTGCGTTTGAATTATTTCGTGCGTTAAAAGTGCGGTTAAGTACATTTACCGGTGAATTCACCGTTTTACGTTTTTTTCGTACGTTAAGTGCGTTATGTTTTAAAAGTACGTTAAGTGCGCACGAACCAACTATGCATTAAACTGTCGTGGCAAAGCAGAATTTGTTGGAAATCACGAATGAGCAAAATTCTCACCTTTCGCACGTGCAAACTTTGAGCGGACGTTGCGTGCGCATCCAATATTGAATCGCCGTAAATTTTTGCATGTAATTGTTTTATATATAGATTGATAAGCATGCAAAGTTTCAAAGTATTTCAAGAAGAACTGTAATCACAACGGCACTCTAAAGTTGACAGAAAATGACGAAAACAGCAATTTTCAGTGATTTTAGCGATTTTCTATCAATTTGGGCGTGTCCCCATGTGTGCAACTTTTCGATTTTCAACTTTAAAACTAGCCTAATGCACAATTTATACCTATAGAAAGCAGAACTGAGCTCCACAACCCAAGGCATGGCCCAACACCAGAGAATACTAAATCGCAAAATTGACGTTTTTATAAAATAATTCTTCAAAAAAGCACAAACTTCAATGACGAATATCTTTATGAAGGAGCAAGCTAGAAAAACTTTCCGGTAGATTTTCAGAATGCTTGAACAATTATCTAAGATGAATTTTTCCTCAGATTTTGAATAAAATTACTTCTTAATGGTTTAAAATTAATTTTAAAAGTTATTACTTTGTCAAAAATCAAGTTTTAAAAACGGTTAACTTGATGACGTCATCAAGGGGTGTTTATGACGTCAAATAATTTTTTTATACAATGTAAACTAAAGTATAAACAATTATTTGCAAGACCTGTGGTCGGAAATGGCTGTATCTTTTATACTTTTGAATCTATGGACACCTAAATACAGGCTACAATTGACTGGCAAAGCGTCTATCCCTGAATCACAATGCTGGCAAGCATGACCGTGCTTCTTATATTCACATACTATTTACCCCCTTTACTATTTACCCCCTTTACTTTTATAAATATAACCCTTTATTGTTTTTCGGGCATTAAGACTCATCGAAAGTAGTTCAGCAGGTATATTTAAGTTCAAATCATTCTAATTCAATGTTAAAGATGACAGGAACAAGAAATAGTTATGTGGAGGTTTTTAAGAAATTTACGCAAAATACGCGCCAGCATGTTATACGAAATTCGGTAAAAAACCCAAAATTGCCATATTCAGGTGCCTTAAAAACCATGTTAAAATTAAGTTAAAGATCTGAAACTTTGCAGGGCGTCTAGACGTTGACCAAATCGACTGTAAAAAAAATTTCGTGTTTCAGGAGTATCGGGAAATGGGTTTTCTGGAACCCCTGTTTTACGATAGATTGTCGTGATACATATATTCAGGGATAGACGCTTTGCCAGTCAAATGTAGTCAATTGAAGCCTGAATTTAAGTGTCCGGAGATTCAAAAGTATAAAAGATACAGCAATTTCCGACCACAGGTCTTAAAGATAATTGTTTACACTTCAGTTTCAATTATATCAAAAAATAATTTAACGTCATCATCACCACTTGATGACGTCATCAAATTAAGTGTTTTTAAAACTTTATTTTTGACAAAATAACAACTTTTCAAACTGATTTTACACCATTAAGGAGTAATTTTATTCAAAATCTGAGGACATTTTTATATTAGATAATTGTTCAAGCATTCTGAAAATCTACCGGAAAGTTTCCCTACCTTGCTCCTTCATAAAGATATTTGCCATTGAAGTTAGTGCTTTTTTGAAGAATTATTTTATAAAAACGTCAATTTTGCGATTTAGTATTCTCTGGTGCTGGGCTATCCCTTGGGTTGTGGAGCTCAGTTCTGCTTCCTTTAGGTATAAATTGTGTATTAGGCTAGTTTTAAAGTTAAAAATCTAAAAGTTGCACACGTGGGGACACGCCCAAATTGATAGAAAATTGCTAAAATCACTGAAAATTGCTGTTTTTACCATTTTCTGTAAACGTTGGTGTGCCGTTGTGATTGCAGTTCTTCTTGAAATACTTTGAAACTTTGCATGCTTATCAAACTATATATAAAACACCAACACGCAAAAATTTACGGCGATTCAATATTGGATGCGCACGCAACGTCCGCTCATAGTTTGCACGTGCGAAAGGTGATAATTTTGCTCATTCGTGATTTCGAACAAATTCTGCTTTACCACGACAGTTCAATGTCATTATATATAAATTTAATGCCAACTTGAATGAGTATAAAGTGGCAAATTCAGTCAGCGATCGACCGATATGCTTACCCAAACACAAGGAAATGTTTTCAAAGGAAAAATTTCGAAATCGTTGAAACTTCCTCCTTATTAATGAAGATATCAGTTTATATTTCGACTTTATAAAGTACCCTGACATTAATCAAAAAGCGATGATATTTGACCAAAACCCATAATCATGGGTAGAGTGGACCGCTGCCAGTGTCTCTCTTTCCCAAACAAAAGGAAATGATATTAATTTGATTGACCGTTTTCAAATGCAAAATGATACCGAGAATGAAATCGGTCGCTCGCTTTCCCATTCATTTACAAATGTAATACCCGAAGACAGCTGTACTCGGCAATAAAGATTCAATAAACTTCAGCTAATTCACTAACTACCACCCTTATCCCGAAATACTAGGTATCGACCCGAACGCAACCCAAAGAGATTATTACAGCATGTGATCGATGTAATTTATCGAAACCTATTGCAATTCGTATAAGCCGTGAATGAATGGGAAAAGCGAGCGACCGATTTCATTCTCGGTATCATTTTGCATTTGAAAACGGTCAATCAAATTAATATCATTTCCTTTTGTTTGGGAAAGAGAGACACTGGCAGCGGTCTACTCTACCCATGATTATGGGTTTTGGTCAAATATATATATATATATATATATACATCAAATATATATATATATATATGTATGTATCACGACAATCTATCGTAAAACAGGGGTTCTAGAAAACCCATTTCCCGATGATCCTGAAACCTGAAACTTTTTTTGCAGTCGATTTGGTCAACGTCTAGACGCCCTGAAAAATTTCAGATCTCTAACTTAATTTTAACATGGTTTTTAAGGCACCTGAATATGGCGATTTTGGGTTTTTTACCGAATTTCGTATAACAGTGCTGGCGAGTATTTTATGCAAATTTCTTAAAAATCTCAACATAACTATTTTTTATTCCTGTCATCTTTGACATCAAATTAGAATGTTTTGAACTTTAAAAAATCTGCTGAACGACTTCCGATGAGTCTTAATGCCTGAAAAACTCCTGCCGGAGGCGGCGGCCTTCGGCCGCCGCCTCCGGCCGGAGTGCACGCTTCGCGTGCACGAAAGAGGCTTGTAACGTGTACCAAAGGGGGTATAATAGTAAAGGGGGTACAATTATAGTAAAGGGGGTACATAGTATACCCCCAATAAAGACACCGCTCGTGCTTGCCAGCACTGTGATATATACATATTCAGGGATAGACGCTTTGCCAGTCAATTGTAGCCTGTATTTAATTGTCCATAGATTCAAAAGTATAAAAGATACAGCCATTTCCGACCACAAGTCTTGACAATAATTGTTTACACTTTAGTTTACATTGTATAAACAAATTATTTGACGTCATGAACACCCCTTGATGACGTCATCAAGTTAACCGTTTTTAAAAGTTGATTTTTGACAAAGTAATAACTTTAAAAAATGATTTTACACCATTAAAAAGTAATTGTATTCAAAATTTGAGGAAATTTTCACCTTAGATAATTGTTCAAGCATTCTGAAAATCTACCGGAAAGTTTTTCTAGCTTGCTCCTTCATAAAGATATTTGTCATTGAAGTTAGTGCTTTTTTGAAGAATAATTTTATAAAAACACAAAAGTTGTGAATTAGTATTCTCTGGTGTTGGGCCATCTCTTGGGTGGTGGAGCTCAATTTTGCTTCTTAAAGGTCTAAATTGTGTTATAGGCTAGTTTTAAAGTTGAAAATCGAAAAGTTGCACACGTGGGGACACGCCCAAATTGATAGAAAATTGCTAAAATCACTGAAAATTGTTATTTTCACGATTTTTATCAGCTTTGGAGTCCCGTTGTGATTACAGTTCTTCTTGAAATACTTTGAAACTTTGCATGCTTATCAAGCTATATATAAAACAATTCCATGCAAAAATTTACGGCGATTCAATATTGGATGCGCACGCAACGTTCGCTCAAAGTTTGCACGTGCGAAAGGTGAGAATTTTGCTCATTCGTGATTTCCAACAAATTCTGCTTTGCCACGACAGTTTAATGTCATTATAAATGAATTTAATGCCAACTTGAATGAGTATTAAGTGGCATATTCAGTCAGTGATCGACCGATATGCTTACCTAAACACAAGGAAATGTTTTTTAAGGAAAAATTTCGAAATTGTTGAAACTTCCTCCTTATTAATGAAGATATCAGTTTATATTTCGACTTTATAAAGTACCTTGACATTATAATCAAAAAGAGATGATATTTGACCAAAACCCATAATCATGGGTAGAGTGGACCGCTGCCAGTGTCTCTCTTTCCCAAACAAAAGGAAATGATATTAATTTGATTGACCGTTCTCAAATGCAAAATGATACCGAGAATGAAATCGGTCGCTCGCTTTTCCCATTCATTTACAATTGTAATAGATTAAGAAGAACTACCCAAAGGCAGCTGTACTCGGCAATAAACTTCAGCTAATTCAATAAGTAATAACTACCACCCTTACCCCGAAATACTAGGTATCGACCCGAACGCAACCCAAAGAGATTTTTACAGCATCTGATTGATGTACCTAATCAATCGAAACTTATTACAATTCGTGAGCCGTGAATGAATGGGAAAAGCGAGCGACCGATTTCATTCTCGGTATCATTTTGCATTTGAGAACGGTCAATCAAATTAATATCATTTCCTTTTGTTTGGGAAAGAGAGACACTGGCAGCGGTCCACTCTACCCATGATTATGGGTTTTGGTCAAATAGTGGTATATATATATGTATAGACGCTTTGGCAGTCAATTGTAGCCTACATTTAAGTGTCCGTAGATTCAAAAGTATAAACGATACAGTCATCTCCAACCATAGGTCTTGAAGATAATCGTTTACACTTATTAGTTTACATTATATCAAAAAACAATTTAACGTCATCGTCACCACTTGATGACGTCATCAAATTAAGCGTTTTTAAATCTTGATTATTGACAAAATAACAACTTTTCAAATCAATTTAACACCATTAAGGAGTAATTTTATTCAAAATCTGAGCAAATTTTCACCTTAGATAATTGTTCAAGCATTCTAAAAATCTACCGGAAAATGTTTCTACCTTGCTCTTTCATAAAGATATTTGCTATTGAAGTTAGTGCTTTTTTGAAGAATAATTTTATAAAAACACAAAAGTTGTGAATTAGTATTCTCTGGTGTTGGGCCATCTCTTGGGTGGTGGAGCTCAATTTTGCTTCTTAAAGGTCTAAATTGTGTTATAGGCTAGTTTTAAAGTTGAAAATCGAAAAGTTGCACACGTGGGGACACGCCCAAATTGATAGAAAATTGCTAAAATCACTGAAAATTGTTATTTTCACGATTTTTATCAGCTTTGGAGTCCCGTTGTGATGCGAGTTCTTGCTAAAATATTCTGAAACTTTGCACACTTATTAAAATACATAAGAAATACGAAAATTCAAAATTTTACGGTGATTTGATATTGGATGCGCACGCAACGTCCGCTCAAAGTTTGCAAAAAGTGAGAACTTCACTCTCTTTATTTCGATTAGATTTAGTTCCTGCTTTAACAGTAACATGACAGTTAAATGACATTATATTTGAGTTTAGTGCCAACTTGATAGATTATATAGTTCGACAGATATGCTTACCTAAACACAAGGAAATGTTTTTAAAGGAAAAATTTCGAAATTGTTGAAACTTCCTCCTTATTAATGAAGATATCAGTTTATATTTCGACTTTATAAAATACTCTGACATTACAATCAAAAAGAGATGATATTTGACCAAAACCCATAATCATGGGTAGAGTGGACCGCTGCCAGTGTCTCTCTTTCCCAAACAAAAGGAAATGATATTAATTTGACTAACCGTTCTCAAATGCAAATTCATACCGAGAATGAAATCGGTCGCTGATCGCTTTTCCCATTCATTCACGGCTTACGAATTGTAATAAAGCTTATTGAATATAGGAAAAGCGAGCGACCGATTTCATTCTCGGTATGAATTTGCATTTGAGAACGGTCAGTCAAATTAATATCATTTCCTTTTGTTTGGGAAAGAGAGACACTGGCAGCGGTCCACTCTACCCATGACTATGGGTTTTGGTCAAATAATATATGTATAATAACGCGAAAGTTAACGTAACAATAGGTGAGAATCCTACTGTTATTACCTATACTAGTAATAACGTGAAAGTTGACTTGGATAATTCTTGCTGATATGGATTTGGCATATAATGCAGCGATTGGTAGTGGTCTAGACTATGCAGACAAACAGTGCACTAAAATTCATTTTCCCGGGTATAATTATATTACTTACAACAATGCCACTCATAAATAAATGAATTATATTCCTGTGATCCGGATAATCTATATATTACTAACCGTTAATGAATTCTTTAATAGTTCTTCCTTTAGAAATCTTAGCGATGAACATGCCGACAAAAGGAGACCACGACACCCACCAGCCCCAATAGAATATTGTCCAGCCGTCCATCCAGCCCTGCGGGCCATCAGCTAGTCCATCCTCTCGGACCTCTCCATCCTCCCCAACGCCATACAGTCTGTGGAGATGAGATCATTATAATATGCAATAATACCTTGGCTGTTAAAAAATATTATAATTGTGTAAATATAATATTGAGTATGATTATGATAATTAGTAACTCGTTACGCGATATGATTTCATGCATGCTGATAGCCCAATTATTATGATAAGGCGGCACATACGACATAACAAATACCACACACGTTGATTCTGAGCCTACATATTTATAAGGCAGCACCTTGTCGCCTGATAAGGATAAGACAATCTATAAATAACATGCGAGTAGGATGAGTAGGATGGCTATTGAATGGGGTGACCTACCTGCCCCGATCTCCCTCCAAACTGGATTTTATACCGACCAGCTCAAATGCGTCTGTTCTGAAACCCAGCCCAAGAAAGTTCTGAATGTAATAACCCACCGTCTGACAGAAGAGGTTTAGGAGGAACCTGTAATCATAGTGTTAGAGGGCGTAGTACTGTGGTTACTGTGGTTACTAGTGGTAACTAGTGGTTATTAGTGGTTATTAGTGGTTACTAGTGATTACTAGTGGTTACTCTGGTTACTGTGGTTACTAGTGGTTACTGTGGTTACTAGTAGTTACTAGTGGTTTCTAGTGGTTACTAGTGGTTACTGTGTTTACTAGTGGTTACTCTGGTTACTGTGGTTACTAGTGGTTACTGTGGTTACTAGTGGTTTCTAGTGGTTACTAGTGGTTACTGTAGTTACTAGTGGTTACGGTGGTTACACCGTCTCACAGAAGAGGTTCAGTAGGAACATGTGTTAGAGGGAGGGGGCGAATAATAGGGATCTTAACGTAACCCTGTCCATTAGGGAGAGGTTTTGAAAAGCTTGCTACTTGTGAACTCCCACACAATAGTTATGGGTTAAGTGCAGCCTTCGGATCAGGGGTGATCTCATAATTGGAATATTTGAATGTCGAATTGTCAGCGAACAAAAAGGCACCCTGGAGTTTATTAAAGAAGAAAAAAAGATAAAAAATAAGATGAGAAACCATGAATTGTTTAATGTTTACCAGCTGTCATCAAGGAAGAAAGTAGCCATGAGAAGGAACATTCCTACCCCGAAGCAGATCTCACTAAGCCGTCTGACCCCCACACCCACACCGGACACGACGGACACTGTAGCAACAGCCATCACTATCCAGATAATAAGAACTTGGGTCAGAGTGTTCTTCTCAATACTCGGGAATATGTAGTTCAAACCTGGGGTAGTACTGTGGTTACTATTGGTTACTGTGGTTACTATTGGTTACTATTGGTTACTGTGGTTACTATGATTACTAGTGGGTACTATTGGTTACTGTGGTTACTGTGGTTACTAGTGGTTAATTTGGTTACTATTGGTTACTGTGGTTAATGTGGTTACTATTAGTTACTGTGGTTACTATTGGTTACTAGTGGTTGCAGGGGTTAATGGAGTGGAATTACTAGAGATTCAGATATTTTAATAGAAGTGTCTGAGGTCCCTCATAAAAAGCGGTGGGTTGACTGGAAACTATCAGTGTAGCAGTTACCATATTAACCACAGTGTAGCGTGAGTATTTTAAGTTATAATTTAAGTATAGAATATAAAAGAACTGACCAGCGTTGAGTTGCATGGTTCCCAGTCCAAGAGAAGTGCACACCCCAAATACAGTAGTAATAACAGACATAATGTCAATAACATTCCCCATCCACCCGTAGATCCTGTCTCCTATGAGCGGGTAGAAACAAGACTTCATCGTCATCGGCAATCCTTTCCTGGGAGATAATAATTCAAATATTAAGATTTGGTAGGAGTATGTTCGTATGTTCGCGATTTTACAGTTTTTGGGTGCTTACTTAATATTTAGTTTCACCGAGATATGGTAGTACTTATCATTCGGCAGTCCTTTCCTGCTAGAAAATAGTTCTCATTTTTCCAGGCAATCTGTGAGTCTGAGTCTTGACCTTAGATGAGAAGTATGGATCCGTCGAATTGAAAAGTACGATTAGTCCGTACTTCTCATCTTAGGTCTTGACTGATGAGCCGCAGCTCAAAGTACTATTTGGTTCATATTTTTCGCTAACTGGCTCAGATTTCTGGCTCACTGGCTGGACGTTTTGACTTAGCCAATCGAAGTCTTGACTACACTAAATTACAGCGGCCAAACTAATGGTGTTACTATGGTGTTACAATCGAAGTCTTGACTACACTAGATTAATACAGCGGCCCATGCTCAAATCTTACGCATTCATAAAGCGATTATTATCTCAGATTTAGTGAGTCTGTTTCCACTCTTTCGTTGGATTACCTGTTGGATTAGGTACATGCCGTAAACAGACATTTTCGCTATTTTTCTTGCCATACCGTTTGTGCAAATGAAGTTAGGACAAATCATTTGACTGCAGTTTTCTACTCAACTAAAGTGGGACACTGTCTGTGGTCAGCATTTATTCGTCGTTTCTCCTTTACTTAATCTTACGATCGAAATGTCGACACAAATTAGTTAGATATTTTATGCACATGAAAAAAATAGAAACAGAGGACGACTCTCCACATATGGTTGGATGCACTGAAAACAACCGAAAGAAATAGCAACACAAGGACAACTCAAAGCTAATATGCTCCAATAACTGATATTGAACTACGCAACCAATCCTGTGTCGATCATCAGAATCACGTGACACACGTTATGGCCAATCCCAGTCCACACGCGCACTGTCCTGAGATGCTTATCTTTTGTTTAGTTTTGTTAATGTTATCACGTTATCGCGTGTGGCACTCTCATTAATTGTACTCGTATTTATCAGCCAGAACTTAGGAGATAAGTCACCAGTTTTAAATCAGTGATGCACTGAAAGAATGAAAGCAATTTTGTGTAATGTGTGATGTCTATTACTCTGAACGTAACCCAGGGGAGAAAATCCTTCAGGGTTAAAAAGTCTATTATGGTGTTATTATGGTGTTACTATGGTGTTACTATGGTGTTACTATGGTGTTACTATGGTGTTAATATGGTGTTACTATGGTGTTACTATGGTGTTACTATGGTGTTACTATGGTGTTACTATGGTGTTAATATGGTGTTACTATGGTGTTAATATGGTGTTAATATGGTGTTACTATGGTGTTACTATGGTGTTACTATGGTGTTAATATGGTGTTACTATGGTGTTACTATGGTGTTACTATGGTGTTACTATGGTGTTACTATGGTATTACTACATGGTGTTACTATGGTGTTACCATGGTGTTACTATGGTGTTACCATGGTGTTACTATGGTGTTACCATGGTGTTACCATGGAGCTACCATGGTGCTACTAGGAGTGTTCCGCAGTACCTGAAGGTGACGAAAGCGAGCACGATCCCCATAATCCCGTATGTGACCCAGGGGTGGAACCCCCAGTGGTAGAAAGTCTGGTTCAGTGCGTCCTGAGCCACCATGTTGTCCGGCATGTACCTGTCTGCTGTGTACCTGAGAAAAGGGGGTTTTAGTTGCAACTTTTTCTTTCTAGTTCCACGGAAAACACCCTTAATCAATTTCAGTTTCCAATAATTTATTTACAACCAATTTGTAAGTTAATACATGTGCCATTCTGTCTGAAAAACCAACATTAATAATATGATTTATAATTCTCTCCGGAAATTGCATTATTATACCGATAACATAAGATCAAATACCCGACAGCATTGAAGTTATGTCGATGAGTTAAATTATATTGAAATATTGAATAATCGCATACCAATAAATATCCAACTTAAATGAGTTCGAACCGATGTATATTTACTAGAAACCATATCTTTGCTAGAATGAGTCTACCCAACCTGTTGAGGCCGGTGAAGTGAGCTATGGTGTTACTATGGTGTTACTATGGTGTTACTATGGTGTTACTATGGTGTTACTATGGTGTTACTATGGTGTTACTATGGTGTAACTATGGTGTTACTACGGTGTTACTATGGTGATACTATGGTGTTACTATGGTGTTACTATGATCTATGGTGTTACTACGGTGTTACTATGGTTTACCTGTTGGGACTAGTGTAGTGAGATATGGGTTCTCCCACCCCGTAGAAAAAGAGCCCCACCCCAACTCCGCAAGCAAACAACATACAGAACCACGAGCCGTCAGGGTACTCAACCTCGTCATCATCCTTACCTGAGATGGAGTTGCTTAGCAACTATAAACTCAGTTGCTAGTGTCATAATATAAAGGAGAAGTAAGTCTGAAGTGTACTGTTCCTTGTCAGCTGCTTCTTAGCATGAATCGAATAGTTTCGCACAATTCAAAATTCTAGCCGTGATTAATTTCGATGCGTAAAGAATTGTTCAACTAGGCTGTTTCCCATATAAATTAGATAATATACATAACTCAGATTAGTACTTTCACTACCAAAATATATATTGGCAATTTGGAACTGAGGGTGAATGTTGGCTGTATGCCAACTCTTAACATGACTCTCAAAGGGTTTAATTATTATGGCTTACAACTAGGGATATTTGTTTTAAAACTTCCAATCGCCAACCGACGTGAAATTACGGAATTTTGACAATTGCGCACTAATCACAGAATTCCTCCAATAAAGTTAAACAATGATTACAGCAGTTAGGGAAGATGTTAGCAAAAAAATGCTCAATCTCATGAAACACCAACTTAATTACAAAAACCATATTTTAAAATCCAAGAAAACCTACATGAGGTTACAGTGAAACTTTTGGGAAGTTGAAAGAGGTAGTGTTTTTTATTGGGACTTATAATTAGCCATGAACCCCTGGACATGCTTTATAAAGATTCTCAATCTCCTGTCTATATCTTTTGAACCTTACGGTCTCGAACAAATTTCCAGTTTGGAACTGAGGGTAAATCTTGCTGGCGGCTCTGTGCCAACTCTTATGTCTGGAAACGCCTCTCCAAGGATTAGAATTAAAAGGCTACGGATTAGAGTGGAGATTTGTTTTAAAAACCTCGAATCACCAAGTACCGTGAAAATTCAAATTACAGTTTTTGTTGATAAGATAACAGAATTACAGTAGTAATGTATTAATAGACTAATAACGCCAGTAAAAACTTTTATCGCGTAAAATTGCTCAGTCTTATTAAACACCGACTCGATTACAAAAATCATTTAATCAGAACCATGAAATCGAACCTAGACTTCACGATGAAACTTCTCGGAATGCGGAAGAATTACAATGTTAAGTGATGCGTGGCAATTTAATGAGATTAGGGGAACTCACCCAATTTCAGGTTCCCGTATTTGCTAAAGTAGATCGCCAATAACACCAGGGCCCACATGTCCTGAAAATAATGACTTTCTTGATCTTTTTAATAACTTTTAGCGTTATACTTATTTTGGGGTTATAATTTTACCAAATTGGATGATTTAGATTGGGGGAAGTTTCTCGGAATCCAGTTGAACAGGTCAGTCACTCCTAGTAACACCATGGTAACACCATGGTAACACCATGGTAACACCATGGTAACACCATAGTAACACCAGGTCAGTTCGGTAATGCAATTCGTCTGATCACTAGGAGCATTGATATCAAGTGCAGGATTTTATCTTCCCGAATTACGAAGTCTGTTCGAAGGTTATCTTGTGAGATAATAATCATTGTCAGGGTATAACAGATCGAGATATTATGTTAAGTAATAGTAAATTATCACATAAGCAAACAAAATAGAATTTTATAAACGTGATCGTCCACATTAAAAAAGATCTGATGTAAGCGGCGGAACCAAAACTCCATGCACTTAACTTTAATCCATCCACCATTCACTTAACAAATTATTTCAACCAGTAAGAATAAACCCAAAATGGGTTCCACAAAACACCCAAAAAACTTACGAAACTGCCAACGTAAAGCCAAGTGAAGTTTTTGGCGACCATGAATTTAGCTTCCTTGAAAGATGCCAGAGCCTTCGCCGTATCAACAATACAGTACGTAACAAACCCAAGGATCAGTAGAAATGATATGATAGATACTATCGGGTTAAACCTGAAGATTTTTGTAATTACATAACGGAAAAAAAAACCAATTAAAACAGCCGACTTTCGGATTTGTAAAATATGTTTTTAGAAAAATATGTGAACTAAATTTAGTAGGATCGTATGGGAGACTTCAATTAAGTTTCTGCCTCTTCTCATCAATTATTACACGGAATATACAAATATTATGTTAACCTGACTTGAGCCGCATCCCAGGAGCCACATTTAGCTGCAAACCACACACTTTTATCCTCTATCACAGCTCCCTGCCAATTTGGTTTCTTTGTCTCTTTCTTTTTCTCACTTTCCTCTTCGAGCGTCCCATTTGTGAGTTCAATTTTTGTCATGGTCACTTCTTCTTTCTCCATGACTTACGCCTGAGTTAATATATATGAAATAGGAGGATTGAAGAAACGGCGGACGCTTACTCTAAGTGCCAAGACCCGTATTCAAAACGCAGTGACTGATTTATGATTACTAATTAGCATGATAGAAATTTGTTGAACAGGGTGCTTCATAAGTCTTGCTAGGATGTGATTTTTGAATAAAGTTTCTGTCGAAACTTCATTCTGTAAAACGTTACTGGTACTGGTAGTTCTAAGGTTTAATGGCGACAGTCCTTAGTTCGAAATAGCAATGTCTAACGACTAACATTGATATTTTAATGAAAATCAAAAGGCTCAGTTTCCCTAAGATTTAAAAATAAAAACGGCTTTGATTCGTTTAAATAAATGATTGGTACGTTAATGAAATTTTCCTATCTGAATCAAATTCTGAATTACAAAAGAACTGCAGATTTAAAAATCAGATTACAAAAGAACACCAACTAATAAAGGATAATCAAGCGCAAGAAAATGAATTGTTTTTGTTTTCTATGAAGTACCATTACCCGTTTACGAGAGGTAAATCGTAATGCAGTAAAATATACCATAGCCGGAATTTGTTAAGACAGAATCTCTAAATAAAAAGCCACTGTCTCAATCAATCAGACGGGGAGGGGGGGGGGGGGGGGGCAATGGCATAAAATGGAGACTTTTTCTATGGAGAAAATGGAAAAACCCTTGGGTAATTCTCCATTTTATGCCATGAATTTTGATCATCGAATTACGTATGTGGCAGCTTGTTTGTTTTCGCATACCAGGCTACTAGAATCAATTAGACTATTTTGCAATTCAAATTCCTCTCAATTTCACTCTGGTAGTGATACAATTACAATTTAGAAATCGATCGGATATCCTGCTATATATATAGTAAGTAGTTAAGAAGGTGCTTAGCTTGGCCGGATATCAATCAGAAATTTCATTAATTTTCAGGAAAAATTCTCGAGGGCTAGGTCCCGAAAAAACTTTTGGCTTATAATGATCAGAGTAACATGAACACTGGAGAAAAGTGGTTTCCAGGAAAACCACTTTAAAATTGTTTACTAAAAGAAGACTTTTAAAATTTTTGATTTTGACAATTTTCGGTCCGAGTCATCCTCGATACGTACCTCTGAAGGCAGAGCTCCCACTTCCGAGCTCGCACTGCAAAAGGAAGGCCTGTCTTCCGAGATCGCATTACAAGGGGGAACCCTCGAGTCCAAAATCGTATATCGAAGGGTAGGTGCGGACTGCGAAAATCGAAAAAATATTTTCGGCTAATAATGATTAAGATAGCATGAACCCCGGTAAGGATCAGTGCATAGGAAGATTTTAAAGTTTTAAACCATAATAACTGATGTAAAGTTCACTGAAAAATTTTACTTTTTCAATCCCAGATTACTTGAAGATCGCACAGGGTAAAAATTAAATTTTGTTTCTTGCTCATGTTTAATTCGACCTAGGATCATTTTGTTAAAAAGTATTCATGTCTTAATTAACTATTAAGTAAACATGATCTAGGCGTCAAAATAATGAATAATAATATCACATAAACATTATGGAGGTTTTTATTGGTTTGACCATTATTATCAGTTTATATTATCGACCATTTGACTGGTCAAACGTTATCTTATTCTTATTACTGTGATAATTAATTGTTTGCCGCTTAAATCAAATTGGTTCGTGCAATTGTGGTTCTGGTTGAAAGATTTTAAATTTTTAAACCATAATAGCTGATGTAAATTTCGCTAACAGATTTTACTTTTTCAATCCAAGATTGCTTGAAGATCGCATAGAGTAAAAATTAAATTTTGTTTCTTGCTCATGTTTAACTCGACCTAGGTTCATTTTGTTAAATTAATTATTCATGTCTTAATTAAGTCAACATGATCTAGATGACTACAATATAATGAATAAGAATATCACATGAACACTATGTAGGTTTTTATTGGTTTGACCATTATTATCAGTTTATATTATCGACCATTAATTAACATGCTGGCCAAACGTTATCTTATTACTGTGTAGTAGTAGAGGCTCTTACGGGCAAATATCACGCTTTTTTGCTCGAGCCCTGGGACTTCTTTTAGGGTTTTTATATGATAGAATGGAGTGTACTGAACACTCTGACGGTATCGGGAACCTTCTAGTGCCTTCAGAAGCTGTGTTGTGATCACTTTACTGCCAAAACTTCGGACATCGACAGACACCAGAATTTCGACTAAAAATTTGTTCTGAGTTGTTCCCCTAATTTCTCTTAGGTTGCTTAGGCCCCAGAAAGTGTCAGATCGTCTAAATATTGCTCCATTCCAGTGTTACAGACCTCAAAAATTTAGACCTCGTAGAACGTGTTGCGCGTTGTATGTAGTGTTTACAATGAAAAAATTGCACTTAAATCTGATTCGGTTGCCGCGCGTGCCGTATCTAGCACGATATCCGCGCTAAAAACCTCGTGGTACCGTAACACTGTACTGGAGAAATAGATAATTACAGGAGGCAGAATAAATGTATCGTCACTATGCAAAATTAATGTTAAAATGATACAGTAGCCCTGCTTTAACAGATTGATCCACATAAACACTATATTCTACAGATGCCACCGATCTAATCAGTAAATCGAACATGTTTTTGAAGATAAATCTTCTTACGATTCACGTATTACTATCAAATATGAATAATAATATCTAAAATCAACTTTTTCCCTTGAAATAAGGCTTAATGTGGACTGGACATGGAAAGCTGTTCGAAAAAGGGTTAGAAATATATTAGAGTGTCCTAATTTTATCATTTTCAAAATAAATCTTTATGATGCAGGCATCAAGGTTACAATATTAATTGTTAATAGGTTTTCCTATATATACATTTTGGATCAACGTTGATATAAGACGTTAACTTGCACATTTCCTTCTGCATTTACATAAATAAAGACAAGGCATGTCTGCATCACGACAGGAGCATCTTCCTTGACAAATGTCCTGCTTTCTTCTGCAACCACATGTCTTCTTGCAGCAAGCGTAGCGATCCTTGTCAGTTGGCTCAGGTGTTACAGTCCAAATGTGTTCCACGTTCTCGCCGACCTTCTTCCACCCTTGTAGTGGGCTGCACATATCTGGCGGAGTTATTTCAGGTTCACACGCTTTGCCCCAGATATGTGCTGCAATATGAACAGCTTTACGGAATTGGATGATTGCAGCACCAGGTGATGGCGGCAGCGAACGAAAGGTGTTAATTTTCTTTGAAGTAAGTCGATCAAATCTGCCCTCTAGCAGGCCTTTTTTAGGATCATCCACCCCGTACACAGCTAAGGTATACTGTGTTATCTTGACGATTTCTGCTTCTTGTACTGATTCAGGATTCTCCACAATCCTTGTGAACATGTCCATGACTTCTGGGTGTAACAAGTATGTATCGAACCACTTCGATTTTCCAATACCGTAAAAGCTGGGCGTATAATCGCATCCAGAGTAGGCGTGAAGAAGAGGTAGTCCAACAGACCTATTGATTCCAATAGAAGTCGCTATTTTCACTATATCGATGTAACTGGAAGAACCCTTATTAGACGAACTTGTGTGCATATCAACAAAGAGTTGCAGGTTCTTATTCAACAGCAGAAACTTTCGACACTGTCCAACAAGAATAAATATGACATCAGTGTCACCAGTTCTCACAAGAATTCTCTTGAAGTTTTTTTGCAACGCATCTTTCACGAAGAGAGCCACACGGGTGTCAGCTTCGATGTGGTTGCTTGGCTCAAAAAAGGATGGACCTCTATTTGAGAGAACTCTAGAGTTTTTGGTGACATAGATTCTCATCTCCACCTTTTCTAACGACCGTTCATGCAAAAACGTCATGAACATTTCGTACAGCTCTTCTTTGTTCTGAGGATTCTTCATATAATCTTCCCTAAAGTGGCTGGGCACCTGAAAAAAAACGGATTAGATTAAGTCGCATCTAGGTGATTTCTGGAGTTTGATTGAATGCTCAATTAAATGGATGCAATATTTCTGAAGAAGTGTTATAAATACGGTTGTTATAAAATCTACCAACACATGATGTGAACAAACCGGGGAGTCTAGTGTCACACGCTGGCGAAGACCGGATCCACGTTGAGCCTTTAGTGGATTTGGGACATCATACCGATCTTGCACCAAAGCAAGTGTCTTGCATTTATGCTTCTGCACCAAGGATTCAATTGCGTTCCAAATCTCCTGGTGAATAATGATAATAATAATAACTATAAATTTATACATCGCTTTATGGCCAAAAAACTCAAAACCTAAAGATTCAGTTCAAGCCATCTAAAGCGACTCTTGAACATGTAAATAAGAACTTATTTTTTATGAAGTATGGTTTTAATGAATTTAAAGATATTATATGATACTTATATGAATACCTTTCCAAAGAGATGAGTGTTTAGTCTCTTTTTAAACAAAGCAATATCGGTCAATGTTCTCAATTGATAAGGAAGCTGATTCCAAACAGAAGGCCCGCAGTAACTGCAACTTCTCTCGGTTTTATAATAATTTGAAACAGGAGAAATTTTAAAATCAGGGTAAAACTTCAGATCCAGTTTCCAAAACAAGTATACTTTTTAAGGACTGAACTATCATTTAATGGAAGAGTAATCCACGTTTTTCTGACACAATAGAAGGGTTGACGCAAACGTCGAAACCTTAGTGTTGGCTTTTCAGAAAGAAGGAAGGAGCTTATTAGCGGCATAGCAGAGCACTTACATTGAACATATGTCTGATGAGCGTGACTCCTGTTCTGTTTGAAAACATGTAGAGGTAGTGAGCTAAGTCTACAACGACCACTTCAACATCAGGTCGCTCAAGGTTCGCACTATATGCCTTGAAACGGTCTAGTACTGCTGACTTTTGGTTTTGGTACATTTTTCCTTTCGTCATAAACACCAAGGGAAAACCTTTAGGCTCGTACCTGAATCGTAAATCGGCTATTTTATTGATACTAAGATAACATATTAATTTATCTATTCAATCGCTTATCTTTAGAAAAGTCAAAATATTGAAATGCGGAATAATAGCTGATAGATTAAACTGTTCAGAAAAATTCAAATTTTAGATAATTGGGATTGTAAAATTGTTGTAATAAACGAATGTTAACCTAAGGGCATCTTTAACTTCATTTGGTCTTAGAAGACCAATAACTTGCAGATCACGAACAAGGGCTTTCTCGTCTCGATCTGATAACCCTTGCCCTTTCTTTTCTGCAGCATTGCTGTTTTTGGGTAAGATGAGATTGTTCTTGTGAATAGCGTCAGTAATAGGCTTCCTCTCAGGTAGTGGTTTGAGTAGCCGTTCTGTTACATACTCGTTATACTGTTCATTACCAACTGCCTTAAGAGTCCTGATTGAATTTTCAATCTCAGCTGACTGTGGGATCTCCATTCCATCTCTTAATGAACGTAGTGTGGACGATTCCGAAGCGAATGGGTTTAAAACACCCCCAACAGCCATTTCAAGTTTCTTGATGTTCTTTAGACACTCCTTTTGGTGGGTAACAGAGTCACTATGATGTTTCTTTACATCAGTTGGAGGCGCCGTAGGGTTCACGGCTGCTTCGTATTCCTCCTGTAGCCTAAGGAATTCTGGACTGTAAAGACCCCATTTCAATAGTGTCGTCTTATCGTCGGAACAAAGGAAAGCTAGACCACCCTTGATATCCTTTATCTTTGCGTTATTCTGCTCATGGGCTTGGTCTAAAGCAATGGCAGAATGTTTCGATCGAGTTTTGGTCACAGTGAAGAAATTCTTCACTTGCTCATACTCGTCTGGAATCAACTTTTTAAAGTTCTCTAAGTCAAGTAGGCTCACTGGGGTCCATCTAGCGTAATTGGTGTGATCGAGGGCAAAGAAGTATTTTGTCAGTGCTGACAACAGAGCCCTACTCTTCTCGAAATTTCTCTCTCGTATTGACCTGGAAGATAACGATCATAATGTATCCAATATTGACAGCATAAATGCCCCCTATACAGATTATAAATCACAATTTTATAATAATATATACACATATCTATTTTTGTCTGTTTTCTTTACCTCATAAAAGCCAGGACTGTTATTTGAAATTCTAGAACCGTCTCCCAGTAAGCGAAATTGACATATTTTGAGAAGCAGTTAGCACTCCAGGCATCTATCTCGACATCACTGCACGAATCTTCGTATGCTTTCCTTTTGAGAACTTCTAGTGTGATCGCAATAACCTGGCATTATATGAAAACTGTAATGTCTATAACATTACGATCAACGTAACATTAGGCTCAGGATGTAAGACTCGTAAATATTTCTTCGCACAATTCTGCGTTCAAAGACACAATTTATAATTTTGGAGTCATCTGGCTCAACTTCTAAACATTTACCTCCATCATGTAGCGTGCGCGTGTAATCATAGGTACACTGAGAACAGCATTTGAAGGTGAAACTACAGATATGTCACAAGCACTGAGAATGTCCTCCAAGCCAGTTTTCTCCAAGAGCTGAGACTGAATGTGCATGCAAACCTAAGAATATATATAGATTACATTGCTACATCTACCAATTTCAAACATTACATTCATCAACCAGCTTAAGTTATACTTATTTTGAACCGATCTGGTATAGATAATTTGTTTGATTACAATTCTTTTCTGTGTTAAGTTATGAATGACCTAAAATACATAGGGTCAATCACGACATTCAAAATACATAGGTCTCTGTAACATAATTTTTAATTTCTATTATATCCATGGCTAAATAAACTCTTTTATCAATATCTTCATTTGACAATTTGATAATACCTACCAACACTGCTAAAATTAAAGTTGATATTGAGCAAAATACCATGCCGTAGCCTTTAAAGTAGTTTCATATTTCATACCATGTCGATCAGTCTTTGATTTAAAATTTGATCTTACATAAACAAAATCGTGCAGCCAAAATAAATGGCTATTTATATAGCGGTTCCGATTCAGATAATTCTAAAGAGTGCTGTTGATCCTACATAAACAAAATCGTGCAGCCCAAAATAAATGGCTATTTATATAGCGGTTAATGTGATGCTTGCCAATATCATCCGACTTGAAACGTGGTAAACTGCAAATAAAAGTGTATAATAGGGTTCTGATGGACCTATGCAGCCCCCCGGTCTACTCAGCCGAACGCTCCAGAAATCGTGTGTGAGGGTCAAATGAGAAGATGTACATGATCTATACAGCGGAGCCACGGGCGAAGAAAGTGTGGTGTAATATTTACCTTAATCGCCTTAGTTATCGATCCTTCGGGTTCCTGTAGTACTGGTGCTGGCCATGGTTGTCCGAAGTAAAGGTAAAACGGTGGTTTTATATTTTTATATGACCCTGCTGCCTTGCAGCTAACCAACGTAAAGTAAAGTAAATATTAATATCCATTACCCTAAATTAACATTAACTTTCCAGCGCTTCTATCAGTATCACGTGACTCTGATCCATATCCATGGTTAAATTCTAGTGTTATTCTAATATTGAATAACCCTGCCAAACGTCTAACGAGATATGAATGCTTGTTATAGTCTGTGAAATGAGGTCACGTGACAACTACTTCTATCACGTGACTCTGATCCAGTATGAACCCAACTGCAGTTCTCCTTATATGGAGTAATTAGACCCTGGCAGATGTCTAACGAGGCATGAATGCTTGCTACATCGTCACGTGACACAGGGTACCAGTGCTCGCACTTGTGACCTGTTCAGTTCCGTAGTTTACACCATCATTTGCACACCTAATTTAAACTGATATAATGAATATTTCTGAGCTGATTTTGATCCTGGTCCTCGTCGGGCTCGTCATTTCCGACACAGCCCACGAGGACCTCGAAGAGTGTGTCAGGATGAGCAGCGCAGATCTGAGCAAGGAAGAGCTGGAGGGTCTCCAAGCGCAGTATGAGGGTGAGTGCCATCTTAAGTTATAATACAGCAAATATAAAGTATGTTCTATTAAGTCTGTAAATAGGTCCCCTTAATAAAATGATGAGCAAAGTATACCGATAATTCAATCGAGACCAATATATTCAGGATTAGCTAGAGCTTATGCTGCATGATACAAAATAATTGTATATTTTCTGACTGTTTTCATTTTAGGATGCGAGGTGGTGAAGGAATGCGAAAGTTCCACTTTCCCCCTTCTTCTAAGTAGTAAGAAGAAGATTATGGTTACAGTAAGCTGTAAAAGCTTAGTCGGTGAGTCGAGATTTCAAATACGAGAGAGTCGTCTTGCACTCTTGAAGTGTAAACTAACATAACCCGAACCATTTATATTTTATATTTTATGTATAATTGATATGAATAACCTTTAATTCTGAGAGGCGAGTGAATATGAGATTAGCCATGCACAATATAGTGCACAAATTCTTTACTGAAATCATTTATACCTTATTTTGACCAACTTTTACTTATTCTAAACATATTGCAGGAACAGAGGATACTGTAGCTACAGTACCTAAGAGATCGAACCTGGGACTAAAAATAGGGCTCCCGCTAGGAATCTCTGCTGGTTTAATTTTGGTTGCCTTATTTTGTTGGATTGGCATCAAATGTTTATGCCCAAAGGTTAAACTAAACTTCTGTCAGAAATGCTGTTAAAGTGTTTATCATGTATTTTTTGTTTTAAAAATTGTTAACAATTGTTCAAAGTTTTATGTCTCTGTTTTTAACAGATATTTATGTCTCTGTTTATAACAGATATCAGCAACAGATTATTATCATGATTATATTATCAAATATTATAACTAGTCAAATTTTATCTCGATAGATATTTGTTTAAGAAACAAATTGTTCATCATTGATCCGTGATGTCAATCTTACTTACTAACAACACTCATATTACTTCTTTTATCAATATCTTTTTATTCGAAGGTATATTTTCGTTTAGGCATTAGAATAGGATTAGATTGAAATTTAGTATAGCTTTAATCTTAATGTAATCAAGTTTTTATCCTACTAAGGTAATTGCTCAGTAGTATTTATATAGTTCATATTTTGTTTGTTGTAAATTATCACGAATCACCTTCTCCTCAAATTGTAGCGTTTAGATTCCAAAATTTCAGCACCTCAAACCATAGACACTCCCAAACTCCCAGCATTTAGTTTCGTACCTGTCATTAACTACCTCAGACAGAATTCAAGTCCACTAATGTCCAATAGTTTCACTCATAAACCTAGTCGTTTATTTACAAACAAGTCATGTGTCCTAACACCTCATTCTAAGTTCACTCCTGTCGATACCATTTGTCATCGTTTCTAAAAACAGAACTATCACATGAGTTTATCGTACGACAATTTAGAGTTATTTAAATTGTTTTATTATTCGAAAGACTGGACAATTATGAGTTCAGATTATTCTAAAGAGTGCTGTTGAGTCTAAAAGAGTTCTGCTGATTACCTATTATCTCTTGTATCGAATAGTAATGTAAGTTTCTTTTACATTTCTTAAATACACAAACCTACAATATAAAGTCTTTTATATTGTATCCTGAGACGAACCAGCAGCCAGGTACATTAGATAACTTGATTACATCACTCCAGGAAATATCACTCTTAGATAATCATCCGGACAAGACCCAATAAAAACCAAAATAAGATAATAGGCTGATAAGTTGATCAAATTCCGACTAATCATATTGGTCTTGTAACTGGATATGGATATAGCTGACAATACCTACCAGATTGCTAACATTGAAATTAGGGCAAAATACCACGCCGTAGCCTTTAAAGTTTTATGTCGGTCAGTCTTTGATGCAAGCTTTGATCCTACATAAACAAAATCGTGAACCGAAATAAGATAATAGGCTGATAAATTGATCAAATTCCGACTAATCATATTGGCCTTGTAACTGGATATGGATGTAGCAACCAATACCTGCCAAATTGCTAAAATTGAAATTAGGGCAAAATACCACGCCGTAGCCTTTAAAAATCGTGCAGCTCAAAATAAATGGCTATTTATATAGCTTCTGATATAGCCCTTGAGGCTTGAATTGAAACGTGTGATATTTGTAAATATTCAAAGGTGGCAAGCTGTATCACGGGTCCTTCCGTATATAAGGACGGAGAAGATTACAATTTATATCATAAACAGATTTTGGTATTTATTTCTTTATTTGTTGCTTTATTCTAACTCTTTGTACCTCAATTATTGACTTTCTATGTTGGCGAGCTGCCGTTCAATCGCCTAGCGATTAATGTTGACTCGCTGCACCAGATGACCTTTACTTCATTCACATTGATAACATACTAGCTTGATTTACTCTTTATTATGTAGACTTTTTTGTTTTGCTGAAACTACTGAATATGGGGTCGTTCACATATTACGTAATCAGCTGAGGGGGGGGGGGGTTTCGAATGATTACACTATTGTTATTTTGACACAATAGCTATGTGTAAAACTGATTACGGAGGGGGGGGGGGGGGGGATGTTCCAAAAAATTATTACGTAATGTGTGAACAACAGCCGAAATTATACTCCTTTAAGTTAACTATATTTATTGACAGAAGGATGAAATTAACCGTGTTTATGTGCATCATACTGCTATTACGGTTGGTTGAAGCCGATGAAGACCCCGATATCATCGTGCTGTCAGATTTAGGGATAGCACTTACCAGAATTGGAAACATCACAAGTAAATAAAAGAACTGGAATTATTACAAAGTTACAATAATGCAATAAATAATGATTCATTCATTACAAAGTTGGCGTTTCATCATCTCTGACTATGAAGTAGATATTATGTTTATAGATAAACAAACTCGAGCTTGTTTTTTGTATGATATATTAATGTTTTACTTTATATATCTCAGGCTATAAAGAAGTGAACACAGTAGGTCTGCAGATAAAACTAAAAATACCGAACCTAAAAACGCCCCAGTTTATCCTAGATAGCAAGATAATGATCAGTTCTTTGATGGCGATGGTTTCTCAAACTCGTCAGAAAGAGCTGCACAAAAAGTGAGTTTCACGATTTAACACATTATCGCCCTTAACTTTATTACTGCCCTTTTCTACTGCATACATTTAAAGAAACTTGAATATAGGAAAAAATAATAATTATAAACCCTTATTTAATCCAAGGTATAAATGTGTTGAAGCATGGGAGTCTTACGAAAAACACCTTCGTCGAGCCTTGAACACATCGCATTTCTGTACAAACCGAATGCTGCGTAAGTTACACAAATATACACGAATTTATAGTCGAAGATGATTAAAACTCTTATACTATTATTCTAAAGCTGCAGAAAAAGTTCTAAATATTGAATTAAACTTGCTTACAGTGGGGTTATGACAACTTTGTCAATTGAAATTTGATTACAATTTTCAGATGAAAGAAAGATGAAAGTACAGGACCGAAGTAAGAGAGATCAACTTAACCAAGTCGAGGATAATCAAGCATACTTTAAAACAGCTCTCGAACAACAGGTAACATTGACGTGCAATTGTTGAGTGTACAATAGATAAGTGAAATGGCACCAAAATTAACCAGTGTATTTAACATATCACAGACGCCTGATATTATCATCCGTAGGTAACGTCAAGTGAAGTGTTTGTAGGGACAATCGAGACATTCGAATTATATCTAAACAACGAGATTATGTTGGATTCCTGCCTGTTTGACGTGCAGACATTGTATATGGACCTGGTTAGCTACATTACAAGTTTCTTTTACGTTTATGTAGTTTAAACAAAATATTGCAATATATTGAATATCGAACAAAAAGTTCAAACTGTTCTGGCTTTTTCGTCAGTTGACACTATTACTCTGGGTCTCCCATTACTGAATGGGTGACCCATACATTTTTATAATGACTACACAGAATTCCATCAACAGGTACATGACGTAGCTTCTTACAAGGATCGTATTAGGCAGCTGAGCATTTTGGGCATGGCAGGACAATTTCAACTAACTGATCTCTTCTTCGACGACTTACTGTTTGACTCTATTTCGGACAATGACGTCGTTCGGAGAAGTGATGTGTCAGACCCAGCTTTGTTGCTAAAGCACGCTCGTCTTTTGCCAGTGGCAGCGTGTCAAAACTTTGGTGACGAATATATAGGATTCTCATTTGTTATGACTTTGCCACGACTTCTGAGACCGAGTCCTGTTTACGAGGTTCTGCAAACTGGCTTCTACCCAGTGGAAAAGAACGAATGTTACAAAGTAAGGGAATCGTCTCAGATAATTATCGAGGACGGTGCTCTCTTCAGCTTCAAGGGGTGCAGAGAAGGATTGTTTGGACTGTGTTCTGATGAATCTTTCAGGAGGAGCTTGTCATTGTCTTGCCTGACAAATTCATCGCTCAGCTCCTCTTGTCAGCTCACGAAGAGCAATTGCTCCCCGTACAACCTTGAGTCGTTGAACACAGGGGTACTTATTACTTCGACAGAAAGAGCAACAGCCTTCAACGGAGATGGGCATGCTCTTCAACATTTCGCGCCCAATAAGGCAACTTTTATACCTTGGTCTGTAGAGAACCAGGCAGTGCACGTGGGTACTAGGATTTTGTTTAACCCTAGTACTTACAACAACACGCTCACCCTAAACATGCACTACGACGCCAACTCTACTGACCTGTTTCGTTTTGACGAATCTGATGTTCTGAATATTTCTACCATTCCAGAACTCAAAAACCTCAACGAAAGAATAAGAAAAACGGAAAGTAAAGTTGACTTAAATTTTTATGATGTAAAATCGACCTTAGGGAATTTTTCGATTATTGACTATGTTATCATATTTTTCGTTGCATTTCTATTTATATGTTTATTGATTGTATCAATAAAATTATGGAAGTGTTGCGTTAGAGATGAACGTAATCTGGACCCCGATTATGTATGCTGATTTTTAAAGATATCGATTTTCCTTTGAGAGCAATGTGTTTCGTATTTTATAATAATTGCAATAAGTTGCGACTTGCGAGCTTTTTCTTTGTCTAATACGTTAAAATTTAGAAAGCTTGTGGCTAATATGAGAACGCTAATAGTATAGTATTACATCAATATCCAACCAAACTGAGAATAGAGGCAATTGAGCACACTCCTCGCAACAAAACCGATAATAATGACACACCAGTTATTGTTGCACGAGCAAGTTACTGTGCAATTTTACTCTTTTTGACAAATTTCTGAAAATTTTTAACGTGAGCGGTGATACCAAAATCAAAAAACTTTGGATAATAATACGTAAATAATTGCTTGCCTGCTCCGTGTGAAGATCTCCCATGAGTGGTAAGTAAAGTTGTAAGCCGTACTGATCTGGTATGGTGAACTGAATCTGCTTCGAAAGAGCATACAGTGGCATATCAGAAACATCCACTGTTGTTTTCTGCGAGGGATTCAGCACATCCTTGGCGGCTTTTATTAGGTCGATGCAGTGTCGCATCATCTTGAAGGTGTGAGCGACTTCAAACTGGACAGGCAGGAGCGCACTTATGGTGAGGTGTTCATGCGGCTCCACTGCATTCTCCTGCCGAGAATGGTACGCCACGTTTGTAATTGTGATATTCTCTGGCTCTTGAATTGCTTGCACAACTTCGGCAGCACTCTCCAGCCACTTCCGTTCTTCGTCCAAGGAACTCTTCGTGGATTGTTCGTGCTCCATCATCAGTGGCGAATCACACTCATAAGGCGCAAAATACTGATAGGTTTTCTTTGGTTGAACTTCAGTAAAGTCAGCAAAATCCAGTCTGAAGAATTCTGGAACCTCAAAAGTTGTTTCAGAATCAACCTGACATAGTTGTGGACGAGATCGTTTTTCTCCCACATTATCTGTAGGTTACAGTAAATTAGCAATGACTAGTTGAGTTCAGAAATATTAGAAAAAATCAATGCTATATTACGATAAAATAGGTTTAAATACGTATTAACCAGTTTTAAGAAATGCATGATCTAGCTAAACAAAATTTCTTTATTGATAATTATTGCGCCAAATGATCTAACCTCTGGTAGGTTGCTGAAACAAGCTAACGGTAGTGCCATGAAAGCCCTCTCGACCAGTTGTACTGAGAGCATGTTTATCCAGGTTGTCTTTCACACCAATAAGGAACAGTTTTAATCTGAGGTTGAGTGGCACTACTGCACCATCTTCGTTGAACTGTTCCAAAGAAGTGGCGACAAGAATGTTGATTAACTCCCGTATCTGAAGATCATTATAAATTGTTATAAAATGTGAAATTGGATATCCATAATTTGAAATGGATTGCAGAATTGTCGCAATGCTACATATTTATATTAACATAGAGTTTGTTGGTTTGCCATAAACTAAACCATGTCTTAACTCTTACCCTTTGGTAGTTCAGCACCAATCCATTACTGTAAATAAAATCAAACAGTGTTCGCGACGGAATAATGCCGTACAAATGCAGAGATATGTACTGGAACTGAGGCGTTTCCTTCATGGGATTTTTCTTTCTGAAACTTGTCTGAAATATTTTTCATAATTAGTGTTTGTGATAAAGTGACAAACGCCATTCTTTGACGCGGAAAGCATAATATCAATGCTGACGTTACAATTAATAAAATAAGCACGATAGAACCAAAAACGCTTTTAGATACTTTTTATTAGTTTTAACTTCAGCATTAATCAAGATAATCAGCTTCACATACAAACGAATTAAACTATGTCAGCTGTATGCTCACACCATTTACAAAGAGGATAAACTGATATTGAGGAATTGTCATACCTTTCTTTTACTTTTAAAAATCCCCCGACAGTTGAATTGGATGATATCTGTAACCATATCCGCTTCTTTTGATATCGAGTCTTCATCTCCGTCCAGAATCTCATTCAACAGAGCTCGTAAATGTCGAGAAGGAGTGTTCGAGAGAATTGATGCATCAAACCTGCCTACGAATTCGTTTCTATATCGAAAGAGTTCTTTTCTGATCTCCTTTATAAGTGCTGTCTTTGATAACGTGTCATCATCTCTATTCATCTCCGCATCTATTGTTGCGGCAAGACTAGCAACGATCATGCTGTCGAAACACACATAACACGTCTTACCAACAGTGAATCGTTTTAGTCCAGGGATTGCTTCCGCAAGTTTCTCTGAAAACTTAGTGATGTGATCAGATAAAACATTGCTGGAGCTTGCGGTGTTCTCAGGTAGATTAGACGTCACATAGTCATTGTACTTAAGCTGCAGGTCAGACACGCGGTAAAGTTCTGGTGAAAACTTCTCCTGCTCCAGTAAAAAGGTCCGTACAGTGTCAATACCAGCACTCATTAATGCAGCATTGGTGTTGTCGTGCGCAGACACGTGTCTTTCCCTTTTAGCAGCCTTAGAGGCAGGTTTCAAACTTACAGATACTTTACCCTTCTCTTTGTTCACTCTAGAGTTGCTGTACCTCACACGACACGATTTGTGATATCTACCTAGCTTGCTAAAGAGATATTTTCCAAGACTCTCAGGGGTAAGAACAGGGCAATTATTCATATGCGCATCAGGATTAACATCAATGTTGCACAGATCCGGACGATTTCTGTACATCCACAGATAGCATGTTGCGAAATCGACGAAGAAACTTTCATCTTTTCCTTGAATCAGACTATCCTTTTTCGTTTCTAACGTCTAGGGAAATTCGTATTGTAAAAGAAGACTAACATGGCCTCTCATACTCTTATAATTAAATTGAAATAATATTATAATAATTATATTTGCGAGCAAAAGTTTCACACAAACCTGATCGATCTGGCATATGAAGCACAAGTCCCAGTCCATTTCAAACATATCAACATCTGGTCCACTTGATTGGGAACTAAATGAGGAAGGTCTCCACATGGTCTGAGGTCTACTTGAGGGGGGTGAAAAAGGCGGGACTTTTTCCACTTGGATGGCAATAGTTTCTTCATCCCAAGAGGATTCGTCAATCTTAGAAACAGCAGTGTTCACCTGCAAATCCTCGATAACTTCCCACGTTTATATCAATAATACCATGTGACATAAGCTTGATATCACACTTAAAGAGAAATACATTATGTAAATAGTTTGCAAATCCAATAGAAATGGATAAAAAATTACTACTCGCTATCTGTCTAATTAACTTTAAATAATATTGTTTTAAAGTGTTAGTTACACAGGAGGAAACCACTCACCCTGTCATAGTTGTCTTTCACATCGTTCAGACACTGAATACACACACATGATGTTTGCTTTGGTGGGCACAACCCAGGATTGATCTTCTGAAGCAGGGCGAGGAATTCTCTCGACTGTTTTGTCATCCGTTCACTTTCAGAGTGGAAGAAAACTGTTTCATTAAAATCCTTTATTTCTATTCGAGTACAGATACAGCACTCTGAAGATTGATGTATGGTCACATTTTTGTATACCCTACAGCAAAATAATGATATTTTTTAAATAGTTTTTATCAATGCATAAACTTAACTTCTACAAATTCAAAATTGTTACGTCTGTCTACCCTTCTTGAGCCACTTTTGATGAATCATAAACTTATGAATAAAGTTTTAAAAAGCATGACATAAAAATGTAACTCACTGGATTTGTCCAAAAGCGAGTGAAAGTACTGAGAAAGCACTTTTATGTCGCCACCAGAGAGCCTCGAGAGCTTAACTTTGTCTGTTTATTTGAATATTTAGTATATAATATGAGATGGAAGATGAAAATGATAGATATAACGTTCAAATTCTAAAAGTCCACCAAAATTTAGTCACATTCAACTTGGCTAACACAAAAATATTAGTTCTTTATTATAGTAGGTAATTTGACGTAATGTAGTGTAGACTAAATTATTGTGTATAATAATTACAAGAAAACAACAAATTCAAGAAACCTGTCGGAGGGATTTGAGTGTTCCTTTGAACAGTCCTTTTCTCGAAGGTTGAGAGCTTTCCATACACCCAGAGAGCCAAATCGGATTTGGCCTTCTTTCGGGCGTATGAAATCTTCGATATGATGCCTTGTACATCTTGAAACCCTGCAGTAATCATTATTCAAAACTTATAGAGCCTATAAAGGGTCGTTCATATAATATTGTGTATTTGCAACTTATATTATTGTTACTGTACATTTTCAACCCTTCGTCATGTATTTCACAATAGATATTGTTAAAAGCATAATAATATTAATGACCTGCATAGCCGACAAGTTGATTGATGTAGTCTCGATAAACAGGGCGTTGTTCTACTTCACTCATTTTGTTCCAAGCTGGAATGTAGTATTGTTAAATATAGGTTTGTTTATGTACCTCTCATTATAAAAGGTTTAAACTTACACAGCATTGATAATATCATCCAACAAAGCTGTTTGAACAGTATTAGATTGAGTTAAAATTACAACTTATTCAGATTCAGTTTGTGAAATTTAACATTATGAGCCTGTATAATTAATTATAATAATTATGATAATTTAGCTGAAAATCAAACCATCTGAGTTTTCAGTGTTATCACAATGATGTCGATCTAAATTCGTCTTAATCTGCATGGCTGTGAGCGGATCGAAGTCTTTTAACAAACCATACGAGCTTCTTTCATCGAGAAGATTCTTGAAGTGATCCGCATGTACACAGAGAACTGTCTTAGCTAGTTCTGGGTCCATAAACATGTCACTTTCTTTCTAATGGTGATTGTCAAGTTTGTTCAGCAACATAATTCAGAATTAAAGAAATTCTATATTAGAGATGACACAGCTTAAATAACAACTAATTTATATTATTTACAGTGCTCTATGTGTGTACTGAAGGGTACTTTTACAATATTCCAGTTTGTGGTAGAGTTCTTCCACATCCAACAGGCAAAACGGAATGAAAGACATGATGGATAAGGGGCTTTAAGTCAGGCATTCCTGACATTTACTTAAAATCATGTTAAGAAGATAGAAGTTTGTTCAGCAACATAATTCAGAATTACAGAAATTATTTGAATCTACTAGAGATGAAATGGCTTAAATAACTTGGCAATAGATGTAACTAAACAATACATATTGTAGTTTGACTACTTCTTTGAAACAATCAAAGAACGGGGGAGCTAAGAGAATGATTGCTCAAAACGAATGATATCTTCATGAATTCAATGCAGCATCTATACATTTATTCGAAATTAGTGATGGATGAGGGGGTTTAAGTCAGGCATTCCTGACATTGACTCTACTATTATTTATAAATTCAAAATCATGTTAAGAAGATAGCAGCAACTAATCTATATTATTTACCGTGCTCTATTTTATGTGTACTGAAGAGTGCCTTTACAATATTCCACATTGTGGTGTAGATTTCCTCCATATCCAACAGGCAACACTGAATGAGTGATGGATAAGGGGGTTTAAGTCAGGTGTTCCTGACATGTATTCAAAATTGCATTGAGAAGATAGCAGTAATTAATCTACATTATTTACAGTGCCCTATATGTGTACTGAAGGGTACTTTAACAATATTTCAGTTTGTGGTAGGATTACTCCCCATCCAACAGGCAGCACGGAATAAGTGATGGATGAGGGGGTTTAAGTCAGGCATTCCTGTCAAAAGATCTATAATTAATCTTGTAAGGGTACCACACAGTAGACATTATATTGTTGATTGTGAACCAAAAGTTTATTCATACCCACAATCGATAAATTATAAATCCAAATAGTCATATAAGCAATGCAATACTAAATTGGTGAAATTGTATTAACTGAATTGACAAAAGGTAATCAGCCAAGTAAAGGTATCTCAACAATATAACATTGAAGTATTAGAAATGCCACTCTACTATTATAAAACACTTAACTGTACTGTATTAAACAATATTAAATGAAATTAAGCCAGAGAAGGCATGAACTTCAGAAAAGGACAAAACACTACCGGTACAAAAACTTAAATGAGTTTCAGGGAAGGGTTACTAAAATTTTACGGTAGCGCTCGATTTTATTCAAAAATTTTCAAAGTGCTCAGCACCACGAAAAATATAATTTTTTCTTCCGCTTTCAAAAATTGTTTTGACGCTGAAAAACTATTATTGAACAGTATTAAAACACTTTGTGGGCAAAAATATTTCATTGTGGATGTATAAAGAGCCGAAAAAATTTAGCGCGCAAAAAAACATTTTTTTTGGGAGGTTTTTTAAAATTTTGACCAGGTAAACTCTTGTGTGTGCTTATTATATTGGTATAAGCTAGTGCGGCAAATAAAAATGTACAAGAACCCAAAATATTTAAGCTTTTCGATTGAATTAACCTGTCGAAATTTCTAAAAAACCTCAAAAAATGGCCATTTTTGGGGCCAAAAATCGGTTTTTTCAAAATAAAACCAGGTAACCCCCATTTTAAACACTTCTAACCACTTTTAATCGATTCTACGGTCAAAAATACGTCTTTTAAGATGGGTCTGGTGATTTTAGTGTATCAAGCAGAAAAAGCCCGTAAGAGCCTCTACTAGTGTAGGAATGATTTTCTTCATGAGGGGGCCAAAATCTTAGAGTTTTTCTAATTTAGCACGCGCTTTGGCCACAGCCTGAATTTCAAAAACAGCAAAACGTGTAAATAAAGGCCTAGCTGAGCAATTTGGCAATATAGAGATCATTTTCAAACACAGTTTCAAGAATAATTAAAATAATACGATTTACCAGGTTCGATTCCCGACTCTGTCACTAGCCGTGGGGTGAGCGTCGTCGACGCTCAGCTAAGGATCCTGAGTGGTCTATGCAGCCCCCCGGTCCACTCAGCCAAATACTCGAGAAATCGGGTGTGAGGGTTAAATGAGGAGCTGCCCATTGCAGCAAAGTCTCGGGCGAAGAAAGTATGGTACACACTACCTTAACCGTCACTGGCCTAATGTATAATTGAATCCTTCGGCTTCCTGTAATTGGCTGGTTACACACTTGTGTAACAATGTGGCTGTTGGAATGTCCGAAGTAAAATAAGAGTTGAGATAAAAAAAAAAAAAAATGCTTATTAATTATTAGGGTCTGCAAGCAGCTCTTGCGAAATAAGTGTAGTTCGAAAAAGGGATGCATATTGTATTCTCTGGAAAATAATTTCAGGAAATTTGCTTCCAGAATTGAAATCTAGCAATGTGAAAAGATAAATCCAGAAAGATTTTGTTGTGCCAATTTAACTAAGCATTAAGGGTCAAAGGAAAAGTCCTGCAAATTTTGAAAAATATTCTTACAGTTATAGGTCTCACTCTCAAAGAGGGTACAACATGCAAGGAGGGAGAAACTGGAACAATTCTTGGAAAATTTGTTTTAAGGAACGAATTCTAGCAATGAGGTTATGTAAATTCGGACTACAAGAGGCAAACTGTGTCCTACTAATTTACTCCCACGGCATAAAAGAGTAATCACAAATCAGTAATGTTACCTGAATTTTATACTCGCTAGGCTTCTGAACTTCTGATGAATCCAGACATGTAATATGTTTTGTTTTAAAGACCCGAGGGCCACTGTGTCCTGCTAATTTACTCCCACGGCATAAAAGAGTAATCAGTAATGTTATCTGAATTTTATAATCGCTAGGCTTCTGAACTTCTGATGAATCCTGACATGTAATATGTTTTGTTTTAAAGACCTCTAATTCACACACCAAAATTTTAAATTTTATCAAATTACAAATGTCCTAATATATACGTCTCTTATTAAGTTAAAAAGTCAGGGGTGCAGCCGTTGTACTTCTATTAAAATAATTGATCACGCCGGATCACGATTTTATTTTATCAAAATCAGCTACCCGTTTAATATCAGAATATGTAATATAAATTAACAGATTTCTGGTTCATTGAAATATTCTGGTATTGAAAATACTGAACACGGCATAGAAGAGTAACCAGCAATGTAGTACAGTCAAATCCGTCTTTTTGTCGGACAAAATTCGCAACAAAGCGATTTTAACGGGATATGGTCGGGACATGTCCCAGGAATCATTCCAGAGAGTTCCCAAAAAAAAAGACTTCAGGAAAATCCACAATTACCACTTTTTTACCACCTTTTTACCACTTTGGTTTTCCGCAAATAAGTCACGTTCTGAATATCCTATGAGATTCTAGTTTAAAGCATTGTGTTTAGAAAAGAAAGAAGAACAACTTTTTCTTTAACAACTTTTTCAAACAAAAATTATTTAATTAATTAATTAAATAATTAATAAATTTTCAAATATTTCAAAAATATATTTTCATAAAAAATGTTCACAATTACATTCCACGTATATTGAACTAAATTTTATAAAAAATTTGAAAATTTTCACTTTCAATATTTTGGACTTGTAAAATTTTCGAAATTTGTGAAGAAAAACCACTATTTACCACATCCATGTTACAACCTTCATGATAGCCATAACATGTACGCTGTTCTTCCCGTCAATAGTTTCCGGATTATCATCGAGATTGTCTGCAATAAATTGGCAATTTCTACTAAAAACGTCCAAGGTCGTCGAAGATTGTGTTAAGGCAGAAGATTTTTCAAAATCCAGCACGGTTGTGTATGGTGCACTATATCCCATCGAATTAAGAATATCTATCAAAAATCTGGATGAAAAATGGTGGTGCATTGCAACACCAAGAGCCAAGGGAACAGGCATCATTGCCAGCCCTGGAAATGCTGACTGAACTAACATATGACAGCTTGCAACAAGCTTTGCCTCTGACTTAACACCTGTCCGGATGAACTTCTTTACCAATGACTTGAGGAGTGGTGGTAAATCTGAAGCGTGAATTAAATTATTTTCCGTACAATCGAGGTAGAACTAGAAAGCTATAGATTCTCCCAATTATACTACTCATGAAAATCATAGGAAAAGCGTACTATACTATTGTCAAACTAATAATACCATTCGTTAAGCTGTTGATATCTAGATTAGCGATGTCAGGATAAGACGTCTCTTTACGGAGATTATCGGAATCCAGCAGCCAAACTCTTGTCTCCTCAAGGATCGTATCTGCTGCCGCATTTATAAGTTTCTGTTTGTCTCGACTATTATGGGTGTGGTAGTCTTTTATTATCTTGGTTGTCCTATCTGTCACCACAACCAGCCCATCTAAGGAAAGGAAATTTGTATGTTATAAAATAGTATGCATAAGATCTGAAAAATGGATTTAGAATGTAAACCTACTTTTAACCTAGGATATAGTTTTTTTATTATACGGTTTACATGTGGCATCTTACCTACAAATTTAACCCCATTATTTCCAAAGTGTTCCCTTAGCTTTCTCTGGATGTGACGAGTCGAATAAGTTTCCACGTTCTCTTCGAGAGTCTTGGCAATATCGTTCATAGACTTGACACCATCGTTGGACCCCTCTAGTTCAAGTATCACTGCATTTAGTGTGTTACTTTTCAGCTCATCTACATTTCTACCCCTCTTCGAAATTGGTGTAGATGTCTTGTCGAAACGGGGCTTCTCTCGATCCTTGAAAAACGACTGGAAACATTTCCTGTGATAGCGGCCTTCAGCTGCTGGCAAATCAATGCCAACTGGAACTCTCGCTTTTACCTGGAGGATGTTAACTTGATTGGACGAAACCTATACTATACTGTGAAGACGAAGTATGTTTTAAAATTAAGTTTCAATCCATTCCGATATTTTGTACTATTAGTGTTATAATATAGAAGTAGGTATCTTATGAAGCCATTTAAAATCGGTCTATACCTCTGCACTCCAATCGTCATTGCGATGCTCAATAACACTATTGATGTTAGCTGCACAGTCGAGTGTTTCTATCAAACAGTAAGTATCTTTATTAGGATTCCTAGCGTCCAAGACTGTCCGGCGCCCACAGAATACACAGCAATTTGCATAATCAAATGTATCGACTTGAGCTCTCGTTACTACAGTACGCTCCAATGCAGGTTCAGTTGGGGGGCGACGTGTCATATTTCTTCTGCACTTCGTGTGTAGATAGTCACCAACTTTGAAATCAGTGTCACTTGGTAAGTGCAACAATACTGCTGCAATCCCCTGCGAAACGGATTGAAAATGACGAAGTTATCAAGCAATTTGTTTATCTCGTTAGCGAAATTGATTGGGGTATCAATGATTACCTAATCGCTAATCACGTGACAGGGTGCTAGGATCCCGTAATTGGGCTTTCTGTACGATTTCTGTGCCACGCTTTCACTGGATCAGATACCACCAGTCGGATCCATGGTGTTGTATTGGTAAGGATCGGCTATTCAGAACGATTCCGATAGTGGCAATCTAGTGCACTAAGCTACGGGGAAAGTAACGTGAAATTTTGGGCGAGCGAATTAGTAAGAGCCTAACGTATGTGTACTATACTACCTCCCCCCTCCCCCACACAATAACTTACCCTGTCTGTAACCCGATTCGAGGATTTATCATTTGGTTCGATCTCTACGTTACAGAATGGACATTTGTTTAAACTGTGTTCGTGGACTAAAGATGGTCCTGCCTCGGTTACAACGGACTCCTCTTCATTGGCTGATATGAATCTTCGGAATTGGACTATGGTCACTGTCTGCAATAGTACACACAAGACGTCACTCTGAGCTGAATCAGTCAGGCCGTTGTACTGCTGTTTAATTTCGTTCAGTGACCATGGGTTGTTGATCCAACCTGTGGTGCGATGATTTGTTTATTTATACAGAGTATGAGAGGCGTCAGGATAAAGAATAGGACTGTAACTATCCGTTTCAAATTTGCTGGGCATAGTTTAAAGGTTAGTGCACTTACTTAAAAGATAAATAGTTAAAATAGTACCTGGGGACAGCAACCCTTTCCATATTTCATTCCATACAAATTTACTTTGTCTATCATTCGCCCTCTTAAAGCTATTCACCGAAATTAACTGCTCATTTGCCTGTAAATTAAAATATTGTATTGGTTAAAAATGCCTCTAGTTGTGCTCTCCGCTGAAATCAAACTTAAAAGTAAAACGGTAAAAATATTTTACTATTAGTTGACAGCTACTTACATAAAATCTGCACGCATACAGTATCAGGCACACGATGTGCTCTTCTGAACTCAAAATATCGACTATTTCGAGTGATTCCAGTCCTCGATTTTTAGCAGATTCAACTTTTCGACGAAGAGAAGTCAACATAAATTAAAAGTGGAAGCTTAAGCTTCCAAACAAACCAGTTTAACAATCTAGTTTAAAAGCGCAACACTAAGTCGAGAGATGATGTGTAAATAGTTATTAGCTATAATAGTATCGTACTAATTTGGATATTTTACCGTTTATTCCATTTATCTACATCTCTTTTTATCTGTTATCTAATCTATGTTACGGTGTTTGTTCTGTTATCCAAGTAAATTCATTTTACGTCACGGCAAATTTGTTGATAAAAATTATATTTTGAAATTTTTGAAAATTTAATTATTATTTAATTAATTAATTATCTAATCCAAAGGTTGTCACATAAAAACTTGTTCTCTTTTATATTTTGAACACATTGGTTTAATCTAGAACCTTCTACGACAGTCAGAAGTCGTTTTATTAGCGGTAATTCGATGTGGTAAAAAGTGGTAAATAGTGGTTTTTCTTCACAAATTTCGAAAATTTTACAAGTCCAAAATATTGAAAGTGAAAATTTTCAAAATTTTTATAAAAATTAGTTCAATATACGTGGAATGTAATTGTGAACATTTTTTATGAAAATATATTTTTGAAATATTTGAAAATTTATTAATTATTTAATTAATTAATTAAATAATTTTTGTTTGAAAAAGTTGTTAAAGAAAAAGTTGTTCTTCTTTCTTTTCTAAACACAATGCTTTAAACTAGAATCTTCTAGGATATTCAGAACGTGACTTATTTGCGGAAAACCAAAGTGGTAAAAAGGTGGTAAAAAAGTGGTAATTGTGGATTTTCCTGAAGTCTTTTTTTTTGGGAACTCTCTGGAATGATTCCTGGGACCTGTCCCGACCATATCCCGTTAAAATCGCTTTGTTGCGAATTTTGTCCGACAAAGGCTTAAATTAGGACGGATTTGACTGTACTAATGTTATCTGAATTTTATAATCGCTAGGTTCCTGAACTTCTGATGAATCCTGACATGTAATATCGGAATATGTAATATAAATTATCAGATTTCTGGTTCATGCCAGCTCACAGCTGGATCGTATCCTGCTAATTTACTTGAAAAAGTTGGCCCCTTTTCGCCCCTTTTCCAGATTTTATGGGGGGCGGTCGCCACCCCCCCCCCCCTGCCCTCCCTCCTCCTACACCCCTGCTGATGATGCATGACTGTGAGTATTGGATTTGGATAAGAAGACAGTTGGGGTCAACTTCTCGTCGGACTTATGTTATTCTACGAATCTAATATTAAACAACGGGACACTAGTACAACCACAGTATATTTGAAAAAGACGCTTTTTATTTTAGTGGTGTTGACTGTTCATTATTTTTATGAAATAAACCTACGTGGGACAAATGAAACAGGTCTTTATTAAAAACAGTACTGTTTTCGTTAATTCGTAAACCACGATCGCAAATGGAAAAATCCAACCAGATCCAATAATTCTCATGCGACATACCAAATCCACATAACCATAATTTATCATGACATCATGCTTCACAGGCTTCTTTCAAATCCCCCTAGCATGAAGTCTACTCAGCTACATCTATCATATGATTCAATAACCCGCATGAAATCTACTCAGCTACATCCTTTATATGATTCAATAACCCGGATGAATATCTCAAAACGTTATCAGCCTACATCTGCACTAATGAAAATTAATAGTTATCTCTGATCCTGATGATAGCATATATCATTTCATTTTCCCTTGATCTTGTCAGAAGCCATCGGCAATGTTTACTATGTGCTTTACAGTTACACTTCCAGGTTGGAGGTGGACTGGTCAGCAGTTTCAGTTTCGGATGTAATTTAGAATTCTTCTTCTGACACCAAGTGGAAAACCCATCTCTTTGAGATCTGGCTTGTTTAGGAGGAAAAAGTCGTCCCTGGATACATGTTCTCTTTCCAATATACCTCTGAAATCCTTGATAAACATTTTTAGCTCTTTTAAAACACTCATAACTTCTTCATGTTATCAAATATTATTAGATTTTCATGAATTGAGTTGAACTCACCTCAATTTGAAGAAATTTCAGGATTTCGTCTAACTGTTGGGGTCTTTCTTTTCCAATTCGTGTCTGACTGAAATGAAGTTTAAGTGTGAACTGTAAGCTAGCCAGAGACAATGTTCTAAAAGTTTTTAATTGAAGTTCGATAATATTATATTATTATAATCATGCCATATTGGTTCCAGTTAAGACGACAATAACGTGAATGCTGGCGCAGCAGTAACTTAATAATCACTCCGAAATCAATCGTAAATTCGTTGAACTATCGATTATTATCATTTTCTGGGTCTTGAGTTTTCACAACATGGGAATTTCAATAACATTCCTTTTGTTTTTCTGGAACCAATCGTTTTTCTACTTTAAGAAATCATAAAAATATTACTAGCATAACAATAACATAATCAGGGCCTGATCAATAATATTAAATTTAATTACTGGAAACCTGTTGAGTCTGTCTACTTTCTTTGTAAGAAGAGAAGTCCTTTTGTCGATCATGGACAAGTGTTTTCTGATCTGACGCTGTTCCCGGAATATCCTTATTTTCAGAGACACTTTTGTCTTGCTTCTGGTTTCTTTTGTAGCACATAGAACAAGCTCATATTATAATCTATTGTCATATAAAAGAATAATCGGAGTATTTGATTATGATGTGTAATATAACAGTATAAAACTATGAGCTGTCACCCTTATTATTCTCAACCAGCAGCTTTTTTATAACTTATAGTTTACATCATTCATCTCGATCATCACCTGTTCGTCTGACTGATTTGACCGAGAGTCTTAGACTCATAGCTAATACAATCAGAAATACTTACGTCTGACTTTGTTGGGTCTGACACTGCTTCTGGAACAACACTCCAAGTTGTCAAGTCGGGACATGATCTCACAAAGCAAGGTCTCTACAGAGTTCAGCTTCTCCAGGTGGTGAGAAGAGACAGGGGTTCTGGCTTTGGGGACCAGCACGCTTCGTGGAGGAGTGGTGGATATTTCTCTGAGTTAATCCAGGATAAATGGTTTTACCCTCACTAAAAAAGCAGCGATTCACGGTCTAAAATCAGCAAAATCACTCGTACAACTGGGACCGGACCCTAGCCGAGGACATCATTATTCAGATTGGACAGCGTCACTGAATTAAGATTAATTACTATCTCCAACATACTGATAATAATCAAAATTGTTATCCGTTAATATACCTGGGTTGAAATGAGCTTGGCCTGACAACGTGGAAACCCTGAAGTGGTTCCTCGAACTGTCGCTGCAAGGGGGGAGTGGATGCACGGGATACTCGCTGCAAGGGGGGAGTAGATGCACGGGAAACTCTGTCTCTGTACTCCCTATTCTCATACACCACATCCTTCGTGCGGTCCTCTCCCTCCTTCCCTTCTGCCTCTAAAACTGACACATATTCGTTAATATTCAACAAAGACCCCCGGAATGATTTCAACATTTGCGTTTGGCGCTATCAACTCTAGACAAACTATTGAATAAACAGTGTAAATTAATTCACGAACCTTTAGAAAGGTTTGGCTGAGATGTTGAGGATAGAGGATTGCCGTTGTTGAGGAAGAAAGCTGCAGATGGCGCCGACTGAAATAATATAATAGTGATATTGAATCAACGAATATAATTTCTATCCAGTCAAGTGTACAACATTTAATATACGAAGGTGATGGTTCCATATCTCGCCATAAGTTTAAATAATCAAGCTTCAAAAATCGTCGAGAGGTAGAAATAGGTCGCACGCATAATGCTCATGTTTCTAAATGACCTAGGTCCTAGATACACATTTTTAAACTCACAATCACCATTATTAGAAATCAGAAATCGAGAACTGAGGCCCCCGATAAAATAAAGCACATACCAGATAGGGGTCGTTCACATATTATGTAATACTAATCAGCCGAGGGGGAAGGGGGGTTTCCAAATGATTTCGCTCTTGCAATTTTGGCACAATAGCTATGTGGAAAACTGATTACGGAAGGGGTTGGGGGGTAAACAATTTCCAAAAAATGATTACGTAATATTTGAACGACCTCATAAGAACAAAAATTACAGTGAGTCACGATGACCTTTTCTGTTGCTAGATTTATTATTGAATTATCCATTTTATCAACCATTTAGAACAATGGGGTTGATTCGCGAATTTTTCTCAGTAATAAAATCTTTCGACGGTTTTCCGTTTCAACTATCCGTTTTCAGTATCTGTTGTAGAAGTCGCCTTCAAGAAATACAATACTCATTTTGCTTGCCATCTGCGTAATTCAATCCCTTTACCTTCGAAGTAAGACTTAAGAGCTTACTTTTTACCTATTTAAATATTTAAATCATAAACAGAGCTTATAGTGAACACTCAATTATAATCCTGAGAAAAGGTTAATGATGAAAGGCCAATTATACTCATTGAAGGTAATGCGTTGGGTTTCTATAGATATTTCCAGGTTTTAGCCGTCATGCTCAGTACTCGTTGGATGTTGTAACAGTTGTACCGATGCACAAATAGAAAGCATCACTTGAAATAATTCATGAAAAACGTTACCGAATCAGGATCGGCTCTGCCAATAATATGTTCATAAGCTGACCAATTAATCGAGCAGAAAGGGTATTGCTGGGCCTGGAACTCTGACCAGGGGCAGTGTAACCCTTGCTCAATGAACACCTACAAAGACACAAAACAAGGAATTTGCAAACGTTGTCCTATCGGGGCCACATCTCCCGTTCTGTCAGAAGACTGTCAATGTGTTGAAGGATACATGTGGGACAGCGTAACTCACGGCTGTGTATATTGTAAGGATGGTTCAGACTGTTCACTGTGTGAAACTCTGCTCTATTGGACAGAACTGGAGTCAAGATCTGAACACCTGCCAGGACTGTCCTTCATCTACTACTTACTCCCTCCCCAGTCCCCTACTGGTCTCTCACACTGCATTTGCCAGGGTTACGCATTCTTCAGTTCAGATCTTGGAAAATGTATCAATTGTCCTCTCGGGATGGTGCGGCTAGAAGGGGCGACTTCTTCTGGTCACTGTCTCCCCTGTCCCACTTATAGTAATGGAGAAGGATGCAGCTGTAAGAGAGGACATGGTTGGATCTGGACCAAATACTTTGCTGGATCTTGTCAACCTTGCCCAGCTTCAACCGCGTACAATAACCAAGATCAGGGCATTTGCAGAGATTGTCCAGATAAAGCCACTTCTCTACCACAATCTTCGCAGGTGAACTAAGGTGGAACGGGACGGGTTGTGTGGATTGTGAAACATCGACCAGGTAAAGAAGCGGAATATGCAGCTGCCCTGCGGGAACGTTTTGGAACAAGGGAACCAGGCGAGAGGTGCCAAGAAAATAATTTCAGCGGAAAGCACTCGTCTTCTTGTACAAGGTGTCCTGAACATACCATCTCTTCTGAAGACAAAACTTTTTGCCAAAGGCCGAGTAACAACTTCAAAAAGACCGATAAAATGAAATTACAGGTGAAAGAAGGAAATGGAGGTTCCGAGAAGACCGGCCTCAGAGATACCAAGCAGTAATAAAATTTACGAAAAATGTGCCTGAAACTTTGCAGTATACCAGGGCTAAGAAAGTCTCAAAGAGAAGGGCGCTCGCAAATAGACTACAGCACCGAGTTATAAGTAAGCGACAACGCGTAAAGAAAGATCACTCGCGACAAATGACTATGATCTTCTATCAACAACATATCATTTTAATTTCACTGCCATTTATATTGCCGAATTTACATCTGCCGCGCAAAACTTTTTATCTATTATTACTAAATAGTAATTAGCATGTTTACAAATTGCGACTTCAACCAGTTTTGCAGACCGTTAGTTATATAGTACTTTTAGTAGGGCATTTATTTTAATATATTTTATTTTACATTATTATATTTTAGTGTGACTTCTATAATTTCATTTATGTAATAACCATTGATTAATAAATTGCGGCACACGCCAACCTCCACCGTGGGGTTTCAAAACAAAACAGGGAACCCGGTCACAACTGTTATTGTGACTTATAGCCCGACAGAGGGGGCGACTGTCGACGAAGCAGAAAACTACTACGACAGCCTTGGTGGTGCCATCGACCAGATACCAGCCCACAACTTACTATTCGTTGTAGGAGACCTCAATGCGCATGTCTCATCATCAGGAAACTGGACATCCTTCCACAAGGGTCCAGCAAACCGAAATGGTAGACTGCTAGAGGATATGCTGTTGGAGCGACAGCTAGAAATCACAAACACCAGATTTCAGAAGCGAAGAGGTAAACTTTGGACATATCTCTCAGATATGAGTCAAAGTAAATCTCAAATCGACTTCATCATTTGCCGGAAGAAATGGCGGAACTCCGTCAAAAACTCCGAAGCATATGGTAGTTTCCACAGTATTGGCTCGGATCACAGAGTAGTCGTAGCAAGGGTAAAGCTTAGTCTACGGATAAGCAAGACGGAGAAGAGGGCTCCGGTTCTGGACTGGTATAAACTTAAAACTGATATCGCTCTACAAGAGAGGTACACAGTGGAAGTTAAAAACCGCTTTTCCATACTTGAAAAGGATGATCAGACAGAAAGGTACCAATGCTTTATTGATGCGAATAGGACAACTTCTCGACTTTTACTACCTGAAAAGGAGAAAAAGAAAAGATGTAAAATCTCAGCGACTCCAAGTGTTGAGATTGCCAGGCTGAAGCTGAGGGAATGTAGCATAAAATACCACTCAGATGCTACAGAAGACAACCGAATAGCTGTTCAAGAGGGCAAACAAAAGCTAGGCGATGCTTATCAAGCAGCCAAAGAGCACCTGCTGGAGGGGCAGGTCCGGGAACTGGAGGAAGCAAGTTGGCAGGGCAGACATGCTAAAAGCTGGACCATGATCAACAAGATCACAGGTAAAGCTCCATCATATACTGGCAAAATCAAGGGAAACTCACCAACGGAAAGGGTTCAGAAATGGAAGGACTATTTTGCTACTCTTCTCGGCTCACCACCGACGGTAGAGAACGCGGAAGAGGATATTGATCCAGTCCACCCACCTCTGAATATCGGAACAGAACCGTTTACGTTGGATGAGTACAGGAAAGCATAGTCCAGCATAAAGGAAGGGAAAGCATGGGGTGACGACAACATAGCCCCAGAAGTCTTAAAACGATGCGACCTTGATCAAATTGTCTTAGACTTCTGTAACAATGCTCTATTGAAAGGTGAGAAACCAGACCAATGGTCAACTGCCAACATCATACCAATTCCAAAGAAGGGCGACCTTAGCGAACCAATGAACTATCGGGGAATAAGCTTGTCATCCCTAGTTGCCAAGTCTCTAAACAAGATGGTTCTAAACCGGTTGAAGCCAGAAATCGAGACAATTCTGCGTAGAAACCAGAATGGATTAAGACCAGGAAGGTCAACAACTCAACAGATATTGGTACTGAGACGTCTTATAGAGGGTGTCAAGAGTCGGAAACTGCCAGCTGTTCTGACATTTATAGACTTTAAGAAGGCTTTCGACAGTGTACATCGTGGGAAAATGCTAAAGATTCTAGAAGCTTACGGCATTCCAGTCAAAATCGCGCAGCTTATACGGCTCATGTACGAGAAGACAATGGCCAAAGTCCTAACTCCAGACGGAGAAACTGAATTGTTCGAGATACTTGCAGGTGTGTTACAGGGTGATACCTTAGCACCTTACCTCTTTGCAATAGTCATCGACTACTGTATGAGGCAAGCCATAGGCGATGATGCGGAGCGACTTGGACTCACCCTCGAACGTAGAAAAAGCAGAAGAGTGGGGCCCAAGATCATCACCGATGTGGACTTTGCAGATGATATAGCACTTATATCTGAGGACATGGACAAGGCTAACGAGTTCCTGCTCAGAGTAGAATCGGCGGCAGCAAGCGTGGGACTACACATAAACGAAGGCAAGACCAAGGTCATGACACTGAATATGGAGGATCGATCTAGCGACCTACAAAGTCGATCCGGGGAAGCCATAGAAAATGTAGATGATTTCATCTACTTAGGCTCCTGGATTGAGAGCACAGATAGGGAGATAAGGGTTAGAAAGGGAGAAGCGTGGGGTGCCCTACATAGACTGAAGGATATCTGGAAATCCAAACTCTCAAAGAGCCTCAAGATTAGATTGTTCATAGCGGCTTGTGAATCAGTACTGCTCTACGGATCAGAAACCTGGACACTGACAAAGGCTCAAGAGAAAAGTTTGGACGGGACATACACAAAGATGTTGCGTATGGTGCTGGGTATCTCATGGAAGGACAAGGTCAGCAATATAACTTTGTATGGTAGCCTCCCAAGGCTGTCAAACAAGTTACGAAGCAGGAGATTAAAAATGGCGGGACACTGCATCCGACATCCTGAGCTACTTGCCAGTGATTTAGTCTTATGGGAACCTACGCACGGTAGAGCACAGCAAGGCCGACCAAGACAAAGCTACTTGTCTATGTTACTGAAGGAAGTTGGGACAAACTCTAAAGAAGAACTGCGAACCCTGATGCGGGACAGGGATATATGGAGGGGGTTGTCTGGCGTAGCTCGGACTTAGCTCCGACATAGTAGTAGTAGTAGTAGTGCCTGAAACTAACTACACCAGGAAAAAAGAGTAATGGACATATTCTGGTTATTAAATTGTATTATCTCTTATCAGGTCTTATTAACTCTATCTAGAAGTTTAGATGTAGGTGAAGAATTACGAACTTTCATAGGTCAGAATTAAGATCTGTAAGTGTACATTAATATTAATGATCGTGATAATTTTGATTTGGAGTAAACGGTTTTATATTTTTGTACTTAGTCGGTGCGATAGTTAATCCTTCATGCAGGACTGATTAACTCTTTGGCACTTTATTTTGCAATTATTTTACAGTATTATATATTGTTTTCTTTTGTGCAATCACATATTATTAAATATTTATGAACAAAGCCACCATAATCTCCGTAGATAAAACCGCTTTATCTATAGTCAATACAGGTTCGAATGGATTTGTGCATTTATGTTCCAGTTCGCGAACTCAGAAAAGAGCGATGTACAATAAATAATAGATATAAATGTAATTTTTTGCTCATTTATTGGTCGTCCTAAAACTAAATACCACCTTAATTATCAAAGTACAAAGAAAATTTGGTCTGAGGTCGCTACTTAATACTCCTACGATGCTATAGTATTTCATTTATGTACGACATAACTGCTGTATATGAGAAAATTATGTAAGTCAAAGTTGTAACCTGACGCCTTCGCTGTATCGCGTGGACCATGAGCTTAGCCATATCGTAAACCGGTATTAATCCAACAATTTATCTCAGAATAGACGGATACAAACACGAGAAAAGGAATATAAACTGAAAGAAGGCAAAGGCAGTGAATTAGAAAGATTGGCAACAGCAGAGATTAATGATTCTATAGTTAGGGGATCAACGAGCATGTAAAATTTAATTGAGCTTCCCAGCCCTCTGACTTATCGAATTTTCAAACAATCTCATTGCTGTCGTACTCTGTTATACATTATATACTCTGTTATATACTGGGACGACTACTCTCGCTCCGCACTGAATGGCTGGGTAGGACTAATTATTGAGTCTAGTTTGTGGCTTTTTTACTTATATGATAGCTTAAATTTACCTTTACCTGGATAAAGCTTTTTGTAATCTAGAGTCGACAATTCATATTATATACGGTTTAAGTTGAATGGTGGAACTATCTAGGTTAATCAGAAACGCGTGGGTTGGGGTGTTAATTCGATAAATTAGAGAAGATCTAATTTGTTATAATGTATAGATTAAATTCCTTGTTCACCACGAGACTCACTGCCCATGAACTTTCTATTCTATTCTAGGCAAGGTATCTCATACTCAGCTACTCTAACCAAGTGTTAAGCCGGAGGAAAGTCTATAAAGGTTTGTTAACCAGAAACAAAAAACATTTCTAATTAGCCTTTCTCGAATCTCAACCTGCTCCAGTAAGTCGAATGATCCAGAAGCTGAAATGTGAAAGTACGCAACACCCTCACAGACAAATATTTTACTTAAACACATATAACATGTATATGTTATAGAAAATAAGTAATGACTAATAACTAATATATTTGTTAACAAAACATAATAACAATTAACAATATCTAATAGGAAGATTTGGCAATTTGATATTGAAAAACCTTCCACATTTTCAAACATTTTTATGAAACATTGCACTCAGCAATAAGCCAATAATTCTTAATTAAATCAAATCATTAATAGTTGCTTAACAATTATATTAAAATCAGTTAATATTAAAATCAATTCACGGTTCTAGTTTGTTGGTCAACTGCAACAAGTTTCAATACAAATTCAGGCGTTATTGTTTTTTCAACGAAAGCACTAATTTAATCTTTAATCATTATGTTTTATTCGTAGATAAGAGAGAATTTCAGATTAATCATTACTCCAGTATCCTATTGGCGATCCTTCATATTTCTCCAAGGCTAATTCCGTCTATGATGTTTTGAGTTCTCTAGTATTTGACCGAATTAGATTCACAAAGGAGACGAGATTTTCGTATGTTCTTCATTGGAACGTATCCATCCTTGTCAGTTTCAGTAAAATCTTTTTCTTGGCTGTCGAGTGCTGCTGCTTTACCAGACACTGATCTTAAATCCTGAATATTTCTCTTAGAATCGTTTAATCTATCATCATTTTCGTGATTCAATCCTTCTTGATTCCTTACCGATGTAGATTCACAAAGAAGACGAGCTTTTCTTATATTCTTCATTGGAACGTATCCATCCTTGTCACTTTCATCATCTCCTTGCTTACTCCTTGCTCCTTCTCTCTCTACTTCTTTGTAGGCTGGTATTGGATGCTCAATATTGTCAGTAATAGCTTGACCCTTCTTACAATCAACTCTCTCATCCGTGCGAACATGAGCTGCAGATTCTCTACTGCTGCCTTCCTCCATCCTCCCTCTCCTCTGCCTTCTGAGCAGAAGAGTGAATCCAGTGATCATTACAAGAACTATGATCAGTGAACCTGACCCTACCACCACGGTCATTCCAAGGTTAGTATTCTTACTTTCTCTGCAGTTGTTAGCAACACTCGTTGTGTTATCCAAACAGATCTTGTGTCCACTTTCTGAGCACATGTAATATTCGTCTGCAGGTTCACAGTTAGTCTTGCAATCATGCCCAAAATAAAATGACGTGCAACTGTCACAGTTCTGTCCTCTTCTCCTTCCCTCACAGACCTTCTCTCCGGATGAGTTACACTTGAAGTAGCCTGGTTTTGGTTTGCAGTATTTGTCACACTGTGGTGTGAAGTAGGAATCTTCACAGGAATCACATCCTAAACCAGTGAAGTTGTCATCGCATTTTGTCAGCCTGTACTGTATAGTGAGAGTTCCTTTGCTTTCTTGACTCCTATAGTCCTGTTTTACCCATCCATCTTTAACTGTCGTGTTTGAAAACGGCACCACCAAATCAGTCATTGCTCTTTCCTCATTTCCAGACACTTTAATCGATATCGTAATACGTTTCTTTGCCGTGAAATTGACAGCAAAGGCTTCGCCAAGCTCGTCTACTCTACTTAAGTTAACTTTAACGGAATTACCGATATCATCTGTCTTCGGAAGAACGTGGAGCTCATTGCCATCTTCGTTCTCTATTAGAATGTTCTTGAAGTAAAAGTCACACACTTCCGGGAGCACATCCACACAGTCTGCCGAATCCGTGTAATTTAAAAATTGAATCTCTCCCGTTCCACCGCAGTTTATACGATTCTGGTAAATATATGAGGTCGTATAAACTATAAGTATACATGTCTTTAGTAGGTAAAGTAGGTTAACGGGATCACTATAAATTTTGCCCCAGAAACATTACAACTATGCGACTAATAAATAATGTTCCGATCCGGATATTACATAATTAAGTAGGTAAAATAGTAGATTGCCTTTTCTGGTCTATTCAGTTCAATTATGGACTATTCAATATTATTTTTCAAAATAAATACCAGCACCTCCAAAAATGAGAGCCGTAGAAACATCAATTCCAATAAATGTATCTGAATATAAATATCTTGCCATCAGAAAGGTTCAACATGTGTCAACTTACCAGTGAGAAGAGCTGCAAAACAATCAGAAGAAAAGCATCTTTTATTAAGGACATCAGATAAAGTTCAGCGGTAAAAATCAGCCATATTACTATTGAACTGGTTGAGTTGTAGATCAACAAAGCAATATGAAAGTACAAAGATATCTTGCTGATAATATGTTCGTTTAGTACCTAACATCACATTCCTACAGACCACGTGATTAACCTCGTGTCCATAAATAAGACTGGAGTGGTAACATGATACGAATCAGATCTTGTAAGAATGATGCCAATCCCCAAATGTTGTCGTGAGTATATAAGAGCTCAGAAAACGTAATATGTATCAACTTCATGGATTTATTAATCACCTCAACTGGTGTGATTCCTACTCAACATTCAAGATTTTGCAACGTACATTGCACAGCAATATGTACAGCAATATTTCCTATTCAACTTATCTTGGTGTCAAGAAAATGGGGAAGTCTCTGAGTGAGATTACCAGGGAAGCGCTTACAAAACCTCCATAAACATCCCGCTCCAAAATGCCCACTAGCTTTTTAAACCATCTTAAGATTTTCTCCTCCAACCGTACAAAGTTCCTACTGATAAAAACAGATTGCAACCAGTCGAGGCCTACTGTAGGCCGTTAAGAAGTTGTACATGTTTTTAATTAGGCTTCCTACTCACAGATATTCCACTTTTACATTAGAGCGGCAGAAGAGAAGGATAAAGTGTTTTTCATAAAGGCTGGTAAAATCCTTTGCAGAGATAAGATTGAAGCTGAGGCTGAGAGATAATATGGGTCAAATATGTTTTGTGGCGAATTAATTGGTTTGAGTTGACGTTGCTAGCTTGAGTGTTTGCAACATGTTTTAATGTACATTTTTTTGATTTTTTAAGTGATCATACAGGACTAAACAGTTTTCGAGAGCCTATTAAGCATAGTTAATTTCTAACTTGCACATATAGTTGGAATTCATCTTTGTGACAGTGTTTATAATAAGTTATGTTCTATCTTTTAATATACTGCCTGATTAATAATCACATTTATCATTTATCAGTCATATAGAGGTTAGGAGTTACTAAGTATTTTGTGCTACTTTTTTACATCAATTTTGTATCTATAATAATATATTATATTTAAAGTAAACATTAAACATTGGCCAGTAAGCAAAGCTGGTCGCCAATCAATCATATCCGAACAAACGGCAGAATTTGAACAATCAGCCGAAAACTTAAGATTTTGTTATCGGGTTTGTGAACGCCGATGTGCACGACTGCCTAATTCGGTTGGTATTATTCCAGAGGAGCTGTTTTCGTTAAAGTGCGTAGCAAGCTGTAAACACTATGGGACGGTATAAAATGGCCCAGGAAAGCAACAAAACTTGCTGGTTGAATCAGTGATTATAAGAGCGTCCAATCTTAGTGTTTCATATGATTATGTAGATTTGTTGAGTTTGTCGGAAATCCCCAACTGTAGGACTGTAAATTTAAATGATGAAAACTTTTTTGTCTGAATTTGATGAGGTATTAAGAGGAAAGGACCTAGTCTGCAGATTATGACGTCTGTTTTAAATCGATACGAATCTTAAATGTCTTATATGTCTAAGTAAAGCCATTTATTATCTTTTGATCAGAAAAGGTTTAAACAATTGTGTTTACTTCTCATTCTTTACTGAACTGATTAACTTCAGGCATCGACTCATAGTATTAACCTTGATTGGAATGGATTTATTAAAGCTAAGTTATAAAACTGTCTTCTTTACTATTACATTACTTTTTTTTAAATTAATAGAACAAAAATGATCTTATCTGGTTCATATTACAAAGCGAAATTACCACTGACGCCAGAATATGATGTGATCTCTCATGTTTTAAAACTACTCAATACTAAATTTTAAACGAGGTCAGCTACTACAGGAAATATATTTTGGCGACTACACGATTATCTGCTTTTGCTATAGATTCCCAGCTCACGAGTCTGTTTTTTTTGTTTCACAGATGTGGTATGTATCCACATTTGAATCTTTCTGTTGTTGACATTCCCTCCTGACGAAATTATATGTAATATCTCGGTTATTCTTTTTTCAATTTAATTTTTTTACTGAATTTTCGCGCCTCATATTTTCGTGGTTAACTTATTTTTCTTTTATTTGCCGTATCTAGGACATTTCCACTCACACCACCTTTCTTGTCATTATCAGGTGAATATTTACTGCGGTGGAACTGGGAGATACAAATCCTAAGCTATCAAGATACGATACTGTGGAGAACGCAGAGAATTATTTCAATCGGGCATCCAGTGACTGAGAAATACGCACCAACGTCTGACTTTTGCCCCCCCCCCCCCCCACCCCTGCATATTGTATAACTATAACTTTACATAACTATTATTTCATAATAATAATACGTAATAGTAAACATTCCATTCGCAGCCGAATTTCATCGTCAATACTGCAGAAGTTTCACAACGTGCATATTCATTGTTCAGTGCTTTAGCTTAAATGTGCATGATGTTCAGGTCTGTAATTCTGTAAGTGTATACTGATTGTATTGATTGTATTGATGATGCTTTTCTTTCTGCACACTGAGCAGTTTGCTCTTGAAGTTAAATTTTGTTTTATGACGATCTCTTTCAAACGATTATTTTTATTCACTTTGAACTCAGAAGAATTTATACTTTATAAAGTCTTCATAAAGACTTTATTATTTCACGTTTTGATTTGGTTCCCGAACTCTTATCTAGTTTAATTGATCTTCAAACTTTTTGTTGACAGCTTGACTATTTTTGTTTTATCGATTAAAATTCTTGCATGTGTTATCTTCAATCAAAGCTTTATAGGTAAAATGTCAAGGGTGGTGTCGAAAAATCTCTTTCACTTCAAATTGACTGGCAAACTTGATGAAGATTTCAAAGCGATGACTGATGCGGAAAAACTCGCTTTCGAGTCACCAGAAGTCAAGCGAATGGTTGAACGGTTTACTGAACTACAAGTAAAGAACGATGATAAGTCTAACAAGGAATTTGTGGCTATGTTCCGAGCAGGATGTGCTCCCTACGCAGAAGCCCTCAAAGCCAGCCCTAAGTTTAAAAATAGTGTTGAGCAAACCATTACCACCTCATTAGAAATTCCAACTTCACACGATGGAGATTTTGACTTGCCAATCAAAGTTTATACCCCCAAAAATCTCCAGGGAAACACGAATAACTGCGCTTATATCTACGCTCACGCAGGAGCTGGGGTGGCGATGTCCGCTGCCGATTTTGGCACCCTTTTGCGGCATTATGCTGTGGAATTTAAAGTTGTTGTGTTCAATGTTGATTATCGTATTGCTCCAGAAACTCGGTGCCCAAATAACGTCAAGGATTTTTACGAAGCCATAAAATATATAAGCAAGAATGCTAAACGTCTGGGGGTGGATCCAGATAAGATTATTATCGCAGGAGACATCGGTGGAGGCTATATCTGTCTTGGTTCTATGGTGATGCTAGCTCAGAATAATGAAAGTCATTTAGTCAAACTGGCTATACCTGGTTTACCGATGGTAGACGATTACTGTTTCTCTGACCCCCTCGCCATGACGAAGGAGGAACGTAATTCAGCGGGAACTATGATGAAAGTGTGGAAAGATCTCATCGCCGCTAATTATGAAGAACAGAAGTCAAGCCCGCATCTGTTCCCTGGCAAAGCGAGCGATGAGCTGCTGGAGAAGTTCCCTCCGACAATAATAATGGAGCGTGAGTTTGACCAGTCTATCACAGAAGCCACCAGGCTGGCTCACAGACTGCGCAGAGCTGGCAGGCTACTGGAATTTGTTGTGATTCCAGGGGCTGGTCATGCAAGCTGCTTCACTCCACATTTGAAGAGTAACCAGGTGTTGTTTGACTCAATGAAGACTATTGCGACTGAGTACATCCACACTGATGACTGAAGACATTGAGCTCACAGTGGCAATCAGATATAAGTTCAATGATAGAATTTTAATTTGGAATATCATTTGTTTTAATGGTAAGCATCTTCGAGTAGCCATTTATTCTGACTAATGTCGGTTTCAGATATATAGCAGTATAAGCTGGGATTCACCAAATTTACCAGCTCGGTAAATATTTAATCGGAGTGATAAACGGATGCAACGACTAATTTTTGTAACGATTTTTATAACGATATCACAATTAAATTGATCGTTTTTAGTTATTTTCGAAGCTCAAAATGACTCTTTCATCAACTTGTTCAAGATTCTCATCACTATTACATCCCTCCGAAATAACAGGACGAAATAACATGGTTTTCTAAAGTTTCTTCACTTACTGAAGTAGACGATAGCTTTATTTTCTGAACGATAGAGTTGTCCAATCTGTGGCCCCGTTCACTCTAAGAAAAATGAACTGTATTGAAATACATACTTAAAAACAGTTATTTTACTTAATATCAAATAAATCTCTGTACATTCTGCAAGTTACGTTAACTAAATCAACCAAATACGGAATACCAGTTTCAAAAAGTTGCATTTGAAATTTTGTTTATTAAGAGTGAAAGATGTAAAGTTTAAGTTTAATGAAAAATAATCAACGACACATCACAACAAATGCTGACCTGTGATCTTTGTCTCTCTGGGAGTCTACGACGACTGGGCTCTTGAACTGTTATTTCACAGCTTATCTTCTTAACTTCAACCTAACAAACAAATCTCTGAGATGGGTAGGCATTTCACCATTAAATTGGACCTTTGAAAACCCAGAGGGAAAGTTTAGCATACAATTACTCGGAATTTAATCAAACCAATATGGCCTCCAACCAAATCCCAACTGGATAACTCATCAGTTTCCAGTTTTCATCTTTATCATCAAACATTATTTATCGTCAAACATACCTCGGATCCTTGATCAGCTATATTCTCACTGCTCCTATTATCACAAGATTTTCTATTTTTCAGAATGGACGTGATGTCACCTGCTTTGAGCTTATGTTTCGCCTTTGGTAACATACTGGGGCTATTCTCCTGTGATTTTAACTTTTCAGTGGGATTAAATAGAAGTTCTGTGATTTTATCAATAAAAGAATACATTAGAAATCTTAGGGTGCCCGTGAAAACTTTCAAGAGAAACAATATATATTCAAACCGTCATATCCGGGGAGGGCTTTGAGGGAGAGATTACATCTGGAACCGATCTGAGTTTTATCACATCGTTACTGAATGCTTTTATTTATCAAAGTTTAAACAAAGTTTTAGTTTCGCCAAAAACTAGAAGTAGTTTTATCACATCGTTACTGAATGCCTTTATTTATTTATTTAACAAAGTTTAAACAAAGTTTTAGTTTCGCCAAAAACTAGAAGTAGAAAACATGTGTGCGCGGCCCGCGAGCAACCACAAGTTGGCGCCTTAATCACACAAAATAATCCTTTGTCGTGAGCGCGTGAATATAAAAATGCCCACCCTGGAACGAGATCAATCATTTTAGCAATTTCCAATATGGCATATGCTTATAATTTAGATTTGAGCATGATTAGATTCTAAGCAAGACTGAATGCAAGGATGAAAAGGTTTTACATACAAATCAGGTTTAGGCGAAACTAATTACAACAGTCCAAATCTGTTATAAAATTTATTAAGGTTTAGCTAGTCCACACCCTATAAGCTCCATAATATGAAGAATTTGTTTCACATCTAGATGAAAAGCTACGGAATTTGTATGGCATTAATATAAAACATCATCCAAACACGAATAAATTGAAATTGGAAGCGACCTTGGCATGTTTGGTGAACCGTTCTCTGACTTTGTCCAGCCCCTCTGAAATTGTTCATGTTTTCGTGTATTCTAAAGTTCTAACAGCTCCTTTAATATCTTAAACTCGAGAGTTGCTGACGATACTTTGGGTTATAGTACGCGTCCTGTTTTAAGAATGTCATGATTAAACAGGACACTCTGAGAGTAGGAACCAGACACAGAACTACCTATGAAACTAGTGATTACAACTGCACAAGAAAGTAATAGAACTTACAAAGTCCTTTCGCCGTTGAGCTTTCTTGCGTCTCAAAAGCCGGTTTGAGTTAAAACCTCGTGGTACAAACAACAGCTCTTCGTCAGACCCCTGATGTAATATAATATTAAATTTATGTTATACATAATTATTTCATTATATCAAACACTGAAACACACGAAAATTCCGAATAGATAATAGTTATAAATGCTTGAACCCTAATTCCACATCTTCTCAAATTAATTCTCATTATTAATATATGTCAAGTAATCAAAAGATTTTGCACAAAAACTTGTAGAATCATAACACATCTGAAGCACAAAGTTTGGTCTCCATATCTTCACAGGTTGGCAGAGCGTGCTGTTCAATCTGAGTCCTGAGCTCACGAAGTTTCACCTCAACGCCATTCATGACGTTGCAAGCACCCCTAACAACCTCAAGTTGTGGAGCTACAACTCGTCCAGCAACTGTCCCCTGTGTGGACTATATCCTTACATGCTGTCCTTTGTTCTTGAAGCAGGGAAGATACAATTGGAGACATGATCATGATCATATTGTACAAGAAGTGGAGAAGATAAGGGAAGCGAACAACTCTACTCCCAAGACAGATGTTGGGCCCTTAAAACGTCGTTTAAAACTACATTCTAGAGATGTTAGTCCCGGACACCAGAAGAAATTAGATATGAAATTATATTAACCTTAGCAGTTGCTAAGAAACCAATCCAATTTAAAGCATGATTTCAGGATCGATTATCTGAACTTTCTCTGTAAATCACCAACAGCTACGTCTATAATAACTCTGATACTCATACAGTATGTTACAGTGATTCTGAGGTTAGATGGGCAGATACAGCATAAATTATCAGATATATTTACTAGCAATTGGAAAGGGAAATAGATTTTCAGAGCAACTTTTGATCTTAATTCCTGAGATTCCAGAATAAATAATTTCGATTTCGCGCGCAAACCGATCGATATAATGTTATGAACCATAATTACCATGTTACAGCTGAATGCAAAATACCCCCCCCCAAAAAAAAAAAAAGTGGCTTTCTTATTCCAACAAAATTAAGCGCGCTACGTTTACAAATATTTGCGATGAGACCTAAACTTAACAATTTATATTTGTTGATCCAGATCTTCGCTCAACTTTGCTTCTTCAAAATATGTCAAAAACCATTAAATCCACGCATTTAATTTGGGGCAAATTATAGTTTTTTCCATTTATTGCGAAAATGCCTCTAATACGAGGATAATGGAAACGCTACACAAATGTTGCCCCGAAACATTAAATTGAATGACCCGATCCGTGAAATACTCAGGACTGATGGAACAAGAACCACATCATAAAAACTTACCGTTTGTTTATTGGTTGACGTCCCATCATGTGATCGTACTAGTCTAAAAGTTTCTGTTTGTTGGTGTTCGATAAAATTTGAATCCCTGAATAGAATTCCTGTTAGGCATATTCTGGTTTCAAGTAAGAAACCGTTTTAACGTTGATCCAACAAAGAATGAGAAATCAGAATAAGCCAATTTTAACGAGAGAAATTGAAATTATTAATAATTTCAAAAACTAACCCTTGCAAGATTTGTGAAAAGCAGTAGGCTTGCGTATTCTCTTTGAAGCAACCAATAAAAGACAGGTCTGTTTAACGAAGACTGACTCAACTGACAGGTTATAAGATGAGACATGAATGAGGGTAAATTATAACTTACTCGTGAAGGTTATTCAAACTGTACTAAAAATCACAAGATAACCTTACCAACTAATCAAAAATTTCCCAACAAATCCACTTGAAATCAAACAGAACATTTTCGTTGATCTTCTTTTAACGAGAAATCACTTATTTGATAATTACCTTAATTTTATTTAATGAATAACTTAATTACTTAATCAATCACTTGATCATATTTAAAATACCTCGTAGTGTACTTTAAAGAGAGTTCTGAAGGTTTGTATCTGGAGTTTGGGTATTGTAACAGCCGCACATTTCACTATCTCAAACTGACCAACTTCTGTAACATCCTGTGTAATTACATATTAATTAACTAATTAGCTCAATCTCTCAAATAATTAACTACTGTCATTAGTGAGATATCATCTAATCTAACAGTGCGTTTTGTCCCAATCAGAAATGAAACAAGAGTTAATTGCACGAGATTGCTGATGAAAATAATGAAATATTGTACTATTTGATAATATATATTAATGAATAATGAAAGGTAAAATAATAAAGGTAAACAGGAGAACTACGTGATGAGTTGACTAGCAGGTGATAGGCCATGTGGTTTGTCGGGTCATCAGTAAATCAGGAGGAACACAACACACACGTCTGGCGGAGAGGCTATTCAAGGGATAGTATCTAGGATACGTATCTCCTAGCGCTCGCTGTATTCACCACTCGTCCTAAGTATGGAGTGAGGAATCTTAGGTATTGGAATTATTATTCTTGAGTGAAAAGAGGGAGTTTTATCGGGAATTTGACTTGGTGTGTCGTGGTGGCGCCGTGTTATCTTTGGATTTGTGAAGACAGCGCAACAAACAAAATCGAATACCAAAAATGAAATTAAAGCCTAGATAGGTAAGGGTATCTTGATGAAAGATTTATGATAATGAAAGAATAGATATATAGTATTAATGGTAAGGAACATACCCCCTCAGCCTGCATATCAAAGAGTGTTGGCACAAGGACACAGTCCCTCAGGGAAATTCTCTAACGATCATGACACTGTCATTATAAGTGGGGACGCTAAATTGATAATTTAAGACCATTACATCTCATGAAAACTTATTGTTTATAACGTCGTAGCATGAAATAGCAAATTTTAAAAGATTTAAATCGTTTCGGGTTAAGCTGATAAAAACTAAAATACCATAAAAAGAGCGAGTGTGTGCAAAAGAAATCCCTCACGAGAACTATGTAAGATTTAGCCTCTTAAGATCCTAGGTCCAACCAGCTGTAGCAGTGAATACAGTCTCTGCTTGTACACAGAACAAATGCTGTCCGTGCACGTGTTTAGGTGTACTCATACTACTACTGTATACTCTGGAGAGTTGTGATGGTTAGCTTTTTAATTAAAACTTTACTTACCTACACCAACACTAGAATTGTGCTCATTTGAAATAATTTCGACTAATCAAAACATAGTAATTAAGCTAAAGTAGACCTCAATTTCCTTCGCTAACAATAATATATATTATCTAATCCTTCAAGAGTTTGAACCACAAATACAGCTACAACCTCTAACCTTCTTGTTCCAACCTCTTGATATCTTTGCCAAAATGATTAACTTGTACTTCCACTAAGATAGAGGCGAGTAGCCTGGGAGGAGCTAACAAAACTCTTCAGTATCCCCTCTGATTGGTAGACTAGTCTGTCAGGTAGGTCTGATAAGTGGTGTCTTCCTGTGGAGGGGTCAGAGGGTTAGAAGGGTTAGAGGGTTTGTGGGGTTATATGGGTTAAAGGGGGTTAGAGGATTAGAGGGGAAGAGCTGGGTAATGAAAAATAAATAAAGTTGGTTCAGAGTATTGTGGTAGGGTTCCTGTTGCGGGCGCAAATAGCAAACTTTATTTGACATATTAACAATTATCCGGCAACAAAATAATAGCATGATTTTTTGATATAATTAGTGGTTGAAATCAGAAGTACCCACCACCCCCCTTCTGGATGATACAATTAAACATGGAAAGTGCCTGGGTGGGGTAGATGTAATTGTGTTAGGCCTCATGATCGCGTCACTGTACAGTTCCTTCTCAAAAACAGCAGAACTGGCTACTTGTACGCATGTTTCTGGTGTCTCTGACATGATACTGCTGCAATGGTCACGTGATACACGCCCACGTGCAGGCGTATCGTCACGTGATCTGATGCTGGGAGTAGTGCACGTGTGGAGCGGGAGAGGAGCTGTTTGATAAATTGGAAACGCGATGATTCCTCGGAACAGCAGAGAGATTATGGGCACTGAAAAGAAAGGAAAATGTTTCGTGATGTGAATTTTTATCGTTCATTAAAATAAAGTTGTATTGAAACATGATTAATTTGTATTACAGTCCCTAATCATCAACAAAGACACAAAGAGTTAAGGTATTAATAAGTTTATTATGCAAGAAATAGAAATACTGCGAGTAACAACTTGGAGACCGTCACCCAAATAACCTGTCTGAAGAACAGAATGTCACTCAGATCCAATGGGATCAACCCACTTCGTACTGAGTAACTTCTCTAGCTTGGAAAAGGAGTTTAAGTTTTTACTGATGAGTTAACTCCCAAACATTCCAGCTGAACCTGTCACAATCTCTGTACCTCTATTCCCAACGTGTCTGTGAAAAGTTAAGTTGCTCCTGTTAGTTGAATATAATTATATATATGTGTACTATAAGGATAGGAACAATATTATGGGTCGCATGTTTGTGAATGTTTTCCTGATGAACAAATTCGATAAAAAATATAAAATTGAAAATACTAAGAGTTTATTTGTAGACTGAACAACATCACGAAAACTATAAAATTCACGAAAACATACCACAGAAATGAAACGAAAGCGTGGTATCTCGCGCCCAGCTGTAGCGCCACAATCTTTACCGATAAGAGCTACGAACCCTATCTGTTTCTAAGTCACATTCTCTGTTATCAACTCCTGAGGTTAATAAAATGTGTTGAATTGCTGAAATATGATAAAATGGTGTCCACAGATTATGTTAAATGTGTTGAATATGCTGAAATAATGTTAAATTAATGTCGAAAAATCGAAATAAAAGGCAAATTTTGTCACCTTAGAATGATGTTCAAAAATAATTTCAATGAAAGTACAACAAATTTTTTCCTTCAACATTATCACAACAAAGTTTAAATCAATTAACATTTTAAATTACATTTTTATTATTTAACTGATCTAAACCACCATTCTAGGATAAAACAACACATTTACATAATTAATCGATAACAAAACAAATAGTTATCACAAACTTATGAACGAAGTAAAAATAATGAAATGTTCTGTAATTATTGGTAAATATGAAACATTTTCAATTTTTAAAAGTTAAAATTAGTGGTAATTTGAAATATTGTAATATTGAAACATTTTCAATTTTCAAAAGCTAAAAATGTAGCACAATACTAAGAAAAGACACCGTAAAGATTCCAAAAACGTAGATCACATTGAAAAAAAAACATGACAAATTGGTACAATTAATGGAACGACTAATACGAGATACATACTTATGGGTAAAAGGATGCAGTTTCATTTTTACTATAAATATAACGAAGCTGTATCATTGAACATATAAGCAATGCAATACTAATTGAGAAATTGGTATTAACCAAAAGTAATCAGCCAAGTAAAGGTAATCCAACAAAGTAACATTGAAGAATTAGAAATGCACTCTACTATTATAAAACACTTTAACGTGCGTAAAGCAGTTATTAAACAAATATTAAATGAAAAAAGCCAAGAAGGCATGAACTTCAGAAAAGGACAAAACACTAACTGTACAAAAACCTTAAAGATTTCAGGGAAGGGTACTAAAATTTTTACGGTAGCGCTCCGATTTTATACAACAATTTTCAAAGTGCTCAGCACCACGAAAAATATAATTTTTTTTCTTCCGCTTTCAAAACTGTTTTGACGCATAAAAACTATCAATAGTATTATTCAACAGTATTAAAACACTTTGTGGGCAAAAATATTTCATTGTGGATGTATGAAAGAGCCGCCGAAAAAATTTAGCGCGCAAAAAACATTTTTTTGGAGTTTTTTATTTTGACCGGGTAACTCTTGTGCGTGCTTATATATTGATATAAGCTAGTGCGCAAATGAAAATGTACAAGATACCAAAAATGCAAGCATTTCTTTGAAATTAACCTGTCGAATTTCTAAAAACCCTCAAAAAAATGGGCCATTTTGGGGCCAAAAATCGGTTTATTTTCAAAATAAAACCGGGTTAACCCCCATTTTTTTTTAACACTTCCCACTATCCCCAATCGATTCAGGGCCAAAAATACGTCTTTTAAGACATGACTGATTACTCTGGTGTATCTAGCAGACAATCCCCGTAACAGCTTCGAACTACTATCCAGTTTAAAATGAAGTCAATAATGGCTCAAATTACAATTGATAAATTGATTTCAACGGTTCAAGTCAAAACGACAAACGGATTAATCGGATCTATTTTACTTGTTCAAAACAAAACAATATAAATAAAAGACTGCACGTCAGAGGTCAAAATAGCTTGTTTATGTAAAAAGAGTTCTAACTTATCTAAACACATGGAAGAATATGGAATGTTTTTTTTTTTTAATAAAATTATCAGACACGCATACACAAAGATAGTTTTCGAAAATCGATTTAGATATTTCAAAAAAATTTTAGGGTTTCAACAAATTTATTTTCATATTTAATACGTCCATATAATCAATAATAATACCACAAAAAATAGGTATTAATTGTAGAAAGAACCTCTATAGCTACCGTCGAGAAGCTAATCGCCGCGCAAAAAATGTTTTTTGCAATCCACCACAATTTCGGCGTAAGATCGGCAAGATGCTAACCAGAAACTGCCGGTACCTCATGCAGCATGCTGTTATATATTACTTCTGTTCATAACATACGAATAGATATAGTCGGAATGACAGGTTACTGGCGGTGCTCAGCCTTACATTTCGCCAAATCTTTATTATGTTTATGACATCATAGCCTGGGGTCCCCAGGTAAAATGACAGGCTGAGCACGGGCCTTAACGAAAATCACAAACACTGGGCCACGCGCGCCGAGCTGCGAAAGTTTGACATCCGTGAATATAAAAAAATCACAGGGAGAATAACAGATAAGACATGCACCCTACCTGTCCCATGTCCTGCCATAAAACTAGCCTCTTTCAACTCTCCACCAGTTCACCAGTTCTTCCAGTTCTAAAGCGTCAAGGAAATTAAAATCCAGAACTTAAAGAAATTTGATGAGATTGCTACAACATACAAATATGCCTATTTATGGTCGTACCTAATTTTTTACTCGCAAATTAGAAATTTTCAGAAAATGTGTTATTGGCTGTTTGGGGAGCGCCTAGGCGCTTAAATTATTCTTGCCCATCATCAGCGCTTCCCCATCCCGAGACTTCAGTCTTGTGGCTTTCCGTCTGTTTTTCCACTGCTCTGTTTCCATCACCAGTTACTAAAGCTATGTAACATGATAATCGAGCTGAGTTACAGTTTTCAAACGTAACAACGATTTTCGCGAGGGTTCATACAAACCTTGCTCTCACCCATCTGAGCACAAACCAGTGCACTGCCAACTATGCAACTCAACACTTGCATGTTTAATCCCAACCAAAGATTTAACTTATACTAACATTGTTTTACAAAATATATACTTGCACGCACGCACGGCACCCACGACGACACACCGAGAACAGGCTCTACCTGTTGATTATACCGTATAAGGCGGTAACTAGCTGTGCAAATATCACGGTGCGAGATGCAGCTAGTGAAAGTATAGAGACCGAACTAGCTGCAAGCTCTTAATTACGCCCTTATATGGACCGTACTGGATCTGCATAATAGCTCAATATCACGCGCTATATATTCAACCATAAACCCTCACTCGATACTCTGTGACAGTCCACGTGACAGCTATCCAGGAAATTCCTATATGCGTCTCCGGTGTAAACTAAGGAAAGAGCTAGTTGATGAATGAAGTTAGGCAGGACACTTCGGTTCTGCACTGCAGAGTTTTAACATCATTCTGCCAGCTCGCTTTGCACTTGAACAGCTCACAGCAGCTTAAGTTAACCGGACCTCGACCGGATTGAGGGAACACCCTTCAGTTTTGTTAGTCGACTGACAGAACGGTTTGCGTTCCTTTTCGAAAAAAGAACGTTTCGAAAATGCAGAAATCACAAACTTCTCAACATCACGCAACAGCTCGGTAACTAAACCAACTATAAATTTCAACTATTATAATACCTATAACATGCGTTTACATACATATCATCGCAAAGATTGAACGTGGATTAGTAAATATTGACAAAGGCATTCATAACATCCCAGCGAATCATCAAGAAGAACACAGTACTAGCTGTTTTCATTATTTGGCGGGAATCATTATATCAGCTCATGGTTATTTATTACCACAAGTGCCAGTCGGAGCCGCGCACGACGTGCAACTCAGTAACACTCGTACATGAGCTACCTTACACGTGCATGGACCGATCCAATGGTCAAGCAAATGATCCGAATCCGTTAAGTACAGACCACTTGCAAAATGCAAGTCATAATTTCACACTAAACACTAATCTTTGTTTATTTCAGTAACCGAAGATTCGGAAGGCGAGATCGACAATACAAGAAGACACGACCGAGTCTGGATTTAGACAGACGTTCACCGCTGCTTTTCTTCTGCGGAGTTGTTCAAATTCTTCAGAACGATATTCAGGAGCGATCCACGCACCTGCCCATTGGGTCAACCGAGAATGAAAGAAAATTCGTGATGACTCCCCGACCCGAGAAATTAACAAATTCGGTATGAATCATTATAGCTGGTAGAATAATTTTACTTTTCCCAATTTGTGCAAAGTTTTAAGTTTTTTTCTTTGGTTGATGAATCAAAAAGATGCCGTTTAGTTATTAAATTAAATAAATTATCAAGCATGTTAGAACCAAAACATGTCTTTTTGTTCAGAGTTCAGATTTTAGCTTTTTCAACTCTCAGTGTGTTGAATTATAATTATAAAATATTTCGTTGTATTTTTATTTTTGTTACTATAATTAGTAGGTAGAAGAGATTGTACAGCAAGTTGGGTTCAAGAGGAATAAAATCGCACCTGACGGCAGCATTAAAGACGATAATTCCACTTTTGTCCCACATTTTTGATATCGAGACTGTGCCAAAGGGTTACTTTATGAAAAGGTAAACTTTTTGTTTTATTATATTTTGCGAGTCAGATGTACATGATAAGGCAAAGTTGAAAAATTTCGCGTGTCCGCCTTCTCAATGTGGTTGTGCTTACAAACCACTGATCTTGAAAAAAACAACAAAAAATGGCTATACGGTTTTTAAAAAACCGTCTGATGGATCAGACGTGGAGACTAGTCAGACTTTTTCAAATTTTGTTCCCATATAATTCTAACAATGTATGTTCCGTGCCGCGTTTTAGATTTTAATTCTTGGCAGAGTCTCATCATTTTTTAAAACCAGATTCGGGTTCAGTAACTTTTAAATTTTTGTATGTGTGATCTAAAAGTAGACAGAATTGCTCGTTTTATTGTGAAAGTGTGCTTATATTCTCCAAGGCCGATCACAGCGTGAGCTGGTATGTAACAATGATCTATTGTAAACAGACTGATTCTGTCCCAGTAGTCACTGTCGCCTGTAGCTAATTCTACTAAACATTATCTAAACAATATTGCTGTAAAGTCGTAAGTCAGTGTTACTAGTTTTCTTTAATTAACGAACCTCCATCCATATGTAATATAGTAATGCTCGCAATGGATGTATGAGTGTTTGAGAGCATCCTGTGGTTTAGAAAATCCAAACTGTTAATTTAAATAAATATTGGATGAGTCCTCAATTTATTTCCCCATAATAGGTAGAATACCCCAAACTATAGATTATTCTGCTCCAAATTAAAGTATTCTGTAGGATTTTGTACTTAAAGAAACCATCAATCGATAGTATTATTTCTCTGAACATGATCGACCTTAATAAGGAAAGAAGTCTCGCTGAGAGTTTCTTGAGAACAAATCTAATTCTTATAAATTGATACAATAACTAGTTAACGAACATTTTCATTATAAAAGTTTCTACAAACATCTGTACAAATTTAAATAAGAATACAAACTGCACTGGAGCATAGAATAAAACCCTACAATCTATACACTAGACAGCTACAAAATGTAGAAAACTAGGAAGAAACGAATTACGAGTGTAGTTCACTTGCGATGTCCTCAGGATCGATTGAAGCTTAAACAATGCTCCCAAAAATTTAAATATTATACGATCAGTTTTCGGCCAACGAACACCATTTTTTGTTCATTTGGAACTGAGGCCCTGAAAACACAAAGAAATTATTAAAGCGAATGATTCCCATAATATCACGGAAAGAGCGCTCATTCGATCATACATCTAAATATGGTAATAGTCAAACTAAATTAATTGTTTTGACACAAATCAGTGGGTCCTTTTGTGTGAAATTAAATTCTGGACATGAAATGTGTCCAAGAAAATAAAATTCAAATCCCCACCAGTAGTCAAACGCACTGATTGCAATATTCAAAGCTCCGTCAGCTATCATAAGTTGCCGCTATATTGTTCATAGAACAACCTTCTTGAAGTTCTTCATCACTGTATCTCCATTTGGTCTTTACAGCGGTCAGGTAAAAAGTACGAAGAAGAACTTGAATTTGATTTTTCGCACTGAAAATAGATTGAGCATGAATGGATTATAAGCTAGTAAGCTAAATTATCAGAATATATAACTAGAATTGGAAAGGAATAGATTTCAAGAGCAACTTTTTGATCTTTAATTCTGAGATTCCAGAATAAATAATCGATTCGCGCGCAAACCGATCGATATACTGTTAAGAACCAAAAATTTCCATGTTACACTGAATGCAAAAACAAAGTGCTTCTTAATCAACAAAATTAAGCGCGCTACTAACGTTACAAATATTTGCGATGAGAACCGAAACTACTTAACAAGTTTATAATTTTGATGGATCTGAACTTCGATCACTGCGTCTTCAAATATGTCCAATAACCAGGAAATACCACGCAAATTATTTTGGGGCAAAATTTTTAGTTTTTTTCCATTTATTGCGAAATGCTCTAATACGAGGATAATTGAAACGCTACAAATTTTGCCAGAAACATGATATTGAATTCCCGATCCGTGTATAATTAACTCATACTGATGCAAGAACCAACACAACACCCCCATAAGAACTTACCGTTTGTTTTATTGGGAGTTGACGTCAGCATCAAGTGACGTACGAGTCTAAAAGTTTCTCCTGTAGTGGTGTTCGAAAATCTGAATAGATTCCTGGTTAGCAATATCTGGTTCAAGTAAGAAACCGTTTTGAAACGTTGATCCAACAAAGAATGAGAAATCGAATAGAGCCATTTTTAAAACGAGAGAAATTGAATTATTAATAATTTCTAAAACTAACCCTTGCAAGATTTGTGAAAAGCAGAGGCTGGCGTTTTCTCTTTTGAAGCACCAATAAAAGACATGGGTCTGTTTACGAAAGTCTGACTCAACTGAAAGGTTATAAGATGATACAAGAGGGTAATATATCTTACTCGTGTAGGTTAAATTCAAACAGTACGTAAAATCACAAGAAAGCCTTACCAACAAATCAGAAAATCCAAACAATCACTTGAAATCAAACAAGAACATTTTTCGTTGATCTTTCTTTAAAACGAATGAAGTCCACTTATTTGATTAATTACTAATTTATTTATGAATAACTTAATTTACTTAATCTATGCACCTGATCAATTACTTAATACCTCGTAGTGTACTTAAAGAGAGTTCTGAAGGGTGTATCTGGAGTGGGTATGGTTAACAGCCGCAACAATCAACTATCTCAAACTGACAACTCTGTAGCAGCCTGGTAATTTAACATAATTAATTAACAAAATAGCTCACTCTCAAATAATTAACTACTGTCATTATTGAGTATCATCCTAATCTAACAGTGCTTGTCCCATCAGAAATGAAACTAGATTTTAATGCACGAATTTGCTTGAGAAAATACTGAAATATGGTATATATTTGAATAATAAATATAATTATTGAATAAGCAAGGTAAAATAATGAAAGGTAAGACAGAGAACTTACCGTGATGAGTTGACTAGCAGGTGATAGGCGCAGTGTTTGGCGGGGTCCTCATTAAACAAGTAGGAGAACACAACACACCCGTCTTGGAGGAGAGGCTTCAGATATGAATCTGTGAAAACTTATCACCTAGCGCTCAGCTGTATTCACCAACTCGTCCTATTGTAGAGTGAGGATCTGAGTATTGGAATTATTTAATACTTGAGTGAAAAGAGGAGTTTATAGGGAATTGACTTGATGTCGTGGTGGCGCCGTGTTATCTTTGGATTTGGTGGAGAGACAGCGCAAACAAAATAAAATAGAATACCAAAATGAATTATAGCCTAGATATGGTAAGGGTTAACTTGATGAAAGATATATGAATAATGAAGAATAGATAATAAGTATTAATGTTAGGAACCTAGCCCCCACAGCCGCATATCAAGAGTGTTGCACAACACAGTCATCAGGGAAATATCTCTTTACATCAGTGCCACTGTCATATACTCGGGGACGCGAAATTGATAATTTTTAGCCCAATACATCTCAAGAAAACTTTATTGTATTATAACGTCGATAGCATAAAGATCAATATTTTAAAGATTTAATCGTATTCGGGTAAAGCTGATTAAAGGGACTAAAATAACATAAAAAGAGTCGGAGTGTGTAGCAAAAGAAGGCCCTCACACTAGAACTGATGGGAAGATTCCCACCCTTAAGATCACTAGTCCAACCAGCTGTAGCATGCTTGTAATTACCGCTCTCTGCTTGTACAACAGAACACAAAGCTGTCCGTGTCACGTGTTAGTTGTACTCCTACTACTGTAAACTCTTGGAGGAGGGTTGAGATTGTTACTTTTTAATTAAAACGTTACTACCAACACCAACACTAGAATTTGCTCATATTTGAAAATAATTTCGAACAAAACAAAACATAGTAATAAAGCTAAAGTAGACACAATTTCTTCGCTAACAATAATATATATTAACTAATCCTTCAAGGAGTTAAACCACAAATGCACAGTCTACAACCACTAACCTTCGTGTTCCAACCTCTTGATATCTTGCCAAAATGCTTACTTGGACGGTCACAAAGATAGAGGCGAGTAGCCTGGAGGACTTAACATACTCTATCATATCCCCCCTCCCCCCCCCCCCCCCCCCCCCCTTTGATTGTAACTAGTCCTGTCAGGTAGGTCTGATAAGTGGTGTCTTTCCTGTGGAGGGGTCAGAGGGGTAGATGGTATAGAGGGTTTGTGGGTAATATGGTAAAGGGGGTTAGAGGAGTTAGAGGGTAAGCTGGTAATGAGAATTAAAAGTTGGTTTCAGAGTATTGTGGTAGGGTTCGCTTTAGGGCGGCAAAAAGCTGAACTTATAATTGACATACATAACAATTTTCCGGCAACAAAATTATAGCGATGATTTTTGATATAAATAGTGTTGATCAGAAAGTACACACGCCTCCCTTGCTGATGATACATTAACTGAGTCCTGGGTGGGGAGATTGTAATTGTTTAGGCCTCAGATCTCGTCACTGTACAGTCCTTCTCAAAGAACAGCAGACTGGCTAGCTTGTACCATATCTGTGTCTCTGACATGATACTGCTGCAATGGTCACGTGTTCCACGCCCACGTGCAGGCGTAACGGTCACGTGTCTGATGCTGGAGAAGTGCACGTGGTGGAGCGGGAGAGGACTGTTTGGATAATTTGGAAAGCGTTGATTCCCTACGAAACAGCAGAGAGATTATGGGCACTGAAAAGATAAGAAAATGTTTTCGTTGAAGTGATTTTTATCGTTCAGTAATGAAATTGATATTGAAAAAACATGGATTTATTTAAGGACAGTCCCCTATCATCAACAAAGAACACAAAGAGTTAAAGTTATTAAATAGTTATATATCAAGAAATAGAAAATAACTGCGGTAAAAAACTTGGTGCCGTCCACCAAAGGTACCTGTCTGAAGGAACTGAATGGCCACCTCTTCCAATGTGGATCACCCACTTCGGATGGTAACATCTCTAGTCTTGGAAGGAGTTAATTTTACTGATGAGTTTAACTCCCAACAGTTCCAGCTGACCTTCTCATTCTCTTGGTAACCAGTCTATACCAACGTGTCAGTGAAAAGTTAAAGTAGCCTGTTAGTTGAATATAATTTATATATATTCTGTAATATAAGGATAGAACATTTATTATGGGTCGCATTGTTGTGATGTTTTCTGATGAAATTTCTGATTAATAAATAACTAATTGAAATACTAGAGTTTTTTGTAGAACATGAACAACATCACGAAAAGACATATAAAATTCACGAAACATACACAGAATGAACGAAAGCGAGGTATCTCGCGCCCACTTGTAGCGGCCACAATCTTTACCGATAAGAGTACGAACACTATCTGTTCTAGTCACATTTCTCTTTATCACGTCCTGATGTTTATGTAAAATTGTGGTTGAATATGCTGAAATATTTAAAATGTTCCTGAAGTTTATGTTAAATGTGTTGAATATGCTAATCTGGTTCAAATTGTTGGAGGGAGGGGGTTTAAGTCAGGCATTCCTGACATTGACTCTACTATTATTTATAAATTCAAAATCATGTTAAGAAGATAGCAGCAACTAATCTATATTATTTACCGTGCTCTATTTTATGTGTACTGAAGAGTGCCTTTACAATATTCCACATTGTGGTGTAGATTTCCTCCATATCCAACAGGCAACACTGAATGAGTGATGGATAAGGGGGTTTAAGTCAGGTGTTCCTGACATGTATTCAAAATTGCATTGAGAAGATAGCAGTAATTAATCTACATTATTTACAGTGCCCTATATGTGTACTGAAGGGTACTTTAACAATATTTCAGTTTGTGGTAGGATTACTCCCCATCCAACAGGCAGCACGGAATAAGTGATGGATGAGGGGGTTTAAGTCAGGCATTCCTGTCAAAAGATCTATAATTAATCTTGTAAGGGTACCACACAGTAGACATTATATTGTTGATTGTGAACCAAAAGTTTATTCATACCCACAATCGATAAATTATAAATCCAAATAGTCATATAAGCAATGCAATACTAAATTGGTGAAATTGTATTAACTGAATTGACAAAAGGTAATCAGCCAAGTAAAAGTATCTCAACAATATAACATTGAAGTATTAGAAATGCCACTCTACTATTATAAAACACTTAACTGTACTGTATTAAACAATATTAAATGAAATTAAGCCAGAGAAGGCATGAACTTCACAAAAGGACAAAACACTACCGGTACAAAAACTTAAATGAGTTTCAGGGAAGGGTTACTAAAATTTTACGGTAGCGCTCGATTTTATTCAAAAATTTTCAAAGTGCTCAGCACCACGAAAAATATAATTTTTTCTTCCGCTTTCAAAAATTGTTTTGACGCTGAAAAACTATTATTGAACAGTATTAAAACACTTTGTGGGCAAAAATATTTCATTGTGGATGTATAAAGAGCCGAAAAAATTTAGCGCGCAAAAAAACATTTTTTTTGGGAGGTTTTTTAAAATTTTGACCAGGTAAACTCTTGTGTGTGCTTATTATATTGGTATAAGCTAGTGCGGCAAATAAAAATGTACAAGAACCCAAAATATTTAAGCTTTTCGATTGAATTAACCTGTCGAAATTTCTAAAAAACCTCAAAAAATGGCCATTTTTGGGGCCAAAAATCGGTTTTTTCAAAATAAAACCAGGTAACCCCCATTTTAAACACTTCTAACCACTTTTAATCGATTCTACGGTCAAAAATACGTCTTTTAAGATGGGTCTGGTGATTTTAGTGTATCAAGCAGAAAAAGCCCGTAAGAGCCTCTACTATAGTGTGTACTGTGATAATTAATTGTTTGCCGCAGATTAAATATGGTTCGTGGTTTTGGTCATGGTTATTTGGAGACCTCAGCTGTCAGTCATGAATAAGTCCACCTACAACGATTACATACGCATCTAATGATTTAATCATCTCGATATAGGGTCCTAACTGGAAAATCAGGTTTATCAAACGACAGCTGTAAAGAAGAAAACCAGAAAATCCTGTTTCGCGCTGTCGACAAAGTCGCAGAATCAAAAAATGAACAGACCGACGTTTCACCTGATGATGGAGACTCCAGAAAGGTTGTTAAAATAGGACATTGAGAATCCAGGATAGGTCCATCTGACCGTCACGTGATCAACTTGTCCCGACCAATCATATGCCTCCGTTTTATCACGTGGTTATGATCAGCTGGCTGGAGGCACGTGGGGCCATCTGAAAGGGTGTTCAATTAGAGGAACGCTGATGTGATTACCATTTTGGCAAGTCATGGATACGTTAATTCCGCCAAGGCTGTCTTGCGTCTACTCATTTTAAATGATATGAATCAAAGTTTTCGCCTATATCGTACTTTTTTATTGGATTTCTGAAATGTGAATTATCTTAACAAAATCAGCAACCATAATTCCGTGAAATTTCCACAAAACATGACCCAAAGTAGCGGAAGGTTAAGTAGTTTGTAGAATCGGAGAGGTTGGTGGGCCGTTATAAATATAACGCGTTAATCTATTATCGGTACCGGTAGCACGTTCTTTTCAGTCATGTTCTGATTGTAATTTCCGATCACCGAGATTAAATTAGTTCCGAAGCACGAACTTTTCAATTTGTAATTGTGGTGAGATAGGATTCAAATAAACTTATCGGATTTCGCCTTCAATATATGTGCTGTTAGTGTTGTGCATTGTGCCGGTGCTCATTTTTATGAAATAAGATAATACTGTAATTTAGTTTTGGAAATCTGGCGGGGAGGCAAACATTTAAACATTTTGACTGCACCAGTCCGGCAGTCACTGTGCGCGGCGCTATTTTCAAGCTTCCTGTATAAATATAATACGTGAGAGGAGCGAGCAATAGACTAGCAAGCTAGGTAACAGCGACTGAAGTATGTACCTTGAACATGGTATGGTTTATCAAAACACATATTTCCCAAAACCTAAACTTAAACTTAAAGCATGTATGTATTTACCAAGACATGTTTCATTGAATTTGAAAATTGATCTAAATTCTAAGTGTTTTTGGTTTTGGCATAACTTTTACTCTCTTAATAATAATAACGGGAAAATTAAATTCGTTTGGATTTCCTCATATAGTGTAAATCACCGAGCGTGCTATTAATCACTCTGTAATCGAACTTAAAGGGCCCACGACAGTTGAAACCAACTTGAATAGATGTATTTGTACCAGGGACAAAAGGATTTCGCGATTATTTTGGTCAAATTCGCGATACCGCGAATTTTAACAGACTATACATTAAACTATACATAAAATTTTTCGCAAATAATGGGAAAAATCGCGATTCCGTACATGCCGCGATTTCCTTTTGTCCCTGATTTGTACTTGTATTACTACTACTAGTAATATAGTATTGACCGCTGATTTCGAATTATTACCCCACATGGAATGGCCCTCTTGGTGATTAAACACTGTTTGAGTTTCGGTCACGTGACATGCCCATAATCCATATATGGAAGTTGATCTAATTTCTCGTTAGGGTTTAGTATATGCTAAAGGTTGCTATTGGTAAAAGCCCTGTTCTTCTTTAAGAGGCAAGGTACGTCAATCAGTAGGACACATCACACAGTGACGTAAAATACAAAATAGGGCATATGGCAACACTTTGTCACGTTTTGTAAAACAAATTCAATTTATTGGGCAATGGGCCACCGCCGCTCCATCTTTCAAATCCATCTCCCTGATTACTTTATACAACTGATCTAAGTCGGGTCATTGATTTAATAAAATTTTACATGAGCAGCTTTGGCATTCTAATGTTATTTTGCATTTGATCCTAATAAAATATTTGTATCGCGTGAGAACTAATACTGGATTCATTGATTTCGGGGGCACTCACGACGTCTCTCCGAAATTAAATATAAAGGAAAACGATATACTGACCAGAAGGTGTTACTGTTACGTATTATATTTATTATTAAGATATTATTGATATTCTGAAATATGTATTTGATTTTAAACGATCCGTTTAAATCGATCACTCAAAATAAACTCCAAATTTAACGGAAATTCCCTCATAAATCTTAGATCGTCAAAGTAAAACAACATATTTTGATACCAATTATTATGATATTATGTATTTGGTTTAAAACGATGTTTAATTCGGATCTTCAATATAAACTCCAAATTAAGATAAAGTTGCCTCATAAATATCACATGAAAGAAAAAAATATTACCATCATAAATCCTTGACATATGGCATACAGTACATTCTTTTCGAGGCATTAAACAGTTAAAAATTATATAATTAAGTAATTAGATGTGAGAAACAATAGTGGGATCAAATAAAACATAACGGTATCGAGTATCTTCACCAGATCTGATTTTAGTGGGACTGATATCTGAACCCCCAATTGTAGCATATGTTCACTGAGAATGTTCTTATAGTTATACTCTGTAATATCTTCACGTCAACCATCTAAACTTCTATAAAACAGCTGAATAAAAATATGTACACTACCTCCTCCAGTAAACCCCACCCGTTGTCCCTGACATTAGTCTAATCGCATATATCATATCGGTAAACTCAATAACTTCAGTTAAGATAACCGGAATCAGCTCACAAAGCTCTAGGTCTGCCAAAGGTCATGCCCTCTTGGTTAGCCCCCTTGAAGCCCCCCGCCTGCATCCCTACTATTGAGGCTCCCTTGTTCATGGTTTCTTGGTCGAAGTTTCGTTCATACTTCACCGAGAGGTCCGGTCCTAGAGCTGGTAATTCCTTGTTAGCTCGTCTTGCCTAAAGGGGAACTTTAGTTAAAATATCTTGCCTAAAGGGGAACTTAAGTTAAAATAATGTCTTGCCTAAAGGGGAACTTTAGTTAAAATATCTTGCCTAAAGAGGAACTTTGATTAAAATATCTTGCCTAAATAAAGAGGAACTTTAGTTAAAATATCTTGCCTAAATTAAGAGGAACTTTAATTAAAATATCTTGCCTAAAGGGGAACTTTAGTTAAAATATCTTGCCTAAAGGGGAACTTTAGTATAATATTTCCCGAACTTCTACTCGAGATTATAATCTATACAGTGTACATTATAAATATTAATATTAATTACTCAAAGGTTCCTTAGAGAGTTATAAATGATTTGCTAGTTTTTGACAAATAAATTGGTAAAGGGCGAAATACTGAATGCATACTAAGAAATCAGTCGATGGAAGTTCTCAGTTCTAAAATAACGTGCTACTTTACCAAATATTTGTATAGTTAGTAGTAATGAAAAGTGATTCAATATCATCAATCAGCATGCTTACATACGATTTGGTAATGCGACCAATTTGTGCTTTCTTCTTTTTGCCAGTGCACATTTTACATTCAAATATTTCTTTTAAAAATATTTGATGCGCGTGAAGGCGCTGATGAAAATAAGATGGGGAAAAAGCGCACAATTACTTGCGCTAGATTTGCATATTAGAAAAAATACTGAATTAGAAGCTTCTTAAGCTTTCCGGTCATCTTTGTTAACCAGAAGACCCCGAAAGGTACGCACTCTATATACGCATAGCCATAATTGTGGAGTTTTGAATAGGGGTACAATAAGGGCGGGCATCCTCCGTCCATTCTTCGGGCCTGACCAGATGAGATTACATTTATATCGGATTAATTAAAAGTTATCTCTTCGCACTCTTGTGTTATCGTAATTCGTGATAACTGCATTTGTGTTTAGGGGCCTCATATTATTACGGAGTCCACATTTACATACTTATTAATCTTGGTACGAGGTCAATATCATGACTTATCTCAATAGTATTCAAAATGTTAACCAGACAATTTCAGGACCAGTGACCTGTATAACGTCCCACGACCAGAGCCATTGACGTCACTCCAGAGTTCCAGAGTTTGTGACGTCACTAAAAAGCGAGTTGACGTCACTCCCTATAACTTACGTATCTAGCGACAGCAGTGATGCCCCAGAGCACTTGGGTCATGTTGGCTGCCTCGAACAGGTCTACAGTCTGGAACAGTTCTACCACAGGTACATCCAGTTTCTCTGTTGCGGCCATCAGGAAGAAGTTGATGTTCTCCATCTAGGGAAATATTGGGGTAAAATTAGTGAACAAGACGTCGCGTGACAGGCAGAGAATGTAAAATAAAAGGTTTAAACAAACTGAATAACTGAATATCTTTAACAGAATTAACAAATATGAGTTATTAGAGACCAGGTAGCGTACTCAAGTTCGACACGTACTCTAGTTCGACACATACTCTAGTTCGACACGCACTATAGTTCGACACATACTCTAGTTCGACACGCACTATAGGTCGACAACTTAACTTCGCCAGATATCACCCCTGTCGAACTTCGGTACGTGCCGAGCTAGAGCCCAGGTAGCGTACTCTAGTTCGACAAATAGTTTCTGCTTATGATCCAACGGCTATTGCCGGGTCCTCATCATAGGATCACAGGGTTCAATGGCAGATAAAACAATTTTCTGATATCTACAATCTAGCAACCAGCTTACCAGCGGTTAGAAATTCCAGAACCTTTCAGTATAGTTTTAATTCTCCTGTTTGCCACTCAGTTCTGGTCTAGCTAACAGGAAAATAGATTGATATCCGACTGTTTCCGGTTCAGCAGCCAAATCTCTAGACTGGTACTCGGTTACTAGTCGTTTGTGATAATAGAAAGTGTGGTATGTGGTAGATATTTATAAAGCGTATTCTACAATCTAGATCTATAAAACGGAGTACGAGTTACCACGTTAGTTTTTTATCTCTCCGCTTATAAATCTACAATTCTGATAACTAACAATTGAGTATGAGGTCAATCAAATGTTCATATATTATATGGATTATAGAGATTACATTTGCACATGCATACATTTTACACAAGTGGAAAACAAACAAACGAATAGATTTCAAGCTTGTAAAGGATTGTTGCTTGAGATCGGAGATTTCAAAAATCTAGTTCGACAGTCGAAGTTACCTTGTCGAACTTTAGTACGTGTCGAACTTGAGTCCAGGTAGTACTTTAGTTCGACAGAGTCGAACCTTAGGGTTTGTAGAACTACAGTACGTGTCGAACTAGAGTGTGTGTCGAACTTGAGTACGTGTACCGTCTGATGCAAGTCAGCCAGTCACCAAGCTGCAAATTGGTACAGCACTACAGCTTCGACTGGAGATGCACACTCCCATGTTCGTAGTACTGACCCCTCGACAGATATTATAGTGCCTTGAGACAGAGTGGCTTGGGGTTACAGAAAAAGGAGCGCACCTCAGGCCATCCAAATTCTGGGAGTGACCTGCCCTTGTATTTGCTCTAACCTGAGCCCTCTCGCTAGCAGTAGCGCGCGCCCACGCGAAGGCACATGGTTAGTTGAACCCTAGTAAGCTAGTACATATCTATCTTGTATTACTAAAATCAATACAACTAAGGATCAGGAAGAAAGATCCGACATCGGTGATCACTGATTTATGAATTATGATCCGTGATCACTGATTCGTGATCCGTGATCACTTCATATTAGGCTATGCAGAAATCAAGAGAAGATTATCGACATTGTTCTCTTGAGGAAGGTGCATTATCTTACAACCATTCTGGAGACGGGCACGAGCATGTTACTGTTAACAGGAGTCAGGATAATAGCACTCAATTGAATTCCAGAAGTGTTCTGGGGGTGATACATTGTCTTCAGGAGAAGGGATCTTTTGCTCTATTGTTTTGAAGAGAACTGGTACACTATTGTTCTCAGGAGAAGGAAACCGGTGCTATTCTGTTTTGAAGAGAACTGGTGCACTACTGTTCTCAGGATAAGGAAACCGGTGCTATATTGTTTTGAAGAGAACTGGTGCACTACTGTTCTCAGGAGAAGGAAACCGGTGCTATACTGTTTTGAAGAGAAATGGTGCACTACTGTTCTCAGGAGAAGGAAACCACCAACCGGTGCTATACTGTTTTGAAGAGAACTGGTGCACTACTGTTCTCAGGAGAAGGAAACCGGTGCTATATTGTTTTGAAGAGAACTGGTGCACTACTTTTCTCAGGAGAAGGAAACCGGTGCTATACTGTTTTGCAGAGAACTGGTGCACTACTGTTCTCAGGAGAAGAAAACTAGTGCTCTAATATTTTCAGAAGAAAAGAAGTGGTGCTGTAAAAATTTTACTGGTAACCGGTGATAAAAGTCGACAGTTAGTTTTATTGAAATTTGGACAACATTTTGGCTTTTGCCTTCAGCAGAAAAATGATCGGTTTTATCAAGATAAAACCTAAATCGTTATCTGTTTATCTAGATAAAAGATTTCATACCGATAATGGATAGCCTACTTCATATCCGTGATCTTTGAATTGTTATCCACTATCCTCGATCCACTATCTATAGTCCGTGAACTGGTATGTGATTAACGAGACTGCTTACACTACCACGATGAAATTTAAATGAGACTAATAGTACGTGACATTTTGAAACACCTCAATAGATATCATACTGTGGTTGGAGCACTGAAAGGTGAAATACCATTCATACTTCATGTCGAATCAAGCATGAAGCACATTTGCGTGTACAAACAAGTAGACCTCTTCAGTCAACAAGTAGTCCTTATAGTCAACACAATGTGCAGAATCTCATTCGGTTTTTCTGTTGTACACGAGATTGCATGCTAGCTTGACAAACAATGTTTTGATTTGTGAGAAGTAAAGAAATCGCACATGGAGAAAGTATGAGCGCGCGACGCGCGGCCTAGTTTCTGTGATGTACGCTAAAACTTTCATAATAACCAAAACATTGCGCCTTACATAGAGTTGTACTGACCACAGTTCCACGTCCAATGTATTTTACATACCGGATCTTGTGCGGTATTACATATCATAGCCCCAGAACGATTAATTCTAAGTGTAAAATAAACAAATTCGGAGTTAGTGGGCCGTTAAGCTGTTCAACAAGTCGTGGTGGAGGAGTGGATAAAAGTTTAGCGGACTTTTAGAGACCCAACTATAAAACAGACAAATCAAATAATATCAGTCCTTAAATTCGAAAGAACGTTTGACTTCTAAAAGATGAGTTTAAAAGTACATTCTAGTCGATAAGCTCAGACGTTCTCATTTCGTAATGAGATTACAAGTCCAGCATTTGAAAGTAATACACGTTGTGTGGGGACAGAAAGCTAAAATTACAAATTTACATCACCTTACATGTTAACTTATTTCAATTCAGATTAACTTTAAAGTTGACTCACAATTTTAAAAGCAAACTTTGAGGTGTGCACTTTCGGGATACTTTCCGGGCTCAGGATGTTCATCAACCTGAAAATAAATACATTTTAAAAGAAAGAATGAGTCCGCTTGTCTAATAATCCTTCAGGGTGAGGTTTTCAGAAACCGCAAATCATTATTTTTATATTTACTGTAATTAAAACCCTGTGATAAAACCACATTGATTAACAAGTAAATTAGTGTTCATAGTTTGATATTCTAGGTGTGGCCAGAAGTTACTGATACTCTTATTAAGGTTCTAGATCCTGTTTTATTCCGTCATAAAATCATAGCCGAATATACACGATGGTACGGGGCACGGGCTACTGGCTAGTGGTGATTCTGCCTCTCCTTGCTTCACAAAAACGAAATTGGATACCACGTTTCCACAGAAACACTCAAAATAGACGATATAATATATCACATGGGAATATCCTTCATCTGGTGCCAATAAAGGGAACTAGTCAGTAATAGTCTGTTTTGGAGGTGCAGTTGAGCGTGTAAAACTGGGTTATTGAGTACTAAATATACAGTGTGGCTATTGTAAGCGGACTAGAACAAACAATGTGTGTAAGTTGGGGCGGCGGCTCGTGTAAAACATTGTGCATATTATTATACTTAAAAACGTATATTTCATAATATAACTCTCTATAGCGATAGCATAAGTCCGGTAGTCAACCCCTAATAATGGATGTTGGGGCTATTTTACCATTTCTAGTTTCTAACCTTTTAAATATACGAGAAGTCAAATTAAGTTCAGATTTCAGCCACCAATAGCTCGTGAAAACAGAACTACTGGCACACCATGATCTCATGTGTACATTGTGTCCCACTCTGTGTAACAGGTGAGCATTGTACAGCGCCCGTGTGTGCCAAGTGGGACCAGTTCATTTCGTCAATCGGAAATATTATTTTAACAGTTTGACGTGCATGACAAATTGAATAATTCCGATCTGTCGGTGAATTTTGAAAAAATACATCTGATGATTGGTACGGTCCGTGTAAAATCCATCAAAATTAAATTCTTTCTTTACATAACCCAATAGTTTCATTAACATAACCTTTTAGTTTTAATAAGCAAGTTCACGTTCTTATGGGCGCACAAATTTCTGTGTGAGATTATAAAAACCATAGAGGAGTTTTTTAAAACACATACACTCCCTGGAAAGTTAATAAACCACACTTTATGACTTGAGACGATTAGCAGATGGCGATTAGAACTTGTTATTTGAAAGCTCCCTTGACAACTCAGGTAGTTGAACTTCCTGTAAATTATATGATGATACATAGTACGAGTAATTACATGTTGTTCCCCTCCAGAACCCCGTCCAAAACCCCGTCTAAAACCCCGTCCAAAACCCCGTCCAGAACTCTTTCCAAAACTCCTTCCAAAACTTCCTCCAAAACCCCCTCCAGAAACCCCTCCAGAACCCCCTCCAGAAACCCCTCCAGAACCCCGTCCAGAACCCCGTCCAGAACTCCTTCCAAAACTCCTTCCAAAACTCCTTCCAAAACTTCCTCCAAAACCTCGTCCAGAACTCCCCCCAGAACCCCCTCAAAAACCCCCTCCAGACTCCCTCCAACACCAATCTTTATAGTTTAATCATGGATCAAGGGAAATAGTCTTACACTAGCTGACTAGATCGAACACTTAGAAGCTTCATATCACATCTAGCTGGATAGTCATTGTGTTATGACCATATTTGGGCATAAACTCCATTTCAATCAAATTGAAACTCTAGCATATGGACGAGTAGATTACATCACTTTGATTACATAGCTGAGTTATAGTAGATCTCTCTCACACACAGTGAGAACACGTGTTAAATCAGACTGCTGCTGTGCAATACTTATCACTCGACAAGCAATGAGTTATAATAGAGTTACAGTGAGGATCATTGACAAGGTGACAGCTTAGTACTTTAGTGTACTGATCAGTGATCAGATATTTACAACAATTTAGTCCGGAAAGCACAGGATATAAGAGATAACAGTGTACACTGACGATGCCTAACATAGCTGCGGGCTAACTATCAGCCCACAATATGATCATCACAGCTTTAAAGCTGACTTTAAAGCTGACTTTAAAGCTGACTTTAAATGTCTTCTGACCGGCTCTTTAGCAGTTCTACAACGGCTCTTAGGTATCTCATAACTGGTCATTGTATAAACTAATTCTACAACTAACCTGCAAAGAAGAAGACCGTCTTTAAGAGCCTCGTGGAAGCTCCCCTCCGGGAAGGGCTCCCCAACTACAGCGGCTATCCAGTGCCGGCACTGTGACTCTAGCTCCACGTCGTACTGTTTCTCTATCTGAAGAGGAGAGTTAGAATAAGATGTTTAGTAGCTCTCAAGTGATTGCAAGTCTAAACAGGTAATGTAGTACATGGTTACACGTTGTGCGTATTGAGTGTGGATTATCTGTAGATAAGCAGCATATTTGTTTACTGATAACGAATCGTGATAGATTGCTTTGCTTGTTAATATACAATTACTTTACCTATCTGACACCGGATCATTGCTAATTAACTGGGAAAATTTGGACGTTCCGAAAGCGCAGAAATTATTGAAATTATTGAAACAATGTTGCAGAAATACAAAACAGGAAACTTTCAAATATTCACTACTCGAGCGTTTTATAATTTAATGGTAAGTGTAAATGGATAAGATAGGGTTTAGTTGACTGTTTTCATCAGGTTACCCTATATAGTAACCCAAACTCGTGACGGTTTTAGGGTTGTTTCAAATACTAAGACTGAGTTGGCAGAAATTTAACGATATTCTCGAAGAAATGATTATAAACTCCTCCGGTATACTGCTTAGAGACGGGATAGAAAATAAAGGCGGCGTTATTTTGTTCCATCGCGCAGTTTTGCAGCGATCCTATAGGTTATTTAAGGCTCTCTCCTCATTCAACAGTGGGGTAACACTGTCATAGTCACATTGATCTAATTTTCGCTGCTGAAGATAACACTAAACTTCATTCGTCTCAAAACATATTATCAATAATCTTCTAGGGACTTTTTGCGCACATGTTTCATATCATAGTTTTTGGAGAATAAACACCTGTAAGTGGTGACTTTTGCGTCCCAGTGGTAATTTAATAAGCAGGACTTTGCAGAATATCCAGCCTTGCAAAATGCTGTGATCCTATTGGCTAGTGAAAGGTTCACACTCTCTCCTCATTCGATAATGGAGTTAACGTAATCACATTCCCACTGATCTAATTACTAACATTCAGCCTCCTCTTAATGTTGCAACGTGTCCCTCGTGTCCCTCGTCATAGTAGCTTTAGTACGGGAGTTTCGTTATAGTTGCCAAGGTACCATATAAACTCAGTACACTACAATTATTAGTATTTTCCGGCTTTCGGTTTTATTCTTTTTTTTCTGTTCTAGTGCAGATTCACGTCTTTGAATTATGTTAATCGTTTGTTTTTGATAATTTTAGGCTTGTCTCTCGATCCGAACTGCGATTGGTATGGTGATTCGGCTGGGTTGTTATATCGTTTTCTCTCTAACGACTATCACTGTAAGTATTTGATGCGTACAATTATTTTGTGGAGAAGGTAATTACCAAATATCACATGATTACCCAATCAATTTTGCTAACGAGACAAACAAATTGCTTGATAACTCCGTCATTTTAAATCCGTTTCGCGCCATCTTTTCAGATCATATCCCGGATTTAATGACCTATTTCAAGATTTTACATAAGAGTTTCAAACATGCGCACAAACACGAGTACAATGAACGAATAAAAACACCACCATATTATTCTATTCCTGTTAAGTGCTGATAAAGGATTTAGCACAATGAGTCATAGATACAAAAAAAGCAAGAAATATTACAATGTAAGTAAAATGTTCTGTAAAGATCAATACGTTTTGTATATTATCACAATATTCAACACTATTTCAAGTCTAATTTACACGTCAAGTAACCATGTTCTATCCCCCTTTTCACCGGCCCCGTGATGACTATATTCATTAATATTCCAATGGTTACAAAACAGTTTCGTTATTCTGTTAAGGCTCTTATGACGAAGTTTTTTGTAAGCCTTTTTATCATCTTCGGTATATTCAGCAGTCGTCTCAGGATGCAGGTTCTTAACTAGGAATTTTGGACACCAAACCACTTTCTTTCCAGCAGCTTTGAGTCTTAAAAACAAATCTTGATGCTCGTGAACTTTGAACTCTAGGCTCCAGCCTCCAACTTCTAGAATATCTTTTGTCTTTGCTATAAAACTCTTACTGGTCAGATCACATCGTAAACAGTCCGGATAGAAAGGTAAGCCCTGATTGGCTGCCCTACAAGAACCATGGTAATGAACCAGTTGTGGGTCTCCGTTATCATCAGCTCGGAAATCAAGAAACGAGTTCCAATCCTTATTGTCAGTTCTCCCGCCGACCAACGTCAGGTCAGTAGTGTCTAAAAGATCTGTCATCTTTGCAGCGTCCCACGTTTTGGTAACCACGTTATCGTCGTCCATGTTGACAAAGTATTTTGTCTTTACCATTTTAACTCCTGTCATTCTACTTATTCCGAGATCGGCCTTCTCTGATACAATGTATTTTATGTTGGGAAAATTGGCAATTTGAGCCATTATTTCAGGGGTATGTGGCATGGGCCCATCGTCAATAACAATAATTGGTAAGTCTTGGTTGAGTCTCTTTCTTATTGATTCAGCAAGTCTGATAACCAGAAGAGGTCTTCGTGCTGTTTTGACTATTACAGTTAAACATTCAGACAAGTTATTACACCTGTTTACTTCAATTTCTGGAAGGAGTTTAGCCATTGGTGGTCTATGGTTGGCACGGCAGGCTGTTAAATTACAGGACTTTTCATTGATTAGTGGCATCATTAGGGCCGCTCTATCACGGAGGAATGTAGACTCATTTAAAAGTTTGATTTTAGATGCTGTTGGAAAACATTTTGTTAGAGCTACAGCCGCACCCAAATGCGGACCTGTAGCAGGTTTATCTCTATCTTTGCAAGGAGAAAGACAACGGATTTCACTCTCAGCTGTATTCCCAGTTCTGAGTATGAGCTTTTCGCTCTCTAATGTAAGTCGAATAGCTTCAGCGCAGTCGAGAAGGTATAGCTCATTCGAACTTGACTTTTTGAGTCCCACGCAGAGTGATGTTTCTTCAGATTTGAGTTTTTGGTCGGAGAAAAAGAAAGCTTGATTAGTTGTTGGGTCACAAAAAGACACAATAAGAGAATCATCCTCGGCGATTCCAACACACCTACCTTTGTGTTCAAACTGAATTCGAAATAACTTTTTAGTCATATTCTCGGAAGTAATGCTGTTTATGGTGATCATCTCGTACGAAGAATGAGCTCCTATTAACGTTGGTCTTGTATATGAGGTCAGTAGTTCCTGCTCTGTAATCTTCTGGTATGGTTCAATTAAAACGTTTATAACGGTCTCCTTGTTTTGGTCATTCTCTATAAAGTTTAACCCAAAGAACAGCAGAGTGAAAGAAATAATGGTAATAAAGGAGGCAGTTTTTAATTTTGGAGTTGAATTCCAGTCAGAGTCCATCGTGAGTACTTCAACAACACGTAAAATAAAGGAAATAGTTTAAAAGAAGGCAAATCATAAATTAGTTTGTGACCACATGGGGTAATGAAAAGAGAACAGTAGTAGTAATTAACTGATATAGGGAATGTAAATAGTAAATAATTGTGTAGTATGAAAAGCTAAATATTCATCTGTGTCGTTTTGGTTATTTATTCTCTTTATTAAGATGGTATTTTACTATCCCGGCAGATGAACTGTAAGGAATGAACATTATATGAACTATTCGCAATGATGCTCCAAACTACAGAGCAATACTTGCAAACTCGGTAATAATGAAGATTGAGTGTTGAGTGGAATGTATATAAGTGTCACTTGCTAGATGACTATAAGGTGTCACCTACACTTCCAGTACAGTATGTGCACTCCCTTGGGGATAGACTACTAATTATAATGTACGCTCTCACTGGACTTAAAGGGTTAGTGCACATAACGCTATAATTGCAATGTATAATGTGACATTGTTAAATTACTTTAGAGGGACTTAAGTAAAACGGAAAGAAATCAGATTACAGTAAAACATCAAATACTAGAGCTGCTGTATATTTTTACAGACAAAAATTTAGAATTAATTTATGGAGCCAATTAATTTGATCAGACACGCCAGCATGTTATTTTTTAAAGGAGTTGTGCGAGATTACAATACATACTTAACTGGTCACAGAATAATGAGTACTACCAGATCTAGTGAAACTAATTTGATCCACGATATCATGACAGGCCCTAACTGTCCTCTTCTGTCAATAAATTAGCGTACAGGCTGCTGACTTGAGTACATTGCAGCATGAGATGTCCAGAAAAATACTAATCACTCCATCAACAGCTAAAGACGTAAACAAAAACTAATGACTAAAATCTAATTATGTACTTGGATCAATTATCAAATCAAACAATCAAACGACTTACTTTATCTTGAATTTCTCTTGACATGCCATAGGCTGGTCCCCGGTTAGCCATCTTGCCCCTGTCAGATAACTGTAAGTGAGCAATGTATAATCAGTAGTAATAATGATGTGATTATAAATTGTATACATTGTACAATCAGTAATAATGATGTGATTATAAATTGTATACATGTAGTTATTGACTACTGATTTTACATTGTATTATATGATCAAGTCTTTATGTTTCACTCATTTGTTGATAAGTGGTGTCATATATATACGCTAATCTAACTGCATACAATTCGATTACACTATTGATTGCTTCAGTGCAAATTGATACAGTTATCGCACGAGGCGAAGCCGAGTTCGAATACTTCAGTTATTTCACGAGGCGCAGCTGAGTGCAATAACTGGTGTAATCGTATTATACTACATGCAGGTAGATTAGTGTATAACTCCACGCTTTTGGTGTTAGAATCAGTGCAATTAGTTTATAATCGCACTGGCTATTCGAGCTTTTCATTTAGAATTAAGTCCTTCATATTATGGAGCCAGAGTGTGAGTGTTTTGAGAGCAACTGACAAAACAGTGCGATTAGTTTATAATCGTACTACCTGTCAACTGTCAAGTCACAAGTTTCAAAACTTATGATTTACACCCCTAAAACAGTATTAATATTCTTGACACCAATTATAGTATCATAGTCACAACCTATAATTATATTTATGTCTTTGACATAGACAACTTTAACTTCAAGATACAGATTACAGATCAAATATGCTTTATGTTAATATTTTGTATAAGTATTACGGCATTGTCTTATCTTAAAAATACAGAACTAATATTAGTATGTATTAGCTCTCATCAATTGCTGTGAAACGCTCAGTTGTCCATTATCAGGTCGATTTGATTATTGGGACGATATTTCCATGCACCACAACATGGCAACAAACAATCAGCTGCCATAGCGGCCCCGTAACAAAAGCAAAAAAGCGGTCTAAGCCCAGTGGCGTAACTTTGCCTGTTGGCGCCCCCCCCCCCCCCCCCGCTCAGTGAAGAAAAGCGCCCCTCTAAAATTTTTTGTGTCCCTAAAAAAAAAAAAAAATTAAAAAAAAAAGTCTGGTACTTTTTTTCTCGCCCCCCCCCCCCCCCCCCCCCCCCCCCTAAGGCTTTTTGCGCCCCCCTGAAGCAAAAAAGGGAACCCCAAATATTTTTTTCACGTCGACCGAACGCTAAATTGGACAGGGAAATACACAAACAAGACGATTTTTCAGTGAAAGGGCCTAAAATTCAGGAAAATTGCGCCCCCCTTATACGGCGCCCCCCCCCGCACAGCGGGGTCTGCGGGGCCCTAAGTTACGCCACTGCCTAAGCCTCATAGCTAATAGGGTCTCAGAGAGTCAGAGCAGTGAATACGTTGGCACGTCACTTGCATCTGTCAAGATGATTCGTTCTTCTATTGTGAATCGCTGTGGTCACGCGAACCTAACATTTCAACGGATAACCGTCAGCCCGCCCTCGTAGCCTCACCGTGTGGCTCTTTATTTACACTGCACTATTGAGCTTTATTATTAACATAATATTATGCTAGTCAGTGGCGTAACGTTGCCTGTTGGCGCCCCCCTGCCGAAAAGGCGCCCCCCTGTTGGCGCCCCCTCCCCTTTTGGTGCCCCTCCCTAAAATTGAACAAATTAGGTGATGTTAGAGGATACGCCGGTAAAAATCTCTAAAAAAGTGTGTATCTAGAGCAAAACGCGCAGTTTTGCTAGAACTTTAGTTAAGTTTTCGAAATTGTCCCACATTCAAACAACGATTTGGCGCCCCCCTAAGACGGCGCCCCCCTGCACAGCGGGGTCAGCGGGGCCCTTCGTTACGCCACTGATGCTAGTGCAATTAATATAATGTAAACTTATGTTAACGTATGGGCAGGAAATTGCGGAACACGATATTAAAGTATCTTTCAGAAAATCAGTGCAATTAGTATTGTAATTGCACTTAATATGTTTTGATTTCTCTCAAAACAGTGCAATCAGTTTTGTAATCGCACTCCCTGAAGAAGAAAAAAAAACGGTGCGATTATGAAAAAAAATAAGTGGCACTCAAATAGGTCAAAAGTGGAGTTATATAATGAATTGGCCTATTTTATCACATAGATTGAATTCATATCATAACATGAATTCATATCGAAAACAGTCGTTTTAAAAACAGAATGCTGTTATCTTATGTTTCTGTAAGAAAGTAAAGTAAAGTAAAAATTATGACATAACATCATCACACATGTCTACAAAGTATCAAATCACTATATTATGGAAAAATATAAATATCTTACCACCAAAATTAATAAATTATCGACTACAACTTTATTTAAAAAATTCAAATAAATTCAAAAAGCATCCCAAAACATAACCCTATTCATACTTCCCAGTGGGGGCGCTGGTGGCTAAGTTGGTAAATCCGCCTGGCATTGCTTGAGGTGCCAGGTTCGATTCCCGACTCTGCCACTAGCCTTGGGCTTGGTGGTGTAGTGTCGGGCAGCGCGGCCAGCAATCGATAGATCGCTGCTTCGGGCCCCAGCACTGCATCATTAATCCCAGCCCCCCTGCTGTGTGGAAACAGCAGAGTAAACCACACCAATTACAACAAATCGAAAACTACACTTAGTTCTGAGAATAATTCTCTCGGAGGCGGTTGTATGTGAGTAGAAAGCGTGACGACGCTTCCAATTAACGTACCCCAATTGCAACAAACACACAATACACACAATATATAATAAAACAAATATTTTTAATAAAACAAATATCTATTTTTACGGCACAATCAAACAATATCAATAATAAATAAATCAGGGGAGGTTTGAAGAGGTTTCAAGTGCCGAAGGCCACTGCTTATCTTTAGGATTTGAGAGTGACCTATTATACAAATATAAAAAAAGCGCTTTTTTGAATTTAAAAGCGCTTATAAGCGCTTATAAGCGCTTTTAAATTCAAAAAAGCGCTTTTTTGAATTATGACATCAATTATAGTCGATTATAAGGGATTTTTTAAAACCGTTTATAATCGTAAAAAAAGCGATTGTAAACGATTTTTTTTTTAAAAAGCGCCGAAAAAGCGCTCAATAAGCGATTATCGGCGCCGATCATAAAATATCGTTTATGGAAACTTGCCGATTTAATAATACCTGACGAGGCTGATAAGTCTGAATTTTTGGAAGAACCCGGGATTATTATCCCATCTACATTAGCATCACATATTTCGAATACATAGGGGATGAGATCATTCCATATTTTCGTAGAGGTGTACAAAAAGTTCTGTTGGGAGATATCTAACCTCAGTAATGGGACAATCAGACGAAGTTTTTCATTTCTAGGACAGAACTTGAAAAGATCTTTAATCGACTGGGGGACATCAAATTTAAGAATTTTGAATAGCTCCATAAATGTATGGTACATGTGCAGATTCTCCAGGTTCATAATTTTCTGCTCAGTGAATAGCGGTTTAGTGTGTTCAAGACAGTAGTTCTTGCTAGCCATATGTTCGTTATAAGTTCTTGAACGTGCACAGGTTAAGTAGTATTCTTTATGATCAAAATTGGGAATGTTACCAAATAGCAGTCTTATACATCGTTTTTGAATTGCAAAGATTTTATTCAGCTTATGTTTAGGGATCCACCCCAGCAACTTATACAATAGCTAAGATGTGACATAAAAAGAGCATTGTATAGTTTCAAATATTCAGATTTGGGAATGAATTCAAATATTCAGATTTTGGGAATATAATAACGTGTACACATTGCCGTTACATCCGATAAGACGAGCAAATACCTTACTAAGCCTTGTGCACGTCACCAATATATACCAGTTACACTAAATACACCAAAACATTAACTCCTCGGCATCGACTTGTGGTTGTGTGTAAGATTAATGGCTTAGCAAGGAGTGAGTATAAACGCATATCAAATATAAGTATGCAATCCCCGGGATCTACAGCAGTCATTCTTAGGAGGGGCGCCCCCGACCCAACTGCCATTGCTCAGCAATGGTACCAGCAGATTCGTCCTGGAATAGTGGACTCGATGCAAATCAGCTGGGCTTCAGTAGGACCCATCGTTCTCATGGGTCGCTTGCTCGCAAGAGTCAAGTCAGTAAGTGTTGCACCAAAGAAAAAAAAAAAAAAAAAAAAAAAAAAATACTTCCCAGTGGAATAGATTTATAAATGGAAACAAGGATAATCGTTATGCTTCTCTTTATTACTAACATAGCTAGGTCCTTCAATTCTCCCTAATACTTCATTTGAAACGTTCCAAAAATAAAAAATTATATTGTTTACATTCTTTGCCAGGCTGCTAAGATAGCTGAGCAGAAGATGAGGCTGGTCATCTTGCCAGACAAGACGAACTGGCCCATCAGCTTATCCTCTGAGAACGCTTTACGGACATCGGCGTAGGCAAGACCACACCTCACATACAGTGGCGTAACGTTGCCTGTTGGCGCCCCCCTGCCGAAAAAAGCGCCCCCCTGTTGGCGCCCCCTCCCCTTTTGGTGCCCCTCCCTAAAATTGAACAAATTAGGTGATTTTAGAGAATACGCCGGTAAAATCTCTAAAAAAGTGTGTATCTAGAGAAAAACGCGCAGTTTTGCTAGTACTTTAGCTAAGTTTTCGAAATTGTCCCACATTCAAACGACGATTTGGCGCCCCCCTAATATATAAGACGGCGCCCCCCTGCACAGCGGGGTCAGCAGGGCCTTTCGTTACGCCACTGCTCACATAATATGTTGACTTTCTGTGGAGGGAAATAGGGCTTGAGGACAGCAAGATATAAAGGCCCATGCTGGATGGACAAATTTGAAGAAAGATCATATCAGCTCAGACATTGAAGTCGCCCTAAGTCGAGTAAGTTGAAGTCAACCATTAATTTTCCTGAAAACTATATAATAGGAGCATCAGCGGCAGGAGCTACTTCTTGGGAAGTTTATAGGGCCTGTCATTCTGCCTGAAGTCCCCAGGTAAGGGAAATTTTGTTTAATAATGTCAATGAGTACTCGCCCCCACTCTTTGTGTTACAAGGTGTAATGAGGTGATCCGATCTAGCAATTATTATCAAGGTTTAAACAAGTTTGATGTACCTTTAATTGCTATAACAGTTTTGTGGTGAGCTATAAAAGTTAGGGATCAAATTTCCTCATTTACTCGAAAACGACAATGAGATCAAACTGAGAGTGCTTACTTAATTTATACTTTGAATTACATAATAAAGTACTGATATCTGGATATTATCCGGTTGGAAGAGACAAGGACAAGTGAAACAAGGAAGTTAGGAGTAAGGGCAAATTTTCGGCGTCAACGCCATCTTCAGGCTAAAATTGTTATAAATGTTAGTATATAATAAATGCTTCTATACTAGTTAAAATGCTAAATTAAAATTACACACACTGAATACAGGTTACATCAAATGGTATTGTACATTACATTGAAAATAGTGATGTACACACGTTTTACACTCTGTCCAAGTACATAATATCTACTGAACAGCAGGGTCGTGTGCTATTTGTTTAAATTTGTCTTTGAATATGTTGTAAAAGAAATCCCTTAAGCTTCTCGCACTCTTCTTTGTTATTGATACTAGGTTTAAATAAATTAATGTAGTAAGCTTCTGTCACTTTACGTTTAATGGTGCTATATAAGTTAATCTCTAAAATATCGAAGGAAATATCTGGTTCTATGTTATCGTGAAACTCTGAATAATGAGCAGCCAACGCATTATCAGGATAGGTTAAAGGCCTGTTGACTGCTCTTCGATGCTCTGAAAATCTATCGTGTGCTGTTCTACTCGTTTCCCCTATATATAGCTCTTACCATAATTTACACGTAACTTTGTATATGACACATTTTGGTTTGCAGTCGTGATTTGTTGTGATGAGTGGACATATGATACAGTTTGGTATGGTGCAGTGTGGTTTGTCGTGTGGTCGTGATGAACATAAGATCTCTGAGAGTTTCTTACCTGGTGTGAATATGAATTTGACCGGTAAGTTGTGTGAGAGGGCAAATTGAGTGACTTCTTTGGAAAATGGCTCGTTGATGAATGGTAGAGTGCATGTTGCGTGGTCGGTATCTTGTATGTTTGATGATGAAGGGTTATGACGTGTTGTAGGTGAGAGAGGGTGAAGTCGTCCTGTTTTGTTTATACGTCGTGGGTCTTGGTAACCGTTGTTGACCAACAAGTTGTCTTCTATCTTCATGGACTCTTCTTTATACTCTGGTGTTGATGAGCAAAAAGCAGCCGTTTTGTAGAAGTTCTTGATGGTTGCTACTTTAGTTCCCTCATTGTGGTGGCTGTTGGCGTGCAGTGTGATATTCTTTTTCTGCTTCTTTCTGTAGAATTTGTGGTGTAGTGTTCCCTGTTCGTCGATCTTTATCTGGGTGTCGAGGAATGGGGTGAAATCCTGACGGCTTTCCGGATAGTCAATTTCCCATTTGAGCAACTCAATGAAACTAATAAATCAATGAAACTAATAAATCAATGTTTTAGCTCATTTTACAAAGTCAAATATTTAAAACAATTAAAATTGTATAGTGCTCAATTTGTAAATGACTAGCTGATCTTTGCTATTGGAAGTTTGTCAAGGACTGGCAGCTAGCGGGGGCAAGGAATGCACGGGCTTAGGGGCTTTTGTGCACACCAGAACACTAGCTCGGTAGATTATTGGAAACTAGAAGGACTGAAAACTAAAATTGTTTTTGATGGAGGCTGAGGCATGTTTTTGAGAGGGACGGTATAATAGCTTGTGGTAACAACTGGCCTTTACTTTAATAGGATGAAGTTTTAGTTTTAGGACAGGAAGAAGGCATTAAGAAGATTTGCTCTTTGTTTACAAGGCAGAATATAAGCAATGTTGGTTATAATATGTATCAATATCTAGATCTTCGTTTATCAATTTTCACTAAATGGGTTTAAAATTTTAATAGGGAGGGAAATTCATCAACTTTATTAAGTACCTATCAAAAATAAATCTTATATCAATGTAATATATTAAAAATCATAATCCTAAGTCTAATAATAAATCTGTTAAAAACACTTTCTCACTACACTGCGCTCACACACGTTAGTAAGACAAAGGAAAATGCACACCCAGCTAATTTTCAATTTCAAGATAATCATTTTGGATGTGTGGACCCTAGGGTAGACTTAATGTCAAAATTTAGATTAGAGCATTCGAAATCTTTGTTTGTCCAATCAAGATCAGCATGGTTATGCTGGTTGACGAGCAGTGATTGCTTCATCCTAGACTTCAGGCAGGCCACACTTAGACAGTAGTCACGTATACCAAGCTTAGGCACAATTACGTTCCAAATACGAGTCGTTCTGCTATTGAAGTTGTCAGGGGGGTCTGCTTGGCTTAGTATAAGGGTGGGTTTCCTACTTGAGCAGGTGAAATTTTCATGGAGGGAAATCGGAGCACGGAATTTCATGATTTTATAGAGCTCAAGGAAACAATGGTAAGTGTACAGGTTTTGGACGGCAAGTATTCCGTGTTCCTTGAACAAAGGTTTCGTGTGCTCTTTCAAGAAAAATTTTTTGTTCAGATTTTGGTTGCCAAACGGTCGAGCACGAGCACAGGTCTTAAATTTATCTAGGTATGCCTCCCTGTCGCCAAACAGTACCCTGAGACAATATTTTTGTGCTTTGAATACAGAACTTATACGAGTTTTGGCTGCCCCACCCCAAACCGTGATACAAAAACCAATAAGTCGTGACACAGCTTGCCAGAGGCCCCTTAATTATAAGAACTACTTTAACAAAAGAGTTACCAACAGTATGTTCTTAAACCCCTGTGATTCTGAGGAAATCGAAAAAATTGTTAAAACCTTCCAGGGTGACAAGGCTAGTGACATATCAATAGCTGTTCTTAAGAAATGTTGCACTACAATCTCTAAACACCTAGCTGGTTTCCTAAACTCATTCATGAAGCTGGGTCTATTTCCAAATATTCTAAAAATAGGTAAGGTCACCCCCGTATTTAAGAAAGGAGACCCACAGCTGTTTGATAACTACAGGCCTATATCCATTCTACCTATCTTTGGTAAGATATTTGAAAAAGTAATTTACTGCCGACTATATAGCTTCTTTACTTCACATATGGTCATATACGATAAACAGTTTGGATTCAGATCCAACCACTCAACGGCACATGCCATCAATTACTCCATTGACCACATTCTTAAAAACCTAGAAAGTAAGAATCATGTAATTGGCATATTCATTGACTTAAGCAAAGCGTTTGACACAATCGACCACAGAAAATTACTTGTCAAACTTGAACACTATGGCATAAGAGGGCCCTGTCTTGACCTAATTGAAAGCTATTTGTGTAACCGACAGCAGTATGTTGATTTCCAAAATACACACTCTGATCACTGCAAAATTGAATATGGGGTACCACAGGGATCAGTTCTAGGCCCTCTCCTCTTCTTACTCTACATTAATGACATTACCAACTCTAGCAAACTTGGACACTTCATACTGTTTGCAGATGACACGAACATATTTGTTGCTGGAAAAACTGAACAAGAAGCCTATTTGAATGCTAATAAAGTACTTGAATCTGTAAATGACTATATGGAATCTAACTTGCTGCACATTAACCAAAGCAAATCGGTCTACATGTTATTCAGACCTGGCCGGTACTCGTCCTGTGCACGTGCTCGTGAATATGGCTCTGAGAACTCACTCACGTTATCAGGCAACACGCTTACACGAGTAGATAAAGTGAGATTCCTTGGTGTTATCATAGACCATGAACTATCCTGGGAACCCCAACTAGATAACATAAAAAGTAAACTAACTACAAGTATAGCTATAATTAAACGTATTATGAAGTTTATTCCAGAAACAGAGTACCATAAGCTGTATGACTCCTTATTCAAGTCTCATATGAGCTACTGTATCAGTAGCTGGGGTGGTGTCACACCTTATAGACTATCTAAACTGTTCTCCATCCAAAAAAGATGTGTACGCCTTCTATTTGGAAGCAAACCAAGCTTTGACCGGGCAGAGTATTATGAAACATGTGCACGTGCAAGACCATACAGTGAACACATCGCAAAAAGGAGCTTTGCTTTGGAAAACACTAAGCCAATATTCAATACCGAGAAAATCATGTCAATCCACAACCTGTACACCCAACATATATCCACTGAACTGTTTAAAATCTTGAAACTGCATCAACCTATCTCTCTGACAAGTTTATTCCAAACAAGTTCCAGAGCATGTAGCCAAACTATGCGGGTCCCCCGACACAAACTTGAAATTTCTAAACACAATTTTGTCTTCAAAGGTACGACTATATGGAACAGTTTGGTTGATAAAATATTCGACAAATGCACTCCTAATGAAAACAATGTCATGGTCCCTGGCTCTAGTAAATTTTCCGACCTTTCCTCCCCCATCTCAATTATCAAGAGCCGTATCAAAAAGCTCTTACTTGAAACCCAGCAATTGACAGCACCTGGGCGTGAAATTGAGTGGCTCCCCCTAAATAGCTGGGGCATTGAACCAGCTTAGTCAATCAGCATCCCATCCCTTGCATACAACTAATTACAAAAGCGCTAATTATACCTGTTTCAAAAGCATCCTGTCTGGAAGTTCCCTGACTGCCGTGTGAATCTTTGGATCTATTTTTGGATCTATTTTTATATTGATATGATTTTTATATACCTATATATTCCTCGCATAATTTCCATGTCCGCCTGAACAAACCTGGCACCATCAAATCTTACTCTAGAAACCCCAGAACTCATCAAGCCTAGTCTGAATTCAAAACTAGTTGACCAGCTACGTACAGTTTCCTGGACAGCTGGAACCTTTTGGGCCATGCACAAGCCAATAGCATGTATGGTCCTGCAGTGGGGTCTCCTTGTCCTTGGATCTGTGTTTTGATCCGTCTTTTCTTAAAATTTTCCATTTGTGTCACTTAGAATCACCTTTTAAAATGTTAATCGACACCACTGGTCCTAGTTAAATTTAGCCATGGCACGACTACTCGAACGTAACAGTTAAATAGGTGTGACATACTATTATATTCTTATAATTATATCATATGAATTGATTGCACTGCTAATAAATAAAATACTTTGTTTTACTAAAATACTTTGTTTTACTACAATAGGAGAGGTGTGATTCAAATAGAGTGTAATACAACTGGCGGTGTAAGAAATCTGGGAGGGAGCAGCGTAGGCGGCAGAGAGTTGATGTTGCATGGCTGAGAGAACGCCTAAGTGATTTTATATGTTCTTCCCAGGTTAGCTTTTCATCGATGACGACTCCCAGAAACTTAGCAGATGCAACTTGTTTTATTGGAAAGTTATCAATGGTTAGAGTATATTCAGAATTATTGTCAGTCTGGGAGGACGATGCTGGTTTAAAGTGAATGAAACAGCATTTAGACAAGTTGACATGGAGTTTGTTTGCTCGCATGTAAGAATATAAACTAGCTAAAAGAGAATTACCACGCATATATGCCTCCTTTTTAGATTTCCCAGTCACAAATATATTGGTGTCATCAGCGAAGGTGACAAATGATCCCAAACTGGAGCTGTTGGCGATATCATTAATATATAGGAGAAATAAGAGAGGTCCAAGAATCGAACCCTGAGGGACTCCAAACTGTATTTTCAAGGCGTCAGATTTCTCACCAACAACTTCAGTATATTGTGATCTATTTGTTAAGTAACTTTTTATAAGATCATTTGCCACCCCACGTATCCCATAGCCCTGTAATTTGACAAGTAATGTACCATGATCTATTGTATCAAAAGCTTTGCTAAGGTCTATGAATATGCCTAAGACATGATGCTTAAGTTTTAGAGATTCAGTTATAAGGTTTACTGAGTGATTAACTGCATGTGAAGTAGAGTGTGACTGCCTGAAGCCAAATTGTGTTTTAGATATTATACCCTGTGAGCTAGCAAACGAATATATTCTTGAGTAAATGATCTTTTCAAAGATTTTACCAAATATAGAGAGAGTAGAGATTGGGCGGTAGTTTTCTATCTCTTCAGGGTTTCCCTTCTTAAATACAGGAGTTAAATTCTACCAGTCTTTAAAACGTCGGGGAACGTGCCATTAGACATTAAGATGTTGATGTATCGACTAAGGATCGGTGTAATTACGTGAGATGATCTTTTGATTACACTAACAGGAATATCACTTGCTTTTCCATTTTCAAATCCTTTTATTATTTCCGTTATCTCATAAGGTGTACAGTCTTCTAACATAATCGATTTTTCATTAGTCTTTCCAAGGAAATCATAGAATGTTTTTATAGGGAGAATTGGTAAGCCAGAGGCCTCACTGCTACTAAGTGTTTCATTGAGCTTAGGGGCAATAGAAACAAAGTAAGAGTTGAATCCATTGGCTATGACTCTACGATTCATGATTCGTTCGTTGTTTATGATAAAGGGAGGCTTAGTTTGCTTCTTTTTCTTGCCCCTGAGCTCATTGATTATCTGCCACGTTTTTTTGCTGTTTTCTATATTTTTATGGATTTCATTGCAGTAGTACGATCGTTTGGCGACCTTGATAATACTTTTAAGCATTCTTCGGTAGTCACTGAAGACTTTATAGAGCAGTACATTACCCTCTGGGTTTCTATTTGTTACAGTGCTTGACCAGTCTCTACAGAGTTCATGTTTTCTTTCAACTGAGACAATGATTCCATCGGTAATCCACGGGTTGAGTTTGGGAGTCCTTTTGGTAACTTTTGGTACATCAAGCTTACAGTGTTTATCAAGTGTTTCATTGAAGCAGTCCAAGAACTCATTGAAGTTTACCGAGGGAGTTAAGTCATTCACCTTCACCTCGAGTTCATTAACAAAATTAGTGAGTTTGGAACTTGAATAATCATAGTAGCGAACATGTTTAAGTTTTTCAGTACTGTTTTCGGTAGGAATTGACGTGAAGGTGAATATAAAGGCATGGTCACCAATCCTATCATTCAATACACCGGAGAGAAGTACATGATCTATCTCTGATGTGAGGATATTGTCAATACATGAGTTTTTACAGTTAGGACGGAAGTGGGTAGCAAGTGATATAGTAGGATACATATTGTTACGAAGTAACGTGTCCTCAAATAACTGGCTGGAGGTTTGTACATTGAGGAGGTTAGAGTTAAAATCGCCAAGAATATGGAACTTTTTACCAGCCAACTGCTTAGATATATCCTCAAGAGTTTGACAAAAGGTCTCACTACAGCCATTTGGAGGACGATAAGCAACCCCATATGTCAGTTTATCACCCAAGCTAAGAGTAATTTCAACAAATAAGCACTCAATATCTTTTGTACAGTGAGATAGATTTTCGATTACTACAGCATTCAGGCGATCAGAGACATATAAGGATACTCCTGTTCCTTTTTTCTTATCAGGGAATGGTACTTGACAAAATGTTGTATAGGAGGGGATTTGGTATAAGCCTTGTTGGCTTGGATCGATGTTGGTCTCAGCCAATCCAATGACATCAAAATTACACGGGAGGGTCTTATGTTCTATTAAAAAGCTGTCAAAATTACTAGCAAACCCATCTATATTGCAAAACAGAGCGGGCAGATAAGCAGAATTTTTATTTTTCTCAGGAAAAAGTTTGCTGATTGAGTTTGCTAGTTCTTGTTTTGTGTAACGCTTACAGTCTTCAAGTATTGAAGAGAATTTAGCTATGGTGACATCTTCCTGGTTGTTTGTATCATAGAATTTATCTGAATCATCATATCTTTGGCTGCTTGGAAATGGGCAATACCTATCTTCTATTGTACTACAGCAATCACTACACATCCATAGACCGTTTTTGCTTGTAAATTTCGCGGATCTGAAGCACTTAGTATGAACAACTTTGCTGCAATTTCCACATTCTAAGAGTGGCTGGCCAATATTAATGTATTTACTACAGGGGTCGCACACATCTTTAATAAGTTTCATAATCATGATAAACTAAGTGGGATAAACTCCCACTGGTCGGGTGGCCTTCCTTTGTCTTACTCTCTCCTGTCTCTCCCTCACATACACCCACTGTTTCAGACATCTCACAAATTTAGCAATACCAAGCTCTCCGAGATGGTTTTCATCACCATTTCTCGTGAGTTTCATAGCAAGCAACCCTTTACCGTCTAAAAAGTGGCCAACACCAAGGTGCCATACATTCTGGTTAAAGCTAGAGTACAACATTTCATCAACCAAGCTGTTGAATGCCATAATGTTTTTATTCATCTTAGGGAGTCTAGACGGTAAAACTGCTGTGACAAACAACTTCGCCTTAGGGCACAGTTTCTGGATCTGCTGGATTTTCAGGTGGAGAATGTCTACCAGCTGGTGTATATCACCAGGTGACTGCACATTTTCAACTCGTAGATCGTTGGTCCCACAAACTAAGATGACGTTGCTATAACCAATGCAGAGCTTAGGGTCTATTGCACTGACCTTGTTGGCTTTAACACGTTCACCTGGGAAGGACTGTCCAAGGGTTCCAGTACCGACACCGAACTTGATGGGCTTGGTGTTAGAGTCGCCCATGATGATGCAGCTCCGGCTAAACTGTTTGCTCACAGTTCTCAGTGTGATGGAGAACCTTCCTGTCTGCACAGAAGACTGAGTTTCAGCAGGACCTGTTTCATCAATACCGTGACGATACCAGGCTTGTGACGATCGTGTCATCACATACACTGAGTTAGATTCTGGACTCACACTATGAACATACTCAGTTGAGGCTTCGTTTCCGGTCTCATGGATGCACTTAAAGCACACCTTCCTGACGTCGCCTATGCTGATAGTAGCAATTTCTGAGTTAGCAATAATCTCAGACTCATCGTCAGAGTGAAAAGGGAGCTTGCTACTAGTGGTGGTATCAACTGAGGGAGGGTAGTAGTTTATTAGGATGGAGTTGGGCTTATGGGTCAGTCTGCACTTTGATGTAACTGCGTCTATGGCTGAGGCAAGGGGTGCTGGGATTGTGGGGGATAGGGGTGGGTCTGAATCACCAGTATAAGAGTAGTCTTCCCCAAACTTGAGGACCTGTCTTCCATTCTTCGGGATGAACTTATTACTAGCTTGGCTCTCCAGGAGAAACTCTGTAACTTCTTTGAGGATCTCAGCACTTAGCACATCGACCAGGTAATCACACACTGGAGGTTCTGTGCATTTAGGGAGGGGGATTTTTGTAGCAGGTGGTGCTTCAGATGGACTTCTGGACTGCTGAAATTCATGAATCTCTTGACTCAGCTTCTTCAGTCTTGTCTCCAGGGATACAATCTCCACAGTAGGCATACTGTTACCAACAGCATTAGAAATAGCATCTGATATAGCCTGTATGTTCTGGCTGTAGTCTACAGAGCTCTTTAGGTTGTTGTCCATCTTGGCTGACATGCTGGAGCCTGGTCTGGGGAATGATGTATCGAAACACCATGGACATAGCCATTCTGAGAGAATAATATTCAGAGAAGCTTCAAGAGGTGTATCGTACTGAATGTTGTTAGCACCCTTGAGATTGCAACAGGAAGCATGCCAGTGCTGAAAACATCTGGTACACTTGAACTTCCATTCCTTACCATCTGATGTTGATCGGCAAGGACAATCACTCTTTGAAGCCCGTTGTTTTACTGTAGGTTTATCCTGGATTTCAAGTTCTTCAGCAGACTCTTCAGCACGGGAGAATGGAGGAAAGGACTTGTACAGAGGGCTCATTGGACTGCTGGGGCTCTCTCTGAGGTTCGATGATTCTAAAGCTGATATCAGGTTTGGGCTGATCTTTTCAATAACCAGATTACCTGGTCTGGGTCCTCGTTTGAGATGGACTCCACTATCCTCAGAGCTTCTTCTTTGGAGCTGGCTAGACTCCCGGCATCATCCACGTATCTCCGGTAGAATGAGACGTGTAAATCAGTGTAAATCGATCTTCTCTCGAACATATATACTCGTACTATCGCTCCTATTGGTGATGGTTGGCACCCCATGAAGAGACCAATTTTCTGGAGGTAGAGTCTTGAGTGATATGTAAAGTATGAGTTGGTGAAGACGAATTCAAGGATCTTGTGGATGTGCGTGAGTGTTAGACCCCAGGTGTCGAGGTCTTCCCAATGTTCTTCGGTGAGTGTAATGAGGTCTTGAATGCAGCCACTGATGTTGATGTTTGTGTACAGTGCTGTGACGTCAGCTGTGAAGAATGAGAGACCTGAGAGTTGTTGATGTGACATGTTTTGAAGCTCTTCTAGGTGAGTGTGTATATTGCTCAGGTGAGATGGAACATGATTAAGCAGAGGAGATAGAATAGATTTAACAATCCAAGCAAGCTTCTCAGAAGGGGAATTTATACAAGACACAATTGGACGTATTTTACAATTAGAAATAATATCTACATCTGAAACTAAGACATATATATTCTAATTGTAAAATACGTCCAATTGTGTCTTGTATAAATTCCCCTTCTGAGAAGCTTGCTTGGATTGTTAAATCTATTCTATCTCCTCTGCTTAATCATGTTCCATCTCACCTGAGCAATATACACACTCACCTAGAAGAGCTTCAAAACATGTCACATCAACAACTCTCAGGTCTCTCATTCTTCACAGCTGACGTCACAGCACTGTACACAAACATCAACATCAGTGGCTGCATTCAAGACCTCATTACACTCACCGAAGAACATTGGGAAGACCTCGACACCTGGGGTCTAACACTCACGCACATCCACAAGATCCTTGAATTCGTCTTCACCAACTCATACTTTACATATCACTCAAGACTCTACCTCCAGAAAATTGGTCTCTTCATGGGGTGCCAACCATCACCAATAGGAGCGATAGTACGAGTATATATGTTCGAGAGAAGATCGATTTACACTGATTTACACGTCTCATTCTACCGGAGATACGTGGATGATGCCGGGAGTCTAGCCAGCTCCAAAGAAGAAGCTCTGAGGATAGTGGAGTCCATCTCAAACGAGGACCCAGACCAGTTGCTCAAATGGGAAATTGACTATCCGGAAAGCCGTCAGGATTTCACCCCATTCCTCGACACCCAGATAAAGATCGACGAACAGGGAACACTACACCACAAATTCTACAGAAAGAAGCAGAAAAAGAATATCACACTGCACGCCAACAGCCACCACAATGAGGGAACTAAAGTAGCAACCATCAAGAACTTCTACAAAACGGCTGCTTTTTGCTCATCAACACCAGAGTATAAAGAAGAGTCCATGAAGATAGTAGACAACTTGTTGGTCAACAACGGTTACCAAGACCCACGACGTATAAACAAAACAGGACGACTTCACCCTCTCTCACCTACAACACGTCATAACCCTTCATCATCAAACATACAAGATACCGACCACGCAACATGCACTCTACCATTCATCAACGAGCCATTTTCCAAAGAAGTCACTCAATTTGCCCTCTCACACAACTTACCGGTCAAATTCATATTCACACCAGGTAAGAAACTCTCAGAGATCTTATGTTCATCACGACCACACGACAAACCACACTGCACCATACCAAACTGTATCATATGTCCACTCATCACAACAAATCACGACTGCAAACCAAAATGTGTCATATACAAAGTTACGTGTAAATTATGTCAAGAGCTATATATAGGGGAAACGAGTAGAACAGCACACGATAGATTTTCAGAGCATCGAAGAGCAGTCAACAGGCCTTTAACCTATCCTGATAATGCGTTGGCTGCTCATTATTCAGAGTTTCACGATAACATAGAACCAGATATTTCCTTCGATATTTTAGAGATTAACTTATATAGCACCATTAAACGTAAAGTGACAGAAGCTTACTACATTAATTTATTTAAACCTAGTATCAATAACAAAGAAGAGTGCGAGAAGCTTAAGGGATTTCTTTTACAACATATTCAAAGACAAATTTAAACAAATAGCACACGACCCTGCTGTTCAGTAGATATTATGTACTTGGACAGAGTGTAAAACGTGTGTACATCACTATTTTCAATGTAATGTACAATACCATTTGATGTAACCTGTATTCAGTGTGTGTAATTTTAATTTAGCATTTTAACTAGTATAGAAGCATTTATTATATACTAACATTTACAACAATTTTAGCCTGAAGATGGCGTTGACGCCGAAAATTTGCCCTTACTCCTAACTTCCTTGTTTCACTTGTCCTTGTCTCTTCCAACCGGATAATATCCAGATATCAGTATTTCAATCATGAGACTAATAAACAGCGAACTACTCCGTTATTTGATACATAATAAAGGATTAAAATGCAATGAGTAATCGAGGGAAAACCGTTTCTAGCACCTGGAATGGTCATATAAGAAAGTTGTTGGCCTCTCGGACCAACAAGACTCTTTAATTATAGGTGGTTCTTTGCTAAAGTTCCGTTCATTTGGCTGAATTTGTCGAATCCATTTCTCTTGAGAACTCAAAGTTTTAGTATACCTCCAAGTCAAATTTATTTTACGGATTGAAACAGTTAATTGAATTAACCCGTAAAACCCCCGCACATCTACAGTGACTTTGGTCATTAGTCCAGTGAAACTTTCAAAATATAAAACACCGATAACGGGTCTACTCAAATGATCCAGGGTGTTGGTCATTAGTCCGGAAAAACTTTCAAAATATACGGACCTTCAAATGATCTAGGGTACATAGTTCCGTGTTGATTAGTTTCAATTGAGCATTAACGAGGCCACGCATCGGCGATCTAGAAGCCGTGTTTCGATGCGTCCTAACGGCAACAACACTGCCCGACTATATCTGAATTTTAGTTGCGATAGCAACAAGTTACAATTCGACGTAGCTCTCAAATAAGCTACAAGTTCAATTCAAATCGGAAATATAAAAAGACTCTCAATATATGAACCTTATCTCCGAAGGTATCTATTTAATGAATTAATGGAAGTATTATTATATTTGAAGGCTTATTATACGACTCTATCAATTGTGTTCAAGTAACCATAAATTGAGACTGATTAAAAGCTCTAAAATCTAAAATATAAAATATAAATAAACCACAACGGCAGTAGCCAAAACTGGTGCCCTCCTGGTTCGAATTGACGATCTCTTCATATCAAGCTTCAATTACTGAAACATCAAACTTCAATCATTGAAACATCAAGTTCAATAAAATGGCTGAACTGGACAATGCAAAGAAGGAAATAGACAATTTGAAGAAGCAGCTACATGAAATAAATGATAAAAATGAGGATCTGAAGACATATGCCGACAAACTTAAAAATACAGTCAAAGACACTGCAAAGAAGAACGAAGATTTGAAGAAATATGCAGACGATTTATCGGACCGAAATAATAATATGCTCGAGACTAATCAGAAGCTAGATAATGAATATAGAAGAATGCAACATGAATTGGACAAACGAACTCAGCTTAAAGAACAGGAAATGGATAAAGCCTATCTTGACGGACAGAAAACTGGAAAATTGGAGCTTCTGGAGAAATGGGACGGAAATAGAAAATCAGATATACCGCTAAGAAAACCCGACATCTTTCGTCACGGGGGAAACTTTAAACGATGGCTAAAGAATTTTCAACATTTTGCGACTGCATCGAAAATCCCAGAAAACAAGAGATTGGGAAGAGGGATGAGCTCCTTATAATCCCAGTCTCTAACAGGGGGAGGTGGATCCGCGAGGATCCGGGGACACGTTAAACATTTCTATAGTGCTGGAGAGGAAACTGAAGGCTCCCGTGTCTAACGAAGTGTGAATTAACACACTGCCTTGGTACCCTCTAGTCGGCCGTGTTTTCGGGCTACCTGGTGTTCAGTACCTGGAGCTTGTCACCCCCAGGACTGGACATACGTCCCCAGGCAAGTGGAACACGGTGGTACGTGGACGACAGTCCACACCTAGCTAGTATCTTATCTTTTTGAACCCCACAAAGGTGGAAAATTACCCAGAAAGGGAGTAAATAAAAATTTGGAAGATAAGATCTAGTGAACAGGCAAGGCAAGAGAAAACGGTCAAAGTTCATAGTTGTGACAGCTAAGTCCTCTATGGATAAGACCGTCGGTGGAACCTAGGAGTGCCAATCCCACTTACTGGTCATCCATCGCTACAGACTGGGTCCCTTGCCGGTAGGTTCACATATGCGTAACATCCTTTTATGTAAAAGGTTGCGTGATCTGCTCAATGTACAGTCGGGCCTACATAAGCTAAAAGCGACTTGGTCTTTATGATCGTCCAGTTAGTAAGCGAATGTAGCTGTTGTGATCAAGGGGATTAAAAAGTGAACCTTGGGAAGCAATGGGCAGTTCTTTAAACTGCGGGAATGGGGTCAGCTCAGACTGCGCCTGGTTACACATAATGATTAAGTAAGAATAAATAAGTAAGTAAGGGTGCATAAAAATTAAAAGTTATGATTGAATAGAAGCAGTTGAAATGTAACAGGAGGTCGAAGACCAGAAGTGTGGATGTATTAATTACCTATTTGGATCAAACATGTCAATCAAAAGTCGACACATTGAATTTCGACAGAATGCAGAGGCTGGATTTTGAAAGTTGTTGTGAAAAATTGGTACGAACAATAGAGGGATCAAATTCGAAAGCAGAATGGAGAACAAAATTATTCTCAGCAAAGCAAGAACCGACTGAATCAATCACGGATTTTGTAACTCGTCTTAACGACATGGCGGAGCGTTGTTACGGCACAGAAAAATCAACAATTAAATCGCAGATTTTATACGACTGTTTCATCAACGGATTAGCGTCTGAACAAATCTGTTTTGAAATTATAAAAAACGGGACCAACGACTACGCGACGGCATATGGTCAAGCGCTAGATTTAGAAGCTATACACGCACTTCGAAGTGTCAAACCTAAAGTGGAAAAGAAAGAAGTGAAATTCGAAGATGAAGAAACAGAACTGTTCGCCATTCAGAATGGACAGATGCCGAATTTTAATAGACAAAACTATCAAAGACCAAATTTCGATCGTCAGTACAATCAGAGATCAAACTTCAATCGCCAACAAAATCAGAGACAGAATTTCAATAATCAGTGGAACGACCAAGCACTGCCGGCAGTGTAAATGTAAAATCCAATTGGCGGGAATTATTTGGAATATTCGGACAAAGTAAGTTTACGATTATATTTGCTATTATTAGCAACGTACAAAGCATCGCCGTATGGTATCTAATCTGGAGGTACATTATAGTAGAATTAATTATAAGTAAATGCGTCGATCGCACCAGAGGACGGATCCCAGTTAATGAGGGCCCAATTGACCGGGATGGTCAGGATGATACGGAAGTTTAATTCCTAGATTGACACTGTCCTTTATATGTACTGTAGTAAATGTGTATATTTAGATATTCTCCTTAGATATTCCATCAACATAAAGAATTAATTAGCTGGAATTTTAATTATGTTAGTAAATAAGGATAAGTAGTAACAAGGCTACTATGTATGATGAACATTATTTGAAGGAACTATTATAAATAAAGTATATATATATATGAAGTATGAGTACTAGGACAGTATAACTATATTATGATTGACAATGAAACAATGATAATGAATAACAAGTGCACAATATGATATGTAATAAGAAATAAATATGCGCAATATGACAGTATTTGTATGCAATGATATTAAAGTAAATGCACTATGTATGACAAAGATTATGTTATGAAAGATAATAAAGCGCAATCATATAAAATGAAAGTGCACAAGATAGCTAGATTATGAATGAAGTGTATGCGCAAAGATATGATCAAGATGAGTAACAAGTAATGCACAATATGGCATGATATTTAAATAAGTGATAAGCAAGCGCTATGAAAATATAAGATTAAAATAATGTGAGATATGAAACGCCATGAAACAAACCATATTTTAAATGCAGGCCGGCCAAATGGAATGGGAACTAGATTAAATGACGTCACCCGGAAAATTTTATTTATTTATTTATTTATTTAGTTCTTAATTTATTTATTTATTTGCGTGCACGATTTGTGCCAAATCTGAGCTTAAATGTGCCAAAAGACTCTTTAGATCCAAGGCAAATTGAACGTGATTGTTGTCTGGAACCAAAATAATTACTTTAGCATGACCTGTTTTGTATACTTTTCTAATAAAACACAAAAACCAAATTAGGCACGTAGTAATTTAGAATCTTGTATCTTTGTAACTAAAGTTACAGTTATAAAAATATATTATAATATGACCGGTTAATGGTGGTTAATCTAAATACTTAAATAGCAAGGATGCGGAAGAAAGGATATTATCAACAAGTTATCTTCTTTATCAGTTGCTGCATAGCACTTTCAAAAGGAATGATTGAAGAAATCAATTACCACCAGGAAAAGACTGGTCTCATCTTACAAGGAATCGGAATCGTCGCACCGGAGATTACCCCTGTGCTGATATCAACATTTATAAAGATAAGAAATCCAATGAAAAATGTAAATGAATGCGAAAACATATGCAACATTGACGAAAATGTAATTTGGGGACTGCTAACCCACGTAAAATGTAATCATGTGCACAACAAAATCGGAGATCGCCAAAATGTAATAAAGGAAATCGAGAATTCGGTGGATAAAGACCTCGAAAATGATTCTAGACAAATGGCGGAACGATGTTTCAGAGAATGTATCAAAATACCGAAATGTAAAGCTTTCGGTGTGGAATATAGATCTGACGTCGTGATCTGCATTCTGAGAGAAACCATCCCTACGTATCATCAGGATTCTAAAGGTTCAAGCGAATTCGACATGCGATGCATGGTCGAAGATAAGAATAAATTCTGTGGACAATATCAGTCCAGAATCAATATTCTGTTTGAAAAATCAAATGAAAATTTTGTCAATGAAACAATGACAAAAATAGAAAAACTTACTGAATTGACGAAAAACAGGAAACAGAAAAGATTTGTTCAAGCAGCCCTTGGATTTTTTGCCGGTTCTATTCTTACTGGAGTGTTCAGTCTCTATGAACAATCGAAAATTTCAACTCAACTTAACGAGTTCTACGACCAATTTCAGGATTTCCGTAATGAAATGACGGACTATATTGAATCAGCAACGGAATTTCATGAAGGTATGTTGAAAATGTACAAAACTTTGGAATTAAATTCCCAGGAGTCATTGGAAGAATTAAGCTGTGAAATGATGAGTATAATTCGGTATAACCTGAAAAGAAATCAGCTTCAAGACTGGAAAGAGTATATATACACTCTCTCGAAAGATTTGATAGACGGCCAATTAAAAGGTCCCGTGAATATACTGGATTTGCTGAAACATAAAAGAATGGAGGACGCAATTTATGTTGACAACGTCCCTTTATTCTATCGTCTAGGCAGAATGTGGCTAGCTGATGTAAAGAAAGATGGAAAATTTTTCAATCTTCATGTGATTATATCGATACCTCAAATAAAAAGTGATGAAATGTACATCCTATATCAAGTGAACCAAGTAGGTTTGGTCAATGGTACTCAGTGCATGCGTCTGGATATACCGAATCACGTGTATCAAAAAGATGGCGAATTCTACGAATTGGAAAACGAAAATAATTGCGAGGTCCGAAGTGGGATAAAATTATGTCTGGGGAATAAAGAAAACGAAGAATCTGCAAAGAAAGCAAGGTGTTTAAACGCCGACCCAAGAATATGTAAAACGAATTTGGAAAAATGTCAAATGCGCAATATTCAGACTAGTTCTGGTGTCATGGTCAGAGCAATACATCATTTGAAAGCATCGACGCAAGAAAGTCCTACTGAATACGTGGATATTTCAAATGGAAGTACGGTGAAATTTCTCAACTACGATAAATATTATCAAATAGTTGCCGACAACTACATCATTAGATCAATTAAAGAGCCAATGTTTACGAAAGAACTAGAGTTGACGAACCCCGAAAAATGGGACGAATATTTGATATCTGAAAATGAATTGCTGAAAAGAACGAATCTAAGTCAGCTCAGTGCTCATGTAGTTCAACAAAAAGAAATTGTTAAACATATCAAATCTGAAAGAATCGGACTAAATCTGACGAAGGATCTAACTCTTGTGAATTTTATAGGAATTTTAACAGTAATGATTAGCATTATAGTGGGAATCTTCCTTCTATACAGCTATTGGAAAAAACGGTTCAGGACAAGGAAAGTAGAAAAGGACATAGAATTAGAAGAACAAAATAAAGACGAACTTTTAGAAAGCGGAAAAGATGAAGAATCTGGAGTAGATGAAACTAATTTCAGTGGTGAATATAGCGAAGGACTGCGACAAAGAGCGCCTAGTACAACTAAGGTGTATTCAGTGGACGATGTGAAAAACAGAGTCTTATGACTAGACGAAGTAGAAGAATCAAATTTAAACTTGAACTGGAACCTAAATTGCGAAAATATAAATTGTGGAAACGTGCCAGAAAAAGAGGTAAAGAAAGCTGTAAATTTACATTACGAAAATGTAAATGATAGTGTTCAAGATGTCAGCGACTGGGAAAGTGAATCAAAGAATACAATAGACTCAAATAGTGCTTCGGATATACACGAGGAACTGGAGGAATTGAACATCGAGCATGACGCTTCTAACGATGATAATTTGGAACAACTACACAAAGAAGAGACGAAACGAGAAACAGAAATACCAATAGAAATATGGGTGATGATATTTAATTACCTCACCATCAAGCAATTACTGAAAGTACGAGAATTAAATAAACGATTCAGTAGTTTGGTGAAGGATTACTTGCGGAACCCTACCAATGTAATAATGGAAAATTTTAAATTTTATAGTTACGAAACGTTTTATTTAACGGAAATACTTATAGAAGATCAAATGTGTTGGACGAATATGAAAACTAAAATTGGAAAGTTTGCCATGAAATACATGATCATGAAAGGGGTGTACTGCAGCGCCATCAATAAAGTGGAAAACCCATACTTGAGGTTTTTAAGAACACGGTGTCTACCATTGTATACTTTCAAGGACCGGCTAAGAAGCTTCACTCCTAAAGCGTCTGACGACGAAGTGATCATAAGATGGAAGGAATATAAGAAGAATTCTTGGGCGGATATTTCCCCATTGGAAAAATCAATTATTAAAATGGAATGCAAGTTCCAAACTTTCTTAACGAAACTATATATGAATAAATATGGTACGTCTCTACCGATAACTACGAATCGGGAAAAGATCCAAAGAATAGGCAAAATGCTGAAAACCGAAGAGAATAAAAACTTCAATCTTCTTCAAGCTATAAAATATAGACCCCCGATTGAAGTTCTAATAGGGTAATCAAACCGTAAAAAGGAAAATGTAAAATGTAAAATGTAAATCAAACGTAATATGTCAAACGTAATATCACAACTCACCAACGGGTTCAAAATTATAGAAACAGGCTCTTTCGTCATTTCCATTATCACTTTAATTAAAGTTTTCTAACCACATATTGATCAGCAAAGCAAATGGAAAATACATCAGAAGAGATACCTTCAAAAACAGAAGAAATTCAAAGTCTATCCATTAAAGAAGTCAAATCAGTTTCCAACTGTAATCTACCTATTGAACTATGGCATATTATTTTGACAAGGCTGAATCTACGTGATTTACTCAAAGCCAGGTTAATTTGCAAAAGGATGGGGAAAATCGTCTCACAATATTTGCGAGACACAACAAGTGGATATCCAGATCTCTTCAGCTTCTATAATTATGAAACATATTATCTCTTTGACATTCTAATGGAGAACGAGATGTATTGGACCAGGATACAAACGAATATTGGAAAATTCGCGATAAAACTCCTAACCATGAGAGGAGCGTATAATGCAGCAGTAGTAGGACAAAAGAAATGTTATTCTCGTTTTGTCAGAACTAGATGTCTAACATTTGAAAAATACAAGTCATTATTCCCAAATGAATCGGACTGGGTTATCCTAGAACGTTGGGGAAAGTATAAACACGAGTCATGGACGAAATTGTCAAGAATCGAAAAATCAATTATTAAGATGGAATGCAAATTCGATTATTATTTAAAGTACCAATACTGTAAAGCTTATGGAACCTGGTTGTCTATTACAATGACAGAAGAGAAAATAAAAGAAATCAGTAAAATGATGAAATACGAAGATAAGCAATACGGTAAATGAGTTCATCGCATAACTATGCGTGAATCTGCATTTAGATAAAGAATGATGAAAAATGTAAATATTGAAAAATTTGAAACTTAAAATATAAAACTGAAAACGGGCAGGTTTAAAGATGAGGAAGTTAGATAAGTAAAGGATCGAACTCAGCCCAACTGAGATCCTAAATAATAAATATATGTATACAGTTTAAATTGTGAAAGTTATTATAAGACTTCAATAAGTTAAACATTTATTAAGTTAAGTAAGAAATTAATTATAAATAAGTAAGAATAAGTTAAAAGGCAAATAAGTTAAATATCCGATAAATTGAAAGTAGTTTGTCAAAGGACTATTAATTTAGTACCATTTCAGAGCCTTTTAAGTTTATTGAAGTCTACTGACCAAAATGGCCCATCCAGGGGTTATGATCAAGTTATTTCATAGGTTCTTAAATAGTTCTTGAATAGAAAATTACAAGCTAGTAGATCTTCTCGTTTAGCCGGTCTATTGAGATTCTGGATCGCAACCGTATCCCCTCTCTGCACAGGAACATTTCCTACGAAGACCGTAGACGCATCGTTATCGGGACGTAACCCGAATCTGTTTCGTATCGGGACGTAACCCCCGTTGAGAAGAAGAAGAAAGAAGAAAGAAGAGGGAATGGAAAGAATTATAATTGTAGCAATTCGTTACCGGGACGTAACCCGACTTTAAAAGCATCGCAATCAGGGCGTAACCTGACCCCCGTTGTCGTCGAAGAAAGAAGACCAAAGAAAAGGAAAGGAAAGGAAGAAAAAAAAAAAAGAAAAGAAAAGAAAAGAAAAATACTACTTGTAATAGTGGTGAGCGGCCCTAATGGCGAATTAGGTATTAATATATGTTAACAGTTTTAAGAAATGTTGATCAGCCCTAATGGCTAAATTATAGTAAATATTCTCCTATTTGAAGGAGAGGAAAACTTTGGTGTTAGATGATGATTATAATTAGGAGACCTAGGTTCTAAAATTCAGAGTCTTAAAATTTAAGGATGTCAAGGAAAATTTAATAGAAGAAAAGAAGAAGACGAAGAAGAAGAAGAAATATTTCATTAGAATAGTACGAGTAAGCCCTCGGTTGGCGAATCGGCTAATCGGTGAAATGATCAAATTAAAAACTCTATGAAAAAGGGGATCGTGTTGGCCTCTCGGACCAACAAGAGTCTTTAATTATAGGTGGTTCTTTGCTAAAGTTCCGTTCATTTGGCTGAATTTGTCGAATCCATTTCTCTTGAGAACTCAAAGTTTTAGTATACCTCCAAGTCAAATTTATTTTACGGATTGAAACAGTTAATTGAATTAACCCGTAAAACCCCCGCACATCTACAGTGACTTTGGTCATTAGTCCAGTGAAACTTTCAAAATATAAAACACCGATAACGGGTCTACTCAAATGATCCAGGGTGTTGGTCATTAGTCCGGAAAAACTTTCAAAATATACGGACCTTCAAATGATCTAGGGTACATAGTTCCGTGTTGATTAGTTTCAATTGAGCATTAACGAGGCCACGCATCGGCGATCTAGAAGCCGTGTTTCGATGCGTCCTAACGGCAACAACACTGCCCGACTATATCTGAATTTTAGTTGCGATAGCAACAAGTTACAATTCGACGTAGCTCTCAAATAAGCTACAAGTTCAATTCAAATCGGAAATATAAAAAGACTCTCAATACGCTGATACTCTAAATACTGTGCGCGTTTCGTCCGGAACCTGGGGGAGTTCCCGCTCTAATATATCTGACGACAGTGATTACTCATTATGAGAACTAACCCCGACCACTTTCCCGGTCGAACCGTACCCAAATCAAACTAATTTATGAACCACGTGTATAGCCAACGTCCTTGCGGTACTGAGCCGATGTAAAACTCTTCTGTCTCTTGTTAATATTTTAGTTGTACTGTGCATAAAAGTGTGTAGTGACAAGTGTGTAGTGGTAATGTATATTATTTATTATGACGACGCGATATTTATAATGCAGAATTAAAAGCTGCTTTCGATATGACTGGTGGTGGGCTGTCTCCGGCGGGACATAGATCTATATAGGGGGTACCCGGGGTACGAGTTAACGAACAGTGTTCGTGTCCTTCCACAACCCCCTATTACCTATGTTTCTGTCGGAGGGGAGCCTAATTCATCCGTTAGAATCGCAGAGTTAGCGGAGCTCATGATATCTCGCGATGTATGCTGCATTAACGGTGCAAGACTTGCGCCGTTTGTTTCAGCATCCAGTTGCGAGTGCTTGCCCATCGAAAACATGATTAGTGATTGTGGATTTTATTGATATTACTGATTATCCATCATATTCAGTATTAATGTTATCCATTATTTATTTATTGACATCCTTCAGTCTCCAAAACGAGGTGTGAAGGTAAATTAACTTTGAGCCTTGTTTTGGCGACTGCTTAATCGATGGGCAAGTAGGTATTTGTTTTTTAGCAGTGTTGAACATTGAAACAATTATAAAATGTTTATTTTTATCTTATATAACCAATAACGTATAATATGAATGACATATGCTATAGTGACGTAACATATATAGTGCAAAGAATTAGTAACTTGCGAGATGTGATTTAGTGATAATCGGCGTTAACATTTTGCAGTTTACAGTTGCGCAATGTTGGCGTCGATTGTTACTAACATTTATCTGAATTTAATACAAGTACATGTCACATATAAATTGGGTAGCTGAATGAAACTCGTGCCTCAAAATTTTCCGTTATTAGCATTGCAGTGTCCACGCCCTATACTGCGTTAACGACCGAAATTTTCCCAATATGCAATTATTATTTTGCTTCTAAAATTCTCTGATAATTAATAATATATCGTGACATGTAATTGTAAGATAACAAACCTCGCGCGCGCGGCGCTTACATCTGCACCTGAGAATCTCTCAGCAATGTGTGGCTGTCTGCGCGGCGGGCTGTGTATTGTGTATATAGCTGAATTTAAATTTAGATTTATTTGTAAATGTATAATAATATTAAATATGTTTTGATTGATTGTGGTAAATAAAAATTTTTGTTTTACTAAAAAATTTTTGTTTTACTAATATATGAACCTTATCTCCGAAGGTATCTATTTAATGAATTAATGGAAGTATTATTATATTTGAAGGCTTATTATACGACTCTATCAATTGTGTTCAAGTAACCATAAATTGAGACTGATTAAAAGCTCTAAAATCTAAAATATAAAATATAAATAAACCACAACGGCAGTAGCCAAAAAAGTAAGTTCACTTTCTTTTAAGAATGTTAGCAAATTCTAATGCTAGGAATTCAGTTAGGGCTAAAGTTGAAATCAACGCATGGAGTTAGATTAAGGTATAATCAATTGTCAAATAATGCTTCTCAGTACTGAGATCGTAACATTACTGGGCCGCTACGAACTGAAATGGATTTAATTAACATACCTAGTCTTTTCCTATTATGATATGGCTCTTGAACAATTTCACTTTCTCCATTTAGTGGAGACCATAATTGACCATTGTTAATGGTCTGGCCCGGCGAGTTTACCTAGCCAGGTGTACGTCTAGTACGCGCGCGTATAGTACTGCGTGACGCGCTTGTTAATTCACAAGTAGCTGATCCCTTGCCGCCTTCGGCTGTCGCGCGCTAATGCAAGCGAGAGGGCTCTGGTTAGAAGAATCAGGCGCGCGCTACTTCGTAGCACTTCGAGAAGGAAGCGGCGTGCGCTACCGCGCTACTTCGAACAAATTTAGACGCGTAACATCCGTCAATTTTTCCATAGCAAAGCATACATAGTTGCACGCGCAGCGACGTCCAACAACAAAAGAATAACATTGATTGACATTGGCTACGACATACGTCACGTGACGTCACAAGGGGGGTCTGAAACCAGGTTTTCGATCAAATGCTGCCATTTGTAGTCAAACGTCGCCAACAGTTGCTCTCGTCCAATGAAATCGCTGCATTTTGCAAGTTAGTATGCATAATTGAATTAAATATATTCATGTGATAAGCTTGGCTTACATAATGCAGCGATTTCATTGGACGAGAGCAACTTTTGGCAACGTTTGACTACACATGGCAGCGTTTGATCGAAAACCTAGTTTTATCTCCTCCTGTCACAGGAGGAGCTAAGTGCAAAGAAACTGCCACTAACTGCTACTAACTATCACTAACTGCCACTAACTGCCACTAACTGCCACAAACTGCCACTAACTGCTACTAACTGCCACTAACTGCCACTAACTGCCACTAACTGCTACAATCGCGCCCACGCATTTGCGCGCGACAGTAGCAGTTAGTGGCAGTTAGTGGCAGTTAGTGGCAGTTAGTAGCAGTTAGTGGCAGTTTTTATGCGCGTCGGGGTTTCAAATCGAGCGCTCATCAATTTTTATAATAGCAAGTCCGCAGCGTTTAGAGCTGCATTGTTGATTACTGGGCCGCGCTCACAGCTCAGCCTGTCATTCCGCCGAATCTCTATTCATTAATGAACATGATAGCCTGAGGTCCCCAGGGAACATTGTTGACTAAACGGAAACCAAACTGTGCACGTTGCGCTAGATGTCAAATGTTGCAGATAGCGTATACGTTTTTTAAAACTATGTTTTGATTTGATTTGACTTAACTTGTAGTAAACGGTCGGCCGTTTTACAACACGTCAATATGACTGCTTGTGTTACTGTTAGTTTCGACATTAAATATTTTGTTCTCGCATGAGTATATAAATGTTTGATATGAATTATGAAATGAGAAGTCGTGTATTGTGTAATTGGTAATAGATTCAGAAAACTCGTAAATGTGCAAGTATATGAATATTTATATCATATCCATTGAATTATAATTATATTCATGGGACCAGCAAAAGCTCACAGTTAACAGCATTTATTTTTATTTATGATAAGATGATAAGTTCGTTATGAGCAATTTTTAATTTAGTTCGTATCAGGCTAGGAGTCTAGTAATCGAGTTTTATTTGTTAATAAAAAAAACTTCTCTACGGTATTAGCAATTAGGTTAACTGCTGTGATAGATCGGAGCGCAGCAAAAAATTTAATAGCTTGTCCTGGACCGAATTCTACCAAATATTATCACTACAAGTATAACACTTTTCGGATTTAGAAGGGTGCTGTCCAGACTATGAGTATGTTAACAGTGCGCGGTGATATGATTGAAGCTGAAGTCAGCACTAAAAATTAAAGTAGATATTATTATTAGAAAATATATGAATTTGGGACAAAATAATTTACTATCGAAGGAAATAAATATTAACTTTTTGATAAGAAAAGCGATTACTAACTACAGTTACACAAACACTGCATGGCAATACGATTACAAATTGTTTAAATGTTAAATCCGGGTATCGCTATTAGTATTGTGCTATTGTGCCAAAATTACAATATCATATGGTCAATCGTAATCATTTGCAATTTGGAAGGCCCCTCTGCTGATATGTAAACGACCCCTTATATTAACTTGATTGTAGCAAACCGCGTGATGTTTATTGATCATCAGTTCGATAGGACGATAGTTATGAGAAAAGCTACAAAACTACAATTTCCATAACCAGTTTTAGAACTAAACGCTTGATTGACGGTTCAGAACTTTATTTGAATAACAGGGCCTCCCACGGATTAAACAGTTTTGTGCGGAGAAATAAGTGAAGAGAGTACGAAGCCAAGGAGTTCTCCGACAATTGTTCCAGCTAGCATCACCGCAGCAACGCCAACAGCAAGCAGGGACTTATCCATGCAACCTATACAACGCTGACCAAGAATGGACATGCCACGGTACCACTATAATATTTGCTTTGATTCTCCGTGATAGCACTAGCAGTAGCAGAATTTGCTGCTTGTAATTCCTGGGCGTTGCTGAACCTGTCATTCCGCCCTATCTGCTATAGGCATATTTTTAATCGCCATAATATGTTCAATGTTAAATCAATGTGTTTAACTTAATAAATACAAAAGCCTGAGCGAGGTACCGTTCCCAGGTAAATTCATCGTTGCAAGTTGAATTTGCGTTTCTGAAACCACTCTCTGCACTGGTAATTGTATTTAAAAGGGAACACAAAATGATGTACGTGACCAAAATTATTCCCCGCGCGACGCAACTAGATTCTCTTTCAGCATTAAGTTTCAGTTTCTGGGTAATTCGCGCGTAAAATCATATTTGCACGTGTGCGTTCCATGTTCTCAGAATTAGGCAACGGTAAGTTTAATCTTTAACTTTAACTGTTTTGAAACAGGTGCTGTTATTTCATGCTGGGAATCCCAAAAAGTGCTTGATCGGCCAGTTCATCATTGTGTCTTGCTAAATACTTGGTTAGTTTCATTATGCTTCGACTAATCATCACTGTTGGATTGGGGATGGTATTCAACTGTTGAGGGCCTACTGTAACAGCCATTGATACGCTTATAGTTATCAGACAGCAACTAACTGATATCCAATGGGTCTCAGCCATAGAACAATACAGGCTCAACGGTGGCTCGGAAAAGTATAATCTTCATGGTCTTATATATGATTTTGGTCTATTAGAACGAGTTTGAAGCCAAGATCACGACCTTCTATGACTTTTGCACAACACAGCTTCAATATAAGTAATGACAAACAGGTAGCGTATTCCCTTGCATAACTCCTGCAAGAATGAATTTTTCCATAGTGTCGAATCAGCCTAACTTATGGGCCTTGGAATACTATACGGATACCGTAGGCATGCTGTCAGTATGTTCATCAGAATACCCCGAGCGGGTCTCTCTCAACTGATAAGGATCATGCGGTTGAGAGTTTTGCTGACAATTGATGATGGTGATCCATTTAATGTAGTTGTCAGCCTCGGTGAGATTTCCTATTTTGGACATTGGGACAATATTGATAATCCGCCATGCATGAATGGGCGGGAGCATCTCCAATCTCCATCCACAATACTAATAGCAGTAGCACGGTTAAACAGATTAAGGATTATATTGTCAATATCGGTACTCTTTTTAGGATATCGGGTTCCACACAGTTGATGTCATTGTCAAAGAGTCAAAGTATGAGTATTTACTTTGATAGACACCCGGCTTAGTTGTAGTGAACGTACGGAACGCTCACTAAAAATAGTTTGTGAACGCGTTCGCTAAAAGATTTTACTGTTCGGAACATATAAAGGAACGTTAATCAGATTTAAAATATTAACACGTCGACACGCCATCGTTTCCCGCAATTTTACATGTTCTAGATGAGCTAAAAGAGTTTTAGCGCGCATGCATGCACGTTTCAGGCCCTAAAACTCCGCTAGTGTTTCTGGATAGAAGTCGACTATTTATGGCTTATGCTCAATTCTCGAGCCGATAATAGTCTTGCTTAAATTTTCAGACAATAGTCTTAAGATTCCTGTTGGTTTCATCGGTGTAATTTATTACAAATATTATCTGTTCACCTTAAAGTTAGCAAATTTTGCTTTTCGCAATTGAAACTATAAAAGCGATATGGTTAGTCTTGCCAACAAAAGGTGGCTCGAGCTCCATTCCCCCCTACATTCAGTAGGGTTTTGTGTTCACCCGGCTTATATATCAGGGATATGATCAACACACGAATCAGGATGTCTGGAAGGAGTTTCTAGATGTCATGGACACGTGGTGTGACGGCGCAACAAAGAAGAAGATACTTTCGCAGTACACGTTCTACCGAGAGAAAAGAGGCTTATTCTCTACTGACGCTGCCTCAAGTTTTAGCCAAGATTCTGACGGTCCAGTCTCTTGGTGGAGCAACTTCGGTTGCGAGGTACCCGAACTCGCAACTACAGAGTTTTGCAATGAAAGCGCTGTCGCAATCGACATCAGCCTCACCCTGTGAGACGAATTGGAGCTTGTACGACTGGACGATTAACAAAAAAAGAAACCGCCTCACAGTTAACAAGCAGCGAGACCTTATTTATGTTAACGCAAGTTTGCGTCTTATGAAAAATTCACGAATTAAGGAGCAATAATTTCATTATTATTTGCTTATTGCTATACTAGTGACTTATTTTTATTCATTATTGTTTATTTACTGTCTAATTCCGACAACATAGTTTTATCTCATTGTATCCATTTAAAGTTAAAAATGGACATCAAAATGAACGCTCGGAGCCCGGAGGCATTCAAACGTTTACGTACGGGCGTTGACTTGAACGTAAATGGGCAGACTATTTAAGGTTAAACGGATATTAATATATGTACGCTATGCGGATGCCCTAGCTGGGGCCTCTTCTCAGACTCTCAAGCGTTCAATTTGAATTTGTGTCCATTCAAAATTAAAATTAAATAAAGTTCAATAAGATAAACTTATCATTGCTGGTTTGATTTTGGAACCTTCTCTAGACCTAGTAATTTTGGATTCCTAAGTTATGTGCGAGAATAGCTTCCCAGTCCCGCGTCAAAGTGATTATAGATTATCCTTATTTTTAAGGGAATCGTTAGGTATTCGTATACTTATAGTATAGTTTTACTATTACACGTACGTGACCAACATTATTCCCCGCGCGATGTAATTACAAATTAGATTCTCTTTCACTTTCAGTTTATTTCAAAAACAGATTCGCGCGTTAAATATATTCAGTTTGCGCGCTTTTGGTACTCCCAAAAGTACGTCAAAATGCAACTGTGAATTGCATTATTATAAATTTATAGTCATACGTAATAGGCTCCATGACATTGTCCACAGGACTGGTCACCGTTAACCTTATTTAACTTAAACTGGTTGGAAAACGCGGATGTGTTATGAAAAATAATGTTTATCGCTTTGCCATTCGGCCGGTAGAATTAGATCAGAAAACCACGCGGATACCGATAAGACGATAAAACAGTTATCGAATTTTATACCTTCACCTAAGGCTAATGGTAATGCAACGCTAATGGAATACCTTGATCAGAAAGAAGTAATAACTTTTGCTTTTGGCAAGTCTAAGAACCACGATAATTTTCAGCGACATCAACGCTAAAACCGGAAAAGATTTTCACTTCAAGATCTACTAAGAGAAAGTAATGACATGTCGGTAGGGATCGCGACGTGATACAAATAGTATAGTATGGTATCTACCTTAAGTTATGGAACTGCTGAAGGTAATTCTTTAGAAGGCTTACATCTCGATCCCGGGGTGCGGATAGAAGAAAAACATTATTTATAGTCTTGGACACTTATAACTAGCTGATAGCACAGACTACGTTTTTGTTAGAAAGAATTAGGGTCCGCAGGAAACCATTGTAAACTGAGAACACAGAAGATGGCAGTCAGGATAAATTTTATGTCTGTCATGTACAATATATAATTATAGGAGAAACAATATTGTATAGAGAATATGTTATAGAAAGATATCATGTACATAAAGGTAAGTATACTTATTGGTAGTTGTGGAACACAACAAGAAAATTGAGAATAATCTTGTGCGAGGGTAGGGACCCAGATGTCGTTTCTAACCCAAATAAACTTTATAAAGGAGGCTTCTCATCAGTAGCCGCACCTCCTTACTCAGTTTCTGAACTGGAATTCTATGGGCTTCCAGACGGCCAGACCGAGTATTACCATCCCATCCTTCTAGAGTTCATCACAAGTAGCACCCACCTTGAAGATCTTTGACACCCAGACACACCCCATTGGCGAACAAACTTTGGATATAATCTTACATGCTCCCGAAGGAATCCCTGGTTTATGGTCTTTCTCATCGTCACCAGCACTTTCGCTAGAGTCACCAGCCCTTTCACTGGAGTCATCAGCCCAATCACTGAAGTGTATAGAAGTAAAGTTGTGTATTAGATCAATTTCTAATTGGTCTAACATTTAAAACTAATTCGTGCGTAAAATCAAATTCGCACGTGTGCACTTAATGCAGTTCTGGTCACGTACCGGTAACTTTAGGCTTTAACTTAAACTGTTAGGAAAATAGATGTGTACATGAAATATAGTACCGTAGAATGGGGGAACTTCGCCTTGTTTTACAGCTATTTCATGTTATTTAGAAAATACGACACGAGTACTTGAAAAAGTTTATAGCTCATATGAACAGGATTGGTAAAGCAAATGTTTTCGTATGAACCACATCAGCCAGGCATAAATAGTCAGCTAGATTGGTTCCACTGAAATCAGGGCGAATTTACCCTGCAATACGGGGTAACCTCGCCATTCTGAAACTATACCATATTCGGTGCTAAGCACCATACCACTTGAAACTCAATTATATTTCCTTGCAGTTGATATACCTGCCAATTTTACTTATCTAGCTCTAGCCTGCGTGTTACAATGGGCAATTTGGTCGCCGGGGTAACATTGCCATGCTGTGGGTAACATCGCCGGGATGAAGTAGAAATGTAGTCGAACTTCGCCAATACACGTGCGTGACTTTGCCAGCCGCGCGCGAATTTCGCGCCAAACTTCGCCAAACAAATGGATCAGAAGATCAGGGTAATTTCGCCACACACAAATTTGAAAACTTTATAGTATCAGTTGTGTGCATCTGATGCACACAACTGATATTATAAAGTTGAGAATTTAGTTAGCCATGATGCACTGCATCATGGCTAACTAAATTCTCAAGTATGAGTTTGACTCTGACTCCACCCTTGGGAGTCTAAAAGATACTGACCCCTCACCAGATGTAGAGGTAATAAACCTGGGCGAAGAGGAGCAAGAGTGCCCCAGCACTCCAGCAACAAGTTCGAGCATCGGTATCCCAGCAAGCTCAAAGAGGAAACCCTCGTTGGAGGTAAAGAACGAGAGGCAGAGAAATTCTCCTACCTCATCATTTCAACCCAAGGCAACACATAGGGAAGAACTGTTGCAGGATCGGGCAGAAGAGCTTCATCAAGCAAGAATGGGGATTCTGGCAATTCAGCAAATTGAGATGCAGCAAATGCAAATGCAGCAGGCTGAAAGGCACGAACTTTGGTTGGAGATTCTAAGGGTCCACAGGGACAACCTGGTACCAACGGCCACCTCTACCGATCTGCCTTTCTCGGCTGGCCTTCTCGCGGAGCTTGAGAATGGAGACATAACGGATTTATCGTAATTTTTATTATTTTTATTAAGATTGTTTTTAAACGCTACTACTACTTTTACTCTTGAAACACTATGGTTTTTCTTTGTTCCACACGGCACTAGTATATAATAAATAATAAACTTCAGATTTTAACGATTACATTTACTCATCAAACTATTTTAATTTTTGTGAGGGTCAAAAGTATCAAAACTCGTGTCGGAAATATCAAACACATGATGTATATGTGTGACTGCTACGTATGTAAACTGTGAAAGTAATATTTTAAGTAGGAGGTCTGTAGTTTAAGGTTGATATAGGTGTACCTTAAAAATATCCGTTTTAAGTGTGAGTTTAAGTACCAACTTAAGCGTGAGTTGATTTGGTGAATACCAAATTTAAGGGATTTTAAGTGTCACCCTTAAAAATTAAGGGTGACACTTAATCGGGAATTTGGTGAATACCATTTTAATAAAGTTGCCACTTAAACTCCTTTTTAAGTCCGACCTCATACTTAAAACGCTGTTTAAGTATGACCTAAAGGTTGGTGAATACGGGCCTAAGACTATAAATATCTAAAAAGTCAGTTTCACGAACTGAAGTATTATTTTTATTAGTAATCATCTCTGGAGGATATATTTCACTTAAAACTCGTTCTAATAGACCAAAATCATATATAAGACCATGAAGATTATACTTTTCCGAGCCACCGTTGAGCCTGTATTGTTCTATGGCTGAGACCCATTGGATATCAGTTAGTTGCTGTCTGATAACTATAAGCGTATCAATGGCTGTTACAGTAGGCCCTCAACAGTTGAATACCATCCCCAATCCAACAGTGATGATTAGTCGAAGCATAATGAAACTAACCAAGTATTTAGCAAGACACAATGATGAACTGGCCGATCAAGCACTTTTTGGGATTCCCAGCATGAAATAACAGCACCTGTTTCAAAACAGTTAAAGTTAAAGATTAAACTTACCGTTGCCTAATTCTGAGAACATGGAACGCACACGTGCAAATATGATTTTACGCGCGAATTACCCAGAAACTGAAACTTAATGCTGAAAGAGAATCTAGATTGCGTCGCGCGGGGAATAATTTTGGTCACGTACATCATTTTGTGTTCCCTTTTAAATACAATTACCAGTGCAGAGAGTGGTTTCAGAAACGCAAATTCAACTTGCAAAGATGAATTTACCTGGGAACGGTACCTCGCTCAGGCTTTTGTATTTATTAAGTTAAACACATTGATTTAACATTGAACATATTATGGCGATTAAAAATATGCCTATAGCAGATAGGGCGGAATGACAGGTTCAGCAACGCCCAGGAATTACAAGCAGCAAATTCTGCTACTGCTAGTGCAATCAAGGAGAATCAAAGCAAATATTATAGTGGTACCGTATGGCATGTCCATTCTGGGTCAGCGTTGTATAGGTTGCATGGATAAGTCCCTGCTTGCTGTTGGCGTTGATGCGGTGATGCTAGCTGGAACAATTGTCGGAGAACTCTTTGGCTTCGTACTCTCTTCACTTCTTTCTCCGCACAAAACTGTTTAATCCGTGGGAGGCCCTGTTATTCAAATAAAGTTCTGAACCGTCAATCAAGCGTTTAGTTCTAAAACTGGTTATGGAAATTGTAGTTTTGTAGCTTTTCTCATAACTATCGTCCTATCGAACTGATGATCAATAAACATCACGCGGTTTGCTACAATTAAGTTGATATAAGGGGTCGTTTACATATCAGCAGAGGGGTCTTCCAAATTGCAAATGATTACGATTGACCATATGATATTGTAATTTTGGCACAATAGCACAATACTAATAGCGATACCCGGATTTAACATTTAAACAATTTGTAATCGTATTGCCATGCAGTGTTTGTGTAACTCAAGTTAGTAATCGCTTTTCTTGTCAAAAAGTTAATATTTATTTCCTTCGATGGTAAATTATTTTGTCCTAAATTCATTTATTTTCTAATAATATAAAATTGGTTTAAGACCAATACAATGTCAATAAGTCATGTGGCATGTAAGGCGCCAAAGACAAATTGCTAAAAGGCGCGGCGCAACTGCTGAAAACTGCTACAAACTGCCACTAACTGCCACTAACTGCTACAAACTGCCACTAACTGCTACAAACTGCCACTAACTGCTGCAAACGGCGCGCGCAGTGCGTGGGCGCGATTGTAGCAGTTAGTGGCAGTTAGTGGCAGTTAGTGGCAGTTTGTAGCAGTTAGTGGCAGTTAGTAGCAGTTAGTGGCAGTTTGTGGCAGTTAGTGGCAGTTAGTAGCAGTTAGTGGCAGTTTCTTTGCACTTAGCTCCTCCTGTGCTGTGACGTACCCTTGTAGCGCGATGCAATACTGGGTCGCGCGCGCATCAAATAATGATTCTCGCACACTCAATAAGGCTTCTCACAGCTAGATCGGCGAAATGCACCACTGTGCCTCACCGAGCTGCGAATGATTGACATCGTGAATCAAAACGTACGCGCGCAACCAATTACAAGGCCAGAATTTGATCACGCTCAAAGTGAGCGTTAATTGACGATGTCAATTCATGGCAGCTCAGCGCGGCTCAGTAGCGCATTTCGCCGATCTAGCTGTGAGAAGCCTTATTGAGTGCGCGGCGCGGCACAGTAACGCATCGCGCTACAAAGTGAGCGCTGTACTCTAAAACACGCGTTTACGATTGGCCAAAACTGCGCCACGTGATATATTTTTAGCCAATTAGGACGTCAGAATTGCATCATCTGAGATGACACACATATCATATTATTTCGAGAAGAAAGCGGCGCGCGCTACTTCGAAGAAATTTAGACGAGTAACATCCGCGTCAAATGAAAAAAGCGCCACAAACAGGGAGTGGCGCGTTAAATAAATTAAAATTGTTCGCTTTTTTGTTGTAGCTAGATGAACTAGACGATCAACCGCGCGCATCAAATATTACTGGGCGGCGCTCAGCCTGTAATTTCGTTGCAGCTTTATTTAGCAGCTTTATGTTTATAAAATTATAGCCTGGGATGTACTATACAGAAAAATCAAATAATGTTTTTTTGTGCAATCGTATAGTTGACGGATATTACTTTCGCTCTTCTAAATTTCTTCAAAGTTGAAAGAAGCGCGCGCTGCTTTCTTTTCGAAGTATTTGTAGGTTTATGTTCTACCAGGGCGCGCGCCGAGTTGGAACAAATATTCTACAAGTATCACCCGTTAACGAAATATTAGCTCGATGGCCTGAGCTCTGCAAGTGCTACGAAGCTGCGCGCAGCTGATTAGTTAGACTTTATTTGAAGTACATCGTAGGTTCATAACGCGTATCAAGACGTGCGCTGGAACAGACTTGTCGACGGTCTTGGAATATAATATTTGGTCAAATATATATAATATTAGGAACAAATATAATATATTCACTATTTTAAACAAATATTTTACGAGTACAGTATCACCTGTTAAATTTTATTTAGCTTCCTCATTTACAATTTATTGCTCACTTCCAGCTTCTTAAATGTTAAAGCTTGAAATTAGCACGCGCACAAATTTTTTTTGTTTAACTGAGAAATAAAACATATAATAATTTTTGATTTTCTGAGCGTACTGAAGATGAAAACTATACTTAATGCACATAACAGGGAGATTAAAGTGCAAAGAAACTGCTGCTAACTGCTGCTGCTAACTGCTGCTGACTGCTGCTAACTGCTGCTATCGCGCGCGCGCGCGCCATTTGCAGCAGTTAGCAGCAGTTACTAGCAGTTAGCAGCAGTCAGCAGCAGTTTATTTGCACTTTAGTCTCCCTATGAATGATGTTTTTATTGATCGTGAAACTTATGATAATTTTATTATTTACTGACTATTTACCAGTGTTGTGTGAAGCATGTAGGGCTAGTAATGTAATGCATCAGTGGTATATAGTAAGTGAGGGATTATATATATATATATAAATAATTCTATGTTCACCATTCATGTTAGGAAAAAAAATTTTTTGTATCATGTATTGCTTAAGATCACAGTATAAATGTAGATGTATGTAGCTCTGCTGTCTGCACTGCCTTTGCATGCAGCGCCTGTCAGGTATATAATCAAGAAAACAACAAACTTTCAAGATTGAAAAAATTGATGTTTGTCAGTTTGTGGATAACCTGCGACATTGTTCCTAGGGATTCACTTAAGTACTACATTTATTGTGATTCCTTTCTGTCTTCCATCCATGTCACTCATTTTAGAAATAGCAGATTACATATTTTGCTTATTTGTTGCACTTTTAATTAGTATTTAAAGCAAGTGAATCATGTTGCATGTGCCTAATAAGTGATACTGTTGTTACTTTTGACTATGATAAATGTCATGAAATTACAATTTTTGATTGATGTATTAGTTACATGGAGGTTACTATACACCACATTAAGCTTTACAGCTCTAATCATCTAACTTTGCTGCTTAACTCGTCAGTAGCAGAAAATCAGTACAGACGCACCCAGCTTCGTCCTTTTGAGGAGGTAGAAAGTTTTAAAATAAATGACACATTCCAGAGTAAAATCATGGGACACCCATCATTTGGCTATGATTAAGATGCACATCTTTATAGTACAATACGTGTACAATGTTACTGATCCAAATTACTATTCCTCATCCCCTGATTGTTACACCACTGCCTCATGTTTGGTCATTTCACCACCTTGCACAGATCTTATTGCTGTGAGGTGTATTGGAAAAAATATGCTAGAGAGCTGTTTCAGCTTACTTTTGTTTATTCTGATTGCATCATGGGAAGCCAAAAGTAGCTAAACACCATGGATGATGCTACAGAGTTACAGGCACAAGATTGTAACCTTTTCCAATCTGTTACTCAATGGTATAACTTTTAATAGATATAATCAGGTTTTTATGACTTTTGATTGTTGTTCATATTTTTCTGATGATTTGGATTGCAATACATGTCACTTGTCGAACAAATTTTAATAATAGTTTATCTATTCAACAAACTTTTAACAGTCAGTTTGATTTTTTAACGAAGTTTGTAATTATTTGGTTTTATTGCAGGCATTTTTTGTAAATCTGCAATAAATTCAATCTATCTCCGTTCTTGATTTGCTCAGAACCTGTATAATCTCTATCAGGGGTTACAGAGGTTCCAGAACTCTTACACCCACTGCAACAAATGATTTGGACCTCAACCTAATCAACACTCCTAGTACTTCTTAAAAGGTCAGGGAGTGCTTGTTGGGTGAGGATCTGAATTGCTTGTTGTAGTGATGTCAGTTTGTAAATATGGTGAACTCTATTTTTAATTTACCAATTCGTAAATTGTTAAGGTTTTTTTTCTACCCTGGTTTTTAAAACTTTCTACCGTTTTATTGCATTTATTGTATTAGTTTTTATTTTTCAAAGGTGTCCAAACTTATAGCAGGACATTTTTTGAAAACATTTTTCTTTTATATAACTTTTTAATCTATCTCTGTGTTACTTACTGATAAGATTTTCCATTCAGCATGTCATTTTCGTTAAAAGCATTAGAATATGAGCAAGTCGAGAGATTAGTAGGACTCCTGAACAAACAGCTCCCTCTACATGGATGTGGAAACTTCCCCACCCTGGAGGTATGTTTACTTTTAACAGTTAATTGTAATTGAGCTACCAAATGTGGCCTTAGTTGCAGAATGTTTAACAGTTTGCAGTTTATTATATGCAGCCACAGCCTACAATCTGAAATAGAACATATTACTTGCAGGTATAGTAGTAGACGATAGGTTAGTTATTAAGATATAATGTAGTCAAGTGTAAAGGCTTCTGTTGCTTTCGTAAAGACCACCTTTAATGGTTCATAACTATTAAGAATTTATTCAATTTTACGATTATTTGCTTAGGTATGGGATTTGTAAGAGCTGCAGATTAAAGCTCCAGTCCTTTTTTTTTTGTACAACATTATATAACCACTAACCAGAGCATGACATCATTTTAAATATGGTAGTTCAACAGTTTAGTCCATCTAAACTTAATAGTATTACTTCACTTTGCCGGCAGCTTTAGTTTCTTGAAGCAATGTAATGATTAGATCCATTATTAAAACAATTTAAAATACTCGCTTCTTAATGGGATTCAGAGAGTTCAGGAGCGGAAGCTTTTGTGCCAAGCTTTTGTATAAATGCAGGTACATGCAATTTTACCCCTCTAAAATCAATGACGTCAAATACTGGTTTATTCAAAGACCTAAGTGGTCGAGTCTAACATTAAGTCACGTTTGACAGGGTATTTTTCGTTTCCAGACAATCTCAGATTAGAGGAACCTGTAGCTCTGTCTTGACATCCCTGATTTTCAGGTTACCCTGGAAGCAATGGTAAGAGCTGTCAAGTCCTCCCTACAAGAACAAGGTGTAGAATTAAGAGATGTCAGGTTAAACGGATCCGCAGCAAGCTACGTGGTGGCAGACTCAAACATTGACACTTACAACGATGTGGATCTTATTTTCGGAGTCAATTTGGATGAAGCAGATAGTTTCAAGCGTGTTAAGGAGGCTGTTGGAGAGAGTCTATTGAAACTTCTTCCTGAGCAGGTAACTCTCATAACACCCATCTTGTAACACCCGCTACAATCTGTCAGGAAGATCGCGTCATGATTGCTAAGTCCATCTAAACATTATCTTGACAGTTCAATCTTTTTACTAGCACGTAATCCTTGTAGGTGTCCAAAATGCGACTGAGATCCAAGATGATGGTTGACGCGTATGTGAACAAAATGGTAAAGGTGGCCCAAGGGAACGACTGTTGGTCTCTCATGTCTCTACATAACGAGGGGGGCTGCAATGTTGAACTCAAGTGAGATTTTTAAAGTTTACTAACGTTTTCACTTTTTATCCGTGCTCTTAGGTTTTAACCGAAATTAATCGGCCCTTGTACTGCTAACACTTAAAAGATTGTCTGATTTATGATTTTCCACAAGAACAATGTTTTCCTAAAAGAACAATGTTGTGACTTTGCCATTTCCCTGCACACAGGACTTACTGTCTTACTCTCAAAATCATTGTATGTGATACGATAATTGACTAATGACTATTCTACCATTGTTCTGAGAATTAAATTCGAAAATAACCAGTGTGACGCGAAAATATATTGTGTTTTGTACAGTAACCCGTCGCTGTAATTTAATAATTCATATCATTGTAGCTACTGTTCATTCCACGTGATGTATTTATATTATAAGAAACCGTAAATAATGGTTACAATATGATAAAGTTGGGGAAAATGACGGGTAAAATGACGAGTAAAATGACGGGTATCACTATGACCAGTATGACTGATAGTATAAATCCTCTGCCTAGTGTACAAATGAGTTGCGAGCTCGTTCTCAATAGGGTTATTAGTTGTAATTAGTTGTAATTAGCGCTAACACGGGCAAACATGTCAACTCAGCATGTAAACAAGCAATCTCTCCACGCTCATAAGTATTATAGATATACTAGGTTAAGATACTGAAAGTAAAAAACTACCTACTCTCATAGTACTCTCTAAGCTTTATTTAACATGACCAGCGTCAGTACTCAGTACCCAATGGAATGTCTTCTTCTCTCAACCAATAGGAACAGTAGTTGGCAGAGTGCCAAGTGATTAGCACAACAGTTATTTGTAAATTGGTGTTTATGAAGGGCTTCTGAACTACTTGTCGAGTAACCCTGCAAATTACCTGTGTAGTAACCTAACAAATAACCCCAGGTTTGTAGATAAGATGAGGAGACAGTTTGAGTTCTCCGTGGACAGTTTCCAGATTTACCTGGACCCCCTCCTCTACTACCAGACCCACTCTACCGTGGACATGTCCAAAACTTTCTACCCCACAGTGTACGGAGTCAGCTTGTATGGAGATTTCGAGGAAGCGGTGTGTAACTTTACTTAATACATTGGACAGTCTGTTTACTGCGTGCGAATAGAGGCATAAATATTAAATATATGGTGTGAAGTATTATAATATTATACGCATATTATTTGGCGAGAATTAATAAAGTTTCCTTAAACCTTACTTCCTGTGTAATGTGTAAGTCTAATGTACAATGTTTTACAGGCAGGGCACTTGAAGGAGCACTGGATAGACACGATCCAACCAGAGGAGATCCGAGGAGGAGGACTCCTCAAGTACGCCAGGCTCCTTGCTTCAGGGTACAAACCTCTCTACCCTGCCAAACTGGCCAGGATGGAACGGTACATGTGCAGCCGGTTCTTCATTGACTTCCCTGACATCGACAAACAAGGTTTGTTACTCGACAAATATGTGAACTTTTAAAGAGCTGTTTACTGCGCTGCACTTATGTGCAAACTGGGAAATTCTTAGGCAACAATTCGGCTCCTTTTTTGTTCAATAGCAGCGAATATTCGGCAAAATTGAGTTTAACTTTTCAAGCCCCTGTTGTTAGCTTAACTTGCCCCCTCTCAGGTGAAGTGATAGAGAAGTACCTGGTGGGGCACTGCAGTGCGAGTCGTGGCACAGTGGAGTGTGCACGTGCACGCTACACATACCTCATGGTGCTACACCGCGTCATCGAGCAAAGCACCGTGAGTTACGCTTATTACGAGTTATACTTATGTTTTACGTGTTACACTTATGTTTTACGTGTTACACTTATGTTTTACCTCTCTTTTATGTAATGTCGACAACAAATCTAGGCGACTTGTAGATTAGTGTGCTGCCAAAACTACAATAGCTAATCTGTGGGTAATAAGAATCCAGTAGAGCAGTAGAACAGTGATAGTGTACTTTAATTGTGTACTCTTCTTTACAGACCATGTTCTATACAATGCTGCTGTACACGTGTTGCAGTGCAATAAGGCTATACACTGCCTCCCCACGCTTCTCTCATTGTGAAACCTAATGTGTAGGCTCATTTCTCTGGGCATCGATGGAGAATCTTCTCGGAAATATTATCTAAGTTCAAACACAAGGATTTATTATTTGTGTTAAGGCAGCAAGCTGGTATGGTTGAACGAGCTTCCCTCTTTCCCTGTTCTAATAATAAAATAATCAGTTATCAATAAACAGGCTCCACCAGTACAGCAGTAAGGCTCGATAATGCTGTCAATTAGATTAGCATGTCAAGACAGCACGCAGCCACGGTATTACCATACTTGGGCATATTGTAGCCGTATTTAGGCTGCATCCCACTTATTGTATTAGGTGCGCGTACTTACCAACTGTCACTATACCTTTAACTAATCTTTACACTGGTAATAATGGTTATAGCAGCAAATACACAGCATGTGTATTTGCTGGTTACTCTGACTTTTTTTGGATAATTTTCACATGTTAAGATCTTATATTGGGACGTGAAATTCAACACCTTGTGAGATAACCTAAGATTCCGGATTCGCTTCACCAGTAAACTGCAGTAATAATGCGGGTAATTATTGAAAATTTGCAGGTTTTTGTCAAATAATTAATTAACCTGGTCCTGATAAGCGAGGCAAAGTAATTTAATTCGTAAAAAATAATCGCCTTGAAGGAGAAGTTTCTAATAAGATTAAGGGTCCCGGACTTTCAACCATATTTAGACATTACAGTGAGCATATTTGGGCATGAAATTAGGAGCAGTGCAGTGGCACACGACAGCCTGCGAACTGAAATCTGCACTGCAATTCTGCAACTTAAGACCTAAGATAATAATATTATGCATCTAGACGCAAGTGCTGGGAAGTGCTGTGCAGTTGTCCGCTTATCAACAGGAGAACTAAGGACACAATTAAAAAGTAGCACTGATAAACAAACTCCTTCCCGGATATTATTTGGTACTAATCCGGGGCAGGAACCTTGTCTGGGTTTTTATTGTTTTAATCAGTTGGTTTAAATAATCTAAGTAACCCTGACTCTGCCTGGTTTATTTAACCTAAATAACCCTGCCTCAGGTGTGTCTGATGAGCCACGAGCGACGACAGACCCTGCGGTTCATCACTCAGGCCGCGTGTGCATGTCTGAAGCAAGCGAACGCCAACTCCACCAGCCCCTCCAGCATGAGCAGCTCCTCCTCCTCCTCTGCATGCAGTTCTCCCGTCAAGAACCTTAACTTCAGGTCCAGGCGGCACTACAACAGCAACAACAGGGACTATAAGACGTGTTACCAAGGTAACAAAGACTATAAGAGTCGCATATCACCCACGGCCCTCCCCTTCATCCCCGGCCAGCTCCTGTACAGATGTCAGAGTTAGCTGACATGTCATAATATAGACTTTCAGACAAATTGGGGCGGGCCACGCCGTCTTCTAGCGCAGGGTCTGGGTCACACCGCCCACGTGTCATACAGCCGGGGTCGCGCCCACGTGCGGTACAGCGCAGCACATCTAGCGTTCAGGGTTGCCAGCAAATAAACCTTTAAAGAACAGCATCTTACAAGGTTTCCTTTCAAGTGGTTTAAGAATGTTGGTTTAAAAAGGCTCCTATAAAGAGGACTTTAAAAACCTTAAATTTTATTTTTGACGACCCTCAAAAAACAGACGGCCCTAAACAGCCTTTATACCCTGAAAATTGCTGGTGACCCCAGTTCCCGCGTAGCTGTGTGGCACGTCATGTGACCGAATCGGGAAACTGTGCTAGAAAACGGCTCAAAAGGCACTGGTCTGCCGATAAAAGAACTTGAATTTAACATAATGGAGTTTTTAAATCATTTTAAAATGTGGTGAAAGCTTCTTTGTTACATGTGATTTAAATTTTAATTTGCGGACAGAAAATGTATATAATATAAAAACAAAAAATGCTAAAAACTGTTTTAAATGTCTTTTGAAATAAAATCTTGATTGATACGGAGTAATGGTGCAATTAGGTACTAATTGATTAGTAATTAATTACTAACGTGGTTCCAAATTTTCATTTGTACTGATCATCGTACACGGCTAGGCGTATTTAATAATACTAAAATAGAACTTTCAGCCATAACTATTTGGAAACAAATATTTGGTAACAAATATTTCCATATTTGGGCATGGTTGTAACCATATTTGGACACATGAAAGTGTTGAAGGTTGAACTGGACAGTGTTTTTGTCACATATAACTATTCTGATGGAAATGTACGAGAATACACTTGCCAGGAGTATACATGCATTCTTTATCACATGGAGTAGAGTGAGACCTTTACAAGAAGGACTCGAAACTTTATAAATAATACGAGGACCTGAAACCTTACATTATACACTGTGCGTCAGTACAATGAGAAAATATCATGAGATATAGTCAATAATATAGCAACTCACACATACCATGTATTAGTACATTTTTCAGAAAATCATTTAAAGCACCTTGGAGTGAAAATTTGATGTGTTTAAGCTTTCAAAACTTTTTGTACGACTTTTGTAATTGTTCTTTAGTTTTTAAAATGTGAAAAGTAGATTGTAATCTTAATTATTGTAAGATCAGCGGAAAACTTGAAAAACATTAAAAAATGGATAATCGAAGAAATTAAGCAGAAAGTTAATGATTTTTCAGGATATTGGTTTCGTTCGATGATTTAAATTTGCTTGATTTGAAAATTGTAAATTGTGTAAAAAGTTTATACTGATAAGATATGAATAAAGTGATAAGGTTATATGTGCATTGTGCATTGTGCATTGTGCGTGTCATCTAACTGAAGGGGTTTAAATTTTAGATTTCCAACCCTCACCAGTCACCACACTTATATTGCTCAGGAGTGTGGTTTCTAAAGATCTTTTAATTAGATATTACACCGAGACGCACGTGATACCTAAATAAGGAAATAAGCACAAGGATCTACTAACACTATTATGATATATTCTATATCTTATACTTCGTGTAATGAACGGTTTATCAGTAATCAAGTTATAAAAATGGATAATAAATGTAGCAAAGTTATAGTAAATTTGGAAGATTTATGCGATAAAGATAAAGATTGTTGATACATGATTTATAATAAGTTACTAATTAATTAGTAATTGGCTGTGTAGTCTCAAACGATGATTGGAGATGTTTTAGTTTCTGTAATAAATAAAGAGGATGATACGTTATAATATTATATGATATAAATACACTAGAATCCCTTTTTATCAGCTTTTAGAGTAGGGAGAGAGAAAGTCGAGATTTGGTCCTCCTGTCACTTTTCAAACCAATGAATTATAATACTATAATACCTCCGCCACTGAGTGCTGCGCGCTATAATTCCCGACAGCTTGCTGGAGGGAATTTGCGGGCACGAAGTTGCGGAGGTATTATATTTTATAATACGTTCCGGTTCCGATTGCAGAAGGGGTGTAATCCGATACGTGCGCATCATACAATATAGTGTCTAATATATAGAACGCCAGTGTTATTTGTTTTGAAACTTGCCGCCAGCCAGTCTGAGTCTGGGCTGATAATACCCTCGCTTCTCTTGCGGGAAAAATGAGCAAATTATCAGCCCTCGGTGTCCCCGAGTTTTAGTGGATATAATTCCCGGAAGGTATTATAAGTTTTAACAGCCTTGAAAGGGGTTCTAGTGTATGCTTTCTATGTATTTACTATTTTGGGTTTTCTGGGCTTCAACGAGGGTGTAACGGCACGTTACAATATAATATGAAGATAATATGAAGATAATATAAAGATAATATTATTCCCTTATATGGTTCGCTGTATTTCTGGTTACTGTCCGCTGTTTAACAAAGATAATAGTAACTTGGTTTTAGGGCTCATGTTTACTATGATCTTGTTGCTTTATTGGTACTGTGTTATGAAATGTAGCGTGGAATTAAGGCTAGATAATTAAGGTACAGCGTGGAATTAAGGCTCACTACACTGCAGTTAACACTATAGCACCAAATTCTCACCATTCACACTGTAACACCCACCCTGGAGAGCATTTGTCACGCTTCAAACACCGTACTGCAACACTCCAAATACCGGCACCAAATACCGGCACCAAATACCTGGCAAATACCTGGCTAACCAGCGAGCAATTTCATCTGACAACACTCTGACAACACTCTGACAACACTCTGACAACACTCTGACAAGAGAGTGCAGAAATGTAAACTCCATCTGCAGGAACTCTGCTCTACTGTCTGTCAATGCTCGCTGTTTTTAGAACTCAGCCGTTAAAAAACTAAAAAAGAATACAAAAACACTCCGGCCAGTCCTTTTACCAAGAATAAAATAAAGATATTCACCATTGCGTAAATGAGACTCGGGCAGGCTCAATCATGTCCACTGTCCAGGCTAGGCTAAGATTTGTCCCTCCCTCCCAAGACCCAGGTACCTGGTACGTGTCCCCTCTTATATGATTGTCTCCTCATTATTTGATTATATAATGAGGTGATTGTAGTGTAGGAGGTGTGTGGCATTGCTTCTTCATAGGAGGTGTGTGGTATTGGCCATTGCTTCTCTTCTCTTAACAGTAATTAATACTAGCTTCATCGTAAATTGTGGAAACTAGATAAACTTTATGTAAAATAAGCAGCATCCAATGGAGTGCCAGGTAAAACCTGAGCATCCGATTGAGTTACAGTTCTAAATGTTTTAAAACTCTGGTAGGTATCTTAGATGCATTCCAATTTCCAGGCTATCTAATAATCTAACACCCAATCTCACGTACTCACCCAAATTCCAGGCTATCTAGCACCAAATTTCACGTACTCACCGAAATTCCAGGCTGTTAGTCCACGCTTTCTAAAAATTCCACGCTACTTTCGTTACTAAATGTACTCTTTAATAGGTTAAGATAATATAATGTAGATTTACTTGTTTTGACATGATAAGACGAGGTTGTTTACTGAGATGTTAAATGTTAAGCTGTGGAAACGTCATGTCTGTGACGTCATGCCCTGGTAACTGTGACATGGGAGCTGTATATTCTTTATTTGGTTTTTAACTGAAACATATATAAAAGTGTGTTGCCATGGTAGCACATTATAAACTGTGAACATTGTTATTGTTGTTATTTATTTTCACCACACTTTAAACAAATTGTTTTTATTTAAGGTTCCAATATCAGCCACAGAGTCTACCCTGGTATTTTCTGCAACATAATGCAAGAATTGAATGGGTCTGGGATAATAAGGTGCAAAGTTGCAAATCGCACCAGAGTATGTCCAGATTATAATAAACCGGATACCGGGACGGATTTCCTGTCGGTTCCCTGTGTTGGACGGGCTTTCCAAAGTTCGACAGGATAATATTAGGGTAATATCTCACTGAAATTGTGGGAATCCTAAATAAATTGATGATATCTAGGATTACAATAATTAGTGAAGTTACACCGCTCACTGGATTAAATATAGCTCCTTTATCCCTGACTACTTTAACACTCTACTGTCTCCGGTAAGTGAAGCAGTTTTATCAGATTTATCAACTGATTATTACGGGGGCTTGGGGAATATGGGAATTGGTTTTTATGATACTTTCAACAGAGCAGAGGGAAATCAAAACTATTTACCTAGGCACATACCACTTACCAGTAACTATTCGGGGGGTTTAGTATCAGAATAGTTAAGTAGATTTTGTACTTTAGGACAGGCCAAGGAGTCAGGTTTACAATCAATAATTACTTTCCAGCCAGGAATTAACATTGGTAACTCTTATAACTTTATAAGCACCCTCAATAGAATGTGACCTACAGTCTATAGTCATGCTAGAAAGTGCAGCTCAATGTTAATATCATCGAGAGAAGCCCCACGGTACGTGGAGCCGCTTCTGTCCAAAAGTTCAGCTACCCCTTGCACACTGCACACAATACAGCCTGCAGGCGTCTTGAAGTAGTTTACCAAGTGTGAGAAATTATGTTTAAAGTACAGTGACTGGAACTGTAATCGCTACAACTTACTCGTATCCTCACTCACACGTGCACAATTGTTACAACTTACTCACACGTGTCGCTAATACCTACAATATGGACTGATAAGTATTGTAGGTATTAGCTATATTATCTGGAGGGTGTTCTGGAAACAAATTGTAAGTGGTACGAAAGGGTACGAAAGACTTATGGTTATGAAGGCTGGCAGGCATTATGTGCATAATAACATATCATTATGTGGAGCCATGTTGGGAGTTAACAATTGGTCTGTTAATAAGTTTATTAATGAGTTATGTTCATAATAACTTTATAATAATAAGTTATGTTTATATAATACGTTGTGTTTATATAGTAAGTTATGGTACTCTTTTAAATGGGATGTTAGTCGCCTTGATGACCGAAACACCTCTTCAATTTATTCAGTTTGTACAGGGAGATGTATAAAGTAATGTTAATATGAACTATAATAATACTTTAAATATAATAGTACCTGCCTGCTAATATTATATTATATACTATATTTTGGACTGTAGTTACTCCTTCGTAAATATAATAGTTACCAGTGACCCAGCTGAGATGTGGGACCAAGTGTTTTAGAAAGCATTATTCCACAGTAATTATATAACCATTATATTATGTAACGATTGATAAGGACCCAGGATCCCACCACACCTGGTTAATAGTATCACGTGTGACCAATAGCTAGCAGGTACAGGTACAACGCTATACCAGTAGCTAGGTAGCTCTTTGGGCTGCCTTTTGTGGGTTACTCCTTCATAAAGTGCACCCGTATCACAGCTGAACAGGTTTTAGGTACGTAGGTTAATTTCTACGAAATATAGGTATGTTTCTCTAAATCAAGGTGAATTTATCTCAGGATTATAATACTAGTGCAGTTGTTACTAGTGACTCAGCTAGTGCAGATGTTCGTGACAGCTTTGTTAAATAAATCAATACAACACGGACTGATATAACAGCAGTTTTCTCGTCACAAGTTACAATAGATCTGGATACTAACTGGAAGCTGGTCGGTTAAATAACGTGTCCAGAAAGAGACGACCCACTAATTTGTAAACCGCACGTGCTACTGCGCGCACTAGCATAACATAGTGGCTAGTTAAGTATAATATCGGTCATGCTTCTGACACAGCATCTCGTCTGAATATTGCTACTTTTCTTGGGAAAACTAAAACTTATGTAAGGTTAGTAAATTCTGGCCTAGGATTAAGGATTGGCTTACGATTGCTGAGCTTACTGCTGGAATTTATTGGTTGAAACCATGTTTAAACTGGTGTTGTGTTGCAACATTTAATTACTTTATGTAAAATAAATATGTTATACAGCAGATCTGTCAAGACTCCAGTAAAGCAGTAACCAAATCAAAATACTTTGTTATAGTTTTTAAATATTATAAATATTATGACCATTATATTTTATAATATGACATAAAAATGTATATTTAAATGTTACTATATGCACATTGCACATAACAATGGTTTGTAATATTACTAACAATTCCATGCGTATGTAGAATGACATTAACTTGATTTTATAAATTAAATATAAGCTTTCTGACCGCAAGACATTGACTATACGATAAAATTAGACGCTATCATCTGTTGTTTTTACGGCATTAAATTAAAACGTTATATAAATGTAAGTAAGATTTCCCCAGATAGAGGAATTAAATTACTGAATGTTGTCTCTAAAACGTCAGGATATTGTAACGCTGTCTCTAAGAATATCTCTAAGCTCATACAAGTCCATTATACAGGTATCTAATTCTGACTTAACACGTGTCTCACGGTCCACAGCCAGCTATACAATGCGCTCGGGATCAAATACTTCAAATCCGGTGCTTTGATTGGTTATTTTAGATCCATTACGATTTGTTCAGAATTCCAATGATCTACCGGTTTCAGCAAAAAAAGATTTCGCAGCCAGTATCTTGCATAACTCAGCCGGTATCTTGCATAATACAGCCGGCTCTCTCTCAGCCACTAGCCGGATCTCTCTCAGCCACTAGCCGGCTCTCTCTCTCAGCCACTAGCCGGATCTCTCTCAGCCACTAGCCGGCTCTCTCTCAGCCACTAGCCGGCTCTCTCTCTCAGCCACTAGCCGGCTCTCTCTCAGCCACTAGCCGGCTCTCTCTCAGCCACTAGCCGGCTCTCTCTCAGCCACTAGCCGGCTCTCTCAGCCACTAGCCACTCTCTCCCAGCCACTAGCCGGCTCTCTCTCAGCCACTAGCCGGCTCTCTCTCAGCCACTAGCCGGCTCTCTCTCAGCCACTAGCCTGCTCTCTCTCAGCCACTAGCCGGCTCTCTCTCTCTCAGCCACTAGCCGGCTCTCTCTCAGCCACTAGCCGGCTCTCTCTCAGCCACTAGCCGGCTCTCTCTCAGCCACTAGCCGGCGCTTTCTCTCAGCTACTAGCCGGCTCTCTCTCAGCCACTAGCCGGCTCTCTCTCAGCCACTAGCCGGCTCTCTCTCAGCCACTAGCCTGCTCTCTCTCAGCCCTACATGACATATTTTATCCTCCTGTAAGGTGTGAGGTCTCCCTAACACTACCCCTACAAGGTGTGACTAGTCAAGCTGTTCTATCCTCTCCCACTGCAGCTGCAGAGCAAGCCTGCTGGGTCCGGGATTGGGAATACTGTGCTCTCGTTGGTTGACGCAGTGGGAATACCGTGTTTTGATTGGCTGAGGTGGGTCAAGTGGTTCAAATAGTCGAGTGTGGCCATGAGAGAGTAGGCCTGGTGTGTGTGTGTGTACTGTCACTGGGTGGAGTTGGTGGTTTATAGCCCTGAATATCACACATTCGTTTTATTTTAAGTTAATCCTGGTTGTGATATCATGTTTTATTTGTACAAACTGATTCTTTAAAGTGTGATCTCAGAGGCAGTTGACATCTTGGCAACAACCGTACACAACCTTACAACACTCCACCAGGCCTCCAAAGTGTGAAAAAATTGTATTTCGGAGTCTGGCATAGGAATGCTTGCGGAGTGTAGGAATGTTTGCACATTTTAACACGTGGTTTGCTGTCACGTGGCTTGACTCGGTCTCCAAGTACACACAAATATTATACACATACAGTTCCCACCGTAGTCAATAATAACAGCAATCCTCAGGAAATGGAGCTATTATCTGTCATAGTTTTGTGAAAAAGTAGACATCAGTTTAATCCTAAATTCTAAATCAACCAAGCAGAGCTTAGTGTACCTGTCTCAGAGTAATAATAGACTTATGATCCGGTCATCAAGGCGCAGACACAAAACTTTCTATTTACTTTATGTTTTACTGAAAGTTTTAAACATAATATTGTTAGATTATAATCATATTTTATTATATAAATACGGCTCTATCATCCTGCATTAGTTATTAGCTAGACTTGGCAGTCGGCACGTATAAATCTACGATACAGTACTATAATTTTGCAGCTTTGCAGTTAAATTTTGCAACTTAACACCTATTTATCCGGTATCCCTCTAGTTTCAACGGTTAAATTCGATTCCTGCATCTGTAAGATCTCCGAATTCTACAATTCTGTTTAACGGAATCTACAAAAATTATCGGCTACAGTAGTGGATAACAATATAAATTTAGCAGAATGTTTCAAGAACCCCCCTCCAGAATGTTTCAAGAACCCCCCTCCAGGTTTAACAAAATCATCTGTGCACCTTGCAGGATTAGTTGATTGCCCTTAGGGACTCTTCACATATTTCGAATATTTTGTGAACAACACTCTCGCTAGAGTTTAGACTCCCCTGTGTGTTTACTGTTTACACACTTCTCTATTCTGTGTACAAATTAAATTAGCGGAAACATTTCCGCCAATTCCGAGACCCCTCATCCTACTGACGTAGTGTATGTGAACAATCCTACACGTCATTCCAGGACAAACCCAGCTTGATCTACCATTATAGCTTTATACTTAATATAGGATGCACTCTTTCTGAAGTTAGATATTCTCCTGTTCCAGTGTAGTAGCCTAAAGTTAAATATTCTCCTGATATTGTCCTGTTCTAGGTGTTGAAGTAAGCTGGATGTTCCCCTGAACCCACTGTTTACTAATAACCAGGTAGGTTTAACCCAATACCACTGTAGTGCAGTAACATTGACGCCTCCCCACCCCAGTACGCAGGTGTAGGTGCCTAGTACACAGTGTAGTGTAAGCTAGTTCTAACTCACTATGTACATGATGTGTGGTATTTGTAGAGTCACTGTCGCCACGTTCAATGTTATAATATCAACTTCCAGCCCAGTTCCCCGGTTACTTCCCCGGCAGTGACAATTGGATATTGCTCTGTAGTCTTAATATCAATAAGCTCTGTATAGCCTATAATACAATGAGATGCGAGCGATTTATTATTGGCAAGGTCTAGTGGCTTTATTGTAAGACCTATGCCACAAAGATAAATACACGGAATCATCAGAAATTTTCACCAGAAACTATCACAAAGCTCAGAAAATTCATCATATAACTATTCAGAATTATGTGGCATTATTATACATAATGATAATATCTTTGTGTCCGTACTGTTATTATGAGTATTATGAGTTTAGATTGAAATTGGCTAATCTCCTCTGAATTGAATACAAATAACACACGTTATTGCCGACGTTTCGCCCCCATGGCTTCTTCAAGGCGGAACAAAAACTTTGTTACATAGTGACCTGGTAAATATCCAAATTAATACATAAAACTCTGAGAAACATTAAAAATAAATGGGAAGATTCTAAGCGGTAGAAAATTTTAAAGCAAAAGATAGATGTTAGGCCAAAGAATCTAGAACTGTCCAATATTTGAGAGCTAGACCAACGTACACAGAACAGCAACGAAAATAGCTTCCTACTCCCTAACATTTTCGGGGAAACTGAAAGGGTGCCACGTACATATATTTTGATGACATTTACATAATAGCCCATGTGGTCTTTTGCCACGAGTCTGCTTCAGGTGAGAGCTGAGTGTTTATTTTAGGAAGTAACTGCTTGATATACAGTGATTGCCAGATCATTCGGTCTGCATAATCCTTACATACTTTGAGGACTTCAAATTTAAATGGTTCGATAGGAATTTCTTTTATTTCAGGGTGTGACATGAGATAATGTTTCCCCATGGCTGTCTTGTTATTTTTATTCCTTACAGATTTTAGGTGTTCCCAGCATCTGTTGCGTTTGAACCTGCCTGTTTCACCACAGTACTTTGCATTGCAGATATTGCATGTCAGTTTGTACGCTATGTTCTTCTGCATACATAGATCATCACAATCATAGCACTTTGAAGCACTCTGTTTGTTGCATGGTGTAGGGTGTAGTGCTGATCTAGTGAGTATTTCTCCCAGTTTCTTGTCCGGATAAAATGATACTTTGGTTTTGTCCAATAGATCATTTTGACGTAGAATCTGATATACTTTCCGTTTGTGGTATTCATTAACATATGGGAGGCTTAGGTACTGTGTGATTCTCAGTCGTGTCTGGTTAGGTGGTTTATCTTTGTTTATTTCCCTCGTCAAACTCTCTATAACACTGGGTGTAAAATCGTTGGAGAGTAACATGTCTTTGATTTTATTTACACCACGTTGTTTGAATTCGTCTGTAGATCCATTTCTCACTGCTCTTAACAACTCGTTCCTAGCACTATTCATAATAGTACTTCTCGGATGTCCAGAGTTGTAGTTGAGGAATATGCCCAAACTTGTCGGTTTTATGAAGAGTTCGAATTGTGGTTTATCTGAGTTCTCTTGCAAGTGGATAGTGAGATCTAAGAAGTCTATTTGTTTAGGGTTAGCTTCATATGTGAACTGAATTTTCGGGTTAAGCGTGTTAACATACTTAAAGAGTTGACTGACGTCATTTTCTGTTCCTTCCCCTATAGTGATACAGTCATCAACATACCTGTTCCAGCAATACACAGGCATGAGATTTGATGGTCTATCTCCTGGTTCAGCTTCACTGTATGTGAAATCTTGTTCCAGTAATGGTTTCTCTACTGTCAAGTATACGTATATGATGGCAAATGGTGGGGCTGGTTTTACTCCCATCCCTAGTCCTTCCGTTTGTCTATAGTATTGTTCATCAAATCTAAAATATGCAGACTGAGTCACGGTTTTCAGCATAGTGACAAAGTCAAGGTGTTCTATCCCAAGCATATCGATTTTATCCCTGTGATGTTTGATAAAGTCTGAGACCACTTTGACTCCATGTTCCAGTGGGATGTTGGTGTATAGGCTCTTCACATCGGCTGTTATGAGCATGTGATTGGAGTTTATTGAGCATTGTTGCAGTCGCTGTCGGGCCTCAGTGGAGTCTTTGAGGTGAACAGGTACATACTGAAGGGCTTGTTTCAAGATGTGGTTGGTAGCATGTCCAAGTCTCTCTCCTGGTGAGTCAACTTGTGATGTTACTGGTCGTAGTGGGGGTGTATTATGAGTATTGCTGAAAGCACAGTGTACCTTAGTGCAAGAAATATAGGCGGCAAGAAATTAAGGCGATTCTGACAAAATCGCCTTAATTTCTTGCCGCCTTAATATCTGACCACCGTAATTTCTAACCGCCTTAATTTTTTTTCTTGCGATTTTTTCATAAGAAATTTTCGTGTGATTTTATTATTTTAAATTTACATGTCGATTTCGTTATTTGCTAGAATTCAATGAAATACATATTTAAAATAAATTAACTTGAGTCTAAATACATTAATATATCAATTAATATTCTCGTCTTCTCCTTCTTCATCAGAGTCATATATCTCCAGCAGCTGCAATCCATAACCAAGATAGTCGTCGTCATCTTGCTCCGTCGTGTCTGGAAATAGCTTCTTGATAATATCAGCTGATTCATCCTCCAAACGTTTGTCGAAGCTGTACTTTTCGTCGACTAACTTCTTGAGGAGCGTTATTCCCTTCTCATTGGTCCATGAAGCAGTTACAGATACATAAAAATTCCTTGCCGCGTACAGAATGTGCACTATCATTTTGTCAAATGCAATGAATATACCAATTGACTTGCAGTTTGCTGATGTAGTGGATGTCTACCTAATTTAAAATTATAAACTTAGACGACAGAACAGCAATCACTATAAATATAATGTGCATGCACCATTTAGTTTTTATGTGACCAATGTCCAATATATCGTATTTTTAAACAGATTTCTATGCTTTATAGACTGATAAAAGAATAAAATTGACACTATTTCGACCAAAACTATAACCAAATTTGCGATCAAAAATCGTATTTTTTCCGAAAAAAATATCGCCTTAATTTCTTGCCGCCTTAATTTCTAGCGCCTTATATTCTTGCCGCCTATATTTCTTGCACTAAGGAGGCCTACACGGACCGCCTCTAACTAGTCAATCCCTGTTTACATGCCGTGTAGCAGGGGACTAGAAAGAGCTAAACTAGTAAGCGGGGCATAGCCAATACACTAAACTTCCATCATTGAGTATATTACCAACCAGAAGGAAAATTTCCTTGTGTTTGGAATCTACCAAGACGAAAGTTGTACAATCCAGCGAAATTCCGAAGAATCATTCCAGTAGACTAGGCGCATTGCAACCACAGCCACGAAAATACTTATGAGTATTGCTGAAAGCACAGTGTAAGGCCTACACGGACCGCCTCTAACTAGTCAATCCCTGTTTACATGCCGTGTAGCAGGGGACTAGAAAGAGCTAAACTAGTAATTTCTTTGTTTCTAATAGAGACACTAGTTGTAGTATAGACAGGTGTAGATCTATAGAGATAAGATGGACGCGGTCTGTGAGAATTATTAACCGGTCAAGCTTTAATATCAGCTACAATAATGGTGATATTATGTTCTATAACTGGAGGGGGTTCTTGAAACATTTATTATGTTCTATAGAAACATATAATTATATGTTCTGAGGAATATTTTACCAGCGTTAAACGCATTATATAATGACTGCTCAATGTCAAAGGAAGTTGCAGGGCATGCACTATCCCCAATGAAAATTCCTGTAGCTCTAGCTTTCTACAGAATTTTCAACAGTATAATTTGCATAAAATGTGAACGTAATGAGAGCTGCCATCTGTCCGATCCGAAGGGTGTCTCCAGGAGTGTCTCCAGAAGGGTGTCTTCAGGAGGGTCTCCAGGAGGGTCTCCAGGAGGGTCTCCAGAGGGGTGTCTCCAGGAACTGTCACAACACTAGTTATCTAGTTAGTAGATACTTAGTATTAGTAAGTACTTTGTATTTCTCTAAGTTATTATATCAGCCTGGAATAACACAGGTAGTTTGGGCCGTCAGTTTGGGAATTCAGTCATTTGAAACTATTTGTTGGATAGGAGCGTTGAAAGTAGTAATAGTTGACAGTTCTAATACTTTCAACACTACTATTTGCCTAATAATACACCCGGTGAAATGCCTTTGCAGGCCTAGCATTAACAGTGACAAATTATTTTCTTCGGCAAAAGCCGACATAGTCACGAAAGCCCACCAAGCCTTGAGAAACATTTAGAGAAAAATAGGATCCATATCAGTTTGTTTACTGTAAATGTGGATGTGCAGCTATAATTACTCTAGTACAGGCAACAAGGTTACTATAATTATATACCAATCTATATATCCCTATATATATAATAATATTATATAATATACCAGATTTTCTCTACACATGAAGCCCACAGAGAACTATAAGAGGAGAGAGAACCTTAACCTGCTTAAGTTTAAAGTTCACCTGGTATGTATTACGAAACTGTCCGTACCACTCCAGCTCTCTCCCTGTTAACAACATTAACACGGCTCACTAAGATACTAGCCCGTGTTTTACCCGTATAGAATCTAGTGATGAAACATCTCTCATATCACTACCACTCTCCATCCAATTTCATTAAAATAACCGACGCTGCTTTTTCTGGCACTTTTCCAACAAGGCCAGGGATCGCACGTCACGTGACACAAACTGACTAATCACAGAGCTGTATTCTGGTCACGTGACTTCGAGATAAAACGTGTAGCTTGTTACTGGTCCCAGGTTCACTTGTTCAGACGCACATTTCTTATCTTTCATGATCCGTTTAATGCTATTTATGCGCATGTCGTGAAAATGTTTGGATATTACATTCATTACATACCACGTGGTACACGGTATGTCAAGTATAGCACGTGTCACGTGATCAAGTATAATATGTGTGATGTGTCACGTGATGTGTGACTTATGAAAGTGGCAGGGGGTTTGATTAGATTTACAGGGGCACATGGTTGCGAGGGGCGGATCCCATTTTAGTAACTATTTCGGGAGAGCCCAGGGGACTGCACTGAAAAAGTACTAGATTAGATTGAAAATTGTAATATTATCACGTGACAATGCTACTCGTCACGTGATGCTTATCTTGATCTGTCCTGGTTTGATTTAGTGTCAGGACAGTAGACCTTGACGTAAAATAAACTGCTGGACTGCTCAGATTTAACAGGACATTATGAAAGTTGAGTCAAGAAGCGTCGCGAAAGGTGGCTTCTACGGTTAAATTTTGTTTTATTTTGTTATATTTTGTTATATTTTGTTAACTAATGGACCATTTAGCCTGTTCATCAGTTTATATCTAGACGTACTAAACAATTTAGTACCCAAGAATTTTACAAACTGACTGCAAGTAAACAAAATGAGACAATTTGTTCACAGAATTGGAATAAATTCATTGAAATAATTACATTGAAAAACTGTAAAAACTGTATAAAGATCAAACATCCTTTTAACCGTTAAGGATCTATCTGTTTGAAAGATATTGAACAAAAATTGCCTTGCTTCCACCAACAAAAACGTTGATACCAAATTTAAAAACAGAATCGTAATATAACATAAAACAACTACTTGCAATAACATAAGAATAAAATCCCCCATTTTAAACTTCCCTTTCAATTATCTTGTACACTTAAGAACAGACACCAAAAACAAACTCAGATTCAAAACTCAACACTTTCCTCCAAAATACCAACACCTAGTGTAAAGTCCTAGTGTAAAGTCCTAGTGTAAAGTCCTAGTGTAAAGTCCTAGTGTAAAGTCCACAGTTTTAGTTTCTCAAACATGAAGGTCCTCTTAGCGTCCTCCCGGGGAAACACAGTAGCAATTACCTTGGTAACAGAGAGTGAGGTTACAAACTCTTCCAGCTCTGAGAAGCTGCTGTGTTCACTGTACGGTACTGGGTAGATTCGTACTTTACCACTCCCACTAGGCCGGATATCTGAGGGAATAGGCACGTGTTAGCACGTGTTAGCACGTGTTTAAGCATATATATATAGATTATAGTGCTGTATAAAATGTAATATATCTAAAATATCTGGAGGGGGATTTGTTTAAAACATATTATATAAGTGATACGAAAAGTTTGTTTTAGCAAAATATGGTAATATATTTAAAATGTAATAAAATATAATAAAGTATTTAATATTATTATATAACTTTATTCAAATCAAAAATAGAACATAAATGAACATCTTAAAGATCTGATAAGTAGCCAGAAAAAAAAGAAAAACTGATACACAAGCTATAACAACTTCTTCCATCCCGCTCTATCAGAGGCTAAAAGTCTTAAATTGTACAAATCGTCTGTATTTACAAATGGAATGTTCCTGCTACCTAAATCAAATTTAATAGTCTTAAGCATATATTTACGAAGTCTGTCCCTCCTCCAGCTCCCGTCCCTCACGCAAAATTACTGACGAGACTAATAACATGCTACTTTCAATTTCACAAATATTTTATTTTTTCATATTTTGTAGTTTAAGGTTGCCTTTTAAGTGTGGAATAACGCGCATGATTCGTTGAATCAAAAGTTCAGTTTCAGTTTCGGTATAAAAATATACAGTTGTTAGTTAATCCACAATTATTTCTCAATCTCAGTTCAACTGTGGGCCTAAATTAATAATATTATAGCACATAATCACTATTATATAGTTAAAAACTTGGATCACACACACGCTATGATGATCACATCCAGTTCATATTTCCAAATTGTTTGTTTTGTTTTGAAACCCCACGGTGGAGGCTGGCGTGTGCCGCAATTTATTAATCAATGGTAATTACATGATAAATGAAATTATAGAAGTCACACTAAAATATAATAATGTAAAATAATATATATTAAAATAAATGCCCTAAATATTCATACAAAGTACACTTTTGCAAACAGGCGTGGTTTTAACGCCCATGATAACTGTGTGAACATTGTACCTGACCTACATTGAGCAGACAAACTCTGTTGATAATAGAGTGCAGGTGTACTCAATAGTCGTTTTCCGAGAAATATTCATGGGCCATGAATATTTCTCGGAAAACGACTATTGAGTACACCTGCACTCTATTATCAACAGAGTTTGTCTGCTCAATGTAGGTCAGGTACAATGTTCACACAATTATAATTGTTATTAACAATTACTGTTATAATGGACTCTCTGGCATTTCATGGATAGATAGGATAAATGTGGCGAAAAAAAATTGAGAAATAAGTTTTTGACCCTGCTAACCTGCTAAATCAGTGTTCTGATTGTGAGTCCACCCGGTTGGTTTGACGCCCACTACTGAGGAAAAGGTTGTTCTTGCCAGTAGCTTTGAGAGGCTTCCAGGGTTTATTTCCTTCATAGGCACTGAGAAATTAACAGTAAAAATAATGGTGGTAGTACAGAATTATTAACATAAGCAAATCCAAACATGCAAATTCATAAACAAGGTACCAGTAATGTTATTGTACAGTGCGGTAACTGAGTATCAATAATGATTAATGAAGCGTATTATCTGAGTAGTGTAATCCTCGTGTAAAATCTGGTCAAGTTTTGTAGTAACTGTTATTTTATATCCTTCTTTCAGTTACGTCAGAAGGACTGCTCCTTATTCCTGAGAAGCTCAATTCATGATAACGTGAGAGAAATATTGCTTTTGGTAGCTAAAGAGCCATTCAAATGTTGCTTGGTGTGACCAGGGGATCATTCTCAGGAGCTGAGAATTGGGAAATTTAATTAATTCTCATGAGGTGGAGCTACTCAGCAAAAAAGTTAGAATATTTTTGAAGATTTTCTGATCAAAAATTTAGGAAACCTATATCAAATATCCATGAAATTGCATTATATATATATACTAGTGTAACCCGGCCTACGGCCGGGATTTCACTGCCGCAGTTAAAAAGGGTAGGAGTAATTACCCGCAGAGTCAAAACCCGCATTAGGTGACCCAATAGTTTCTTAAACAATAATCTCATAATCAGTTATTTCTTGTGGATAATTAAGTCATTATTAGCCATGAGGCACCACACTCCATGATCATAAGGTCTGAACACCGATTATTACACCTCATCACTCCCGTCTTGAACCGCTTTCTATTTTTATTTAAATCGTTATAGAAATTAACCCTTGTTAACTCCGCACCACACCCGCATATTATATTTGAAAACACGCATAACATTGTCGTATGAACTCTCTCTCTCTCTCTCTCTCTCTGCAGTCCAAACAGACCCCAAACACTAACAGTCCCCCCTCCCCTAATAAGCTTAAGGTATAACATTACAGCAAATCTTCCAGGCTAATCCAATTATGACGCTACTTAAATGCAGCTATAACATATTACACAGTAATGAGAGAGAGAGAGCAAGTCCCGTAACTCTTGCCGTTCTGCTCACGCAATTTTATGTAACATTTGTGGTACAAAACCATCAATTAAACCACTTACCATCGGCCGATTTTAAAAAAAATTTCCTATGGGCTTCATCAGAGTTTTGTCGACACTATACCGAAAAAATCAGTCCCGTAACTCTTACCGTTTTTTTTGTATAACCGACCGGAAATTACACACGGACAGACAGACAGACAGACACACACACACACACACACACATTCTGGTGTTATTATATATATATCTATTTTTTTAATAGAGTGAATAGCCTATAATTATTATGAGCCACCTAGTCGACCCATAATTCAGCACATTTCCGGCCACCCGTTCGATTTGGCACAATATAAAATTATATGTTCCTTACCGATATAATATCACGTACCACTCCTCTACAAACATGATAATATAGTCAGTTACAAATGGAAAGATCGAACTTGAAGTATTTTTGCACAGTTCTGAGATAATCGAATGGAATACAACTTTCTAGTTCTTCTTCTGTCTAGTGTCTGTCTCTTTTCGACTTATATCATATAATAGGAGTTCGAGCAGTTTAAAATCACAAAATTGTTAGTTATAACCTTTTCAATAAGCACGATCATTCTGAGCCATGTGTCCACCGATACTTAGCCGATCTTAATGTTTCAATGATCATTTTAAGTACAGTTTTAAGTCGTATGTCAAAAATAGATTTAAGTGACTTTAAGATCATCCGTACTTAGTTTTCTGAGCACGGAACTTTATTTGGTCGAAAAGATATAATACGACTTTTTGATTGAGAAAAAATTGACCCCAAATTTTGTACCCTGAATGATCATCATGAAAAGGTCATGCGTACACTTACGACGTTTCTAGCGGAAACTGACGATATATTAAAATATTGATAAAGGAGCTATATTATTATAACGCACATTGTTATTTCCCTTACTTATACTTCATTACTGACGTGCAGCGTTTATGCCATGTAAGGCTCATAGTTATAATAAAGCAGAGGATGAGGAGGAGGAGGAGGAGGCAATTACTACACAATATACCTCACAATCGGCACTGTCTTGTCTTCACTTCATGAAATAAGCTCATGTTACACCAAATAATAGAGGTTTTTGTATCTATGGAGACGGACTCACTCTGAGGTTTTCAAGGTAATGTTCATAAGGGCAGAATGCGGGTAGTATGCGGAAATAAGTAGATTTATATTTCTGTTTTCTATAGGCGGTTCTTAACCGGTTCTTAACCGGTTCTTAACCGGTTAAGAGCCGGTTCTTATCCGGATCTAAATTTATTAGTAGATTTATAAATCTGTTTTCTATAGGCGGTTCTTAACCGGCTCTTAACCGGTTCTTAGCCGGTTCTTAACCGGCTCTAAGTTGGTTCTTAGGTTGTTTAAATGCAGTTTTAGAGGCGGTTCTTCAACGGTTCTTAAGCGGTTCTTAAGCGGTCCTTAGACGGTTCTTAAGCGGCCGCTCACCGGCTCTTGACTGGCTCTAAACCGGCTCTTAACCGGTTCTTAACCGGTTCTTAAGCGGTTCTTAGCCGGTTCTTAAACGGTTCTTAAGCGGCTCTTAAGCGGTTCTTAAAAGGCTCTTAAACGGCTCTTAACCGGCTCTTAAGCGGTGGTCGGTCTTTGACCTAATTCCCAAATATAGTTCAAGTTCTGATATGGGCGGGATTTGGTCTGTGGATATCCACTTTGTGGTGCAATCTGTAGAGTTAAATAAATGGAAGGGAGGTAACCTATGTCTATAATTTAACAAGCTATTTAAGTCTGAGTAAATCTGGCAGTCTTCACCGCATTGTTTATTTATTATAGGGCTGTAATTGTAGAGAGAGAGGGTGGAGTTTAATAACCGTGCCTCTCTGTACCATGTTTAATATCTGGAAATAATCCTCCAGAACCGCTGTTAGCGAAGACCAGACGCAGCAACAACCCCTGGTGACCAAGCAACTGCGTAGTCAATGTGACATAGCACGCAGTAGAGGGGTTGTTCAGGGTGGGGGAGGATCTTGGTTAATAGGCTCTTCTGAGGCTCTTACAGTTTACGGAGCCTAAATAACCTAGGACAATCTGCGTGTGACGACGGCAAGATATTAGGGTATTACAGGGTTGGGTTATAACTTATAATATTTGGGGATTATCTAAAAAGAATATTAGGCCGGAATTAGAGTCTCCAGGACCGGGTTATATGCCCCCCCCCCCCCCCCCCCCCCGTTATATTGAGAAAGATGATATTATCCACTTGATATATTATGTGGAGATAAATTGTTACATTGGGAGGTTGACACGATGTCAACATTGGGTTATTTATTGGCGTCAAGATGTGTGGTGGTTGAGTTTCTTACCTATGTGGAGTCTGGAGTTTATGTTTTTGGAGAGTCTGGAGGTGAGTTCCTTGTTTTCCTGCATCTTAATCAGGTTCATCTTAGTCTGGTTAACACATATCTTACAGTCCAGAACTTTAGCAATACCTTCAACTATTCTCTCTTTGCCTGGAGGAAACTGTGGTTATAAGCTATGAAATAGAATTCCGTTATCTATTAAGCGAACAATTTATTAATCAAGTATTAAAATCTCACTTAGGAGAAGGTGATGTCTATTTATAGATATTGATTGAAATGTTCAATAGTCAATAAAGTCCATCTCCCCACAAATATCTATTTTACGTGTGAAATTCTCTCCTTAATGACCCCCCTCTTACTTAAATTACATTGATTGGGTGCTCAGTCACGTTCCTTAATTCTTAAATTTACCCAAAATAGTGCGTCTGGATTTCTGCCAAGATCTCAACCGTTGCTCCTGATCGAGAGATTCAATGAAAGGTTTGCGGAGATTCTGAGAATATTGAGATTTCGTACGTGCCAAGGGCGGTCACCAGGATAAGCTGTTATCTAGTTTAATTTAATTTTCCGCTCTACTGGCTACTGCATTTAGGGGAAAAAAATCATGCGGAAACTGAAATATCAAAAGATGGGATCATATTCTTTGACTTATAAGTTTGAGGTTAAATTACTAATTATCACAAATTATTAGGATACAGGCCTGCAAGGAAGGGGTTACTGAGGGTTTCATTTACCATACGACCAAAATGTTGGTTCTCTCGAGTTCCAGACTTTCAGCTGTATTCGTTCTGTAACAATTCTGCAAACACCGCCAAACATTTCGTGGGAGAAAACGTCACATTCCCTTCAAGTCCAGAATTCACTATGAATTATGATCTAAAATACCACGATTCTCACTCAAACCCCACCTCCAAATAGCAGTTGACTAACGAAAGCCGTAACCAAACTGAATTCAGTACCTACAGATATCTTGTTCGAGAGATGTGTGCTTGACCCAAAATTATTTTACAGACTTCAGTTTGATTTAATATTATTAGTATTATCTAATTCCTCCATTCACCCCAGAATTTATCACTCTATTGCATTTAAAGTGAAAGTTCAAAACCCAAAATAGCACAAGATGGGTCGGTATTCTCAGAGTATTGTTATAATCTAATTCCTTAGCTACTCCAGCAAATTCCAAGGATGAATAGTATTTCACTTTTGTTAAGAAGTAAGAACAGACAGGATGCCCTCCGAACACGAAAACCTCAAAAGGCGAAGACATTCTTAGACTCTATAATTTGATTTGTAAGACTTTATAATTTGATTTGTTAATGCTTTATATTGGAAATATTTCCAAGCTTCAATCACTACTCCTTAGTTATATCAAATTACAAGGCTTTTTGTCTGGTGATAAAGTCATTTATCATCTAGTTTTAAAGACTTCATTGCTTTTTAATTAAATTTGTAACGAAAACTGTATAGTAACCGAACTTTTGAAGGGAAACACTAATCTCGAGCTATTTTGAATATTATTGGGATTATTATGAGAATATCCAAGAATAATATGTTGGAACAGCATTGCACTTTTGTGAAGAAAACTCCGATTGGATTTAAGGGCGGGCGTTTTATAGCCTATACGAGATGAGGCCGATCACAACTTTATTCCTGCTCATAACTCTTTAATTTCAGCATAAAATGATGACTTGGGTTTCGCTAAGAAGCTGCTTCTCTCTGGTTCGGAGTTTAACGGAAGTTTTGTTCTGATCCCCGAGGAAAATTCACAAATTTTGAGAGCACTGGGTCCCGTTCAATTCTATCTAAATATAATATTATATCCTGTTCGAGAATTGCGTGACTCGAAATGTTATCAAATTAGTCTCTTATTCTACAGACTTCATTATCTTATCAAATTAATAAATTAGTCGTACAAACTTCAGAGCACTTTCTGATTAAATAACCTCCAGCCCCTTCCCAGTACGAATAAATCCTTAGATTCAGGAATAAGGGAGAAGTAGTGCAGTGCAAGTGGTTCCCAAAAATAACCTGGGAGAAGTAGTGGTTCCCAAAATAAGGGAGAAGTAGTGGTTCCCAGAAATAAGGGAGAAGTAGTGGTTCCCAAAAATAAGGGAGAAGTAGTGGTTCCCAAAATAATGGAGAAGTAGTGGTTCCCAAAAATAAGGGGGAAGTAGTGGTTCCCAAAAATAAGGGATAAGCAGTGGTTCCCAAAATAATGGAGAAGTAGTGGTTCCCAAAAATAAGGGAGAAGTAGTGGTTCCCAAAAATAAGGGATAAGTAGTGGTTCCCCAAAATAAGGGAGAAGTAGTGGTTCCCAAAAATAAGGGATAAGTGGTGGTTCCCCAAAATAAGGGAGAAGTAGTGGTTCCCAAAAATAAGGGAGAAGTAGTGGTTCCCAAAAATAGCGTTCAAGTCCAGTTTCCAGACAGTGTGGGACAAAAAGCGGTAAGTTTAATATTTAGAGATGGTTAATTACTTTCTAGTTTAACTTTAAAGTCCACTTTAATGTTTTGTAAAATAATATATTAGTTAGTTAGTTGGCAAGCTTTCCTGGTGAAACGTTTGATTCAATAATATTATTATCTATTCCTTCAGTGAGTAGAGCAGACAGGTACGGCGAGAGAGGTGCCTGTAATTTTACGTATCTCCGAATATTGTAATATTAAATGCCACATAGCCACGCATTGATCGTGAATTGTTTGATATTTAGACTTTATAATTTAGTTAGTTAATGAAAATAATATGTAAGAACAAGTATGTATGATAAGTTGGAACAACAAAATTGCAGTTTTGCAAAGCGTTAAGCGTACTGATAAGATGTTAAAAGCACGCGCCTCTGAATATAATAAATTCGGAGAAATATTCGGAGTAAATTTGCACCCTGCAAATCCCTGCAAATTCACGATATAGTGTCTACCCTACAGAGTACAGACTATAGCCTGGTTTATGTAATACTGTATGTCTAATATTTGTGCAGTGGGCTGATATCGAAAAAAACAATAATTTAGAATTTTGGAAGTTTATACTTCAATTTTATTTTCCACAAAAAAAGGCCAATAGGCAATAGTTATAAGTTATCAATGGAATTTTGCTAGCTTTCAGAAGAATAACCAATGGTATTATTCGTTGGAAAAGTCACCTTTCTAAAGAATAATATCATTGCTTATTTTAGTGTTATGAACGTGTTATAATCACGTTATTAGTAGTTTTGGCCTCTGAGGAATGATACGCTGTCACTGTAAGTGTTTCGTGCCAAGACCGAATCTTACTCACAACTATTTCTTTAGACTCTGATAATTGGTAATACAACCATTGCGTTTTTGAACTTTCCTCTCAGCAGTGTCACTCTCCTACCTGGCCGCACAAAAGCAACAGGTTTAATCTTGTGTTTAGAGACAGTAAACGGGTAAATACCCTGGCACGGAAAAGTGGGCAAATAAGTCAACAATCCTGGCAGTTAGACAACATAATACTGGGACATTTACAATTTACACCTGCCATACCAAACTATTACCTTATATGGACATCACGTGTTACCAGGAATCAAAACTCTTTTTATATTATGCATCGATTATCCTCGGCTCGCAACACGTTCTACAAGAATAGACAAATCGGTAGACAATGCTAACTTACCCGGGCCTATTGTGTAGGGTATACACGCTCGTGAACTGTATAGTATTGGGAAATTTGAACAAAAACGAGACATGAGGACATGTTCATGAGCATACCCCTACACATATGGAATGAAATGAGGTAATGTGCTTGTATATTATATATATGCTATAATTAGACATTTTAGCTTATTCCTCCCCCTCAAACGAATATTTTCATTCGAATATCTCCCCTTATTTACTATCTGATCGTATTCTAACCTATAGTGTAAGATCCGCACACTATCAGAGTATCCCTGGTGAACTGTAGAACCTCCCCCGCCATGTACTGAATAACGTCCTCTTGAGGCGGGAACTTGTAGAGTGGGTCGCAGTAGGTGGTGTCCAGGTAGAGTACTGAGAGGGACTTGTTGAGGAGCAGGGGGTGGGACAACATTGTAGCGTTATACCTGGCGGTTATTATAGTCAGGTGTATAGTTAACGTGTAATTCATTTTTATTCCAAACCAAAATCTTCAACGTTGTATTACGTTATGTTGTATTTTAAGTTCAGCCAATGAGTTAATCAGAGAGTAGAATTATTATAATATAACCACATTGGCACGTTATCACATTTGCACGTGATCACATCACATTTGCACGTGACCACATACCTGAAGTCCCCAGTGTGTAGAATAGACCCAATACTGGGAGACTCGAACAGGAACATAGCAGAGCCCGGACAGTGGTTAGCTGTTATGAGACTCACTTCCACCCCCTCTACCACTTCTATCTGATCAAACTCCAGGCTCCTCACTCTGTCAGGACTGACTTTAAGGTTGTTGATAACGTAGTTGGAGGTGACTTTACTGCAGTAGACTATACCAGTGAAGTGCTTGTTGAGACCCATATAGTGGTCTGAGTGGAAGTGGGACAGGAAGTAGGCGGTGCATTTGGGGATCTCCCCGAAGTTGAAGGCGTCCACAGTAAAGGTCGTCCCTCTGACCCACTTGTAGAAGGGCACTACACGTTTTGTAGGTTTCTCTGGTTTAGGTTCAACCTTAGGGTGCTTGGCTTTGAGGCCAAACATTGCACCTAGATCTAGTTGGGATGTACCCTCCTGTTTTACTAATTTCTTGTCGTGATGCTTTGGTGCTAGGCCGAACATTGAGCCCAAGTCTAGTTGAGAAGTACCCGCCTGCTTGATTAGTTTCTTTGGTTGAAGGGGTGTTTTTGGAACTGAAGAGGCTGGATGTGGTTCTTTGTCTGGACTCACGAATTCCTTTTTGCCCTGACCTGATATTACCTGAGATTTATTTTTCTCATTCTGATTCTTAGCTGACTGATTTTTAGTATTTTCTGAATCCTTCTTGCTGGGAGAAGTGGTATTATCCCCCAACTCACTAGACGTCCCTCCCCTGACCTTGCTAAACAAGGAGCTCTGTCTCAGTCTCCTCCCGTTAACCCTGCTACAGAGAGACTTGGTCGCTATCTTAATGTTCGCTATCTGCTCCTTCACAGCTACTTTCTCTTCACTCAGTCTCTGCTCCTTCACGGTAGGAGTGATAATGTTTCTCTCATTCTCGTTCTCATCGTTAGGAACAGTTTCTACCTCCAGGTCTCGTAAACAGGTGACCTCCAACACTGATCTACCTAACACACTGCTATTACTACTCAGAAACGCGTCCAACTCTGATACTTTACTGTCATGTTTTACAGCTTCATCTGCTGCATTTAACCGCTTATCACAAAGTACTGCAGAGACTTCACTTGCTGGCTTGCTGCAGTTGTTGTGTGAAACTGGAGGTATTTTTCCAGGGGACCACTCTTTGGAGCTCAGAAACTCATTTTCAACAAGTTTTTGAGGGGATACTGGAGGTTGGACCGGTGCCAGGGGCGCTGTGCGCCGTCTTCTTTTGTAGGTTCTGAGAGCCGGCTTTGTAACGAAATCATCATCATCGCTCATTTTACTTCTGTAATATGAGAGCAATTACAATCCTACAATTCCATAATTTGAGAGCAATTAAGTTTGAGCTGATCTTATTCTAGCTGAGTATTTGTTATGCTATCTGAGTCACAGTTAAATATGGAGGCAGGCATACTAATTTTAAGAGGTTTCATGCACATTGGACTGTATTAATAATCCCTGAACGGCATGGTTTAGTTGGGTAGTAATTGTTCATTTATGTTTATTGCATAATTAACTGGGAAGGATCTGAAGTAAACTCAAGCGAGCCAATAGAACAGTATAAGAAGGTAGTACGTGCCCGGAGTAAAATAAAATAAAAGATATATTCATACTTTGTTTATTGAGTTATAAGTTACAAAATAGACTATAAAGAATTTATGCAATAAAATAGCCTAAAATAAGACTCAAATGTTAAAAAAACCGGTCTGCTCTCAGAGTTAATAATTAAGTTCGATGTCGGGATAACCTTCTAAATGCCTTACAAAACAGTTAAATATTTGAGAGAAACCCTGTATGTAGTGAACGGTAGTGAAGCAGATAATCAACACAGATTCTCCGGCTCCACGTACTAACTGCTATCAAAGTGAAAACTTCACAGTTATAAGATGCTTTTCAGTCAATAAAACGATCGAATCTTCTCGAGGATAAACGCCCAAAACTTCCGAATCATCCGAATTGTCCAGTGTCATAACAAGAAGTTTACCATAGGAACTATCTCTAGTACAGTTGTAAATGTAAACATGTCTGGAGATGTCAACTATAGCTGCGTACTTCTTACTGTCCGTTACAATAAACTTCTTCTGAGTCTTGGTGGCCTGGACCATGTTGAAGGCGTGGAAAGTGTCCGTGTGGAGCCAGGGAGAGGTTACAGTGCCTTGGTGACCAGGAGTGTTCAGGTTGCTAGGGTTACCAGGGGTGTTCAGGTTGCCATGGTTACAGGCCGAGTTGTCAGGGTCGCCCGACTTGTAATAACAGGCATCAACACTGTGGCTCACAACGAATCCCCGGTCTGAATCAGAGAAGAGGAGGGTGCCTGGAGACAGCTCCACTAAGTACTCTTGTTGGAGCTCCTGAGGGCCAAGAGTGAAGCCGGACAGGAGGACCTGGAATAATTAATAAGTTTATAATTATTATAGTTATTACTAGTTTATAATTATTTAAGTAATAATCTTATAATTTGGAACGATATATAACGGGGTTTATGACAAATGAAATACAGGGAAAGTTAGAATTTGAAAACGGTTCAGCTGACCATCAGCACCAAGCTAAGTAATTTGTCAGATTGTCTCACTTCGCTCGCAGAAACAACGCGTTATGCAAACTGCATAATGAAGTTTTAATAATTCATAATATGCGCATAAAAATAAACCACGTTCTCTTCTATACCTGTTGTCCGTCCATCTCATCGCACTCCTCAAACTCCTTGTCAGGAGTGTAAAGAGGAGACTTATCTATCGTATCAGAGGTGTACTCGTTGAGTGACTCCATCCTCCGCATAACGTTCCTCAGCTCCTCCTCACTGAGGTCCGAGATCTGGGAGAGCAGGTTTCCTGAGGGGTCGTAGTGGGGCGTGTCCAGCAGATGCGCCCAGTTGTGGGCCTCTTGGTACTTTGTCAGCATCACTTCTACTTTCTTGTTATCTGAGGACATGTTCCAGGTTGACTCCTTCGGTTCTACTTTGCTGAATAGCTTGGATTTGAATAGCTCCTGACCGCCTTTGGTGCGGACCTGAGAGGTATAGAGTGTTACAGTTTGTTACAGTGTGTTACATTTCAGATGGAGCGTTATTATACTGTACATTTTCATGGTCTGACTAAGTGATGGTGCTAGATGATAAAGTGACTTCTTCGCGTGTGTTATGTGTATGTCACATTACGGTATGTGTTTAGTTTATCAGCAGAGTACACGATTACTACGTGTCAAGAAAGCTATGACATAACACACTCATAATGTACCTCGAGCGAGTCTAGTCCTATGTCCACCATCAAGTCCGTCTTCAATATCCCACTGGGCAGCTGTATACTGATCTCCACATCTTCGAGAGACTGGGTCCACGTGTAGTTCTTATCTTCCTCCTCCTTCTTCAGTACAGTCTCCTCCTCCGTGCTCTTAACAGACTCCTCTATTATTGTAGCACGTGGCTGTGGCTCTGGTACTATCAGTTTACCCTCACTCACTAAAGTTAACAGATCACCCTTCACTGCAGCGAATCTGGCAATACCCGACTGTTTAATCCTTGCTATCACTTCAAACACCCCCTCCTCCTCGTCATCCTGCCTCAGAATCTGATGTATAAACAGGTTATCTGACTTATAACACGTGACTAGGTGAACCGCTCCGACTCGCTGAAATGAACTGAGAAGAAGGCACTGATGAGGTAATGTTAGTGTAGTTCTCTGCTTAACAGAGATGCTTGCGGAGGAGATGCCTGCGGAGGTGGTGGGGGTAACCGGGGTAACAGTCATGACATAGAGATTAGATCCAATACAGATGATAAGAGTCTCACTGTCTCCCCACACTGCTGACACATTAAAGAGAAGAGTCTCGGTGTTAGTGAACTCTACCAGTTCAGTATCTGTTAGAGCGTCTATTAGTACGTATCTGTTTGCTGCTGGTTTGTGGTGGATAAAGTAGAACTCTTTACCTGGAGGGGGGTTGTTGTAATTAGTGTTGTTAGGGGGAGTAAGTGATGGGGGGGGGGGGGGGGGGGGGAGCTATTTTAATTTTAGATGACCTGAAATTATGCCAAATATTATTGAAACTTTTGAAAATATCTGGTATATTTGCCGAGTGCTGGTAAACCATCAGTGTTTTCTATAGAAAGTAATTGGTTCAGTCCATGAAGAGACGATATATCTACAACAGTGCGTTATCATCACAATACAGCACTATGATGACCTGCTATATTATTACTAACCTGTAGGACTGGCTATGAGATGGTTGAAGAGACAGGAGGCTCTAGTCATCTGGTAGGAGTAGTCAGAGTCGGGTAACCTGGTCCGGTGGGGCGGAGTCCGGAGGGATCTGTACGTTATCTCGTGCTCTCTACCTGGCAGTTAGAAATATATTGTCAATTCATTAAATTCCTGTCTGCCACCACTTTAAGCTACCTTCTATTCATTGTGAAAATATGTGTTACAGCGCTCCCGAGTTGGTGTACACAAACTTCTCAACTTCTGTCCAATTATAATTTATATTCGGAACTTATGTGTCCGTGGCCGTGATCTCTTCCTGAATCTTGGGGGGCAATTTATTGAATTACCGTCCGCCACCTAGCCTACGAAGAAATAATGCTGATGTCCCCTTTTTAGTTTGCTTCAGACAGAGATCACCAAATCACGTACTAATTAATGTTGCTGAAGAGTACCTGAACTAGTCTGTACTTTAGGCACCTAAAGAAGTCTGTACGGGGCCTGAACTAGTCTGTACGGGGCCTGAACTAGTCTGTACGGGGCCTGAACTAGTCTGTACGGGGCTTCTCGAAGTTTTTTTCTGCAGAACATACCCCCGTAATTTGCTGATTATTTGAGACTTTCTGCATAATTTGCAGATATAATTCAACTTACTTATCATTGGTAATTCGTAAAGTTGTTCGTCACGCTGGATTGATATGTTTGTGGTGATAAGGGGCTAGAGTATTTAAGCAGTGTATTTTATAGATTAAAAAGAATTCAGATAAGTAGAACGGTATGATAAGGATGTATAACTTCTTTTTGTAATTTGCAATTTGTTATTGTTATAATGACATTAATGCGTATTATGAAAAAGTTTATCCTTCTATTTTTTTAAATGATAGATAATTTTTTATATAAGATACATAATATCCTTACAATAAAATATAAAATATATAATATTAATAATAACGGAGACAATTTCAATTGTTTCAATTGTTATTACTTTATTAAAACGCACCTGCAAGTCAGGAAACTGAAACAACTCCTTAGTTATAATATCAAGATTATGTTACCAATTCCTATTATTATATTATGTTTTTACAATAAATTATTAAAAAATATGCTTAATTAAGTTAGTAGGCCTTAGATAAATCTAAAAATATATTCTAATAATATATTCTAATAATATACTTTTAACTAAGTTAATGTTTTATAATAAATCTAAAACTATGGTCTACTGCGACGCCTCTTTGACCTAATGTAAAAAGTCATATTAACACCTTACTTAAACATAAGATTTATTATACACTTAACTAACTTAATATAAAACACAATATATTTCCTTGTCAAAACATAATAATATATCCATAAAAAGCGCTCAGCCTGTCAAACCTACCTGAAGTGTATTTGTATTGCTCGAACTTGGAATTTAACAAGCTCTTATCAGGCTTCAGACTGGTGTTTGCTCTACCCAGCGCTCTCACGAACTCCTCCTCCTTCTCCTTCTCCACTGCTGACATGGTGCTAGAAGGGAGGGAGTGTGGTTAGTTGGGAGGTGTTAATAGTGTGTTTACTGGAACATAAAGGGTTTAGAATGTGGAGTGGGGGTGGGTTCTGGTTTTACAAACTCAGAGGGGGTGTCAGCTGGTATAAAGCTCAAAATAGCACAGAATACTGCTGTTACTACCCAGGTGATGCAACGACAGGGGTTCTCGCAGGTTCTACATGATATGTGATGATACTTATATATAAGTTATAATAATAACAAATAAACAACTTGCTGGTAACACATCGCATACCAGTAAGGAACGTGGAAACTTTTCATTCTGTAGAATAAATTTTTTTTTCGTTCTGAGGAAATTGTGTGCTGTGGAATGTTTGATTCTGGGCTGATGGAATAGGAGTCTCTGGCCTTATAAAGCCATAAAAAATGTTTATAGTTTATCAGGAAAGTCTATAAATTCTATCATAACCATAGGAACCACCAATGTAACCACCATAGGGACCACTTTGATATCATATTATTTATTCCAACTCATTCTGAGTGTGTTCAACTCCTATTTATTCTACTAATTCTACTATTGCTATTATAACACAGAGTGTAGAACATCAGGTGTACCTGGATGACACACTATTGCAGTATGATGATCGTACCACATAGGACTTAAAGGACGCTAATAATTATGTAGATTGTAGACACGCCCTCTGATGTACTCAGCAGAAGATTGAACACGTAATAGAAGCCAACACTTAGGATCCTATAACTTCCAGAGTAGGATGTACTCAGTGGGTATAGGTTCATGAGGGGCGTGTAAAGGTGATTGTTATTACTCATCACAGCGTTACAGACTGCAGTGAGCAAGTTAGCTAGGACTTAGGATCTAGCAGGAGGAGTGTAACAGAAAGTGAGGGCCATGTTACAAAGTGTATTTGTAAACCTCATGTGACACGGCGTGTGACACATAGTGTACAGTATTCATAGACTGTGAGTATAGAGCAGTACTTGACACGGAACAGATTACTTCTGATCTAGAGGGAGTAAAGAGAACCAGAGGTTAAAAACAAGAGGAATAACCTGCACCAAGCAACATTGTGCCCGAAGCACTGGGACAGACCGGAGTAGAGTGAACTAAAGTGTATTTCTTTCTGCGTTGGTTCTTTTACTATTGTGTGTGGACAATGGACTGTGAAGGAATCTTTAAAGAATATAATTAGTAGATAAGTTGTAGAGGGAATATAGCAGATCATATTTAGAGGATAATAATAATAATAGAGGGAAGTTGATGAGAGTTATAGGAACACACATCAGAGGAGGATGGTAATGTGAACGTTAGTGTGTGAGTTTTAGCACCTCAGTGCGATGTTGTAGAAATATAAGACACAGCAAATATAAGACACAGGTAGTGTAGACCGTAGGTTCTGGAGCGTGGGTTAAGAAGCGTCATTTCAACTTAAGGGGTTCACATATTACGTAATCAGCCGAGAGGAGGGGGGGGAGGTTTCTAAATGATAACGCTAGTGTAATTTTGTCACAATAGCTTAAAAATGGTCCAAAAAATGATTACGTAATATTATGTGAACGGTCCTTAATTAGAGTCATAAGACTCTGCATAAGACTCTGCAACTATAAGACTCTGTAATATTAACTAATAATGTAATTTCAGGACGGCTGTCAGCCAACTGGCACATGAACATGCTCATAATAAATTAGACTCATTAGTCAGAGGCAGAACTATATTATCATATTTTAGCACTGTATATAATGTGCTGTACGGGGCCCCTGTTGGCCATGAGGAGTTGTTCCACTAACAGAAGCAGAACTACAGCACTGTATATATATTGTGCTGTATATGGGGGCCCTACAGCTACTGTTATACTGACATTACATTCAGTGTGGCCAAGGACTGTTACTTAATTAGTACGTGTTTTTCCGTTAATCCCAGAAATTAGTCCTCAGATTCATTGCAAGTTGGTGGCTCATACAATTGAGCTGGACTTTCCGTTCAAATTATTCCGCGAAATGATATTTGAAGAAAGTCGATTATCTCAAGATAAAAACACACACGTACCAGTACCAGCTGTTATACCCGGTAGAATTTAATTAAATTAAATTTGTGTCCTGTGTTAGTGGTATAATTCACACTACTATGAAAGCCCAACAATTAGGTGGTTCACTGTTCACCACTTAAGTGGTTCTCTGTATGACCATGAAGAAGAGACTCAGAGATTGTCTCGCAATTTCCAGGGCAGTGCTATAGCATATTTTCTCCAGGCTTCTACGGACACACTTTTAAAAATAAGCATTTTAAGGTATATTATGATATATTATATATTTATATTGCTTCATATGTTGTTGTATCTAAATATGGTCATTACGAACATTTTGCACCTATTCGGAAGTCTCTGTGACTTTCCTAGGCCAATTTACAACTCACCTATCTCTAAATTTCGAGTTTTTTTTTTCGAGCGAAACCAAAAATGAGTTTTTCGCTAATAATTCGAAAAGTAAGGGTTTTAGGTCGTATTATGTTGTTTCATAAGTTGTCTATAAGGACACGTTCATTGAAGTTTGAGGATATTGGTAAATATTAGTGACCCTACTAAATGGCACGATGATGTAAAATGTGTCACACCATAAAACTATATAAACCCTGAATGGTTAGGATAATCGTTTCATCCTCTAGATAAACTTTGTCGCATAACGATATCTTTATCAGACGATAAGATATCGCTTAAATGCGGCCGGCAGTGAGTTGTAAACTTTGTCACACTATAAAAACGTGACAGAGTTTATATGGACCCCTTGTTGCCGTGTTTGACCAAATTTTCGAATTTAAAATTTATAGGATAGTTGCATATGACCATTATCTACATATTTAGCGACTTTTTTCGTTAAATGGTAGCACCATGTAAACTCCGTCACACATTTAAGTTTTTTATATGAGGGATGTTTATGACATCCTGACAAGAAATGCCGAATAGTCTACATTATTTTGTGAACTGAATGTGTTTGGAATTGTTCACATATTTCATTGTTATAGGCAAATACAAATACAGAAGGCAGAAATAGGTAAATTTAGTCACATAAATTTGTATGATATCTCAACATGTGTGAAATTGAGTAAATATTAGTATACCAACTTAAACACCCTATATTACGTACTATGGATCAATTAACAATATTTCAACCATACGCCGGTCATATAAATTATTATATGGCAGTGATATGTTAACATTGGCAAAATTCCAACACCTGAACAGGGTAAAAATTTGTAAATTTCGTCACAAAAAAAATATTATAACTTTATTTGCTCCGTGTTGGCAAAATAACTAATTTATCGACATAGTGATGGTGATAAAGTAACATTATATACTAATTGAGGTATGATTCTTCAAAATAGGGGCAAGAAATGTAAATTTCGTCACATCAGCCATAGCATTAGTTAGATAGATTTTCTTTCATATCAACTGCCCTTATTATAGCTAGAATGGATTTATACAGGAAATATAGAAACCCATGCCCATTTTTCATCACATTGAAATTATACTGTTGGGGCAGGAAAAGTAAATTTCGTCACATTTCGGTAAATTAGTGATATCAAACTCAGCATTGTTAAACTTGGGTTCTGATTTGCTGAAAAATAACCAACCAATAATTCCTGGAAGAAAATTGAATTTTAACGGAGGTATGGTTCTTTAAAATAGGGGCAAGAAATGTAAATTTCGTCACATACGTAATTTTAAAATTTAGATAGATTTTATTTCCTACCAATAGTCCTTATTATAGTCGGAATGGATTTATACAGGAAATATAGAAACCCATGCCAATTTTTCATCACATTGAAATTATACTGTTGGGGCAGGAAAAGTAAATTTCGTCACATTTCAGTAACTTAGTAAAATTAAACTCAGCATTGTTAAACTTGAGCTCTATTTTGCTAAACAATAACCAACCAATAATTCCTGGAAGAACATTGAATTCTAACCGAGGTATGGTTCTTCAAAATAGGGTCAAGAAATGTAAATTTCGTCACATACGAGTACGTCATTGTAAAATTTAGATACAATTTCTTTCACGTGAACAGTCCTAATTACAGTCCGAAACGATTAATACAGAGATACAGGAAATATAAAAACCCCTGCCATTTTATAATGTATGTAATATGTTAATCACAGACTATTTCATTCTATAATCATTGTTTCCAAATTTAACCTATTTATGATGTCTTATCATTTTGTGACGATGTTTACATCAACTGCCCTATACTTGAATCAACTGTATCCGTGTATCATCCTTATATAGAGTTTTCCCGCAAAATTTAACTTATTTACGATGTCGTATCATTTTGTGACGATGTTTACATCAACTGCCCTATACTTGAATCAACTGTATCCGTGTATCGTCCTTATATAGAGTTTTCCCGCAAAATGTAACCTATTTACGATGTCGTTTCATTTTGTGACGATGTTTACAACAACTGCCCTATACTTGAATAAACTGTATCCGTGTATCGTCCTTATATAGATTTTCCCCGCAAAATGTAACCTATTTAGTATTTACGATGTCGTATCATTTTGTGACGATGTTTACATCAACTGCCCTATACTTGAATCAACTGTATCCGTGTATCGTCCTTATATAGAGTTTTCCCGCCTTCCAAAGCAAAATCAGATATAAATGATTTCGGAAATTCACCCAGAATTTCAAATTCCATATAATGTGACAGAATTTACATCATTTCCCAATAACCAAGTGCATGTATTAGCTAACTTTTCAAAACAACATATTTTAGGGCTATGATTGGCAGAAGAACCATCAAATAATGAGTTGAAAGGGTTTTGAGGACACCTCACAGTAGAAAAGAGGTCTCGTATTTTGAGTGTGACAAAGTTTACGAAATATTGCCTTAAAGCCGTTCGATCACTGCCCTTTAACCAATGTTGTATCATAATTGTTAGATTGACCTAATCTACTATATTTCAGTCCAAGGAATAATAATTGGGCAGCTATGGTAAACAATGTCACAAAAATGTGACATTTTTTACATTATAGTGCCTAAAAGCAATACATTTTATTTCTGAGCAGTGCATATGGGAGTATGGGTCACGTGGCTAATGTTCAGAACTTATGAACACGCTAGATTAATAGATGCTAAAATTAAGCCACTATCGTCGAAAACGCTATTTTAGAAATTTACCAATATCCTCAAACTTCAATGAACGTGTCCATAAATATGTCTGTATAACTATAAATATACTAGTTCTGTTTTGCACTTCTCCAGAAGTCTGTAATACCTTCCAAACGAAAAACTAGTAATATATTGACAAAAAACAACAATTTTCAATTTTTCCAATATAGATCTCGATTCGCGATTGTCTTCAAACCATCATTTGCCTTAGTTCAGTAACATGACCATTGCAGTCATTTTACACCCCCAATTGAGCTCCTGAGTGCCTTGCTAATGGCAAACACAAATTTTAAAAGTTTGTTTAAACAAATTTTAAAAGTTTGTTTCTATGCACCTAGAGAAAATATGCTCTAGCTAGTTGTGCCCATCAGATCTACCTTTACACCTCTTTGGGTGGTTCCTGGGACTATGGAAAACACATTCCCGCACAAAAATGTTAGTGGCAAATTATTCAGAAAATATTCATAATGCCATAACTATAATTGGTCCTAACACACCACCCCTGAGCATTTCCTGCATAATCTCCTAGGATAACGTAACATGTTAAAAGAAGAGAGATCTATTACACAACGTCCCTATTCCCTAATAGCCGATAAAACACATACAAACAGGTCACAGGACACGTGCCAGTATTAACTATCTGTAAACCACACATCTCACAACATCTCACCACTATAACCACTTAATACCACTATTACCACTTAATACCACTATTGTTAACTTTGCTACCTGCACTAAGTCTCTTATTCCGCCTGAAGCACTGGGTCGGACCGGAGTGACTTAAAGCCTATTTTACTCTGATTTTGCCTTTTTTCTATTGGTCTTAATATCTCGGCTTCCGGGCTTGTTATAATTCCTCCTCATTTGTCATCAGTGCTCCACCCACCTTAGTTTTTACAGGATTTACGCGTTTATTATTCTAATATAGTATAGGATAATATGATTTAAATAATAGATTCATTTTTATAAAATTTGTGATCAAGTTAGTGCAAAACTCTCAATTGATCTCATGCTGATATATCGCCAAAGTTTCTGTGACAACCCCCATCTACTAATCTAGTTATAGTAAAATAATTAATTTTTTTTAATACCTACTAAACCGGAGTTTACCACGCTGTTCTAATCACAGTTAGTTAGGTGCCGTAATCCGTTGCAAATATAAAAAATAATTATATGTAGCCCCGGAAATCAGAATGTTGCAACAGAGCCAGAGTTTTTAAAACACCAGCTGAAAGATAAAGCTGATCATTAGTCATTATATTATATACAGCTGCTGCTGAGCTGCTCCAATTGTGTAACAGCACACAATGAGTTTTGCAATAGTTGTACACAGCACCCTGTAAAAGTCACGTTGGTAATTAGAACTAGTAAAATGATGGGAGGACTCAGGGGGGGGGGGGGGGCTCAGTTATACAGTTAGATTAGATGCAACTGAGGCCCCTCCCCCTAAAATGCACTTAAACCACCCTCGCCTTCCCAAAACTTTTAGCTGAGCCCCAACCCCTCCCCCCTCATCCCAAAAGTAGCTGAGCCCCCACTTTAAAGTTGGTGTAGTAGTGTGAGTGTAACAGAGGTGGGGCGTTGTAACTCTCACAGCTTTATCTTAGTAATATAACGGTTATTGTTACCAGAATTAGTCTTGTTTAGGAGATGTTAATTTAACAAGTTTTATGTTACACGATAGACTTACAATATAGTTATATATACGATGTTATCAAGTACAGTGTAGTAGTGGTCTCAGTATGACAGTAGAAAGTAGGCAGCCCCACAGTTGATTAAGTTCTCGGATTCACTGAGGGGGACGTGAACAGTCTGAGGGGGACGTGAAAAGTCTGAGGGGGACGTGAACAGTCTGAGGGGGACGTGAACAGTCTGAGGGGGACGTGGACAGTCTGAGGGGGACGTGAACAGTCTGAGGGGGACGTGAACAGTCTGAGGGGGAAGTGAACAGTCTGAGGGGGACGTGAACAGTCTGAGGGGGACGTGAACAGTCTGAGGGGGAAGTGAACAGTCTGAGGGGGACGTGAACAGTGCAAACCAGCTTTACACTTACAGTGTATTTAACAGTGCATTATTAACAGTGCATTGTTCTATACCTCATTAGAGTGACCGTAGTGGTGCATTATCCGTGAATTGCGAAACTATTTGACCATATTCTGCAGGTTTGCACATGTTGACATTGTGACCAGATCACCCCCTCCCTCTATGTCCATCCCTCTATTTTTAGATTTACGATTACAGTACCTTTATCACCATCTTGGGGACCATTAGAAAACAGGCAGGGTTATGTAACAATCGATATAAAAATGATTTGCTGCTTTTTTGTAAAAGTGAGTGCTTAGTCAGGTGGATGGTGGTAAAGAAGACCTTGTCACGACGTGGTAAAGTAGATCTTGCCACGAGTTCGAGGGAAGGGCCAAGGAGAGCTGCTTGAAGGAAGGGCGTGATATCAAGGGTGCAACAGCTATTATTCTACCAATATAATCTATGAATATTTCCATTCTTTACAATTTAAGTGCTCGTTACGCTCTTACCTCTCCGGCCCCAACTATTAAAATGTTGAGAAATTGTAGAACCATGCAGCTTGTACCAGGTGTAAATATTGCAGAAATGCAGGGATTGCAACACACACACACACCTGCCCTGGACACTTCACTAACATTATCCTGCCAACTTGAGTACTACATCACTGATCACTCAGTGTTGCAACTATCTCACCCGTCCACGTGCACACCCGCCCACGTGCACACCTACCCTTTGCAACACTTCAACAGCAGTACCACTCAGTATCGGTATCTCTCCTCTATATATTATGATGTGTAATGTCATTTGTCAAATTAGTAGGTGACGTCACATTACGTCACAGTGTTGAAATATAGGTAATCTGTCACAATAAGCTGTGTCGAAATAGCAATTCAATACTCCTGTGCAGGTACAGCCGTGTGCACCGGAACTGAAGACCCAGGAATACGCTTGTGTAATGTGTACAGGAGAAGGAGGAAGAGGGGAGGAGGAGGAAGAGTGGAGGAGGAGGAAGAGGGGAGGATGAGGAAGAGTGGAGGGGGAGGAAGAGGGGAGGAGGAGGAAGAGGGGAGGAGGAGGAAGAGGGGAGGAGGAGGTAGAGGGGATGAGGAAGAGGGGAGGATGAGGAAGAGGGGAGGATGAGGAAGAGTGGAGGAGGAGGAAGAGGGGAGGAGGAGGAAGAGTGGAGGAGGAGGAAGAGGGGAGGAGGAGGAAGAGGGGAGGAGGAGGAGGAGGAAGAGGGGAGGGGGCTATCTACCTGCACAGCCAATTAATTGAGCAGGAGGAGCAGAGTCATATACCACCCACTCTGCACAGCAGCTACTTTTGCAAGCCACTCTAAGATGATGCAGGAGGGAGTTGGTAAATATATAATATCATGATCAACTGATTGGGAAGGGAGGGGCCTGGGTGCGTTACCAACTAATTGTATAGGCGAGGATAGCTATCTAAACTACCGAAAATATTCGCCCCCACTCTTTCTAGAGCATCTAGCAGCATATTCTCCAGATTGTGTAACTCCTCCACTGCTCGTGCAGGGAGGAGTTGCCGCCGGTAAATGGCCTGCTCTGATCCTGCCATTATAATAGTCCATTATACCCTTCACTTGGCAGAGATTGCAAAACAATGGTTACGTCACAGCTGTATTAGCGAGCACGTGCAGCTACCAAGTCTACCTAATAACAGGGTGGGGCCGGGGGAGTGGTTGCTAAGCGGTGGTTGCTAGGGTGTGGTTAATAACGTGACCAATCAATTTAGGAGTAGAAGGTATGGTAGTGGTGAGGCTGGCCGCCGAACATGGTCATTATCAACTAATCGAGAGGGTGGATACTGGATATATCCGCTCTCCTCTCTCTGTGTGGCAATTAGTTGAATTTAGATGGCAAAAAGAATTACCCAATAACTTCTCCTCCTGAGTAGACCCACTTGTGCAATACCCCCCCCCCCCCCCCCCCCCCTTTTTCTCCTCCTAAGTGTACTCGCTTGTGCAATACTGTCACCCCCCTCTCTTCTACTCCGTAGACTAAATTGTGCAATACCCCCCTCTCTTTTCCTCATCAGTAGACTTGCTTGTGCAATGCTGTCTCTTCCCACGACCAAGATGTCTCAAGTTTTATATCCTTTCACAATCTATTGTATCTGTCAGAGCTATGTTCAATAACATCGACTGAACCGAGGATGGGAAATGGTTCTAAGCAGTAAGTAATAGTGATCTTAAAATTAAGGGAGGTAATAAACCCTTTATTTCTAGTTTTTTACCTCAATTCCATACCTAAACCTGAAATAAGAATCTTAAATCGCCCTTAGTCTATAGTTATACATTGTATTGTCATTATCAGAAATGACGAAAACATATGGCACCCCACTGTACATGCTGCAGTATAGTATTTGTTACTGACATTAGCACACGACGTCATGGGGGACTAACACATGGCCTGGGATAACAGACCCTTCTTGGTTTATAATTAATTGTTCAGTAAAATACTTTGTTAAGTTGATCAACCAAGAGCACAAAGTTCTCCTTAATCTCTATACTTCAACACTTATAAATTCCAACAGGTCGCAAAAAGGGAAAAAATGATCTTTAAAATAATTGTATGATCATTCCAATAAGCCCGGGTCCAGCTGAAACCTAAATAGCTAAATGCATGGTAGCTGCATAAACCTGCACTGCAAGTAACTTGTTAGCTTGTAGTCCTGACACTGGGTAATCACTTCCTCAGACGCGCTGCAACCAGCGCTGTAACGAGGGTAACCAGACGTTCTGTGACCAGGGTGACCAGACGCGCTGTAACCAGACGGGCTGCAACCAGGGTAAACAGACGCGCTGTAACGAGGGTAACCAGACGCTCTGTGACCAGGGTAACCAGACGCGCTGTAACCAGGGTAACCAGACGCTCTGTGACCAGGGTAACCAGACGCGCTGTAACCAGGGTAACCAGACGCTCTGTGACCAGGGTAACCAGACGCGCTGTAAGTTGTAACCAGGGTAACCAGACGCTCTGTGACCAGGGTAACCAGACGCTCTGTAACCAGGGTAACCAGACGCTCTGTGACCAGAGTTACCAGACGCGCTGTAACCAGGGTAACCAGACGCTCTGTAACCAGGGTAACCGTATCTAAGTGAAAAGACACGCTTATATCAGGTCTCAGGACAGTAAGGTTGCATGTTTGCTGGGTTAAAGTTGGGTTGCAGTTGTAGAAGGAGGATGACAAACCCGATTTGCTATTTAGCAGCGATCATCGGATATAATCATCAGATATTATCCGCATATTACGATATAATCCACATGAATCATGTCCAAACTTGTCTAATTCTGCTACTTGTGCAGACTTGTGCATATTTTCGGAGCTTTGCAGAGATACAAAAGCAGCTTTGATCCTACCGCAAAGTCCGTTTTACGTGTCTTTTTGTTTGTTTGTCCGTCCGTCTCTGTAATTCTCCGTGACATGTTCAACTATGGTTCGGTTTGGTGATGGACCGAATATACCCAATTAGATGTGATCAAATGTAGACAATGTGGAGAATACTTGGGATGTTTCCAGGAATATTTATTATTTATAGACGTGACCCCGGTGATCTTACAGTTGGATCCGACTTAGTGCGGCTTCTGCTAGTGAGTTGTGAGAGTTTCCATATTTACCAATATTTAGATCATACTTGAATTTCAGGGCCGCTTTAACCCGTGAGGGGCAGAAACGTCATATTCAGATAAAGATCATCCAGAGGTTCAGTAGTGACAGTTTCTTTGTGCTAAGTAAAACAGTCTTCAAGTCCAGCGAAAGGTACATGACACTATAGTAGGTACTGTGGTAGGTACCGCAGAAACATTATAATCATATCATTACTCTATTATGCATGATATTTCGGAATGTCTAACATGATCCCTCATACAAAATACAAAAGCCCAGTAGCTATAGTCTCCGAATAAACGACTCCGATAGACTGAGACATTTATTGACTAATCATGATGACGCTATTATTTTGCGTTTATTCTGCATTAAGATTAAATTATATCAGTTAAATTACATCAGTTAAATTATATCAGAGGTGTTTTTGCTACTATACTTAGAATATGATGCAGGAGGAGTGCAAAGATAGCTTTGGAAGGATAACATCATGAGGGGGCGGGGCGGGTAGAGACTGGACACCTAACATGGGTTCTATCCTAACTATACAAACAATAATATATAACAATAGTGGTGACCTGACTGTTAACTTGATAAGGAGGTAGTCAACTTAATAGTGGACTCACTAGCGTAACTTACTGCAGTAATTACAGTTCTAATTTTATGCAGTGATCGTTTCGCCCCGAGTACGAAATATAGGTGGTCTGTACTGCACTTGCCATGCTGGGGTTACTAATGATAGTCAAATGAGCAATAGCTTAAAACATTTAAAACTTTAGTTACGATGAAAATAAACATCACCACCGTGTTCACTGTCCTCCAAATAGTAAGTACCGTATATATATATATATATAATAGTATATTTCATCTCAATAGAGGGCAGTACTGGTGTTAGAAATATTTGTTTTTCGATTTTGACCAAATAATTATGAAAATGATACCCATTTTCCCCCTTCATCCCTCAACGTTTGGCCAAATGGGGTTGCGCCCCCCCCCCCTCCTCCAGCAATAATTGCCCTGCAAATTTTAATCCACTAATTTCCAGTATCCACGTGAACACAATAGTAGTAATACACCGGAAGAAGCACATGACAATACTGTCAATCTAGGCGAAAAGACTGAAATAATAATATCCTGGCTGGGTGCCAAGTTTAACATTGTGTTTGTGTGAATTATGGTGTGAGCTAGGGTTAGACATATTCCATAATGAACCCATTTGTTGGCTACCGTATTGTTATTGTTAGCTTAACAGTGTTAAAATAAAGTGTTATTCTGCTGCCCTAATATTCCCCGCGCTAATTGAGTACTGATTAGTCCCTGTGTTATTACTACTGGTTTGGTCACTGGTTTCTGGCTTCCACCCCACGTAAAACGGCGACTCATTTTCAATTAACGTCACAACAGTTTTAAAATTATTAATTACAGTTTTTAAATTATTAATTACCTTCTCTCTGATCCAGTCCTGAAGTTCTAATTAAAAGGCATTTATACACGTGGAAGGAAGCCAGCAAAGACAGTATAATATCCCAAATATTACAGGAATAAACACGATATATTCCTGGATTAGTTAATAAACAATTAGTGAGTCTAGTAGTTCAGAATTACCACGTGACATGTAGACACGTGGGCGCAGTGGAAGCCATTAACCCAGAATCTGAGAATAGCTGTAAATTTGTGGTGGATTGTTGATTGTTCCGCTAAGTAAAATGCAAGGTTGAATAGTTCATAATTAAGTCTTTAAATCTAGAATAAATATTTTACTGCATACAAAAAACATCAAAAGGGGAAACCGAAAGCACACTACTAATATAGATAATACATTATTAATTATATAAACTAAAAATTTCCAAATAAATTAAGCTAAGACTTTAAAAATAGCTATTGCAAAAACCATTATCAAAAAGTTGATCTCTATCAGTCTATCACGCTGCTGACAAAATATGGGATATAGTCATAATAATTTATATTTTATTTCTCAAAACTTGATATAATTTGCAATTCGCTGCACTTTAAGAGTCAACCAGGTGGGCGACTTATAGCAAATTAGATGTAACCGCTTGTTAGTAACTTTGCACAGACCGGTGTTATCAGCAATATCACATAATCAAATCAGAATACAAGACAATTCTATTATAACAGTGTGACCTATTTAAGTCATATCTAGGCCATATCTTGTCCTAATATAAATACTTTCACAAAATTAACTAAAAAATATCAAATATCTAGTTGAAATCTGACCTGGGTAGTTCACTCTAAAAGTCCTCAACAGTACCTAACATTTCTTCCAGGGTGATCACAGAATCTGCAGTTCTGGTGATCACGTGACAGAGACCACGTGGTCACGTGACTGAGATGATAAAGTGATTACATGTACTCGACCAGCTTCTTGACGGTCTCGTAGCAACGCCACTTGTCGGGCAGGTAGAAGGGCTCGTATATGTAGGCGAAGGGTGTGTCCCATCCTGTTACACGCTGTATGGGAGCTTCTAGATGGAGGAAACACTCTTCCTGAAATACGGTTCCCATGGTTACTAGATGGAGGAAACACTCATGCATTGTAAAGATATCCTCATATCCTCTATTCTTTTAATTCCTGATCGTTTCTTCTAAGAAATAGACGTACTGTGAAAACTGAGGATCACGCAGATACTTTCATCCTAGTAAAGCGAATCCAACACAATTAGTTCGTTCATGACTGTTTCAAAATAACTCTTTAAACAAATTACTTTCTGCTTTACCACTTTAAACGGTTTCACCACTTAACCTTGCCACTTTGCTATGAAACAAGTTTAATACCGAGCCACTATTTACCCTCACAACATATAATAATGATAATAGTCGGAACTGTCGCACAGGGTGACAGGGAAGTAACCAACATGTTGTTTGTTGGGGAAGGGCTCCTAAATGATTACGCTGATGAATTATTTGCACAGGGAGAACAAATCATTTATTATAAACACCTTTTAACTGACTAATATCTCCGGTAACTCCTACCGCCCACGCGGGTGTGGAGCTAAAGCACTCAAGCAGCAGAGACTTAGAGACTAGCTGCATCTTAATACGAACCTAGCAGGAAAGTCTTCTTTTAGCTGTGTTATTGCCAGATCTTATTCAGCTTTATCGAGGAAATTTGTCGGATGAGCTAATTTACACGAACGTTGAACAATGACCATGATATTGCCCGTGATATTGCAAGCAGGTCGCTGGAGTGAGGAGGGTATCTTTAAGTCACTGTCACGTGATGTAATGGATCTTAATGCTATTTCGGGTAAATTTTTCTGACTAATTTACTCCACCCTTAAACTGGACAGAGGAGGAGTTGACAACTCCCACACCTCCATTATAAAATAAGAGAACGACCCTCGTCACTGCCCACTCAACCACTCAAACAGTGATGTTCAGGATACGACCTGACATCTTGTCTTTAATACTGCAAAATAACATACTATGAGGAGGAACGAGAGGGAGAAAGAGAGAGAGAGAGAATCAGAAAGAGAGAGAGAGAGAGAGAGAGAGAGAGAGAGAGAGAGAGAGAGAGAGAGAGAGAGAGAGAGAGAGAGAGAGAGAGAGAGAGAGAGAGAGATAGAGAGAGAGAGAGAGGAAGAGAGGGAGAGGAAGAGGAGGAGGAAGAGAGGAAGAGGGGGAGAATGAGAGAGAATCAGAAAGAGAGAGAGAGGTAGAGGAGGGAGAGAGGAGGAGGGAGAGAGGGAGAGAGGGAGAGGGGGATGGGTATGGAGAGGGGGAGGCCGGGAGGGGAGGGATGGATGGAGACATGGAGAGGGGGAGAGGGAGAGAGGGAGATGGGTATGGAGAGGCTGAGTTCTGGTTAGAGGTTTCTCATGTTCCGGATACCATCTTATTTATCCTGCAAGTTAGCATAGCTGCCATTTTGGCAGATTATAGAGTTTGGGGTCTTGTTCAAGATTTAAAGAGCTTGAACCATGATTAAATGTCAGATCTGCCAGTTGCATAAATTGTGGACAGAAACATGTCTGAAAGTAATATTATGTGCCTAATTAGCCGTGCAGCTGATGTCTCTGTTGTAGACAACTCCCACACACTACAAAGTAGGAGACTTGGGCGTCTTCTGGCTCCTGGAGGGGAGTTCTCCTCTGGAGATCAAGTACTGCCCACTCAAGCACTCTGATGCTCTGGAGACACGTCTTGATAACTGTATTACAACAGCTGCTGTATTGAATGTCATGGCTTGATTTTGATTAAATATCCCGGATTATACTGTATATTTATATGCACTGATCTCTACAAACAGTATCCGGCGTTTGGAGCAGAGTGTCTAATCAGCGGCTGTCTCTGTTGGACAACTCCCACCGCCCACACTATTCAGCACCAGGAGTTAAATTCTTCTGATCTTCCGGAGACATCTTAGATTCTTAGATGGTATTTATTTATTAAATACTGCACTTAAACAGCCGCCGTATTGAAATATCCACCAGAACTTGGTTCGTGATTAAATCTACGGGGTGGTTATTGAGGGTTATTGAGGGATATCTGCAAGAGTTGCACTTCATAATGCTAGAGATGTCTGGAGGTTAAGTGATTAAACAGTAAACAGGTAGGCTGCTGTCTCTGGTGGAGATATCTTTACCATCTAGTGATCAGTTGACTCTTGAGCTGTCACCTTCAGGGGGGAGGGGGGTGGAGTGGGTTTGTCGCGAGTGGAGGTGAGAGTGGGGTGGGGTGGGGAAGTGGGGTGGGGAAGTGGGGTGGAGGGGACCAAAGTTCTAACTCTCCAACACGGTGTATTTACACGGACATGTTTAGAATTAAATTTAAACAATTAATGTTCCCCAGGAGTCCCGGTTTGACTTGTTGTGCTGTATTGGCAGTAGAATGGCTAATAAAAGTAGGGTGAAAGTGTACTGTACATTGTTAGAAACTGCAATGATATGTAACAACATTCCAATATATCAACCCAATGTCTAACTAAGCTAGTAATTATTATGTTAATTGAGAATCATACTGTCACTGCTAATACCATATAAGTCGTGATCAGTTACAAACTATTATCAACTCCTCCCGACTTTGCTTTTAACTTATTCAGGTGTGATTCAAGTCTTTGAAATCAAACTACGTCTTATTAAATAGTGAGGAGGTGGGTCAAGGCAACTAAATTAGCCACTACTAAACAAATAGTAGTAGTACAGCTTATAGCACACTACAGATATGAAGAATTCAGTTTAGACAGACAGCATCTGTAGTACATACCAGTAGTACATACCAGTAGTACATACCAGTAGTACATACCAGTAGTACATAACAGTAGTACATACCAGTAGTACATACCAGTAGTACATACCAGATACCGCCCATCAGGGACTAGACTCCTCAGAACTCATTTAAAGCCCTGTAAAATAGGTATAGTAGTAGGAGACAGTAAATACCTGTAATCTGGCTGCAATCTCAGCTCCGAATCCCTGTGTGAGAGGAGCTTCGTGGACCACCATGCACTTGCCTGTCTTTTTAACCGACTGAAATTAAAAAGTTAATAAACTTCACATCCTGTTCAGTGTTCAGTTCCTCGATATTATGTTTCCAGCTTAAATTTGTAATTTAACTTTTTTAAAGAAGCAATATCACTAAGACGGGACAATATGCTGAGATATTAATAAGTTAATATGAGATGTCTCGATTAAAAGCTGCTTGTATTTTGCAGCTGCCGGTTTTACCCCCACTTAAGGCTTAATACCTGCCAGGACCAGTTTTGCAGTTCAAAACTTCAATTTAAAATATAAGGTATCTCGCAGTAATGATTGATATTGTAATAATGTGTCATAATTATATATCTATAAAAGTTGGTTACATTTAACATGACCATGGGGTCTGAGTCGGAAAAACATTAACGTTCAGAGACCATAATACAGTCACCATGGTTAGTGGTTACCATGGTTACCACCACCATGGTTACTAGATGGTTACATAAAAGATTTTAACAATGGATTATTATTCTCACGGTGATTTTCCATACCATCAACCCTACGCAATTATACTAATTGCATATTAAACTGTGCCAGTAACAATGTTTAAATAGTTAATAGTTAATATGGCGGGACACTGCATCCGACATCCTGAGCTACTTGCCAGTGATTTAGTCTTATGGGAACCTACGCACGGTAGAGCACAGCAAGGCCGACCAAGACAAAGCTACTTGTCTATGTTACTGAAGGAAGTTGGGACAAACTCTAAAGAGGAACTGCGAACCCTGATGCGGGACAGGGATATATGGAGGGGGTTTTCTGGCGTAGATCGGACTTAGCTCCGACATAGTAGTAGTAGTAGTAATAGTTAATATGGCGTATTGTCTTGCGGCCAATAATAACGTTTAATACAGCGTACTCTTGGAGTCTTCAGCCGATATTAATAGGCAGAGAAAACTGCAAAAAAAGGTGAATTGTCTCAGTTGTCAGTTTTCAACTCAAATACCTCCGTAAATGTTGCCATTATCTCTCTAAACATTGCCCCATTTGTCAGAGATAAAGGTGACAAGTATGTAACATACTGCTCAGCACCCTCTACAATAACCTCCCCCTAATAGCCTAAAGTTACTAAATCTCAGGGAGCCCTATCCGGAAGAGAACAGCAAGTGTAGAGTTGGCTTTTGTGGGTGTCGCCGCTCAGACGCCTCTCATCTCCCGGGACACAATGCTGTGACCTACAAGCAGCACAGCTCATAATACTACAGCAGGGCGAGATGTTAGATGGTGTGTTGAAACAAACAACAAACTGATACATAGCTACCAGCTATAATACTGTTATACCAGCTGTACTATACAAGTTACAACTCTGGTAACTGGAACAACTCTTCTTTTAGACGCCTCTCATCTCCTGAGATAGATATCAACTATAGTACGTACTGCAGCAGGGTGAAATGTTACGACATGACTGATACAATATAGCGGTACACGCAACACGCACTGTAGTTGGACTCTGTAGAACAACAGGACTCTAGTTCAACATATAATACACGGTCGCGCCTCGCGGTAGTTCGACAAGACTAGGTATAATCATACATATCTACCAGCTATAATACTGTTATACTAGCTGTACTATACGACAGACCCCTCTGTTACTTATCTGGTAACTGGCTACCAACAACTCTTCTTTTAGACGGTTGGTCTTGATGGATTGCTAATTAGTTATAAACAGATAATTGAAGGATGAGCAATAATCTATGGTTTTCATTCCAAAATTTGCAAATAAATTTTAAAACTCTGAAACGTGGAAGGCTCATGTTCAGTTGGATACTAAAACGGCTCTCTGTAAGCTCCCCAAGAGTTAAACTCTAAAATGGAGCCGATGCAAACATTAAATTTATTCTAGCCCAAAAACATTTCCATTTTCGGCATCTCCATCATGGTTGAGTTAACCCTGGGGCCTGGTAACCACAGTTGGGGTTTCGTTGTGGAATCTAACACCTGAAATCAAGAACTTTTGACACAATAAACCTGGAACAAGATGTGGTGATTACTTTAGAACATCTCGCCTCATAAAGCATGTGAGAATGAGTGTGAAGCTGCAACAGTGTGCGACCACACTCTCCCCTCATATTTGCCGGAGAAGAGCCCAAAATAGGACTTTAATCTTGAATTATTAGGATTAGGTCCCCTTCCCTCGTCACTATATTGTGTTAGTCATGTTACTAAAAGTTGCTATTTCCGAGCAATTGTACTCTAGAGATGAGCTCTAGAGCTAGGTTGGTGAATTGAGCTACTTTGAGAGCAGCAGCTTTATTGTGTGGGCACATAGAGGGAACTAGAGGGATCTAGAGGGAACTAGAGGGAACTAAAGGGAACAAGAGGGAACTAGAGGGAATTAGAGGGAACTAGAGGGAACTAAAGGGAATTAGAGGGAACTAGAGGGAACTAGAGGGAACTAAAAGGAACTAGAGGGAATTAGAGGGAACTAAAGGGAACTAGAGGAAACTAAAGGGAACTAGAGGGAACAAGAGAAGGGACAGGTGATCAAACACTCTCCTGTAGTACCAGTACAGTGTACACTGAACAATGTACAATGTACACTGTACAGGAGAGTGCAATAGAGGTACATTATACGTCATGGAGCGACCTCGTTTTTGAGTCTTTTCCAATTTATCAGAAAGATTTGTGTGCCAGTATATCAGGGGTTGGCTGTTTTTACATTTCCCAGACGAGCAAAGAAACATTTCTGAGCTATATAACGTCCCTCAAACTCTCTTAACAGCTTCGAAGGGGCCCCTATGAACTACGCGTTTCTGCTACTTTTAAATATCACTTATAAATGCACAAATTTTATCTCTGCTTCTAACCAACCATATGAATCTTATTCTCTGGGCGTTTTTAACGACTTCCCCGATCAGTTATGGTATGTTATTTGATTTAAATAACCAGGATGATGATTTGTGATTTTTAGGCACACAATACCGACAAAGACCTATACTAAGAGTTCTTATAAACTCGATATAGTTATTATGTATATAAGTATACTAAGCAGACTGGAGACCGTACAGGAATCATGATATGTCTTAGTTTTGAGGGCCGTCAGATCTGAAGTCAATCTCTTATAACAACTCAATATAATTAAGTAGCCTAATTCTAAGTTTTCTCTTTGAAATCCTACATTTCTGTCCCGACAAACAGACAAATCGTTATGATATACCGCTTCAAATCTTACAGCAGCCACCAATACCTCAATCAGTATTATAAAGTTATCATACAGTTTAGAGTTGCTAGCCTTGTCCTGACAGAGACAGAAGGCTGCACATCATGAGACAAGTGGAAAACAAACAAACGAATAGATTTCAAGCTCGTAAAGGATCGTCGCTTGAGATCGGAGATTTAAAAACTCTAGTTCGAATATCTCTTGTTGAATTTTAGTACGTGTCGAACTTGAATCCAGGTAGCCCACTTTAGTTCGACAGAGTAGAACCTTAGGGTTTGTCGAACTACAGTACATGTCGAACTTGAGTACGTGTCGAACTTGAGCACTTGTACCGTCTGATTCTTGATTTCTAATGAACTACGCTGCGAAGTCACAGCTGAACAGTTTATATATACAACCAATACTCCAACTTGTATAGAATGAAGTCCAAGGTATATTGTTTTTACATGATATGTAAATATCCTTCTCAAAAGTAGTAGAATTTTATAATCTGATATCCTATTGGTTTAGCGCCTAATTCAGTAAAAATATTTCCGGGGGCTGCGGCCTCAGCTCGCGGCATTCCACTCGGAGCCGGCGCTTCCCGCCGATTACTCGCCTACCCCTTTCAAAAACCCTGCGCACGCTCCTGAAGTCCATACAAGTTATATTGTTGCTACATGGTATCTAAATATCTGCAAGTCACGTCCAAGCAACATACTTATTTGGCGAACATCTTTAAAACGAAATAATGTCTTTATTCGCATTTCATCTCCAATGAACGTACTCAAATATAATTTCTATATTTGCTCACATCTCATATGAAAATGCTCAAATCTAATGTCTATAAATTTAGCTCACCTCTCATATGAAAATGCTCAAATCTAATGTCCATATTTGCTCACCTCTCATTTTTAAAGTGCTCTATAAAAAGTGTCTTGCAGCCAAATATCCAAAAAAGCAATCTCTAAGCCTCATGATCACTAATTGTAAGTTAGTACACATTAATAGCTCTGTTTCTTCAATTATTATTCATGCTTTTAGCGAGATTGTAGACATAGTATGTAAATCTAATATACTATATTATATCAAAATGTAACACTGTAATATACCTGTGTTTGGTAAACAAGGATCTAAAGCTTTCTATTAAAATTTTCAAGCTTTTAGCACACTATAGTGTATCCAGACAGGGTGACAATGAGCACGTGCGTGGCGACAATGCGCACGTGCGCGGTGACAAAGTGCACGTGCGTTACAATATGATGACGTCATCCATTAGTTGAAAGGTCGGTTGAAAAGTAGCTTGAATAGTGAGATTACAACTCCTTATTTGGGCAATATAAGCTATTGATTTTTCTTAAACCGTGTTATACTCGGTTAATTTTCAACAGGATGTTCCGACTGAACACACAACATGTTTTGACCAAATAAAGGTATTGGGTATTGTTCAATCTTTCTTTCAACCACTTTTCCACCCGACCTTTCGACCGCCACTGTATATTCAGGAGAGATCAGGGGATACCTCTCACTAACCTTCTCAATTGTAGCTGAGTCGTAAGGCATGATAGTCTGCAGGTCAATAACCTCACAGTTCACCCCCATCTGCTCGTGCGCCATCTGCGCGACTTCAAGTAGCACGTGCACAACAGTCCCCCATCCTATCATGGTCACGTCCGTACCTGGAATATAACAATGTTACTGATCTAGTTTGAACTGATCTAGTTTAAACTGATCTAGTTTGAACTGATCTAGTTTGATCTGGTCTAGTTTGATCGTGTCTAGTTTGAATCTAGTAATACGATCCAAAAGAGTTTGCCTGATGTTTCAGCAGAGAGTACGTGATTTTGAATGATGTAAAATTGGAGTCCCACAAGATCTTGACACACCAACTTGTCAATCACACCGTACATTACTAACACTACTTTCACACTGGATTAATGATGTAACCCCACTTGTAGCAGTGCTAGAGCTGCGTGCTTCTATCACTACAAACCACTATCACATAATGACCGGTTAGCTGTTCACATAGACTACTTCCATCTAGTAAAGATCTAGATCTTCTGCTAATGGGATCTTCTAGATGATTCCAGCATCTTGTACCTGATCTCAAGTTAAGGGACCCTTAGAAGATGTGGTCATGTTCGTGATAATGTGTATTGTCATGATCTTGTTATCTTAATACAGGTGGTGGATTATAAGTTAAGATATGTCCCCTGTCCCTCCCTCAGATTATTAACAGGTACACACTGTTCACTGGTGCTTTCACCAATACCTTCACTGGTGCTTCCACCAATACCTTAACTGGTGCTTCCACCAATACCTTCACTGGTGCCTTCACCAATACCTTCACTGGTGCCTTCACCAATACCTTCACTGGTGCTTCCACCAATACCTTCACTGGTGCCTTCACCAATACCTTCACTGGTGCCTTCACCAATACCTTCACTGGTGCCTTCACCAATACCTTCACTGGTGCTTCCACCAATACCTTCACTGGTGCCTTCACCAATACCTTCACTGGTGCCTTCACCAATACCTTCACTGGTGCCTTCACCAATACCTTCACTGGTGCTTCCACCAATACCTTCACTGGTGCCTTCACCAATACCTTCACTGGTGCCTTCACCAATACCTTCACTGGTGCTTCCACCAATACCTTCACTGGTGCTTCCACCAATACCTTCAGTATATTAATATGAGAATATGAGGAGTAAAAATAAGAGAATTATTTCGTTTTAGTTGGATCTTTAAATTCGGGAAATAATTCTGCTGTGTGGTAATTCAATTGTAGAGTGACGCTTTTGCTAAATTAAAATTATCCCATAATAACTATTATTAAACCGGATATAACACGAAACTAATAATGGGGTATTGTTTTCATAAAAACGGATTGAGAGTGGTAATCCTGCTTACCACCAATCTTTACTGCAAGAATATTAATAATAATAATGAGGCCAAAATCCAAAGGTATGAATTCTAATTTTAATACAATACAGTGTTTATTAATATATTATTATAGCAATTGTATGTCTGAGATTAACATCTTTCTACGGTCCTTGCTCCTTATGCAATAAAAAAATATCATATTCTGATGTATTATTCGCCCTGTTTTATCAATATCATTATTAAAGTCACTGAGACCCGATTCAGGAACAATTCAATGCAGTATCTACTGCATAAAATAACCAAATTTATGGTTATTACAAACCAAATGGATGGACTAAAACCAAATGGGCTAAGACATGTGAACGCCAGGTGACACCTGAATGTGACACCAAAGGACATGTGACGTCACAGGACATTATATTTATAAAATAATTCTTTACAGGAATCAAGGAGTTTACATCAGTACAAGCCACTCGGAGCCGTCCCTTTAGCTATATATCATGATTAATTTATGTTATAATATTGAATTATATACAGAGAGCTCTAATGACTTTTAACTAGTGGATTTTAGAGCCAATAGGGCTCAAACTGGAGGTAGTACACAATGCTACCTTTAAAACAAAGCAGCTGGGGACTGGGGAGCCAATCGACAAAATCAGGGCTGATTATGTTTATTATGTTTATTGCGAGCATTTAATACGTAAATTAGTGTCTCTATGTATGTGTCTCTGTCATAGGATGTAATGCAAGGTGACACTAGTACGTGTCTAAAATAGAAATATTCGTTAGATTACCTACTTATATTAGTAGTATTATATTAGTAATATTACAAGGTAGCATCAAATTTCTAATTCCTGACAAGAAATCCCACTCTTATTTTCTTCTCAAAAATCTCTCATACCACATTATGTATTATCGCTAAGTTATTAGTTGAACTAATACGTCATAATATATTACTAATATATAACTGTCTTAATATTAGCGTCAGTTCCACCGATTATAATTAAGCCCCTTCTTTTTGTTCTTTTTAGTCTAGAAGATCAGTGAGATACGACAGTGTAATTAACAGCGCACTAATCGGGGCGACCAGCTTGGATCTGGCTGGAGGGGGGGGGGGGGGTTGTAGTCCCCTGGTAAGCTAGTATAACACACCTGGGGGGGGGTGTAGTCCCCTGGTAAGCTAGTATAACACACCTGGGGGGGGGGGGTTTGTAGTCCCCTAGTTAGCTAGTATAACACACCTGGGGGGGGGGGGGGGTTTATAGTCCCCTAGTAAGCTAGTATAACACACCTGTGTTTCATTTGTTAATGTTCTGAGAAATCTTTTATAATAAGCGTGTAGATATTAACGTTAAGATCTAATAGATGTGAATGATGAACCTGGAAGAACAATGTTTTGTGTGAGGGTGGGGTCACAATGTTCTAATAACAACACGTTGTTATTGTCTACCTAGGAGTGTTATGATCACTATTTTAGTCTATACAATGTAGAGTTATATACTAGTCTATACTACAGTTTCGGCACTGTTTACATGATATTGTTAATGGTAATGGAGATGAGCTAGAGGGCGGGGCAAGAGGGCAAAGAGATAGAAGGGGGGGGGGGGCAGCAGGGGGGGGGCTATTAAATTGTTGTTAAATTTTAGGATATGACAATTTGAACGTCGAATCGTTTTATGAAATGCAACCAAATAGTAGTTATTACCGTATATATACTAAATTTTTGTTAATATTAAGGCTAATTAATTATGACCTTCCTTGTTTATTTTAATACGAATTAATCAATATCGATTAATTTTGAATGTTTATTCAAAAAAAACTTAAAAAATTTGATAATATTGCTGTGTCAACATTTAAAAAGTTAACTAATTTACAGTTAAAACTTAAAATCCTAAAGAAGACCCCCCTCTTCCTATCACCACTGTTAACAATTTACATGGTATTGTCTACGCTTCTAAAGATAATATAACCACAACAAAAGGTGTATTATAAAGGAGTATTGTGCTCGGTGCGTTTGTCTGTAAACACTTCTCTTTGTGTTTGGCTTCCTGGTTCAGGAGTTCTAATGTCTGTGTGTTCATAACACAACATTAATTATATTATATAATATACAAGTTCTAGATAACAGAATATATTGTAAACACAACGCTAATCTTTCTCTCAAAAACAGAATTATAAGGCTTGCATTATGTGTGTGCCAATTTGCTCTGTCAAAAGCGATATTTCTACATTAATTTAACTATTTATCTTAATTAAACACAGCTTGTTAGCGCTAATTGAAAGCTGAGGTCATGTGCTAAATGATCGACTAATTACATGTGCTGCAATTTACTACTTACCATCATAATGAGTGATCATTCATAACACGTCTTTGGCATTGCAATAAAATTAGAAAGAATTATATGATGCATATTGTACATTTAACCAGGTTAACTATGAATAGAAGCTGCCTTTTACCATGTGCAAAATGCCACACCCCTGACAGCTAAATTATACTCCTCACCGAGTCAATATGTTTCAGGTCTGTCCATTAAACCCTTTACGGGAATTTTGGGATTCAAGAACTTATTGGATTTCAAGCCATCGATGCAAATATTCTTCAGGTTGGAAAAAATAAAATGACATAACCGAGGTTTTCTACTCTACACAAGATCTGCCCCAGATAAATTGTACAGCTAAAACTACTTCACATTAAATTTATATATCATGCCCATTTATTACCTTTGCTTATCAGTCACAAAATGTTCATTAAATCAGTGAGTGGGAGGAAGTAGACTCTTTTTGCTAATTACGATGAATAGTGACGATTTTATTGCAGCTTAATGCACCCCATAACACGCACGCAACTAATGTCACAAACCCAGTTGAGGGTTACCTAGCAACAAGAGTTGAGGGAGAGGATGTGAGAATTTAAGTTTCACTCATCTTGACAAGTCAAAATGTAGAATCTTATAACTTTTTATTGTAGATACCAAGATAAAGAATACCAATTAATAACAATTTTAGATTAAGAAGAATATAATCTGTATAATGGTTAACGATGTTATCTCTACTAATATAATATTATATAATATCCAACTCACCCTCTCTGACGACCTCTGCTGTGGACAGGGGGAGCGTGTAATCATTGACAGGAACTTCCTCAGCTGAAATTAATACGGTCTCTTAAATATCAATACTCTCTGAGAGTCAATACTGCAAAATAATCGCATTCTCGAAACTAACTTTAATTTGACAAAATATGGGACGTTTAATATAAAGATTTGTCATTTAAAGTTGATTATATAGTAACTAGGAAATGTTTTGTATAAGTAACTAGGAAATAATTTTGATTGTAGTTTAGAAACCTAAAACGGTCACCATGGCAACCAGGAAACATTTGTTATGGTTATTGTAATATTCATCTGTCTCCTGCAGTGGATATGTGGACTACTAATATCTAAAGAGCAGGTTTATGAAGGACTGTTAATCCTGTTCGCAGAACGGGAATATGGGAATGTTTTGATCTGTAGATTCCAAAACTCCAAAAAGCTCCCAATGCCCCACTTGTTAGATAACATGACAACATAATTCCACATACCTGTCCCACCAGTTTCACATTGATTACCAATACCAATACCAACAATTAACAGATAATTACCCTACCAATTAATTAATTACATTAATTATATTACACTGCTCCGTTTGTAAATTTTCACAGAACTACCCCAGAAACCAGGTAGCAACAGTACAGTGTATTGTATTGTTCACACTGTATATAATATTAGTACTATTCTTCTCACTACCACACAGAAAACAATATTCACAATATTATTAGGGAAGCTTGCTTCTCTCTCCCCTCATTGCATTATTTGTCCAAGCATACCCGATTGGGCGCTGAGCAGGGCCTTGCTTCTTTTCATTATGGCCGTGTTAATTTCACATTCTCTAGAATGGTGCTTATAGAATTGAACCCCGGGTATTCTAACCGGGGGTTGGGTACGATTAATGACTAATATTTTACCGTTATATTATATAAACTGCCGATAGGGGAATTCAGCTATTCATAATATTATTTATGGAAATAATATGATAAAGCGAGTATTATTGAAACTTTATTCTAAGTATTGAATAACTTACATAACTCTTAATACTAATGATAAATTCAGCTATGTTAAGAAATCTGCCAATTCTCTCATTGTGGTCACTAAATTTCTACTTCTCTAGCCCACCTTAAATAATAAAACTTCTTAAAAGAAATACAACTTCTTTGTTCTCCGATCTACATCCCGAACGTTCCAGAACTCCAGAAATTTAAATTGAGTACAGTAACTGATAAGCAGGGAACATTATATTCGAATTATAATTTTGACACATAATGTAGTGTGAAGTACTGGATAGTCAGGTATTAGAGCTGCTGTAAATACGTGCTACTTATCTTACGTAACACAGAGAACACACTAGAATTACTACGAAGGTTGGATAAACTCAGTTAAGGCCTGTTCCTTCGCTTAAAATATCCCAAATATGGGATTGTCCCCCCGAATATGTATCATAGGGATGGTTCGCACATTATTGTATACGTAGTATTTGCACGGTCCTTAACTTGTTCTGGTCTTGTGATAATAGGACTAACTGAATGGTGACCAAAAGAAAAAGTGAACTTGTTGAAACAGATATTACAGCACACGTGCACGGATTACTGGCTTCTTAACATTTGCACGTGCACAAATTAAAAGTCTCTCGTTCATTGATCTCAGCCCTTATGTTTAACGAGTACATACCACAAACCTAAGTAGGTACTGACATAAACTGACACTGACTGACAACCAAGTGTTACAACCTATAAAGATTATTACAACATATAAAGACTATTACAACCTATAAAGATTATTACAACATATAAAGACTATTACAACCTATAAAGATTATTACAACATATAAAGACTATTACAACCTATAAAGACTATTACAACCTTTAAAGACTATTACAACCTATAAAGACTATTACAACCTATAAAGACTATTACAAACTATAACGACTATTACAACCTATAAAGACTATTACAACCTATAAAGACTATTACAACCTATAAAGACTATTACAACCTGTAAAGACTATTACAACCTATAAAGACTATTACAACCTATAAAGACTATTACAACCTATAAAGACTATTACAACCTATAAAGACTATTACAACCTATAAAGATTATTACAAACTATAAAGATTATTACAACCTAAAAAGATTATTACAACTTATAAAGACTATTACAACCTATAAATAACTATTATAACCTATAAAGACTTTAAGTTATAACACTCTAAGATAAAGACCTGATCTTGTCTTCTTCACTAAATCCCCCCCCCCCCCCCCCCCGCCCCCAGTTTAGAATTAGTACACTTCACACATTGTTTTACTTGCTTGTGAGGGATAAATACTGATACATTAGGCCCAACGAGGGGTTTTTAGAGGGGCAAGGATGAGGGGCAGGTTGGTCACTTTGGTCTGGTTCGCCCCCCCCCCCCCCCCCAAGTTTAGTACACATTACCTGCCATCCTGTAGAGAATCTTGGGTTCGAAGAAAATACAGGGGTTCTGATCTCGGATGCAGGACAGGAGCAGTCCCTTGGCTTGGGTTGGGCCCCTCGGTATCACTACCTGTAAACAATACTGTTAACCTACGCTGATTATATTCATTATATCGGACCTAAGTTCTATATTCTGGTTGTTTCATCGTGAGAAATGGACAGGGAAAAACTGTAGATTCTATATCAGAATATTAATAATTATTGAATATCATTATGTAAATTGAAGTAATATTATATGATTAATGTGAATATGTCGTAAGTTTCACGACTCAGCTTTTTAGTGTGCTATGACGTAATGACGAGAGAAAACTAAAACTATTTCTTGGGAATTGGTATGTTATAACTAAGAGATAAGTTAGTTAAATATTATGAGTTATTATTATTGGTCTGTTGAAACGTTAATAAATTCGAGAACGGCACCTATTCAGTAACAAAGTAATGATAATTAACGTATTTTTTTCGTTTTAAACAATTTTATAAGCATTTAAAAGTCAACGGGCAAGCTCCCGAAATCTACTTTTCAAATATCAATTTCATGTTGAGCCGAAGCATTTCAAAATCTTACATATTAAATATTCATGACATTAAAAGGTTCTGTAACGTCTGCCCAGAAACATTGTAGAATCCGATTACCTTCTAACTCGCCACCATAGGATTTAATATGAAATTACCTTGCCCATAGATCGTGTTGTAATTCCTGTCGTGGGTACAGCGACTGGTTAAATGACAGTTATTAATGAAGTTGCTGTTACATTGTCTTGTTGCTAAAGTGGTTGCACTGGATTCAGCTGGTTATTTGAATGACGGAACACTTAATTTGCGGGCGATGCAGAAATAAATTATTTATGAACGTTATCGCGTAATATAATTTGTATTCGACACATATGCACGCTCAATTCTTGATTTTTTAACTTTGTGTTAATACGGCCCTGATAAAAATTAAGGCCAAATACTTTTAAAAACTTCATCACATAGTTTCTTAAATCTATTTTCAAAAATACAACAAATCAAATCAGGGAATTTCAGATTAACAATCATTGCGACCTGGATTTAAATTTTGCACAATCGAGCCGCTCGAGAGAGCTGAGTTATCTTTTTACAGAGAAAAATATTCTTATCTTAGGGGTTGTCTTAATCTCCATGTTATTAAGTCGCCACGGTGACGCACGTATTCTATAAAAATTAAAAGGGGTAAAAGATGTTTATATGGTGTTTTCCATAACGCGTCGTTGCACGTGCAAATATAATTTCCAACTCTTGGTAACTATGATCAATGAATTAGGATTCATCATAATACCACAATCGTACTATGATAATGGTATAAAAAACCAACAAAAGAACCTAACTATGATCAGCTGCTGAAGCTTCTTTCGAGACGAGAATATGCTGCACATCTTTTTATCAATTAGGATTCATTATCCTACAATCATACTATAATAATGGTATTAAGAACCAACAAAAGAGCATCTCACATCATGTATCATTTCACACTTGAGATGTTGTGCAAATATAGTTTCCAACTCTTGGTAACTATGATCAATAAATTAGGATTCATCATGATACCACAATCATACTATAATAATGGTATTAAGAACCAACAAAATAGCATCTCACATCATATATCATTTCACACTTGAGATGTTTTGCAAATATAGTTTCCAACTCTTGGTAACTATGATCAATAAATTAGGATTCATCATGATACCACAATCGTACTATGATAATGGTATAAAAAACCAACAAAAGAACCTAACTATGATCAGCTGCTGAACCTTCTTTCGTGACCAGAATATGCTGCGCATCTTTTTATCAATTAGGATTCATTATACTACAATCATACTATGATAATGGTATTAAGAACCAACAAAAGAGCATCTCACATCATGTATCATTTCACACTTGAGATGTTTCTCTTGCTCTTTTGAATTTGTGAGCTCGTTATAGTATGATTGAACACGCACAGTGTCAGTATAATCTGGTCACATACGAAGGTTTTAAGCAGCTTCTTCAGAATCACAGCTACTAATAGTTGGAATCCAACTATCTTTGCACGTGCGCGTGCGCATTTCCATCCTCGTTACTATGCAAAGTCCTATATCTCAAAACGTGGGCGGTCGTACTCTGACACACGGACAGACAGACAGAGAAGAGAGAATCTTTCGAATTATAAGTTAGATATAATGTGTGTATTCACGCCCCACTGACATATCTCATCTTATAACTGCATTATTGTATATTTCCACATTGTACATTTCCTCGCTGTGACGCTTTTGTAGGATTCAATTAATGACGTAAGTCATCGAACAAAGGTTGGTAAATAATTCAAGTAGCTCACAAAGTATCAAGCAGTGACAACAACATCCCCACATCAAAACAATAACAAATTAACGACCTTCTTGCCATTGACGACACAGTGACGACACAGTGACGTCACAGTGACGTCACTACATACCTTTAATCCGGGCACGTGCGCGAAGAACGCTTCGGGTGACTGAGAGTGGTAGAGTGCACCGTGTCCAACTGCGCCCCAGGGTGCGCGCACTGTTAGCCCTCCACAGTTGAACTCGTTACCAGAACGATATCGGTACTTTGCTGCCTCGTTTACGAGCTGAAATAGCACACAATTTGACACAATAGTAAACCATCTCAATTAATATATTATCAGTTACCTGTTACAAGGAATCCTCACTAACCTGTAAACTGCTTATATTAGTAAAAGCTACCGTTATAAAAGGCCGAGTTTGGGGGAAAGGAAACATTATGTACGTATGTTTAGCCATATTTGGGGGAAAGGAAATTCCCCGCGGTATATCGGGTATGGCGGTATATCGGGGTTTTACTGTACATATTGCATGACATACATATCAATATGTACTATAACCTGAACTTATGTTGTGCAGTTGGTACTTTGGTAAATTACTATGGTACATTGGCAAAGGACGGAGACACAAAACCTCAACATAGTTACTACTCACTGGTCATTAGTCATTAACGAAGAATCAGATTTAGGACGTACCATGTAAATTGTAAGTGTGTCTAATAAATAATATTATTATTATTATATAACTTTATTCAAATCAAAAATAGAACATAAAGAACATCTTGATGATAAGTCACCAAGAGAAAAATAACACAGAATAAACTAAATCATGCTTAACTCTCTCCATGCTTTTCTATCTGTTGCAAAAAGTCTTAAATGGTATAAATCGTCTGTATTTACAAGTCTAAAATTTCTGTCACTTAAATCGTTCAAAATAGTTTTTAACAAGTTTGACTGGTGTCGTCCGACTCTACCTCTCATCAAACTCTGACTCTCTACAGCAAAATGTAAGGCAAGCTGGGCAGGTGAGTTATTATCACTGCGGAGGATGTGACCGAGCATTCTCCACCGTGCACGAGCAACACGCTCACTCAGTGGAACAACTTCGCAGCGTTTGTATAGAGTCACATTTCGTATGACATTAGGGTAGGTCATGCCGATGATCGTACGGAGATGATTCCTGTGGCAGACATCAAGTTTTTGAAGGAGTTGTTTAGATGTTGCCCAACTGTTGCAATTATACATCAGTATTGAAACAACTTGTGCTTCATATATCTTGAGTCGAATCTTCAAGGATATACGTCTACCTTGTTCCCAGACTTTTTTGTAGTTCTGAAAAGCAATGTTAGCAAGTATACATCGTCTCTTGACATCTTCGATGCTACACAACTTAGAGCCTAAAGAGATAGATGACCTCCAAGGTTCTCTACCTCTGAGTGTCTCTCCTTTGTTATCAACCTCGTTCTTGCCGGCCAGATAGAAGTGGGTGAACTCGGTTTTTGACTCATTGACAAAAAGATTCCACTCTTCCAATATCTCTTTACATATTGGCAACAAAGACTCCAAATTGCTTTTATCCTCATCAGTAAAATCAACATCATCTGCGTACTCCCACTCGAGGGGTAACATATTCTCAGCTATGGGAGGGTTAGGTCTTAGATAGGACATAACAGCACGCAGGTGGTAAAGTGCTGCTGCCAGATATAGAGTGAACAAGTTTCCAGACAAACTGTCGCCTTGAAAAGCTCCAATCGTGACAATAAACTCTCCCGATATTGTTGAGTTCACTTTGATCTTCAGTTTAGTATTTGCGAGCAAATACCTTACCAGTCGAATGTCGTCCTCACTACAACCAGCATCAGCTAAAATATCAAGTAATACCGACCTCTTTATGGTATCAAAAGCAGAGGACATGTCAATGCCCATCTTATGAAGAGACCAGCGTTTTTCCTTGACAACTGACACTAGTATTCGCTGGGTCCAAACGATATTTGCACAACTATGGCCAGGTTTATAGGCATTCTGCCAAGGACCAGTGTACTGAGATACTTGCCTTTGGATGCGCTTTAAGACTATCATGGACAATATCTTTCTAGTTCCGTTTAGTAGGCAAAGTGGGCGCAAACTCTTAGGGGGGCCTAGTGGCTTTCCAGGTTTTTGGAGCGGAGTAAGGTATCCCTCTGTGAAAGAAGGTACATGTTCATGGAGCTCAAAGGATCGATTAGTAAGTTGTGCAAATGTGGAAAAAAAGATTTCAGGAGAGTGTTTGAGAAATTCGTTTGGGATCCCATCTGTTCCAACAGCTTTACCGTTCTTGAGTTTCTTGGCCGCAAGCTCAACTTCAAACGCTGTAATGGGGTTTTGAAGGGGCCTAGGGTTACCTGTGAACGGTTCTAGTGGTGGTTCACTGTCAGGTCCAGTGTAGTGTTCTTTGAAGTACTGGCGAATGATTTCAGCCTTGTCTCGTTCATTATCTACCAGTTGGTTGTCAGTGTTGAAAACAGACACAGAGCCTGCACCCGTTTTCTGTTTGCCTGATAGTTGACGAGCAGCTTCAAACATTCTCCGTCCTTCGTCTATGGTGGCTATAGAGTCAGCTAGGCTGTTTGCTAACTCAACTCTCAATGTTTTCAACCGTTTAGTAATGTCGTTTGAGAGCCTGTTGATTTTAGCTCTGAGAGCTGTCCTGTCTCTGTATTCGTTGTTGTTCAGTTGTTGTAAAAGTTGTTTCCTTTCTTCAGACATGCCAAAAACTTGACTGTCAGAGGAATGATTCCTCTTTCGCTGTGACTCGCGAAAACCCACAGTGGAAACAGCAGCTTCTTTAACTTCACCAAAAAGCATATCAAATTGCTGTTCCGTGTTGTTGGAGGTAAAGTCAGGATCTGATACAGTTTGCTCAAGTTTCTGACGAAGTTCTTGCTGATATTGTTGTTGAGCTTGTTTGCTTCCAATCAAGGTTGTTGTGTTATAAGTCTTTTGAAATGCTCTGCTCTCCTTGTACAACTTGAAGCGCTGCGAAAAATCTGCCTTGGCAACAACAAGTTTGTGGTCACTGCGGTGCTTTGTACCTGCATATGACCTGGCATCAGTTAGCAGTGCCTTGCTTCTGGACTTGCAGAGTATGAAGTCAATCTGTTGGAAATAAGGTTTACTTTTCCTGGTTGCTCGATCCCGAATCCAACCAGTCCGTGTGGTAATGTGTCTGCTGCTATGGGAGAATGAAGTGTTGGCAGCAAACAGGCCATTAGCAGTGAGAAAGTGTAGCAACCTTTCACCGTTTTCATTCCTCCTCCCAACACCATGTCTACCAATATTCACATGTAAACCATTTTCTACATCAACAGGGCTTCTTTTGCCAAGTTTGGCATTAAAGTCGCCTAACATCCATACTTCAAATCTAGCAGGAACACTGATAGCCTCGAGTAGCTCATCGTAAAATTGGGTTGCTAATCGAGGATTCTGAACTGACTTGGGATTCGTAGGGCTGTAACAATTAACAATTCTGATATGACAAGGTGGTTGATCCACCCTTTTAGCACTTAATTTAAAGTCCATATAAACAACTCTGTCACTGATCTGATGATGAGATACTATACATTCCAAAAAACGCTTGTTAACAATAAACCCAAGTCCACCGTGTCTATCGTGTCTCTGATCAAACAAAAACAATCGATGATGTCCAGGGAGTGTTGTTTCCAAGTATTCACGTGTCTTGGTCTCCTGAAGTGCTAAAATGTCTAAGTTATATCTGTCAATGTCCTCTGCAACGAAGTGTTGCCTGTATGTGGTCGATAGACCGCAAACATTCCATGTCCCAAAATTGAGTGTCGTAGCCATGATGAAAAGAGTAGCGTAGACTAGGAATCCTGCGATCTTCCTCGAGGCGTTAAACGTACTGACTTTAGCAGTCATGCGGACCCGTTACAGTCACACACCATCCTAATAAATAATACCTTATTTAATATTTTCCGGGAATTATTTCCCCGAAAAGTGGTGGATGCTGGTAACCAATAATTTTCCGAAAGGGTTGCCAGAGTATTATGAGGACAGACTGCGAGTCACTTCAGACTGGCTGGCGGGAAGGTTCAAAACAAATAACATGACAGTGGCGCACTATACGTTACACACTATATTGTATCATGCGAACGTATCACATTACACATCTTCCAATCAGAACCGGAAAAAATTATAAAAAATAATACCTTGGCTTAGTTTTGTGCTCGGGCTCGCCCCCCGCTAAAGCGTCGGGCATTATCGCACGTAGCACTCAACAGCCAAGGTATTATTGTATTATAAGTTGTAACTTAGGTTTATTCAAACTGTGACCCACTGCTCACTATGCACTACCTATCTTAATACGAAACAGTACCCTATTACATAGTTATCATCCCGGCATCACTGTTTCTCTCTGCTCAATTCTTAATCTCCAACTCTTTTTCAAACGAGTCATTACCAAATCATTTCAGTCGGGTAATTCCCATGGTTTGGCGCTCAGACAATTTTATCTAATAGTCTGCCATTAAATTTTTCCACTTTTCATGGCACCTGTTTCTGGTTTGAATTTTGATGTGGCCTAATTTGTAGAGTCAAACAAAGGCCACAACACACACTAAAGAACAGTAAAGAACAGTGAAGCGTAAGTGGTAAGGACATTTCTTCGTGTGAAAAGCCTTTCTGTGAGGACAGACAGTGATGCAGCAGTAGAATGCTAATGATGTGTAGTGTTTTCATTATGAATACGAGTAAGAAGCTATAGGAGAACATAACCGGAAATCGGAATCTACAAACACACACACACAGTCACACACACACACAGTGATCACGCACAGCGATCACACAGTCACACACACAGAAATAAGAAATTATTGGTAATTTCAGAAGCCGATATAACAGCACCTCACAAGATAGACCCCTAAACTGAATTCCTGCCTCACAAGATATACCCCTAAACTGTGTTCCTGCCTCACAAGATAGACCCCTAAACTGTGTTCCTGCCTCACAAGATAGACCCCTAAACTGTGTTCCTGCTTCACAAGATAGACCCCTAAACTGTGTTCCTGCCTCACAAGATAGACCCCTAAACTGTGTTCCTGCCTCACAAGATAGACCCCTAAACTGTGTTCCTGCCTCACAAGATAGACCCCTAAACTGTGTTCCTGCCTCACAAGATAGACCCCTAAACTGTGTTCCTGCCTCACAAGATAGACCCCTAAACTGTGTTCCTGCCTCACAAAATAGACCCCTAAACTGTGTTCCTGCCTCACAAGATAGACCCCTAAACTGTGTTCCTGCCTCACAAGATAGACCCCTAAACTGTGTTCCTGCCTCACAAGATAGACCCCTAAACTGTGTTCCTGCCTCACAAAATAGACCCCTAAACTGTGTTCCTGCCTCACAAGATAGACCCCTAAACTGCACTGTGTTCCTGCCTCACAAAATAGACCCCTAAACTGTGTTCCTGCCTCACAAGATAGACCCCTAAACTGTGTTCCTGCCTCACAAGATAGACCCATAAACTGTGCTCCTGCCTCACAAGATAGACCCCTAAACTGTGTTCCTGCCTCACAAGATATACCCCTAAACTGTGTTCCTGCCTCACAAGATAGACCCCTAAACTGTGTTCCTGCCTCACAAGATAGACCCCTAAACTGTGTTCCTGCCTCACAAGATATACCCCTTAACTGTGTTCCTCCCTCACAAGATAGACCACTAAACTGTGTTCCTGCCTCACAAGATATACCCCTTAACTGTGTTCCTCCCTCACAAGATAGACCCCTAAACTGTGTTCCTGCCTCACAAGATAGACCCCTAAACTGTGTTCCTGCCTCACAAGATAGACCCCTAAACTGTGTTCCTGCCTCACAAGATAGACCCCTAAACTGTGTTCCTGCTCAGGACATCCTCTCCTCAGCTTGTCTAACCTAGAGGAGAGGTAGGACAGAAGTAGTGTTATTCAAAACTGCTTAACAGGAGTGTTTACTCCCCTCGTGTGTGTCACTACAACCTGTTACATACCATTTACTAGCTCCCTTCAATACTCCAATACAACTACGCAACCAGCCTGTGAAATTACACTAAACTGCTGTTTCGGGCTTGTCATTCCGCATATTATTACCGACATTTTGTAATATGTTTCAGAGGTACTTTGTAGAACGGGAAGTAGTTTAACGTAGTTTAGCAGTTGATCTCCGGCCCAAATCTCCCTCTAACTTGATTTGCATGTAACCTCTAACTTGACTAACCCCTAACCTGATAACCGCTAACCTGATAACCGCTAACTTGACTAACCGCTAACCTGACTAACCGCTAACCTGACTAACCTCTAACCTCTAACCTGACGTGTACATGGTATAATATAATATAGTGTGATGACCGTTCAAAAGTTCCTCCAGAATAATGAACGCAAATTGCTGCTTAGGCACTGCGATATAATTATAGTTCACATTGTTCGCCAATGGGGTGTGTCTGGGTGTCAAAGATCTTCAAGGTGGGTGCTACTTGTGATGAACTCTAGAAGGATGGGGTGGTAATACTCGGTCTGGCCGTCTGGAAGCCCATAGAATTCCAGTTCAGAAACCGAGTAAGGAGGTGCGGCTACTGATGAGAAGCCTCCTTAAAGTTTATTTGGGTTAGAAATGACATCTGGGTCCCTACCCTCGCACAAGATTATTCTCAATTTTCTTGTTGTGTTCCACAACTATACTTCTGTATACTTCAGTGATTGGGCTGATGACTCCAGTGAAAGGGCTGGTGACTCTAGTGAAAGTGCTGGTGACGATGAGAAAGACCATAAACCAGGGATTCCTTCGGGAGCATGTAAGATTATATCCAAAGTTTGTTCGCCAATGGGGTGTGTCTGGGTGTCAAAGATCTTCAAGGTGGGTGCTACTTGTGATGAACTCTAGAAGGATGGGGTGGTAATACTCGGTCTGGCCGTCTGGAAGCCCATAGAATTCCAGTTCAGAAACCGAGTAAGGAGGTGCGGCTACTGATGAGAAGCCTCCTTAAAGTTTATTTGGGTTAGAAACGACATCTGGGTCCCTACCCTCGCACAAGATTATTCTCAATTTTCTTGTTGTGTTCCACAACTTAACTGTGCTATGATAGAAATTACTCAGATCTTACGGCTTACCTGATCAAAGCCGGGGTAGATATAGTCAGCGAACTGTATCTCAGCAATGGCAGTGGTGCCAGCAGCAGCAACTCCAATACCAAACCCTATGATACCTTGCTCTGTTAACGGTGTGTTGAAAACTCTGTCGGAGCCTGAAAATCAGAATGTTAGCATAATTACTGTGTCCGGACTCACCGGCGTGAGACTACTCAGACTTCTCGATGCAAAAGATTAGGGTTTGGATTACGGTGAGGGTGAGGGTGAGGGTGAGGGTGAGGGTGAGGGTGAGGGTGAGGGTGAGGGTGAGGGTGAGGGTGAGGGTGAGGGTGAGGGTGAGGGTGAGGGTGAGGGTGAGGGTGAGGGTGAGGGTGAGGGTGAGGGTGAGGGTGAGGATACTAGCAGTATCAGCCGGTCACTAGGTTTCTATAAGTAGAATTTTAGCTTTATTGCCTTTTCTCTAAATCGTTATAATAAAATAAGGAAGTAAAGAGAAACAAATACAGATAAAAATAATTATTGTCACGAGATAAGATACGAGAGTCACATTATCCGTCAAGTTTCCTGCTTTTACAGTCTTTTTTGCACTGTCTCTTGTTCAAGACACTAATATGATATGCATTTCCTGCTATAAATTAACCTCCCAAATTTGATTACATTTTGAAGACGTAGGGGTTTCACTTTGAGAAAGATATAGCCTATAGGGGGTTTCACGTGAAGCGATGATAATTGATATCATCCGACAGTTCCCAATCGCCTTTTCCAAGAATTCGGGTGTATTTCCCGCCTTTCCGGTTCGAATTTAATTTCAGTAATTATTGTCACGATAAAAGATAGTACATATTTGCGATACATCATCCGATAGTATCTAAGATACTAAGAGTATAGAGTATGTATTTCCTGCTATAAATTAAATTCCCCAATTTGATAAAGCTTTTAAGATAAAGGTGGTTTCACGTGAAAATGAACTAATTTAGGACTCCATTTTACCCACTTTTATACCCAAATCACATCTCGTGTTTAACACACCAGGATTCGTGTATTATGTAGCCTACAGAGGGCAGATCTCCCCACTTCCGAGCTCAACTCGTCGTGAGAGTAAAGATTCAGCAGAATTACGTAGATTTATCACTTATTACTTTATTAGTGTATTTATATTTCGGGAAGAGAGGGTATTCAGCAATCTCCTCTCCTAACCAGACCTAGAGGGTACACTTGATAGATAATGCCATGGCGGATTGTGCGGCTCTGCAAACTTTTCGATTTCTTTTGCAAAATGCAAAAATTATACGACTAATTGTGAAACTCCGCAACTAAGTGATACCTCTTGGAACAACTATAATACGGTGCTGACTGCTGCTGCCCCAAAGTGCCGAACTTCTAAATTTAGAGCGGGTCCTAACGTGAGAGTACGTCTGGATGTGATTTAGACACGGTAATATTGTGTGTCTAGAATGAGCCTGTATAGACCCAACACTAGGTTTGGTGTGGGTGGTAACTGGTATAACTTTAATACACCACTAATACACCACACTACACCACTAATATACCACACCACGCTATACCACACTATACCACACTACACCACACTACACTACACCACACTATACCACGCTATACCACACTACACCACTAATATACCACACTACACCACACTACACTACACCACACTACGCCAAACTATACTAGTTGCTCTATTGCCTGTATTATAACTAGTATAAAGCACACTGTGTTATAAAATATGAACACAGTTAAAATATAGCTGTGATTTGAGTGTCAGGGAGAATGACGTAACGTTTATCACACGTGTTTTGACACTATTTTGGCAAATGATCACCGTATTATTTAACATATTACTAAGACGTGTATTACATGATTATTATTTTTAAATGTGTACGGGTCGCAGGTTGGCGAATATAGGCCCGTATAAATAAATCAGAGAAACCTACTCGGTATTTAAAGATACTTCTGCAGAAGGTGGCATGAGTCTTACTGGTATTACTGGATAGCTTAAAGAAAGAGAAACCCCGAAAAGAAGGAAGTACTCTGCAGAAATGAGCAGATATCTGCACTCTGCTGCTGCTGCTGTATTTTACTATGGTGTTGTTACCTGAATACCACAGATAGTAGAAATTATCCAAAATGTAGGGCTTCTACTTTATTGGAGTTGTATAAGTTGTAGGAAGGTTAAATAAGCCTATACAATGGTGCATACTGGGTCTGTGACAACCAACAGGAAGCAATGCTGTCTAGGTAACCGGGTTACTATAGCCATGGTTACTGGCATTTATTTGCTTACACCGGTCATATAATTCTGCGGTTTTGAAATTCTTTCTTAAATCAATTTAATTTTAAAATTGTGAAAATAACTAAAATAACTAAATATTTCCTCACATTTATCAGCTCTGAAAGGTGTTTCTTATCTAAGTGTTACAATAGTTACTAAGAGGGATATTCTCAGCTCGTAATAGTTACAAAATAGGTATAATTGCTTCTTGAGTGGCCTTTTTGACAAGGAAACAGTGCTACAGTGACATCAATACATTGTTACTTGTCATATTGAGACATTTGAGAGTACAGCAACTGGCTACAAGTTGTTGGTAACTAGGGTACCAGCAGTTGGTTACTAGGCCTAGGGTACAAGCAGTTTGTTACTAGGGTACCAGCAGTTGGTTACTAGGGTACCAGCAGTTGGTTACTAGACTATCAGCAGTTGAGCAGTTGGTTACTAGGTTACCATCAGTTGGTTACTAGGGCACCAGCAGTTTGATACTAGGGTACCAGCAGTTGGTTACTAGGGTACCAGCAGTTGGTTACTAGGGTACCAGCAGTTGGTTACTAGGGTACCAGCAGTTGGTTACTAGCATACAATTAGTAAATGCTAACTCTATATCCATGAGAACATTACCGTAATACCTGTCGCAGTGTAAACTGTAATGTGGTTACCTTTGCAGTCTTTATGTACGAGTTATAACAACTAAACCGGAATTTCTAACGCTAACCATAACTCTTAACTTGTTGAGCTGATTGAAAACTCTGTTAACGATGTATAACAACTTGACCTGCTTGGTTAAATACCTAATATGACAAAGAGGTCCCTGGAAAAAGATGGTCACAGTAAACAGCATAAAATTGTAACCTTAGATTTACAGGGTTGAATAAGTTTAAACTTATAAAATGTGAATAGTAACTCAGTAGCCTCATTCTCCCAGGTCATATTTAACAAGTACCGAATATCCAGTCTCCACTCTGCTAACACTGCACCCAACAGTGATTAGTAGCCTCATTTTCCCAGGTCATATTTAACAAGTACCGAATATCCAGTCTCCACTCTGCTAACACTGCACCCAACAGTGATTAGTAGCCTCATTTTCCCAGGTCATATTTAAGAAGTACCGAATATCCAGTCTCCATTCTGCTAACACTGCACCCAACACTCAACAGTGATTACCCAGTAATTACCGACAGTGTCTGCTGGCAGGCTGCCAGCCCTGGATGTTTACTAAATAGTAGGATAATTACAATGGAATTCGGTAAAATAACGAGGTGTTTGGAGTGTCTGTAATGCTGTGGAGAAGAAGGGGAGCTAGTTCCAAGGAAGGGAGGGAGGGGAGCTGCTAGTTCCAAGGAGGGGAGGGAGGGGAGCTAGTTCCAAGAAGGGGAGGGGAGCTAGTTCCAAGAAGGGGAGAGAGGGGAGGGGAGCTAGTTCCAAGGAAGGGAGGGAGGGGAGCTGCTAGTTCCAAGAAGGGGAGGGAGGGGAGGGGAGCTAGTTCCAAGAAGGGGAGAGAGGGGAGGGGAGCTAGTTCCAAGGAAGGGAGGGAGGGGAGCTAGTTCCAAGAAGGGGAGGGAGGGGAGGGGAGCTAGTTCCAAGAAGGGGAGAGAGGGGAGGGGAGCTAGTTCCAAGGAAGGGAGGGAGGGGAGCTGCTAGTTCCAAGAAGGGGAGGGAGGGGAGGGGAGCTAGTTCCAAGAAGGGGAGAGAGGGGAGGGGAGCTAGTTCCAAGGAAGGGAGGGAGGGGAGCTAGTTCCAAGGAAGAGAGGGAGGGGAGCTGCTAGTTCCAAGGAGGGGAGGGAGGGGAGCTGCTAGTTCCAAGAAGGGGAGGGAGGGGAGGGGAGCTAGTTCCAAGAAGGGGAGAGAGGGGAGGGGAGCTAGTTCCAAGGAAGGGAGGGAGGGGAGCTAGTTCCAAGAAGGGGAGGGAGGGGAGCTAGTTCCAAGGAGGGGAGGGAGGAGAGCTGCTAGTTCCAAGGAGGGGAGGGAGGGGAGCTAGTTCCAAGAAGGGGAGGGAGGGGAGGGGAGCTAGTTCCAAGAAGGGGAGAGAGGGGAGGGGAGCTAGTTCCAAGGAAGGGAGGGAGGGGAGCTGCTAGTTCCAAGGAGGGGAGGGAGGGGAGCTGCTAGTTCCAAGAAGGGGAGGGAGGGGAGGGGAGCTAGTTCCAAGAAGGGGAGAGAGGGGAGGGGAGCTAGTTCCAAGGAAGGGAGGGAGGGGAGCTGCTAGTTCCAAGAAGGGGAGGGAGGGGAGGGGAGCTAGTTCCAAGAAGGGGAGAGAGGGGAGGGGAGCTAGTTCCAAGGAAGGGAGGGAGGGGAGCTAGTTCCAAGGAAGAGAGGGAGGGGAGCTGCTAGTTCCAAGGAGGGGAGGGAGGGGAGCTGCTAGTTCCAAGAAGGGGAGGGAGGGGAGGGGAGCTAGTTCCAAGAAGGGGAGAGAGGGGAGGGGAGCTAGTTCCAAGGAAGGGAGGGAGGGGAGCTAGTTCCAAGAAGGGGAGGGAGGGGAGCTAGTTCCAAGGAGGGGAGGGAGGAGAGCTGCTAGTTCCAAGGAGGGGAGGGAGGGGAGCTAGTTCCAAGAAGGGAGGGAGGGGAGGGGAGCTAGTTCCAAGAAGGGGAGAGAGGGGAGGGGAGCTAGTTCCAAGGAAGGGAGGGAGGGGAGCTGCTAGTTCCAAGGAGGGGAGGGAGGGGAGCTGCTAGTTCCAAGAAGGGGAGGGAGGGGAGGGGAGCTAGTTCCAAGAAGGGGAGAGAGGGGAGGGGAGCTAGTTCCAAGGAAGGGAGGGAGGGGAGCTGCTAGTTCCAAGAAGGGGAGGGAGGGGAGGGGAGCTAGTTCCAAGAAGGGGAGAGAGGGGAGGGGAGCTAGTTCCAAGGAAGGGAGGGAGGGGAGCTAGTTCCAAGAAGGGGAGGGAGGGGAGCTAGTTCCAAGGAGGGGAGGGAGGAGAGCTGCTAGTTCTAAGGAGGGGAGGGAGGGGAGCTAGTTCCAAGAAGGGGAGGGAGGGGAGGGGAGCTAGTTCCAAGAAGGGGAGAGAGGGGAGGGGAGCTAGTTCCAAGGAAGGGAGGGAGGGGAGCTGCTAGTTCCAAGGAGGGGAGGGAGGGGAGCTGCTAGTTCCAAGAAGGGGAGGGAGGGGAGGGGAGCTAGTTCCAAGAAGGAGAGAGAGGGGAGGGGAGCTAGTTCCAAGGAAGGGAGGGAGGGGAGCTAGTTCCAAGAAGGGGAGGGAGGGGAGCTAGTTCCAAGGAGGGGAGGGAGGAGAGCTAGTTCCAAGGAGGGGAGGGAGGGGAGCTAGTTCCAAGGAGGAAAGGGAGGGGAGCTAGTTTCAAGGAGGGGAGAGAGGGGAGCTAGTTTCAAGGAGGAAAGGGAGGGGAGCTAGTTCCAAGGAGGGGAGCTAGTTCCAAGAAGGGGAGGGAGGGGAGCTAGTTCCAAGGAGGGGAGGGTGGGGAGCTAGTTCCAAGGAGGGGAGGGAGGGGAGCTAGTTCCAAGGAGGGTAGGGAGGGGAGCTTGTTCCAAGAAGGGAGGGAGGGGAATTAGTTCCAAGAAGGGGAGGGAGGGGGGCTAGTTTCAAGGAGGAAAGGGAAGGAAGCTAGTTCCAAGGAGGGGAGGGAGGGGAGCTAGTTCCAAGGAGGGGAGGGAGGGGAGCTAGTTCCAAGAAGGGGAGGGAGGGGAGCTAGTTTCAAGGAGGAAAAGGAAGGAAGCTAGTTCCAAGGAGGGGAGGGAGGGGAGCTAGTTCCAAGAAGGGGAGAGAGGGGAGGGGAGCTAGTTCCAAGGAAGGGAGGGAGGGGAGCTAGTTCCAAGGAAGAGAGGGAGGGGAGCTGCTAGTTCCAAGGAGGGGAGGGAGGGGAGCTGCTAGTTCCAAGAAGGGGAGGGAGGGGAGGGGAGCTAGTTCCAAGAAGGGGAGAGAGGGGAGGGGAGCTAGTTCCAAGGAAGGGAGGGAGGGGAGCTAGTTCCAAGAAGGGGAGGGAGGGGAGCTAGTTCCAAGGAGGGGAGGGAGGAGAGCTGCTAGTTCCAAGGAGGGGAGGGAGGGGAGCTAGTTCCAAGAAGGGGAGGGAGGGGAGGGGAGCTAGTTCCAAGAAGGGGAGAGAGGGGAGGGGAGCTAGTTCCAAGGAAGGGAGGGAGGGGAGCTGCTAGTTCCAAGGAGGGGAGGGAGGGGAGCTGCTAGTTCCAAGAGGTATTTATTATAGAAATTCCGGCGATTTCGCGTCAAGAATTATTATAAATTGATAGTTTTCAGAGTATGGATATTCAGAGTTTAATTGTAATTTGTAGTAGAATGTGTTATTGACCAGCTCGGTGATCGTTCCGACAAAGATACTGTCTGTGTCAAATAGTTGTCTAAAATGAGCAATGATTCATCGTTACGATAAGTGTTAAAGTGGTCTAACACTCTCACGATACGTCTCTATTTGAGCACTTCCTTATATGGTCAATAACAAATTATACAACACACGTGACACTGATGAACCTGACCATGAACATTTCATGTTACCTAGTAACCGGCTGCATGTAACCTAGTAACCGACTACTGGTAACCTAGTAACCTGCTGCATGTAACATAGTAACCAACTACTGGTAACCTAGTAACCGGATGCATGTAACCTAGTAACCGGCTGCATGTAACCTAGTAAACGGCTGCATGTAACATAGTAACCAACTACTGGTAACCTAGTAACCGGCTGCATGTAACCTAGTAACCGGCTGCATGTAACCTAGTAACCGGCTGCATGAAACCTAGTAACCAACTACTGGTAACCTAGTAACCGGCTGCATGTAACATAGTAACCAACTACTGGGGAGGGGTCCAACCCGATCCATTCCGATCATTCCGATCCCGATTTTGGCCTCATCAACCCTCATATCGGAAAAATCGGGAAAATTTAAATCTTCCCTCTGAGGTTTCTAGGCGATATATGTAGCTATTTCTGTACTTAAATATGACAAGAAATCGATTGGTGGTGGTCCCAGAACCCCAAAATAGTTTCTTGTTCCAAACAAGAATCGTTTCGTCCGAAAAACAACACACTGTCGTATCAACTCATGTTTGACAGAAACATCCACCCGGTCCACAATTGAAAGAGGTACGGTTGGTAATAACAATCGTAACAAATAGCAAACGCTTTAGTAACTTTTGATTTAAATTGTCTCCACAATTTGTAACAGGCTATCTGCAGAAATGGGTAGCACGGTTATCTCTTAGATACAAAGAATAGTTTACACAATTTTTAATAACATTAAAAGGGATGAAAATCACTTTATTTATCAAAATCTTTATTTATCATGTAACAACTTTTCCATAGTACTGGAGAGTAACACTATGTTAAACAAAAAAATTCTACAGCACATTTTGAGTCAGTAACAGTAACATGTCAATATGTTACAGACTCACATGCGTTTAAAAACATTTTAGTAACAATAAATTGATGAGGAGGAGGATGAGGACTGAAGAAGAGGAGGACTGAGGAGGAGGGGGAGGAGAAGGAGGAAAACTGAGGAGGAGGAGGACTAGGGAGGACTGACGAGGAGGAGAAGGACCGAGGATGACTGAGGAGGAGGAAGAGGACTAAAGAGGAGGAGGACTGAAGAGGAGAGGGAGGACTGAGGAAGAGGAGCAGGATTGGTGAGGAGGAAGACGAGAAGGAGGAGAAGGAGGAGGACTGAGGACGGGGAGGAGGAGGACTAAGGAGGAGGAGGACTGATGAGGAGGAGGAGGAGGACTCCAGAGGAGGAGGACTCCGGAGGAGGAGGAGAAGGAGGACTGAGGACGGGGAGGAGGAGGACTAAGAGGACGCGAGGACTAAGGACGAGGAGGACTGAGGAGGAGGACGAGAGCGAGGACGAGGAGGAGGACTGAGGAGGAGGACTGATAAGAAGAAAAAGGAGGAGGAGGAGGACTGAGGAGGAGGATTGAGGATGAGGAGAAGGAGGACAGGGGGAGGACTGAAGAAGAGGAGGACTTGAGGAAGACTAAGGAGGAGGAGGACTGGGGGAGGACTGAGGAGGATGATGAGGAGGAGGACTGAGGATGAGGTGGAGGAGAAGGAGGACTGGGGAAGGACTGATGAGGAGGAGGACTGGGGGAGGACTAAGGAGGAGGAAGACTTAGGAGTAGGAGGAGAAGGAGGAGAAGGAGGAGGAGGACTGAGGAGTAGGAGGAGGAGAATGAGAAGGAGGACTGAGGAGGAGGACTGATTAGGAGGAGAAGGAAGAGGAGGAGGAGGAGGAGGGTAAGGAGCAGGATAAGGAGGAGAATGGGGAGGATGATGAGGAGGACTGAGGAGGAGGAGGATAAGGAGGATAATGATCAGGAGGAGGATGAGGATGACTCAGGAGGAGGACTCAGGAGGTAGAGGAGGATGAGGAGGAGGACTCAGGAGGACTGAAGAGGAGGAGGAGGACTGATGAGAAGAAGGAGGACTCATGAGGAGGAGGAGAAGGAGGACTGAGGACGGGGAGGACGAGGAGGACTAAGGACGAGGAGGACTGAGGAGGAGGACGAGAGCGAGGAGGAGGACTGATAAGAAGAAAAAGAGGAGGACTGAGGAGGAGGACTGAGGATGAGGAGAAGGAGGACTGGGGGAGGACTGAGGAAGAGGAGGACTTGAGGAGGACTGAGGAGGAGGAGGACTGGGGAGGAGAAGGAGGATGATGAGGAGGAGGACTGAGGATGAGGAGGAGAAGGAGGACTGGGGGAGGACTGATGAGGAGGAGGACTGGGTGAGGACTGAGGAGGAGGATGGACTGAGGAGGAGGAGGAGGATGAGGAGGACTGAGGAGGAGGATGAGGAGGAGGACTGACGAGTAGGAAGAGGACTGGGGACTGAGGAGGACTAAGGAGGAGGATGAGGCTGAGGAGGAGGACTGATGAGGAGAAGGAGGAGGAGGACTGAGGAGGAAGACTGAGGAGGATGAGGACGAGGACTAAGGATGAGGACTAGGAGGATGATAACGAGGGCTAAGGAAGAGGACTGATTAAGAGGAGAAGGAAGAGGAGAAGGATGAGGAGAAGGAGGAGGAGGACTGAGGAGGAGGAGGATAAGGAGGAGAATGAGGAGGAGGAGGAGGAGGAGGAGGAGGATGACTCAGGAGGAGGACTCAGGAGGTGGAGGAGGATGAGGAGGAGGACTCAGGAGGAGAACTGAAGAGGGGGAGGAGGACTGATGATGAGGAGGAGAAAGAGGACTCCAGAGGAGGAGGACTCCGGAGGAGGAGGAGAAGGAGGACTGAGGACGGGGAGGAGGAGGACTAAGAGGACGCGAGGACTAAGGACGAGGAGGACTGAGGAGGAGGACGAGAGCGAGGACGAGGAGGAGGACTGAGGAGGAGGACTGATAAGAAGAAAAAGGAGGAGGAGGAGGACTGAGGAGGAGGATTGAGGATGAGGAGAAGGAGGACAGGGGGAGGACTGAAGAAGAGGAGGACTTGAGGAAGACTAAGGAGGAGGAGGACTGGGGGAGGACTGAGGAGGATGATGAGGAGGAGGACTGAGGATGAGGTGGAGGAGAAGGAGGACTGGGGAAGGACTGATGAGGAGGAGGACTGGGGGAGGACTAAGGAGGAGGAAGACTTAGGAGTAGGAGGAGAAGGAGGAGAAGGAGGAGGAGGACTGAGGAGTAGGAGGAGGAGAATGAGAAGGAGGACTGAGGAGGAGGACTGATTAGGAGGAGAAGGAAGAGGAGGAGGAGGAGGAGGGTAAGGAGCAGGATAAGGAGGAGAATGGGGAGGATGATGAGGAGGACTGAGGAGGAGGAGGATAAGGAGGAGAATGATCAGGAGGAGGATGAGGATGACTCAGGAGGAGGACTCAGGAGGTAGAGGAGGATGAGGAGGAGGACTCAGGAGGACTGAAGAGGAGGAGGAGGACTGATGAGAAGAAGGAGGACTCATGAGGAGGAGGAGAAGGAGGACTGAGGACGGGGAGGACGAGGAGGACTAAGGACGAGGAGGACTGAGGAGGAGGACGAGAGCGAGGAGGAGGACTGATAAGAAGAAAAAGAGGAGGACTGAGGAGGAGGACTGAGGATGAGGAGAAGGAGGACTGGGGGAGGACTGAGGAAGAGGAGGACTTGAGGAGGACTGAGGAGGAGGAGGACTGGGGAGGAGAAGGAGGATGATGAGGAGGAGGACTGAGGATGAGGAGGAGAAGGAGGACTGGGGGAGGACTGATGAGGAGGAGGACTGGGTGAGGACTGAGGAGGAGGATGGACTGAGGAGGAGGAGGAGGATGAGGAGGACTGAGGAGGAGGATGAGGAGGAGGACTGACGAGTAGGAAGAGGACTGGGGACTGAGGAGGACTAAGGAGGAGGATGAGGAGGAGGAGGACTGATGAGGAGAAGGAGGAGGAGGACTGAGGAGGAAGACTGAGGAGGATGAGGACGAGGACTAAGGATGAGGACTAGGAGGATGATAACGAGGGCTAAGGAAGAGGACTGATTAAGAGGAGAAGGAAGAGGAGAAGGATGAGGAGAAGGAGGAGGAGGACTGAGGAGGAGGAGGATAAGGAGGAGAATGAGGAGGAGGAGGAGGAGGAGGAGGAGGATGACTCAGGAGGAGGACTCAGGAGGTGGAGGAGGATGAGGAGGAGGACTCAGGAGGAGAACTGAAGAGGGGGAGGAGGACTGATGATGAGGAGGAGAAAGAGGACTCCAGAGGAGGAGGACTCAGGAGGAGGAAGAGGAGGAGGACTCAGGAGGAGGAAGAGGAGGAGGACTCAGGAGGAGGAAGAGGAGGAGGAGGAGGACTAATGACGAGGACGAGGACGACTAGTGGAGGACTGAGGATGAGGACTGATGAGGAGGAGAAGGAGGAGGACTTAGGATTATGATGATGAGGAGGAGGACTGAGGAGGACTGAGGAGGAGGATGAGAAGGAGGAGACTGAGGAGGCGGAGGAGGACTGTTGAGGAGGAGGAGGAGGAGGAGGATGATGAGGAGGAGGACTGACGAGGAAGACTGACGAGGACGAGGACTAAGGACGAGGAGGAGGAGGAGGACGACTGAGCAGGAAAACTGATTAGGAGGAGAAGAAAGAGGAGAAGGAGGAGGAGGATGAGGAGGAGGAGGAGAAGGAGGAGAATGAGGAGGAGGACTGGGAGAGGACTGAGGAGGAGGATAAGGAGGAGGAGGACTAAGGACGAGGATGAGGACGAGGACGATTATGAGGAGGACAGAGGATGAGGACTGATGAGGAGGAGAAGGAGGAGGAGGACGACTATGAGGAGGACTGAGGAGGGCTGATGGGGAGGAGAACGAGGAGGAGGATGAGGAGGAGAAATGAGGAGGTGGAGGAGGAGGAGGAGGAGGAGAAGGAGAAGGAGGAGGACTGGGAGTAGGACTGAGGAGGAGGAGGGGACTGAGGAGGAGGGTGAGGAGGACTGAGGAGAAGGAGGAGGACGAGGAGTCATGAAGAGGACTGACGAGGACTCAGGAGGAGAAGGACTCAGGAGGAGGAGGAAGACTTAGGAGGAGGAGGAGGACTGATGAGAAGGAGGAGGAAGACTAGGGAGGAGGAGGAGGACATCTAAATGTTTTGTCTGTTTTTGTCTGTTTTGTCTGTTTTTGTCTGTTTTTGTCCGTTTTTGTCCGCCCTACTTTTTGTCCGTTTTTAAAATATAGGGTACCGAACGGACACAAAACATGATCCCCCAGCTAAGCATGTGTTTCGATACAAATGTACTTGACTATACATTTAAGGTGCAGTGTACTAGTGATATTATGGTATGTTTAAAGACGGGACCACAAAATGACAAAATATAACCCGGTACCTAGTGTTGTACTAATACATAATAACAAGTAACAGGGATAAAATTAATGAGCAGAAACATTCGATCTCACGTCAAGAGGCCAAAGCACCTGGGTCTGGGAGTACATGACAACTTCAACTAGTAGTGAGCATACTAGCCCCTGCAGTGGAAAAACACATAAAACATACTATTGGAATGTCCAATTGGTTCGTTTTCTCATAACAATATAGCATATTTAGGGGTTCTGGTTGAATTATATCACTTCTGAGAGGTTTTAGAGATCGATTCTGTAAATTTCTCAATTTTCCGATTTTTCCGATTTTTCCGATTCCGATTTTGGCCTCATCAACCCTCATATCGGACATCGGGTTGGACCCCCCCCCCCCCCCCCCCCACTACTGCACTGGTAACCTAGTAACCAACTACTGGTAACCTATTAACCGGCTGCATGTAACATAGTAACTAACTACTGCACTGGTAACCTAGTAACCAACTACTGGTAACCTAGTAACCGGCTGCATGTAACATAGTAACCAACTACTGGTAACCTAGTAACCAACTACTGGTAACCTAGTAACGGGCTGCATGTAACCTAGTAAACGGCTGCATGCACATGTAACCTAGTAACCAGTAATATTAAACTGTTTCCTGACACTTCTGTGTACTGCCACACTCTGTACAACAATAGAAACACAGAAGCAGACTAATTGGGTACACTGGTGGATTGCTCCTGTATTTTAACCTTACAACTTTACAACAAAGCCTGCTCGGTTAATTTTGTGCTCCGAGACTAATCAATACTACAACTTCTTCTCTTCTTCTACCCTATTTCAATACCAGTCTCTTTTATTGTAACGTATTTTAATAGCATACTCTTATTTACCAGTGTATTTCAACAAAGGAAATTGTTCTGCAGGTGCCAGTTTTATTTGACAGCACTATAGCTGTAATAACTAATTGTAGCACTAACACAGCGCTATTGTGTCACAGCTTGGTGGGTTAATTATTGCGAAACCATGGGCTTGACGTTATGATATAATCAAAGTAAGAGGAGTGAGGATAAATATATAATTCTAACATAACTACAACATAATATGATACATAATTATGCGCATTAAATAGAGCATCTGCTCAGTTCACGTGTTAATTGATTCGTACAATGATATTAAACAGTTGAACGTGCTGTCAAGACGCACCAGCCTTAATTCCAGGTAATGTTTCACAATATAATGTACATGGTATTATGTGTGACATGTTGTTTAAAACCTCACAAGTTATGGCTTCCCTCTGCAGACTTAAGACGAATATTACCCAGGATTCAGTATATATGGGATCTTGTGTTATTAGAGTTGACAGTTATAATATTCCCTCACCGTATTTGTCTTGCAGTCCAAGTGAGCATCTAAATACTCCTCCAAATGCCACATCCTCTCCGAACAGAACTGAAATAGTAATGTTTCACATTTCACACGAAAGTAGAAATAACAAAAGTCCAGGAATACAGTGGTGAGTGACAAACAGTGACACACAGAGTTTCACAATAGCCTCACAAGTAAACACCTTGTCCTCTTACTGTCCGTGCTCAACAGATGGTGACATCACCACACCCTGAACCACAGGGTACCCTCTCTAAACCAAGTACCTGTCTTACAACAGTGACAGTGTTACGGAACAAGAAGCCTTGTCAGCAGCGGGCAACGCTTCACCTCTCTGACGTTAAGTTACCCCGCACTAATTACAGAGTAGGGGCGGGGCCGCTACTAGAGGGTCCACAAATGCTCATTTCGTAGTTATTGGGCAACACAAGCACCTGTCAGACTTTCTCAAACACATTAGGACTAAGGATGGAGGACTGTATGGAAGGCGCGGCGATTATTTTCTTGATATTTCGTAAGTTATAAATAACTGACCATGCGTGCGCGTGACATGAGTGTGCCGCGCACTACGACCTCGCTGGAGGAGAAAGTTATTTGATGAGATCATCCTTCCGATATACTATATCGTATATATTATATAATACTTCTTCTTATGATTTAAGACTACACAGTGTATACCATAGCTATTTGCTAGCCATTAGTAATTTGATTGATAAATAGACAGTACCATGTACCCATTGAACAACGATTGCGCCCTTGAAGTACGACCACAGAGACCACGTACTGACGTACAGACAAAATACATTTATAAAGGGACGTTTTGAAAACATGTGGTAACACTTTTGTCGCACATTTGGGTTAACTTTCCAAGCTTTTAGATCACATGAGTTATCAGGCAACATTAACATTTACCACGCAGCTAGGCTAGAGGGGTTTATTTAAACTCGAGCTGCAAAGGTCGGTCTGACGGATACACAAAAGCTAACAAGAATTTCGCCGCGGTTAAACCACGCACGGTCAATTTTCCCTACGATGTACTTGTACCATTAATTCTTTTGAGTGAAAAGTGTGACCATATTTACATATAACTATGTTTTTTATAAATGAGTGGGATTCGTACATGGTAAAAATTGACGATTTATTTTACCAATTTTTTTTTTTGGGAAACGAAATTAGATATATACAGAATAGTATTACAGGTTATATATAATGAATATCATCATTGTCAAAAATAAAAACCAGTCCATGGGACTGAAAAAATTAATTAACTTTCGATTCGAAAGAGTTAAATTCTAAATCATCCATGTTAGATAATTCTACAGTTCTATTTGAGGTTTTTCTAGATCCTCTTATACATAATAAAATCATTTTTCTAATTAAAAAAGATAACTTACACTGATAATAATTAATAATATCGTTGTAATTCTGTTTTTGTTTATATGCAAGTTTATTGCATAGTAGTTTCTCGAACGTCTTAGCCTGCGGTCCCATGCCCCCCGTCACTGAGTAGATTAATGGAGCAAATGATCCGTGCTCTACATTTAAAATCCTTTCGTTGTAACATCTGGATTTCTGTTTCTCGGCATTCTCCATGACTTTCTTTGTCGAATGTTGAAGGTAGGAATTAGAATTAGGATTAATTACCTTAACATCGAAAAAAGCCACTTGGCCTGCCCTATAGAAACCACGAGCTTTTATATCCGGTCTCGCCTGGTCACCCGTAAGTGTCGAAGACCTCGTGAACTGCTCTCCTTCTAGTTCTTGAAGCTGAGGTTCAACTTCCACGTCCGAGCAAACCGTCTTCAACAAGCCTCCTAAAAAATCCCTAATTTCGTTGTGTCTGATAATGATGTAGCCACCAAGATGGCAATTTAGAGAATGGTTCACATCAAACGTTTTTCCACATGGACAGTGTGAAGGTAAACGATCCAGATCTAAGTTGTATCGCAATCTGATAGAATCCCTAAATTCAGATTTATTTAGAACGAAACCATGTTTTCTTAGTGGTAGACATGAGAGCCAATTTGAGCTCCCTGGTTCGCTAATCTGCTCCAAAATCCTTGCAGTCTTCTTGTCAACCTTTTTAAGTATCTCCTCTTGTTGTTCTTTATATTCCAAAACACGCTGTTTTAACATATCTTGAAGCTCATCTCTCGATTCCGTGTCAGTTGTAGCAAGAGATTTTCCTTTCATGGAATTTACCAGTCCCCGGGTTACCAAAAGCGATGCAGCATGTTCTCTTTTCGCTAGATACTCCAACTGTGGCATTCCCATACCTCCGTTCTTTAATGGTAATGACATAAGCTCTCGGTGTATAGGAGATACTGGACAACCAAATATAGTTGGAATAAGCTCATGAGTGATTATTTTGTCAAGAGGGCCCATATAAGAGCTGATATCTAGTGTCCTCATAAAATATGTAAATTTGTGGCGGACACCGTGCGTAAAACAAGCGTAGGCTGCCTGAGGCTGTGATTTGGCAAACTGTACTAACTTTTTTAGCATATCACTCCACTCACATACAAGGTTGTTAATGTAGGTATCCTTGAATTCAGGCGTCCCCAGCACAGCTCCTAAATGCCTTTGACAATCTATTCTGATATCTATATTGCAATCGGAAAATATTTCCTGAGCTGTATGTAAATGTTCGGGATTTTTCAGGATTAAGCAAGATTTCTCCTGGTTCACGAAGTAGCCATACTTAAGTCCTTCTTCAATGATATCTTTCCACCATCCTAAAAGTGCGTGAAGAGTACCCACTCCTGTGGCGTCATCTGCTAACCATACTTGTGCCACTTTTTCGTGATCTTCTAATTTCCGTAGTACTGGTAGATTTGCAATGGCAAAAAGCGACATTGCCAGGTTATCGCCCTGGGTTGTACCCTCCCGACTCGGGATTTCAGCTCCCCCAACAAATAGCCGGCATGGTTTCCGGTACATGTTGATTGCAATCATGCTCAACTCCGGGCATAGTACTCTCACGTTGTGTAAGAGAGCTTGTCTGTTAACAGAATTAAAAGCGTTACTGGCGTCAACTAAAATCACTGCTTCTGCAGATTCTGTTTCGAATTGCTCCCGCATGTAATGTACTGCCGCTTCCGATCCACTTTTTAGTCCTGTACAAACCTGCAGTGGTCCAGCAGCAACTTGGATCGCTGTTTTCAATTCCCAACTCAAACATTTTCCCACTATTCGTCTAAAAGTTTCCCCTATTCCTATTGGCCTCACCCCTGGGCACTTGTTAAGCGGGATGAGTCTACTGTTAACGTAGGAGTCCAACAGATCAGGATTATACGGTTTTGACGCGATCAACCTTGCAAACTTAGCAATCTCATCTCTCAGTTTCTTTCCCTCTTCTTTAAAATTCTTATGCATCAAAATGAATCTAAAAAAATCAGCATCAGTTTGTGATGGTCCAGCAGAACCGTTAGTAAATTTTGCCGCCCTAAATACCATTGTCTCGTCTATATTATAAAACAACGATTCTTCTATTTCCTCGATCGGTCCAAAAAGTAAACTATTCTCCACTATAGGCATTGGTTCTGGATGCTTCTTCAATAGCTGGTCCATAGTCTCTGTAGACATTTCTAGTATTCCTTTGTTATCGTTATCACACAACATGCGCACCGCAGAGCTGACTTTCCCTTCAAACATGAGGTTGGCAAATTTTCTCGCACAATCCTTTTCTTGCTTCCGAGAGCTCCTCGCTAGTTGTCGTTGTATAGTTCTTGCTTCCCTCATAAGTGCAGAAATATTCCCCTGCCCCCATAATTCTAACCGTTTTTTCAATGCAGCGCCGCGCATCAACAATAAATGAATCCAGAAAATTCCGGAAAATAACTTTGCGAAGGAGGAATTTCACTGTAATTAATTAACACATGGCTAGCGTCGCGCGCAGCATAACAGACGCTTCCTATACACTTAGTTCTAGGGGAGTGGTCTATATTGCGAAGGAGCAGACTTTTGTCATCATCGCAGGTCCATCGGGCCACCTCATATATCCAAACCCGATTACTTATTCCCTACGATCTTTTTGCCTTCGGCAAGAGTAGGGAAAAAAATTGCGAACAAATCCAATCTAATCAAGGATCTTTCTTCATGGATACCCTATTTCCAAAATCATTCCAAATGCGTCTGTATTGCTATCCTCTATAGTCTATCGCAGGGAACATCTCTCCTCAAACCTTACACTTCCCAAGCTTCCGTGCTGCTTTCAGATTCTAATTATACCTCGAGATAAGCCTAAAAAACGCCATGTCGCCAAATTTGATTATCCCCTTAAACCCTTAAAAACCCAGAAATAAACTTCAATTAGGGCAATATTTCCTGGAACTGTTGAATCATACCGATAATTTGTTAAATATCACTAACAAGAGATAAGGTTGCGGATATAATTCGAAAAAGGCTAAAACACCACAATTTTGTACCGATCTATTACTGCAACCAACTGCCAACAAATTTCCTGCAACATTGCTAAATTTGCAGTGGAGTCATTATGGAAAATTGTGGAGTCAATGTATCTCCTTATATGGGCATCACATGGTCTATCGACGATTCTAAGTTCCTGAACTTCACAATATCGTCTTGATATTTGCGAGGCAGGATCCTCAGAGATCATGTATAAAACAGAAAGCTCTCAGAAGTTATTCAAACCGGGCAGAGGATCTCAAAATTCCACCTTAAACGATCAAGTCTTGAGTCCTCACAGAAGGATAAAACGAGAACGTCCACTTTCCTCACACTTTTTTAGTTTGTAAGGAGTGGAGTTTTCTATCATAACTTCTTATGATAGAAAACTCTCCTTTCATTGTTATCATAATCTGGACGAACCGGCGTGGGAATAAGATTTGGACGCTCGATTCTACATGATACACGTCTTGTAAGTGTGTACTACACACTACACAATGCAAACGCACTTGTAAATTTGTTAAATTTTCAAAAGTAAAAACAATTCCTAGCCTGTACTGGGATCCTTTTCCATTGCAATGTCCATGGCATTGTTGATACTTTGGAACATGTTCAATTTACTCGTCTCTCCTAAATAAAGTAAAGTAAGAACATAGATAAACATGTTTCTGAGAATAATTCAGCATAACATACATAGCAGAACTAGTGAGACCGCATGTTGCACGATTAGAAGTGTAACATATCTGCGTAAGATAGAGATTTTACTAACCGAGGGAGGGGTTAGGTGTCTGAGGAATGTAAGTAAAATGAGCTCCAGTCCTGACATTCTGGTAGATCAGCTCGCTTCTCACAGAGCGAACACTTGCCAGCAACTTCCGACACAACATGCCTATAGTGAGGGGATATGGATGTCAAGTGTCTCTACTGCTAATTTATTGTATATATAGATAAATTGCACGGTTGAATATTTTGAAGATTAACATCGTACTGTTCTAAAATAATTTTGAAAAATATCAACCACGTTAACAGAACCCGATAATATACAAATTTTATCAGTTTTAGTTTCAGGAAGCGAATAATTACAGGTGAAGCAGTGTTGGTAAAATATTATCGTTATAAAAACCTCAAAACTGTTCAACTTTAACACTGAACACAAAACAGGTGCTGAATAATAAATAGATCTTTTACAAGTTACCAACTGGTTACTAGGTTACAACTGGTTACTAGGTTACAACAGGTTACTAGGTTACAAGATGCGGGTCAGCTTCTAAAAGCTCTGGGTACAGGATCAGGAGTCAAACCCTTATTTACCAGTGTGTTACTTTTTTAACACTGTACTGAACTAGTCAGTAGTCATTACAGATGTCTAATGAGATTTTAAAATAAACCCTAAAAACCGATAAAACTTGTAAATCTGGGTTTGATCGTAGTGGGTTTATAAACAACAAACAGTGTTTGAATAAAAGCAGGATCGTCAGTCAGTTAGGAGCTATCCAAATTCCATAAACTTTTTATATTCACAAATTTAACCGACCATTACTGTCACGAATCAGGTAACTAAAAACAATCTTGTTAAAGAAAACTATAGCTATAGTAAAATGCCAGATTTGAATGAATTAAGCTACAGTAAACTCGAACCCATAACATAAACTAAACCCTAATCAAATAGCTACGCAAAAGAAGATGCTAGTTAGCACCAATTACATCCTTCTCTTTCACCTTCGCTTTCACTTTGCTAGTCTGTGATGACGTGAGTGTATTGATAACTGGACCTGTCTCTCATACTCTCCGCGTGTGCTTTGTATTCTAACTTTATGAAGTCTGGAAGTTGCAGCACTCTTTTTAGCGTGTCCCTGATCCTGAAGGGGGATACTTTTCCAGTTTACCTTTTTACAGATTCTCAAAAATAAAATAGAATTATCCTCAATACAATTCTTCCCATAATTAACAAATAAGCTTAATTGCTATAATTCAAACGGGAAAAACTCGGATAATTAGTCGAGTAATTGTGAAGCAGCTTTAATCATCCTGGGCCAAAATTAAGACCCAAAATCTTAATTTAGAAGGTGAACGAACCTGTAGCAGGTTTTCTGATCTTGAGCATTTCTGTTCCACAATGATAAAATAGCTTCATTATGTCTCATACTAAGTCGAGCTCCGCAAATCTCCGGTCCTACCATGAACTGTTCTCCTGGAAACGGCAAATCATACTAAACTAGAGAAATTTCCACAGCAGAATACACCAAACTGTAGTTGGAGTTGTAAAACTAAAACAAAATGCACACAAAAACCTTAATTTGAATAATAATGAAGCGTCATTACATAAAGACTTTCAACTCACCAAGCATTGCTAAGACCATAAGTTCCCAGGTTTTTGACACAAACTGTCGTTTTATTCTGACAATCCAAGTTCCCCCACTTTTGTTGGCCTCGTCCTCCCAGAACGGCTGAATGTCGCTCCGGAAGATGCTGATATCACACGGCTTCAAATCATGGGGTCGCTTCATCCAACTGAGATAGAGAGATGTGGGGTGAGATTTGTGTGATTAAACTGCCACCACATAATTTAATTATCTGTAGCGAGATTTATCGTAGCGAATTCACCGTTAATCGTTATCCTATGGAGAATAAATTTGATGCTTTGTGGTATAGTGATAAAGCTCTTAAATACCTTATATAATATATATATAAACGTCTTTAATCGCACATTATCAAGCTCTCGAATTTAATCAGCAAAACGCTAATAGCAGTTTAAGAAACAGAGATACTCATGGTATACGAGTGTGTATGAGAATTCGAACCGAAATAAAAAATAGCGAAGGTAACAGTGAAAATACCTGTACAACTCCCAGAACCCTTCCACCGTTTGGAAGCACCCTATTTTGTCCATGGCAGATTTAAAGTTGTTGTTTCTGTTCTTCCAACCGAACCATATGGTATATTCGTGCTCCAAGGGGTGCCCTTCTTTAGTAGTTGCCACTGCCATGGTATTTATCTGCTATAGATGGGAATTCGGATAACACATGTTTTACTAACGTTGATCAACGAATATAGTTGTAATATGGGCAACAACAACCCTGCCGGTGTTTACAACGACTGACAAGAAAGAACAACTTGTGAGTCAGTTTAAAATGATATCCTTTGTGAACGACACTCAGAAATTCTGAACACAATAGAAGCAAATATTGTAACTTGAACTTATTATGACAAAGGTCCTCAACCCACTTCTTGGTACGCTACTTTCAAAAGTACGGATCAAAAACTTCTTCAGGCTTTCTGTAACTGGATTTTGCATTTGCCAGCGAACCCACTGACCAATAACAGACTGCTTTTATGAACATAACGATACGTGCGTTGCGCTGAAATTTCCACTTGTCACAAAGGTTTGTCGGCGCGCCACACGTAAACTAAAGATTCTCCCAGGACGTCCATGTGGCGCTTTCGACCAATTTCAAATTTCAGTAAGCGCAATGAGGAACATACCTCAAACCTCTTAACAATCAACTATGTACACTTATTTAATTAGAAACTGTAATTCACAAGATTAACCACGACTAAACAACAGCTATTCTGTGAAATCGTCGTTTTCCGCATCAAAATTGACCAAAATAGGATTGACCCTCAACCTCTGAAGAACCGACCCAAGAGAAAGAGATGGTTCGTTATTTTTACCATGTTTTAACATTTCCAACAAAACCTCCTGACTGACACCTCGCCACTGTTTCACCAGACTCTCCAGTTTCTCAATCTCTCCATTTTCTTTTGCTCGGCTGTACTGCTTGAACTTTCTCAGCAAGCTCTCCTTATCATCGAGCTCTTTTTGCAGTTTCTTCTTCTCAAGAAATGTTTGCATCGGTGATTGAGGAGTGTCAGTGTGTTGTAATACTTTTAAAGGGGTATTGAAACGTCTGAGAACAGTTTTAGATCGCGGAGTTTCCACTCTAGATTTAGGAGTGTGCCCCAAACCTACTGATGAACTCTCGCTCTGCTCTGATTTCCTTACTTTATCAGCTTCAGAACGATTCTCTTTTTCAACAGGAGAAGTTGGGCTCTCAACGCTGCCCGACTCATGTTTACACGTATTTAGAGGAGTTTTAAAGGGAGTAACAAATCTAGGACGAGTTGAGGCAGTTCGTTTAGGTGTGTGATAGTTAGTGGCTTCGTCTGAGGAGGGTTTTGGGCGTTTTTCTGAGGAATCTGGGCTTATCTTCCGCCTTTTCATATCCTTGATAAAGTTTATATTGTTATAAATTACTATTAAGATAAAATTTGTTCACAAAGTAAATAATGTTAATCGCACGTCATCAATAATTCATCATAAATGGTGAAACGAATGACAGATGTCTTATAATGGTTAGAATTTACTAGAAATAATAACAGAAATAACAGAAATATTCACTATTCCTTCAATCCAAAAGAAAACAATTAAAAAACCACGTTAAGAAAGCAGGTACAAGGAATATAACCTACAAAAGTTACCTTTGTGCTATAATATTTTAAGATAATTTAGAAAACTTTGAAATAACTCGTTTATAAATGTCGTAATAAAATCCGTGTCAGATAATTACAATAATCACAATAATACAAAGAAAACACATAAGAATGTGTCGTGAAAACTTTAGAATTTAACTTTAGAATTCGTCACGCTGTTAAGGATACTCTGGAAATATTGCTCTGGATCATCGAACAACTTCTCAGGGCTACGTGGCTTCTTTTTGAAGGGCATTTCAAACTGCTTGTTTACTACGCTTTTGGTGGATGACACGCCATTTTGTGTAGATATCCATTTGCTAGTTCTGTTGCTAGGTGACAGAGTCTTGATAGCTACTGTTGATTTTACACTCGTCTTATTCTTTCTCTTTCCTGGAGATGTTGTATAAGTAGTTGTACAATGTACAATGTACAGGACGTGTTGTTATGGTAACAAGGTTATTATGGTAACAGGGTTGCTATGGGCCATATGGCTCAAACCAACATTCTACAATCGACACGTTATACAGAGAAAGTACTCTTTTACAATGTACAGAGAACAAAGGAACGAAACTTACGTTTTAAGTTTTTAACCCTCTGATCTAGGGACGCCCAGCGTGCATTCTTGCTTAGTTTAGGGGAGGTAAGATTACGTTTAGGACTTCTACCACTTCTCACAGGTAAGACAAACTTGCTGACTTTAGGAGCGGAAACACAAGATCTCTTAGACGATCTAGGAGAAACGTGTTTATTAGGAGATAGGGTCTGACGCTGCTTACTCCCAGCTGCTGGGTTAAATCTACAGTTCCGTTTACTAGAAGTAGGGGATCTGTCACTCCTTCCCGGCTGAGGTGACTTGTCAAATAAGTCAGGTGACTGACAGCAGCTGATTATCTTTTGGTGGACTGCACCGTTATCTTCATCACTCTCAGAATCTGAGAATATCATCGCTTTAGATCGTTTCTTGGTGAGCTGTTTCCTAGGTGGAGTCTTATCACACCTTCTCTTGCGCTGTGTGAACTGAGCATCAGATTCAGAGTCAGAGCCAGGAGCCAGAGTGTTGGGGATATCAGTGTGGTCAATAAAGTCCGGGTCTGAGTCTTCTATCTCACTGCTGTTAACGTAGTAGTCTTCTTCTTCAGAGGACACGTGACCAGTGCGAAGTGTCTTGTCTTTTATGAACACTTTCTCTTCTAACTTGTCCGTTTTGAAGTCCATCTGAACAGAGAATGTGTTTAAATAAGTAATGAAAGTAATTTGTTTTAGATTTTTATTGGGAATTATTTGAATCGTTCGCGTTATGAAATTTTAATTGTTGGAGAAATGACCATGATTGATTATTAAAAATCACCAGCTCAGTTCCAAGAAGACTGACCCTGATAGTGCATCATAACAAAACTTGAAGACTCACCTTGGAAATACATCTGAAGATGACTTTGCACTGTGGACAAGTGTTGTTAAGTTTGGACCACTCTAGTAGACATGTGTAACAGTAAAGATGAGAACAAGGCCCTATCTTACCACGCTTCACTACTTCATCTAGACAGATTCCTGAGGAGGGAGGGTGTTAACAAGGCCCTATCTTACCACGCCTCGCTACCTCATCTAGACAGATTCCTGAGGAGGGGGGGGGGGTTAACAAGGTCCTATCTTACCAGTTACCACGCTTCACTACCTCATCTAGACAGATTCCTGAGGAGGGAGAGGGTTAACAAGGCCCTATCTTACCAGTTACCACGCTTCACTACTTCATCTAGACAAATTCCTGAGGAGGGAGGGGGTTAACAAGGCCCTATCTTACCAGTTACCACGCTTCACTACCTCATCTAGACAGATTCCTGAGGAGGGAGGGGGTTAACAAGGTCCTATCTTACCACGCTTCACTACCTCATCTAGACAGATTCCTGAGGAGGGAGGGTGTTAACAAGGCCCTATCTTACCACGCTTCACTACTTCATCTAGACAGATTCCTGAGGAGGGAGGGGGTTAACACTTAACAAGGCCCTATCTTATCACGCTTCACTACTTCATCTAGACAGATTCCTGAGGAGGGAGGGGGTTAACAAGGTCCTATCTTACCACGCTTCACTACTCATCTAGACAGATTCCTGAGGAGGGAGGGGGTTAACAAGGCCCTATCTTACCACGCTTCACTACCTCATCTAGACAGATTCCTGAGGAGGGAGGGGGTTAATCTACCCATTATTTTTATGGTATGAACAACTTATGACGAAAACGGTTGAGAATACAAAGAATGTATAGAATGCACCTACCACATTTAGTTTCACTCGAATCCAAAGGAAGCGGTAAAATTCTTTTTGATTTAGCTTTTCTCGGTTTGTTCATATCTATAATAAATCTGTAGATAGATAATATATTTTAAAATGTAATAGAATAAAAATCATTACATTATTATGTACATACTTTCTGTAGGAATGGAGGAAAAGAATAATGGGTAAATGACTCTGAAATAAAACGAAATATTTGCACACAATTAATATACATTGTATATTACATAGAACTTGAACATTACTATCAATGAAATAATCAGGACCAAGATCAAAAGTCAGAAAATAAGAAACATACAAAATAAATCGTAATGTACAAATTTACAAATCAATTCCAAAATCTAACGGTACTGTCACCTTCGGAGCCATGCTCCTGATAGTTATTAGTATTAGAAAGAAATTGTTGATATAAACCTATGCAACAAGGTTCAAAATAAAAAGGTTAAATTGGTGAATCTAAATCGATTGAAAGTATAATCTTTTTAAACAAGAAATGCGGCCGCTTTTCTTTTGTGGATGGCCGCTCAATTTCCCGATCCGTGATGGCTTATTTTATTATATTCGATATAACCTGGGTCCCCTGTCTTTGCTGTTTATAAGCATGCAGATATAGCGGAGTGACAGGCCAAGCGCTACCCAGTTAATTTTATATTGAATTTGAAAATCGGGTAACCGTATGTTTATTGTTTGACTTTATTGTTTATGCAACGTGACACGGATCTGTGCAAAATAGTAATACTAACAATAATAACAATATACTATCAATAAGTGCCTAGTATTATAGTGGGATACGTACACATCATGGTGAAATTGACAGTTTATTTGGTCAGTTCAGTGCCGCGCGACAACAATTATTTAATTCAGAATATCTCGCAAGATAACTTTGCGCAGGCTAGTTAAGACCGTGGGCGACATATTGGAGCGCGGGCACGCACGCTCGCTCGCACGCACGGTCGCAAAGCTACCATATCAACAACAAAAAACCTCTCTTACACCCTTTTCACTCACTTCATTTCACTCATTCACTTCATATTTTATTACCACAGTATCTGCCAAAACCAACATGGCCCAAGTGGAAAGGGGCCTTGACGTTGTTTCCCGCTTGGCCCTGCATCCCAGGCTGACGGTTGGCCTCCACTCTAAAAAACTTACATTCAGTGAAGGCCGATGGTCAACAATTAGCGATGCAAGAGCTTGGCGGGAACAAATCCTGACCTCCTTTTGCACCTTCGGGACGACTTTCGCAAATGCGAGAGGAATGACCCCGAGGAGGGCTCCATTGGTTTTAGTAGGTTGCATATTTTAATTTATAAAAAAAACAAAAAAAATAAAATTAAAAAAAAACAAAAAAAAAACAAAAAAAAAAAACAACAACAAAAAACCTCGATCGCTAACCCTTGTCCTTGACTCTTTTGTGCCTTCGGCACTTTGAGTCATGGATCGGGAAAAAATTAGAGGTCTAAACCAGACTTCATATCAGGTATACATTTTAAGAGAGCTCTGGGTTTTCACTCAATATATACCTATTTTATACCTATTGTATACCTCTAATTAAGAGCTAGGGTCGAAATTAAAGTATTAGGTAAAATGCAAATTCGTTTAGTTCCACGAAATACCAAGTCATTTAAAACATAAATTGCTTACTTTAGGTTAAATTAAATATCCCAATTCAAAGGAATCATTATGAATCACATCCTATACTCTCAAGGTATTTAACTGCTATCATAAACTTATAAAGTTGTAAATGCTGCCAACTTAAAAGCATCTAATAATGGTTCTCCAGTCCAATTACCAATTTCATCAAGTTCATCATCTTCCGACGATAATAAACCGACATAATTCCACGTAAAAGCAGCTACAGAGTATCGCATGTCGGGCTGATCATATTCTTGGTCAGGATCATAACATGTGTAAAATGGATTTAAATCTGTCATCTCGAACATAGGCACTAAATGAATTTTTTCAGCTTTCACAACCTCCGGATGAATATGAAGTCCCTCAGGATATTCTTCCTGGTCAAAACAAATGTCTACTTTGAACTTGTGGGGTTGCCCAGACTTCAAATTGGGGGTAAACTTTAGAACGAACCCACATTTTCCGGGAAGATGGCAAACAGTGTCAGGGTGCTTGAAATTGAAAGCATAAAATTGAGGGGTCAAGAACAAATCTTTAACTGTACAAGAATTCCAGCTTAATATCTTTTTGTCCGGCCCAACTACTCTTCCAACTCGTCTAACACTCTGTCCCTTAGATGTAAAATCAATGCTATTTTCTCTTATTATAGCGGCACCTACTAAGACTTTTGGAGCCCACTTTTCAAGAAATTTAGGTGATATACTGCTCCATCCTCTCTTGCGACGAATAATCTCCATTTCATGTGTACCATGTCAGGAGTAACAATACCACGGCACAACACTAACCCTTCAATCAGCATGTACAAATTTAGTACAAGAGGTGAATTTTTAGCAGCATCAAAATATTCCTGGACACTCAGTCCACGAAATCTCTCAAATGAGCAAAAGATGTGAGGAATTTCTGTTGTACTTTGGGGAGGCACTGCAGATGCAGGGCCAGGCACGATGGTATTATTTGATGGCAGAGAGGAATTTAAACTAATAGTTTTCTTAAACTCTCTAGTGGATCGCCTGTATAGCACATTAACAAATGATGCATTAGAATCAGATGATTGTGTAGCACTATCCAAAACATCAAACAGCTCCTCGAAAGACGCATCATCTTCAGAAATACATTTACAAAGATCAACATTCTGTAAGAGGTAACGAGAAGCTTCATCAAACATCTTTTCCTTACTCTCCAGATTCTTTTTAATTATCTTCACCAAGAAAACAGGATTACTTCTTGTAATCTGCAACATTAAATCTAGTTGATTAGTTTCTAGTTCAGAGTAATTCCTCATGTAGGGCTCAGCAAATATCTCAGCTCTGTTCTCCAGACTACAAATCTTCTCTAGGACCAGGTCTAGAAACTTGTCACATTTCATTACCCTGCTACAAAACCTGGCCTCCTCAAACAAGAACAACAAAGTCTGGTAATCCGAGGAGGAACTCACCCCACCCACCAGGCTGGTATAATAGTCCCCACACCTCCCTGCTAACCACTCTACTTTGAACACGTGACACAGCTTGTTAACATCTCTGAACAAGTGTTTCTCCGGCAGGATCTCCCCGCTGTACAGGGCCCCCAGGAAACTCTTCACCGCCTCCCCCGCAAAGTCCTCCACCTCTAGCTCTGTCTGGTGTAGTTCCAGGAACAGGTGAACAAACACTGAACTGTGGTAAGACAGGATCAGGGAGTTTGCTCTCTTTTCCTCTCCTCCTTGTAACTTTAGGACCACATTACCGTGAAACTCACAGTGTAGGTTCTCTATTCCAAAATCTAACGGTACTGTCACCTTCGGAGCCATGCTCCTGATAAAGTAACTGATTAGTAAAAGAATTATACAGATATTCTTGATATTATACAATAGTGAGCTGTCTGAGTGTATTATAAGGTGCTGTTACTAGATACGGACTGTATATTGTCTAAAATAATAAGCGGATGGATACGTTGAATATAGGTTTATCACTGTCATAGAAAACTCTTAATTTAAAAGGAAATAGACTTATAATAAATGTCTTGGTGGTCTACCCTGTTATAGTGTTATCTGAACAAGTTTTAAAGTTTGATTGCAACCTACCTGAAGAATGTACATTAGTGTTTTAAGTAAAACTTCAAAGAAGGAGATAACTTGGGTGGTCCTAGATGTATTATTATTAATTATATTATATTACCTATTAGGGTATTACCTAAGCAGTCAAACTATTGTTAAAAGAATTTAAGTTCATCTGCATTTTATATTATTTACTGTAAAAACATACATGAACACATTATGCTATTTATCAATGTCCTTTCTTTTTAATTCTAAAAAATAGATTAAATAACTAACTACGTAGACAAGGTTCTAGAAATATCTACATAAACTGTGAACTGAGCTGAGAAGTAATTGACTGCATCTTGACAATGATATTTTAATATCGCTTGCATGTTTACCGGGATCAAAATTAGAACAAACGTCGGGAAACATTAGAGTTTGTGCAGCTCAGGCAACAAGTTTAACAGTTTTAGATATTTTCTAACCATGCAACAAGGTTACAAATAATTAAATAAAAAGGTTAAATTGGTCAATCTAAATCGATTGAAAATATGATTTCTTTAAAACGAAGAAATTAAAGCGAAGTTAGAGATCTAGACAAATTTAGATTTAATATAAACTGCTTCAGATAATCTGTTTAAAATGAAAGAAATAAAATCAAATTCAGATACTCTTGAAGTTCTTACATCAAGACATATGTTCTACAACTAAATTACACTCTTGATATTAAACTCACCATGAGCTGTACCAATTAAAAGAATCCATTAAAATTATATCTATTTGGAGGCTATTCCAACGATATTCCAGTGTTATACAGACTTCATATTAGGTGTACAATTTAAGAGAGCTCTGGTTTTTCACTCAATGTATATACCTAGGGTATACCTCTAATTAAGATGGAGCTAGGATAGAATCCTAAGCATTTCGTAAAATGCAAACTCGTTAAGTTTCAGGAAATACCAAGTCATTTAAATTAAATATTCCAATTCAAAGGAATCATTATAAATAACATCATATACTTACATACTTATACTCTCAAGGTAGGCTTTAACTGCTATCATAAACTTATAAAGTTATAAATGCTGCCAACTTAAAAACATCTAAAAGTTTTCCATTCCAATTACCAATTTCACAATGAGCGTAAAAATCACACAAACCGACATTATTCCACGTAAAAGCAGCTATTGAGTATCGCATGTCGGGCTGATCATCATCGTCAAATTCGTCATCACATGAATAATCTGTCACATCGAACATGGGCACCAAATGAATTTTGTCAGCTTTCACAACATCAGGATGAATATGAAGACCCTCAGGATACTCTTCCTGATTTAAACAAAGGTTTACTTTAAACTTATGGGGTTTTCCTGACTTCATTTCAGGGGTAAACGTTAGAACGAATCCACATTTCCCATTAAGATCACAATTAGTAGTGTTAGGGTGCTTAAAATTAAATGCAAAAGATTGAGAAGTCTCAAACAAATCTTTGACTGTATAAGAATTCCAACTTAATATCTTTTTGTCCGGCCCAACTACTCTCCCAACTCGTCTAACACTCTCTTCCTTAGATGTAAGATCATTTCCATTTTGTCTTATTGAAGCGGCATATCCTGCATAATCGGTCTCCCACGAATCAAGAAATTCAGGTGATATTCTGCTCCATCCTCTCTTGAGACGAATAATTTCCATTTCATCTACCATTTGCATTTCATCTTCCATGTAATAGGGAATATCTTCATCACACAGCGGAAACCCCTCAATCAGCATGTATAAATTCAGTACAAGAGGTGAATTTGTAGCAGCCTCAAGATATTCCTGACAACTCAGTCCATGAAATATCTGAAATGAGGAAAAGATGTGAGGAATTTCTCCTAATGTACTTAGGAGATGTGCAGATGCAGGGGGGATGGTATTATTTGATGGTAGAGACGAATTTAAACTTATCGTTTTCTTAAACTCTCTCGTGGACCGCCTGTATAGCACATTAACAAATGATGCATCAGAATCAGAGGATTGTGTAGCACTATCCAAAACATCGAATAGCTCCTCAAAAGAAGCATCATCATCAGAAATACATTTACAAAGATCTACATTCTGTAAGAGGTAACGAGAAGCTTCATCAAATATCTTTCCCTCACTCTCCAGATTCTTCTTCATTATCTTCAACAAGAAAACAGGATTACTCCTTGTAATCTGCAACATTACATCTAGTTGGCTAGTTTCTAGTTCAGAGTAATTCCTCATGTAGGGCTCAACAAATATCTCAGCTCTGTTCTCCAGACTACAAATCTTCTCTAGGATCAGGTCTAGAAACTTGTCACATTTCATGACCCTGCTACAAAACCTGGCCTCCTCAAACAAGAACAACAAAGTCTGGTAATCAGAGGAGGGACTCACCCCACCCACCAGGCTGGTAAAGTAGTCCCTACACCTCCCTGCTAACCACTCTACGTTGAACACGTGACACAGCTTGTTAACATCTCTGAACAAGTGTTTCTCCTGCAGGATCTCCCCGCTGTACAGGGCCCCAAGGAACCTCTTCACCGCCTCCCCCGCAAAGTCCTCCACCTCTAGCTCTGTCTGGTGTAGTTCCAGGAACAGGTGAACAAACACTGAACTGTGGTAAGACAGGATCAGAGAGTTTGCTCTCTTTTCCTCTCCTCCTTGTAACTTTAGGACCACGTTACCGTGAAACTCACAGTGTAGGTTCTCTATTCCAAAATCTAACGGTACTGTAACCTTCGGAGCCATGCTCCTGATAAAGTAAGTAATTAGTATTAGAAAGAAATTATTGATATAAAGTGATATAGTGAGCTGTCTGAGTGTTACAATGTATTATAAGGTGCTGTATTTAGACACCGACTGTATAATTCAACACAACAAACACTCGATTCAAGATAATGAATGCAAGTCAGGCAGCAAGTATGCAGATATTACATTTAATACTCTCAAGGACTTGTTTTTTTTTATGAGGCAACTGGTCGTTGGTAAAATCTTCGTTTTGAAGTGCCAGGATAATGGTTCATGGTTTTGTGGATTGTAGTCCAATATTATGAAAGTATCCTCTGATTAAGATTTAACTAAGTACTATAATTTCACATGTTTTTTGTTATGATTTACTATTCCATGCTGAGAACAGTTAAACGATTAAAGTATTGAAGTTCATCTGTAAACAATATCAAGTACTAACAAACGTATCATACTAATCACTAATCCCAAATTAAAAACTTTCCTATTTTTAATTTTCTTACTTCGGACTACAAGTTGAAAACAAGAAAAAATTGAAAATTTTCGCTGATAAAATACTGTTAATTACTGAAAAATGTAGTTAATTACTGAAAAAACATGAAAACATCATGCTAAATACTCATGAACTTGTTTACCTGTAAAGTAAAATTATATCCAATATTACTAACTAGAAATGGTTAGAAATATCACTCTAACTGGTAAAGTACTGTACTCTACTGCAATGATATCCTTAAATTGTGTTCTAGAACTAAAATAAGAGAAAACATCGGGAAAACCAGTAAATATTCTCGAAACGAAATTCACAAAAACATCAAAGTAAAATAATTATAAGATTGTAAACACCGGAACAATTGACAAATCAGCAATTTTACTGGTTCGTTCATTTTTAAAGAATTTTCACGCAGAAATAATTTAAAGTTTGAAAAATAATTAAAAGTTAGTTACGTCAAATAAGATTTCCTCGGAATTTAACCATTTTGCAATGATAAAACACAAATATAATTCATCAACTTAAACTTTTAAACAAATATGTGGCATTAACATATTATTCATTTAAGGAACGGTGTTTTCTTAAATAGGTTAGCAACACAGTCCTTTTCACAGTCACACCCAAGTTGTTAAGTCACGACATAAGTCATATAATAGCTCTGCTCAACATCTTATCTTACAAGACACCATTCCATAATAGATAGAAACCTGTCCTTGCACCAAACACACACAGTCGACCTTCGCTAAATTATAAACAGTATCTCTCCAAACTAAGAGCCGTTCTCACCGACACTAACCACATCCTCACACGCTGGAGGTGATGTCTTCCCATTACTCACTACAGTCACATCAGACACAATGTCACCTGGGTCAGCAGTATAAGACACGTTGTCGTTCTTGATGTCCAGTGCGCGCACCCCCGTTACAATAGTATCAGTCAGGTTCACCTCCTCGCTCTCTAACACAGGGCCGGGAGGGATGGTGGGGGCGGTGAAGTTGGGAGGCATTGATATCTGGGGGACGTGTGAGGGTTAGCTAATAAGTTATACAAGCTGGAGAGACTTATATTAATTATATGTCGGATATTACTGAATAAAGATCTCAAATCTTAATTAATTCTAGGCAAGCTGAAATGAAACTTAAATGTGTTTAAGTTCCTTTATTTAAAAGAGTTCACGACTTTTAACTTGTCAAAAATGTATCTCTTTATCTCAGAGAGTTTAACAACTTTAAGATTTTAAACTTGATACGTATAACGTAACCTTACACCAAAACCTTAACAGTAATGTTATCTCATTCTAAGTTACAAGTTTACACTACACACAATAAAGTTCCTAACCAGAATAGTATTTTGAACGTCCTCCTCCTCCTTCTCCCCTCCGTTGTAGTAATAATCAAACGATTTAGCTGGCTCCGTTATATTTGTACCTGGAGATGAACAGATAACATGTTAAAGTGGTAAACTCAGATTATAGAATAACAGAACAGGTGATGCCAGTTAGCAATAACTGTAACAAATTGCACTCAAATTAATATGATCCTATGAAATGTCATCTTTCGACATCTAAAGATCTGGAAACTTGAAGTCCTACCCCTCCCTCCCCCATTTCCCACCCTTCCCCAAATCTAAACAACTCAGTCCTAACCAGTCATGTTGCTGATAGAGTTAGCGTTCACCATTTTAACTGTGTTCCTAGTACTCAGCACATTCTCCAGTACAGGAGCCCCCTTCACGTTCACAGTGTCTCCGTTTAGCTGACTACTGCGCTCTCCTAGTGTGTTCTCTCGGGGGAACTTACCAACCTGGGTGGTAATTGGGCGGTAATTGGGAGGTAATTAGGTAATAAGATTGTAATTAGTTAATTAGTTATTTGGGAAATTAGTAGTCTATAGACTCAATAATGAAAGGTAAGGATAGCTATCGGCAAAATAGGATCGAGATTACAGGGGGCTCACTGAGTGATAAATATCAATATTAAGTTAATCAGAACAGTGTGAGGACCATGACCAGTTAACGGATTGTTCTCCACAGATTGCTAAAAATACATTGTTGTTATATTACTCTTTTTATCTCATAACTGTAGAGTTAGTAGGCTGAGTGGTGGGTATGTTGGGCGCCATATTTCGCGGGGGGTTGGGAATTGAGACACACAACTTGGCATTAAGCCAGCGTTAACAGGAAGTTGGCACTAAGCCAGGGATTGTACCTGATATTTCTGAATACCCTGAGACTTCGGTCGCTCTTCTGGTATGGGGTCTATCTCCAATATAGGGGCTTTCTCCAAGTGGTGTTCGTCATCGTACCCTGCTATGTGCGCTACCTGGAGACAGAACTCGGTTACAGTGGAATAAAATATCTGGTTTAAAAACTGTGTTACAATTCAAGACACAGGTTTATCAAGAATCACAACGAGACTACCGCCCTATTCACTACTTATTTGATGACTTCAGTTCGACAACATTTGAAGATCAAGTCATCGGATGGACTCCATCCATTAACAGACAATGTAATAACAGATAATAAAGCTTCAAGACTCTCGGAGTCTGTTGTCGATCTCTATGAAATGAATCAAAAGAAAGAAGAGCATATAATAGCAGCCACCTTGAGAACGAGTTCGTCCCCGCAGGCACTGAGCCACTGCACTGCATCTGAGTGCGACATTGTGCGGAGATCCTGACCTGTTACACACCACGATAGCATCACCAACATACAACCCTCCAAACCTGCACATAGACCACGTGTTAGGAGTGTTAATGTAATTATTATACATTAAAATTGGGTATTACCCAATACTCAGTATTACCCAATAGTCAGTATTACTGGGACAAACCCTGTGATAGGTACTGACCAGTGTTAACCAACTCGTTGGATTTTGAAAATATTGCAACTTTAAGTTACAACTTTAAGTTTGAATTGAAACCCTCTCAAAAGATGAGGTATCTTTCAGTGTCCCTGACTGAACAGTGAACCCCTGGCCTAACCCTTACGCTTACCCTTACCCTTATTCCCTCAGGGGTAAAGACACGTGCCTGTCAGGAGTAAAGGAACGTTCCTGTCAGGAGTAAAGACACGTACCTGTCAGCTGGTTTTCCGGGATGAACTGCAGATATTATTATAGGAGCTCTGTGGTCCGCTCCTCCCTGCAACAGTTCATTTATTAGTAAGTTAATATCTCACATTAACAGTCATTCAGTGACAACTTAATTACGACTTGTTTATTCGTCAAAATATGTGATGTTTGAAATTGAGTGAAGTCGACATGTTTTTAATAGTCGGAATGTTTTAAATATTGGTTGGAATGTTTCTAAAGTTACCAGGGATCTAGACTCTGAGGCTTATGAACATATCAGACTAAACAAATATTATATATATATAATATTCAACATTCATTCGAGAGCACTTTTGTTGTTGCTGTGCTAAAGTCTCGCCAGTCTGATCTAACGTTAACAGCCTGAATAAAGCAGTTGCTGGACAGTATAAAAGTTGTGGAATACACTGACTGGACAGTATTAAAGTTGTGGAATACACTGACTGGACGGTATGATGTTATGATGGTAGTTTACTATCCCACTTTACTGCAGACTGCAGAGTGCAGGTATTAGTAATAACTTTGCAGGTATTAACAATAACTTTGCAGCGTGCACACTGCACACCTGTGTAGAGGTGCTGCAGCTGGATTAAATTGCAGATTTAATTGAGAATCTATTGATATGCAAAGGCGTGGAATTAAATTAGAACCCCACCTATAAAAGTAGTAGGTACTGTGTAGTGGTAACTAGAACTGTAGCGTGGTAAAACTGTACTCTCCAGACAAATACCACTTCACAGAGTCACGTGGTGTGATGGTTATGTCACGTGGTATGATTATTATTAGTAAATACTAATTAGTAAATACTTACTAGTAAATACTTACTAGTAAATACTTACTAGTAAATACTTACTAGTAAATACTAATTAGTAAATACTTACTAGTAAATACTAATTAGCAAGTACTATACGCTAATCTAACTGCGTATAATGCGATTACACTATTAATTGCACGAGGCGCAGCCGAGTGGAAATTGATACAATAATCGCACGAGGCGAAGCCGAGTTCGATTATTGCAGTTATTTCACGAGGCGCAGCCGAGTGCAATAACTGGTGTAATCGTATTATACATGCAGTTAGATTCACGTATAACTCCACGCCTCTGATGTTATAACCAGTGTAATTAGTTTATAATCGCACCGACTTTGTTGTTATACAGGGTGGGCCTCAAAAGGCCCCTATAAACAAGCAGGAAGGATCATCTGTGATAGTCCTTATCAGTTAAAATATAGAGAGAATGGAATGTGCGATGGATCCATGTGAATAGAATTGGTAAAACGTGAATAAATCGCTGGTTTTTTAATTTTGTTACCCAGGATTTTTTTTGGTGGTTTCTATTAACCAATGTAAACAGTTCTGGGTAAGAAATTCAAGCTAGCTCGCTCAGGGGCTAAATTGGTCAAATAAGCTCAGTGAAGCTCGCAATCACACAAAACTTGCCACAAAGGTTTAGATACTTGTTATTAACATTCTGTGAAATTTAGAAGCAAAAATATTTATCAGAACATAAGTTATGCCACTTTTTGTTTTACAAATATTAGTGAGATCTCAGCCTCATACTGTGTTGTGTTAATGCAATGTAAGGATTGACTTATTCCAAACACAAGGAAAGATGTTGTCTTAAACATTTTTTACTTTTGTTCTTCTTAAAATAATGTGAGGCCCCTATCGATATCTTATTCAAGGACTCGCTCATTTTAAGTGATGTTATATTTAAAGTCTTTCTATTATAATTTTACCTGACTACCAAAATGTAGGATACTTTAATGTATCTACCATCTATGACTCTTAGCGTTCCATTGAACAGCATGTTTAAGATAGTTACAGCTGCATGGTACAGACTACACTCACCACTCGACCACTCGACCACTTAACCAGTCAACATCGATACTTGTCACTTTTTGGATTACGCTTATTTGCCCTTGAGTTTTGTTCGCGTACTCAACTTTATATTTGTCCGTTCATTGATTTATTGATACCGTTAATATGCGAGATATTATGATATCCTTCTTGCCAAAAGATATCAGTTTTGCATAATGAGAAAGGAGGTACCCTTTTGAGTCATTTCGTAAGTGTTCAGACTCCACGGGCTAATAGTTAGTCTTAGACACTGAACACTATGTACAATGTACAATGTACAATGTACAATGTACATCTGCTAAACTTCACAGTACTCCGACTATTACGTCTAAAAACTGTTAACAAATAAGACTACAACCTTAGCCAGCGTCTAGGTAATGCCAGATATTACCCGACGCTGGGTAATGCCAGCCGCCAGATATTACTCGACGCTGACTCATTAACAAATATCTCAGACCAATTACCGTAGGTTGTCACCAGTACTTTAGTCAGGGTCCCATTATACCTGACATACGTGTAGGCTATAATGCTTTGATGTTCCTTTATACACTCTTTAAAACTTAACACATACGAGTTTAAAGAATTGAATTTCCCATTTATTAATAAAAACGAGACTGCCTGCGTGTCGTGTTGTTGATATTTAGTTGTATTGAGTTTTTTCCTAGTTTAACATAGTCCCTTCAGAATTATCCATTCTCAGCTGATAATATTGTCTTGTCATGACACATATGACATTATTATATTCGCGTTGATCAGCTGCTACGACGTCATTGTGTATCGTGAGAACCGCAGTAAACCTTATCTTATCAATCATCATAGGTGTATGAACAGTTCCCAGATTCCTAGACATTATATGTCTGGAGATTGAAGATGGTTCAATGTTACAGAGTAGCAGTGCCAACTATTAATTCAATTATCTTACTGAGAATGAGATCATTGTATATTATCGTGAACGTCTTAAGAATTCATTTAGGAACAATGAATTCCTTCCTATCACAACTGTGAACTGCATATTTCCTTCCGAATAAAATAAACTATCAAATTCACATACAGTACTCCTCACAAAACCACAATGATATTTCGTTGTTTTTCGCTTTCCTCTCTTATTCTTGAAGGTAAAATAATAAACAAGATTTACATTTTCGTTGGTTCATGCGTGTATTATTTCTGGTTTCAACAATATTTTGGGAAAGCGTCCGTGCTTTATCCTTCAGAATCTTACAACTCTTTAAAAGCCGCTCGTATTTCAGGTACCTATAGATTGCATTCAATCGCTCACTTAAGTTCACCATATTCTCAATTTTCCTACCTATTTATACATTTATTTGCAGAGTAATTTGATCATGAGCAAATTGATGCAATATTTTTTTTTTTACAAATTTGTTTCCTGTATTTGCACGATGAAATGTTAACCTATGCCATTGCTATTATAAATATTTCGGCGTTCATAGATAACAGTATAGATTTTGTACAGAGACATCTTTATTTGTGTTTCCATATTTCCATGGTGCGCCACTGACAAACAAGTTCAACAGAATTAAAATGACCCTTTCTTTAAACCTTGTACGCTATTTAGCGGAACTCAGATATAAACTGGCAAACTGTCAAAGTTTCGGAAATTAGGAATGTTCAAACCTGCCTCTTTAAACCAGTGTTGAAAACGCTTTGTGTGTTTTGAGTTAGTGGAATTGTTATTAACTGCAGTTTCAAACTGAGTTTCACAGGATTTCAACAAGTCGGTATGTAATGAGGTTTAAAATAAGAAATTAGCCTGAGAACTGTGCACTGTAAACCGTGTTTACTGTCACATGATGCTGTGATATCACGTGATGCCGTGTTTACTGTCACATTGTCTTAAAACTTTGTCGTTAATTTCTTGAGTTTTTCTTACCAGTAATAAGATTTTCGTCCCTTACGAATATATGAAAACCATGACTATTTTAACAAATTTATATATGAAAGCTTTTACAAAGTTTATTGCCTAAGCCGCTGCTAAACTGAATGCCACTGCATTTCCAGTCAAACGTGACCGGATGTAATAAGGGGCTGTAGCTGTGGTCCCTTGTATTTGGTGGCCTTTGGTATTCAATCTGTCTGGATTTAGTGATTGTTATGCCATCGTCCTGTAAACTGACATCCTGATTTTTGGCAAGCACGGAACTTATTAAATATTAATCTAAATCGCAAAGTTGGCAAATTAACATTCTAAATTCGAGCTTTTCATTTAGAATTAAATCAAGTCATTCATATTATTATGGAGCCAGGGGTTGACTTCTTTATCTATTGTTGAAGTTCATTCGAGTTCATAAACGTTCAATTAAGAAAATTTGCCGACGCACTTGACTCTCTATCACTCTCTAATAACGTCTGAAGACGCCCTTCTATAGAAAAGAGGGCCCACATTTCATGACCTATCATTCGAGTTATTAAAGTTTAAAGTCACCAAATTGTAAGCAATTAGTGCTAAATTTTTCGTCGCTTACAAATAGATGCAAACAACGTTGAATTGAAATATTTTTCTACATCATCTGAAAACACCCTTAGAAAAGAGAGCCCAAATTTCGTGACCTTTTATGCGAGTTATTAAAATTCAAATTCAGCAAATTGTAAGCAATTTAAGTAATTGAACTCATTGATAGATGTAACGTTTCAAAACGGTAGGACTAGGAGAGCCCATGTTAAATAAAATTAGTCTACAGTAAAGTGCTATGTGTTAAGTACCTGCTAATCTGTTGCACAATTTCAGGTCTTATCTTACTTCTCACTGACTCCCCACACGACGTTGTTTATATTTCTTACCTTTACAATGTCAACTTACTTCAACATTCCTTCTTTTTTCATGTACAGCTGTTGTAAGCATCTGATCTTTACATCAGCTGCAGTCTTATCATCATATCACTACTCCGGTTAAGCGTTCCTCCTAATTCCCTCCTAATTCCCCCTCATTATGTGTGATCTCCACAGCCCGCCCTAATCTCCTAATCCATATCCAGATACGCAACCAGGTTACGCGTCCCGGTAACTAGGTAACGAAACTAGGCTAGTCCCGGGCCGGTGGATTGTAATGCGAAAATAATGGCTGTAGTCTGGCATAACGCCCTGGCACGTGTCATACTAGTTAGTTAGTCACGTGACTGGTTATGGTAGTCACGTGATACGTTAGTTAAAGCGGTATAACAGGTGGTGTGTCGTAATGAGGGATTTTAGGGGCAGGTCATTAGATGCCAGTTCTATTCACTCTACTCTTTTAGTTCATGTTTTATCAAGAGGACTGCCCCTTACATTGTACGAGTTTCAAGACTTTAATTTTTCTCACGTCTTGGTTGTTTAAATGAGTTGTAATAAAAAGGTATAATCTGATGTGTATTATATAGGGGTGCCTGGGGAAATAAGGTGCTCGCGAGAGTGATCTGAGCACCAGAGTGAGCACCAAAGTGAGCACTACAGTGAGCACCAAAGTGAGCACCAAAGTGAGCACCACAGTAAGCACCACAGTGAGCACCACAGTGAGCACCACAGTGAGCACCACAGTGAGCACCACAGTGAGCACCACAGTGAGCACCACAGTGAGCACCACAGTGAGCACCACAGTGAGCACCTTCGTGAGCACTACAGTGAGCACCCCAGTGAGCATTACAGTGAGCACCACAGTGAGCACCACAGTGAGCACCACAGTGAGCACCACAGTGAGCACCACAGTGAGCACCACAGTGAGCACCACAGTGAGCACCACAGTGAGCACCACAGTGAGCACCACAGTGAGCACCACAGTGAGCACCACAGTGAGCACCAAAGTGAGCACTACAGTGAGCATCAAAGTGAGCACCAAAGTGAGCACCAAAGTGAGCACCAAAGTGAGCACCACAGTCGCTAATGGATACGGAGGTTTTCGTACTTTGCTCTTGTTGCTCATCTCGTGGGACACGTGGACTTATACTTACAGCTCCAACTGTTTATTCAAAATTGGAGCTCTGGATTATTTCTATTATTGCACAATATAACTGATATTAGCATATTATCATCATGAGGTTCAGGCTGCTGAAGTGATGATTGTAATTCCTTAAACATTACATGATACACTCCAATTCCATGTATCTATCTACGAGGCTTTGTAACAGTTGAGTTCAATAGCTGCTTTCCTCGTGCTGTTCTTTTGTTACTTAACATTCTTGTCATTTTCTTATTTTCTAGTATAGTAGCCGTTAGTTAGTAGTAGCCGTTTTGTAGTAATAGCTGTTTTGTAGTAGTAGTCGTTTTGTAGTAGTAGCCGTTTTGTAGTAGTAGCCGTTTTGTAGTAGTAGCTGTTTTGTAGTAGTAGCCGTTTTGTAGTAGTAGCTGTTTTGTAGTAGTAGCTGTTTTGTAGTAGTAGTCGTTTTGTAGTACTAGTAGCTGTTTTGTAGTAGTATAAGTAGCCGTTTTGTAGTAGTAGCCGTTTTGTAGTAGTAGCTGTTTTGTAGTAGTAGCCGTTTTGTAGTAGTAGCCGTTTTGTAGTAATAACTGTAACTGTTTTGTAGTAGTAGTCGTTTTGTAGTAGTAGCCGTTTTGTAGTAGTAGCCGTTTTGTAGTAGTAGTCGTTTTATAGTAGTAGCTGTTTTGTAGTAGTAGCCGTTTTATAGTAGTAGCTGTTTTGTAGTAGTAGTCGTTTTGTAGTAGTAGCTGTTTTGTAGTAGTAGCCGTTTTGTAGTAGTAGCCGTTTTGTAGTAGTAGCCGTTTTGTAGTAGTAGCCGTTTTGTAGTAGTAGCCGTTTTGTAGTAGTAGCCGTTTTGTAGTAGTAGCCGTTTTGTAGTACTAGTAGCTGTTTTGTAGTAGTATAAGTAGCCGTTTTGTAGTAGTAGCCGTTTTGTAGTAGTAGCTGTTTTGTAGTAGTAGCCGTTTTTTAGTAGTAGCCGTTTTGTAGTAGTAGCCGTTTTGTATTATAATAGTACTTGCTGTTTTGTAGTAGTATCCGTTTTGTAGTAATAGCCGTTTTTTAGTAGTAGCCGTTTTGTAGTAGTAGCCGTTTTGTATTATTATAGTACTAGCTGTTTTTTAGTAGTAGCCGTTTTGTAGTAGTAGCCGTTTTTTATTGATTGCCGTTCCGTACTCTTTAAGTCTTGAAATTTAGATTAATTTTATGACTAATGAGTTTTAGAGTAGAAAAGGTCGGCATCAGAGTAATTCATTCAACTAATTAATCCAACCTTAATTCTAGAGATTTAAGCTTAAGAAATGTGGAGGAACTTATCAAACTTGCCGTGAAAAGAAACAAGTGGCGTGCACTTTTAATTATTTAGGAAACTCATCGGTTTAACAAACTGTATTTATTTAAATTCCATCATGTTTCCTTAATGTTAGAGCAGAGTTTGTTATTGTTATGGATAATGGCACAGTTACCACAGTTACCACTAACCACAGTTGCCACAGCTACAGTTACCACTCACTATCTTGCTGTGCAATGTGAATAGTTACACTAATTGACCACGTGACCTTATTAGAATATACCCCGTATAACCTCATGGTACCAACTCTACAGTGCATAATTTCTCGTGTTGAACTAATAAAGTAATATGAGCTCATTTAAAATTCATTTCGTTTTGCTCTCATTCCGAATCGTGATTAAAGGATTAAGTAAATTCTGATGATCTCGGGCTAACCACATTTCACAGCTAATTGCAGACAGATGTAGTGAGAGAACCCGGCAAAAAGACCAGGTCACAGTCCCGCACACCTGCATTTATTGACCTCACTGAACCACGTGACTACCTTATAAGGTCACGTGATAACCTTATAAGGTCACGTGGACTAGCCCCAGACATTGCCTCTCAACTACTTACGTCCAGGTACAATTCAGCTGATTACTCTGCTTATCTAGGTTGGAAGCTTGCCAAGTTTTAGTTTTTCTCAGATCTACTCTCCGACAAAGCGATCTATCTTCAAGCACGCTTAATTGTCTTATAAGTTTCTATATTATACAACTCTCTACGACTAAACGTTGTGTTGATTGAGGTTACTCTGTATTACTTCATCCAGTATAAAGTAAACCTGCCTGCATAATATTCCCTCGACTCAGAAAGTTAATTCTATATTCCCATATTCCCTCACACAGTCAATAAAAGTTTACCTTAATCCTTTCGACTCTGTATACAGTCTATTTGATATTCCCTCCCTCAGTGTAAGATAGCTTGGTAGACAAACTCTATTGACTCTTCTTTGTGAACAGTTGTGAGATTTTATGCCGAAGAGCAGCATTTGGAATCTTCTCTTAAATTACGGTATTGATTTTTTTCCTACGTTTTTTGGCTTGTTGTTGCATCTTTTATTCATTAAAAACCCTTAGATTTTTGATGGTGATATCCTAAATATTTCAACAAATGCGCTAAATATTTTTAAGTTTGTAATATTTTATTTTTCAAAGTTGAAGTTATCTAATCTATTTATTACCTAAGTTCAGAGTATTACACTGCTCACTTTCAGCGGACGAACACGACGGCAGCAGCTATGAAAAGCAGGAGCGTTTAAAGGCAGGTATGTAACAGTAATGTTTTAAAATGTTAAGTCAATTTTGTTTTCGTAACTATATTTATTCAGGACGTTACAGAAGGAATTGATTTATTGTAGTTGGAGGAGTCCTAACTCTCCTCACGTCCGAAAATAGCGTTTCTCTTGTATCAAATATCAGTCACGTGGCCACTGAGTTTACTGTACAATAGTTGGTCCATGGCTTGAAGAGTTTCAATGGATTACTGAATTTGAATAATGATTTATATAAGATATCTTGACGAAACTTCAAATTCCGATCAGCTCAAATGTGAACTTTGCAGCTGAGGAAGAAGCGAAGAAGAGGAGATCAGCAAAAAGGAAAGCAGACGATGAAAGTAAGACTGAGAGAAATATAGACGCGGTGATGCCCAAGATTAGGATACGCCTGAAAAAGTGAACTACTGGAGAATTAGGCACTTTTAAGTTATGTATATTATAATGCTGTAAACTAACTCACGAATGATATCGAGTTGATAATTGAGTGCATTTGAGTAGCACTTTTTTTAGATATACTTTCGTTTTTGGAAGATTGATTTATTGAATACAAAACCGTGGATGTATTGTGAATTCGGCTAATAGCTACTTTTGGACACGTTCAGGAACTAACGTAATGCTTTATCGTCGAGAATCGAGATCAATGGGATGTTTTAAAATCTCTTGATTGTTCAAACATAATACATCTAGTACAATAAGACAAGAAGTTGTGGTTATTTCTGAGTTAACTTTAACACAAGCTCCCAGTGAACCTGGGTTAAAATATCATCAAAAGATTACAACTTTCTATATTATATATATTTGATTATAACAAATATTTCTTTTTGTCCTACGTATTCTTTTTTTTTCTCTTCTAAAACTCTGTATCATACCTACCCAAAGTGTTTTAGTTATGCGTTTAAAAATACATTATATTTTTAGTAATATAATAACTGCTGACATGATATAGTTCTTAGTGATTTGCTATTATACGTCTTGTAGTAAAGTAAAATTACTCTAGCAGATATCTCCATTCACCTAATCTTGCATCACAACACCCTACCCCATATATTATATATTTCCAACTCTTACCCAAACCCAGAATCAGATTCTTACTAACTACTATTTTTTCCCGATCCATGACTCAAAGTGCCGAAGGCACAAAAGAGTCAAGGACAAGGGTTAGCGATCGAGGTTTTTTTTGGGATATGGTAGCTTTGCGACCGTGCGACCGACCACCGTGCGTGCCTGCGTACGGGTCGCCCACGTGACTGCCTGCGCAAAGTTATTTTGTGCGAAAATCTGAATTAAACAATTGTTGGCGCGCGGTGCTGAAATGTTCAAGTACATTGTTAATTTCACCATATACGCATCCCGCTAGGGACTAATTGATAGCATATTATTATTATTTTGAGTTAGTATTACTATTTTGCACATATCCGTGTCAGGTTGCATAAACAATAAACATATGGTTACATAGAAATATACACGATTTTCAAATTCAATATGGAATTATATCAACTGGGCGGCGCTCGGCCTGTCACTCTGCCATATCTGCATCTTACTATATATAAAGCGAGACGATATATATATATATATATATTTATTTATCCGTGCCATTTTACTGACACCACAGCATCAACTTTAACGCGAATTTCTGCAAAAACCGTCAAAGATATACAACTGAAACTTTTTTGACTGGGTCAAATGCTTTAATGGCCTCCAAATCAGCATGAAAAAATAAAAAATAGGCCAAGAAATAGGAGTTTTAGAGCCCAAAATTTGGTACCACAAGTGGTGTCAAAAACGCGAATTAAATAGGTAATAATTGTTTTAGTCTCTTGAGCCTTGACACCATTTTAGGGTCAGACGGGTTCCTGCTAGTGCTTATAAACAGTAAAGACTCCATCACGGATCGGGAAATTGAGCGGCCATCCACAAAAGAAAAGCGGCCGCATTTCTTGTTAGAGTAATCTGACATGACCCGTTTTAAATAAAGTCCTTTCCTCAGAAATATTTAGTCAACAAAATAAATACTATCGGAACCCTGACTTCTTGGATACCATTTTACAATCTGCCACAGAACGGAGCTCAAAAAACGGATAGTTAAATAGATTATAGATTTGAAAATATTCCACCTCTTAATACTACAAAAATTTTCAACAAAATATTTGCAATTTTGTTTGGTTTTCATGAAGAGCCTGAATTTACCCCGTATAACCAATCCTAAAGAGCAAGGTATTGGACCAATCCAAACCCACAGGATTCAGACTTTAACCAATCCCAGCCCAGAGATTCGGACTTTAACCAATCCCAGCCCAGAGATTCAGGCTTTAACCAATCCCAGCCCAGAGATTCAGGTATTTCCCTACCTGCTCAACTCCAAGTTACGAATCATGTGCAACTGCATTACGGCTCGGATTCCCCTCTGACTTCGACTATACCCACAAAAATGTACTCATTTTCGCTATATTGCTGCAACTTGAATTATTCAGTCCACCGCTCGACCAGGCTTTGCTTCAGGGATTTTCTACTCTTTTTATTTACATAACTGTAATGGCCGCTTTTGTGAAACTTCAAAAACTAGTTGATGAACTCAACAACAGTTATAAGAGGAAAGGTAATTTGTCATCTTCTTTTATGAAACTGATTCCGTACGTTGCGTGATTATTAATGTTTTGTATTGCAGCTTCTTTTGATGGAAGTGTTTGAGAGTCATAAGAAACCTAGATCTCAGAAATTAATCTAAACAGCAATGTCAGACCCCTGACATTAATAAGTTAATTAAAATTAGATATAATTAAATAATAAGTTAATTAAAATGAGTTATTTAATTAAAATCAAATCTTACAAAAATTTCGTTCACTATAGGTATCTACACAGGTATCTACACAGGTATCTACATTCTACAGGGTTCACTATAGGTATTTACATATCACTCTGATTTCCGCAGAGTTAAAGACAGAGCAGGAGTTATTAAAGGAGTGGAAGAACCGTCAAAGTAAAGAAAAGTCAGAAAGAGAGAGACTGTTAGGAAAATACAAGTCTAGCAAGATACCAAGAGTTGTAACATCTCATAGACCAGTGGAGATGAACGTTGGGAAACAAATAGTCGCTGGTGGTGCTAAATATCAACCTCCCAAACCAAGATAGAGACCGTGTCATCAGAGGTTCCATACTTTTATGTAAGACTACTGTCAATTATACAACATACTATTTGATCAGATTTATTTGGCATGTATTTCCATGCATTTTATTTTACAAAATGATGACTAGGACTATCTTCATTTATTAATACAGTATTACATTTGCTATTTTATATCATTTTAGCTATTTGCTAGCATTCGGGTCGCACGGAGTAATCGATAGTCATGCCTTCAAAGGCCGAAACGGAGGTAACTTTGGCCTAATAAAACAGAATTTTCGTGTGATCCGTGCTAGTCGACTGCCAATATTTCTATAACAGTTACCATTTAAAACTTTGTGATTAATTGTGCTACTAATAAAACTTACCGTGATACTAAGTCCTAGTCCCTCTGATCCTCTCTGCAATAGCACAGTCCTAACCAGACCTCGTCTAAACGGACACTTCTGTATTGTTCCTTTCTTCCTCATACTGTGGGCGTATATCACTGCCTAGATAATAGAGGTGTTACAATCACTAGCCAGGAGAGCTAGAGGTGTTATAATTATTGTAATTCAGCTTTTGCAACAGCAAGTAGATTCTACGTATTATATAATACAGGCTACAGCATAATCTAACAGGTTACATCAGTATGATCTAGATTCTAGCTCAGTATTTAATACCAGATGTGACTACCAACAACGTGAATGTGCAATTAAAACAAAGCCCCAAACTTGAGACCTTGTGGCGATTAAGAGATATTTCAGCCTCGATAGTGTTCCAGGTTAGAGTGTTAGGATGCTTGTCCAGTCCCTGCTGCATGAGTTGCAGCTGCTGTATTCTCCCTATTATCTCCTTGTCCATGTACTTTATAGTAACCTTGCAGCCTCCCAGGTCCTTCATTGTGGACACAAGATCACCGTGAAGTTCTTTGTTTTCTTTGTTTGCTTCTTCCAGCTGGGCGTTTATCCAGGCTTCCCTTTCTACTAACATACGCTGCTGTTCGGCTAAATTGTTCTAGAAACACGGGAAGTAGTGGTTGGGTCAGGAGTTCATAAGTAGCTTATTAATACTAATATCTCAAGTTATTGTAGGTTGAATATGTGCAACAACTATTAATTATATCGATACTGTAAAATAGCAGTAAAATTCTTGTAACTTTATGTGAACTCACAAATCTTAGCATGGAAAATAGCAGTAACATTCTTGTAACTTTATATGAACTCACAAATCTTAGCATGGAAAATAGCAGTAACATTCTTGTAACTTTGTACTTACAAATCTGAGCATGTTTCCAGACGTAGCCTCGTGAAGCTGCCCCAGCCTGACCTCGTTGTCTTTCTCAAGTACTGCCATATCTTTCTTTCCTTCAGCTAGATCGTGCTTCATACCCACTAGCTTTGCCTAAAACAGGAATGTTTGGGGTAAAATTCTTTTCAGCACAAGTTTAGACGAAAACCGGGTAAAATGAGCAGACTCGAGTTAAAAATAATTGACCCATCGCCATTCGCCATAGTAGGCTCTCGTCAAGGTTGGGCAGGGACTTACTTCATATTTTAAATTTTCTTGGTGAACTGTTTGAGCGAGAGTTTCGAGGTTGGTAAAAGCCTTTACCATACTGAAAACATGGCTCCGAACCTGTAAATTTGACAATTAACAGTTGAACTAAATGATAAATTGATAATAACCTACTTTTAGATATAAACACAATGGCAAGATCACGTTGGGAAAACTCAAGACTAAAAATGCTATTTAACAGTTGAACTAAATGATAAATTGATAATAACCCACTTTTAGATATAAACACAATGGCAAGATCACGTTCGGAAAACTCAAGACTAAAAATGCTATTATAGTATAATTGTAGTGACTAATTTTACATGAAAGAAACAGTTTTTTCGTGTGTTTATTTGATGGAATATCGAAATTCAGGAGGCTAGATAAGATTAACATATCAATTATTAGCAACAAAGGAGATTTCACGAACCTGATTGACGAAGGCTTCATTTTCTTTGTTTTTAACATAATAATCATGAAGCATATTATCCAACTTCACGAAACTCAGTTGAAATTCCTTTTCTACTGTCTCTTGGGAGGGGAAGGGGAACCAGGAAGACATATTATTAGGATAGATGTGGAGCTCTAAAAGAGTTAGACGCACTACATTCTAAAAGTAGTAGTTATTTAGCAGGTATAAATCAACAATTGTCAGTAAATTTGTCAGTAAATTTAACAAATAGATGATTTTGGTGGTGATTTATCAAATTGATTTGAATCATAATTTGGTTAGTTTTCCAGATATTCATTAAGGACATACAATATTGGTAAGAAATTGACAATTTGATAAAGTTTATAATCCATACCATTGTCTGTAAAGTACAATCTTCCACCAAAGTAGGTTCTAGTCACACAATTACATGTGAATACTGCAACTTCTTCAATCTATAGCATCTTAAAGAATAGTGTACACCAAAAAATGCACTGGAAAATTAAAAAGCACTGCAAGTTTTTGATTATATAAATAAGAATTATCGATTATATGTAACACCACAACATTAGTCAGGCTAGCTTTGATTCTACCAGTGATCTTTTGTGATTTAATTCCTATATCAACAGTAAAGTATCAACAATTCTGATGGGTTCAGTTGGTCTGTCATCATCGTCTGTTTGAATTGATCCCATTCTGTTAACAATCCCAATGCCCTTACTGACTCTGCCAAATATAGCATGTTTGCCATCAAGATGTGATGTAGGTGCTAAGGTGATGAAAAATTGACTTCCGTTGGTGTCTGGACCACTATTGGCCATTGATATAATACCAGCACCAGTGTGTTTCAATCCTGGATGTATTTCATCAGCAAATGTTTCACCATAGATTGATTTACCTCCTCTTCCTGTACCTGCAAAATAAATCATTCAGATAATCCATAGTGCATGTATTGTATATTAACACAGTATTCTGACTGTTCAACAATCAATCAATGTAATAATGTATGAGGGTGGTCAAAGTCAAGTTTTCAGGATAACCAGCGTCATTCTCAAAAGTTTTTTCCATTTTTGTGGCAAAAATGATCAAAACGATTGCAGTGGCTTTTTTCCATTTCTGCCATCCATCTATGGCGAAAATGGTGACAACCCACCCAAAATGTTGCAAAATGATACTAAGTTACAGTATCCCTAGTCATATAACACAAGTATCATGCACTTACCGGTCGGATCTCCACCTTGTATCATAAATCCAGGAATAATTCGATGAAATATAGTGTTGTTATAATACTTCTTTCGTGACAACTCTGTAAAATTTTTACATGTCTTGGGTGCATGCTTCCAATACAACTCAATGGTTATGTCCCCCATTGATGTAGAAACAGTGACATGGGATGGGTTGTCCAAGATTTGTGGCATCCTTGGAATATATAATTGGGTTAAAAATCAATATAACACAATTTTCAATAACTATCACATCTATTAAAATATCAGGTGTCCCATACCACAATCTTATATCAAACGCCTGATTCAACTTTGTGTCATGCTTGAATTGGTTTTGGACCTCTTCAATGCTTTTAATTTATTTATTATTGTTATTTGGTATTATGAGCTGATATGTATATATACATACGGTATCTAAAATTAAGCGTATAGCGAGCATATTTAACAATTTTTAAGCAATTATAATGTATTGCGAGCAGCTGTAACTTAAATATCGCATAAAAATCATATAATTATAACACAAAACTAAAATTTTATTGGAATCTAGGTTAAACTAAGATAGAATTAATATCAGCCCCTTCGCCACTCTCAGCAGTCAACCAGGGCTCATAAAAGCTTAACAGCGCCTGGGTCCGTTCACCAACTGTGCTAATGTGAGTGGCGGTGTGGTAAAACCCATTTTAACAGCGTGAATACTTATCAAATATAAGCGCGCTAGCTGCTAGCATACTTGTATCATTTAATTTTTAATCAAATATATTCGGATATATATTTATTGATTATGTATTGAATTGGTGATAAATAATAAAATTGTCTTTTCTCAAAAAATTGTCTTTTCTCAACAACAAAGTCACCAGACTGAATAGTGAATCAGGAAGACTGGAACAAACATTACACTCAAGAACATCAGACAAAGTACAGAACACCATAGTACAGTCCTAATCTAGGGAGTAGCTAAGGATCCATTGGATCTATCAAAAATTGAACATCTGTGTAATGTCTTATCAGTCGACTCAGCCGAATAATCGGAGACGTGATTAAGGTTTAAATGAAGATGTACACTTGCATCGTAGTGCACTGTAAACATCTGTACAATTATAGTACCATAGTATAGTATAGAACTGTGTTACAGTACATTGCGATGTAGATGTACTGAAGGAACAAACGAGAGTGACCCAGTGCCTATCCTCGTGCTTTCATAGCTCATTATCTCTGGTTATCAGCCTCTCTACATTTCTAAGGTATTTAGTAATTTTTTTAAAAAAGAAAAAGGGGGGACCCCCAACCCATGTAGCTGAGACACCTCACAGAAGTAGACCAAAGTGGCTCTTGCTTGTGAACGGTCGCGGTGCATCAACTACCCGCTGAAGCGGTGGGTTGGGAGTCCCCCCTGGGATCATTTCGTCCGTAAAATTGTATATAATATAAAATAGTACAGAAAAATATCTACAAAAATTACATAAACAAATCTAGGAGACATGCTCGGACATGTACTGCGTGGGCCTACAGATGGTAAAGTAAGTAAGTAAGTCAAACCTTTTCTCACTGATTCTACAAGACCTTAGTGTTCGAAAATTATCGTTGAATAATTTATGTGATTTGAACTAATTAACGTTAATCGCTCAGAATAGAGTTAAATGGAGAAGTATGCAAATTGCATGACTTTTGTTTGAGAAAGATTAGGGGATGAAATGTTTACTTTGTTTACTATCTGTTACTTAGAGCTTTTGTTTATATATATAAATTGTTTCAAACAGTATACACATAATGTCACAATGACCCTATATAAAAATAACCCTTCAAAAATTCAATATTTTGAAAATCACCCTTGGCCTTGCGGCTCCAAGTTCAAATCAAAACTGTCTATATTGACAAAGTTCTTTTTCGCCCCTCTGTCTCCCCGGAGAGAAATTACTGTCGTTTGTTTATATATAAAATATTTACATAAACAGATCTAGAAGACCTCAAAGCTCGTTTTCCGATGGATGAGGTTAAAGGAAATGTTTTGCAGTCCAAAATGCTTATGCATTATGGGCCGTGGCCGTTGATTTTCTTTTTATTCCCCTCGGCCTCAGCGCAATGAAAATAGCAAAAGCAACAAATTTATGCGCGGCGTCGAAAGAGAAAATGATTTCGATATTTTTATTAACGGGTGATACTCGTAAAATATCTGTTCCATATATTGGACCGTCGACGAGTCCAACTCGGCGCGCGTCCTGGTAGGTTGTAAACCTACAATATTTTTAAAGTCGAATTTGCCAAATACCTTTTTGCTCTTCAAAATTTATGATCGACTGGCCTTTTCACTTTTATATTAGTAAAACAAACAATTTTATTTTACACCCAAAATCTTTACACAATAATTTCAAATTTTAAACATTTATAATTTTATTATTTTATTTGGAGGCCGTCACAGCTTCGACGCGCCGCGCAAACTTATATAGAATATACCATGTTTGCTTCACATTGCAATCAACAAAATTGTAATGCTTTTTTATTTGCAACATTGCTCTAAGCAGAGCCCTTTCGCTTGCAGTAGCGCGCGACCGCAGTACACGTCACGCAGTACGCGTAGACACATGGCTATGTGAATTTGCAACACAACAATTTGGAAAAATAGTGATTAGTAATGGTATTTGGAAATATCTAACCGCAATATAAAGCTTTCTATTCATTCAAACGTTCGAATGTAAGCGCACGCATGACCTTTGTGAAATTTTGTGTTGTTGGGTGTCCAATCCTCGTTTGGACAACTAAGACGCGCAGTTTTAACACATGGTTAATTGTAAACGGTACAAAGTACATCAAGCGCATCCAGTACAGGTAATTTATATGATTTGGTTGTCCAGGACACCTTGCAATCTGAACTGTTATGATACTGCGCGGCTGAGATCGTACACGTGTGTGTCCTGTTTCACTCATGTTATAAGTTTTTGTTTTTGTTTATTTGCTGTCGCCTGTGACACATTACATACATGAGGCACTGTGGCCTGTGTGTAACTGTAATGTACGTGGGAATAATTTAATTAATTAATTAACTCTCTGCTATGGTAATAGTATTGTATGCAGTCATCGGTGAATAGACATCGGCAGTTTGGGGGGGGGAGCTTGGGGCAGCCCCCAAGCCCCCTCCCCCAGTCGGTCGGACACCCAACAAAACTGCCAGCCATGGCTCCCACGAGCCGCCTCTGGAAGACTGAAGAGGCATGGTATGTATATTTTTATGCACAAATTTTATGTTTGGTCTTTGAGATCGAATATGAAATTATTCAAACTTACATTTGTATACTCAGTGGCGTATCAAAAGGCCCTGCTGACCCCGCTGTGCAGGGGGGCGCCGTCTTAGGGGGGCGCCAAATCGTCGTTTGAATGTGGGACAATTTCGAAAACTTAACTAAAGTACTAGCAAAACTGCGCGTTTTGCTCTAGATACACACTTTTTTAGAGATTTTACCTGCGTATTCTCTAAAATCACCTAATTTGTTCAATTTTAGGGAGGGGCACCAAAAGGGGAGGGGGCGCCAACAGGGGGGCGCTTTTTCGGCAGGGGGGCGCCAACAGGCAACGTTACGCCACTGTGTATACTGCCCCAAATTCCAACATTAATGTGGCACCTGTTATGTACTGTGTTGGTTCATCTGAATTAATTATTATTATATTTACAGGGTGGGCCAAAAGTCAGTACCCATACGTTGGCCTTTATAGCTCAGTCACTGAATGCTCAATTTAAATACCTAGTTGACAAATTCGAGGAATTTGTCAACTCGAAAAATATTGGCGTTCATTTTTTTCAAATGGAGGTTCATTTTTACATTTATTTGATAGTTTGGATAGTTGGATCAAGCTAAATGTTATTGAATTGTGTTTGGCTATTCAAATTACGTTTGTCCTGAAAGAATTAGAACTGTAGCTTCTCAGATGACCGAGATATGAAGCATAACGAGTTTATTCATTACGTGTGATCAGGTGATTGGTTTACCTAATCACGTGATAAGGTGCCCCCGTTAACTACCCCGTTAAACATTATGGGAATTGTTAAGGGTGCCCAATTAAGGTGTCGTGTCACGGTGTCACATAATCACCCAGTCAATGTTGTTAACGAGATACAGAAAATGCTTGATAACTTCGTCATTTCTAATCCGTTTTGCCTCATGTTTTCAGATCATATGCAACATTTGATAATCTACCGTCAACATTTCAAACCGTACAACGAGTTTAACGGTTATTCTTCTTAATAAATCAAATACTTTTTTGTTCACTGCAGCCAAGCTTTGGAACACTGTTCATAAAAAAATTCTAACCTCAAGCAATTGCCTAGAAACTTCCATTAACTTGATAAAATTGAGAACCAAGGCACTATTATTACAAGTACAGGCTGCTGATTTAAAAGATACTTGGAATCCAAACAATTTTAAATTGCAGTAATCTATTCTAATCGCAGCAGCACACACTTAACACACTTAATATTACTATCATGATTGTATTATAGACTGAAAAGCTCTCAGATCAATTTTGGGCGTTTTTAACCACTTGTTGTAATGTTTTTAATTATTTAATATCTTAACTTAACTAAATTTTTATTCAGATCGAATTAACAAATAATATTTGATAATTTATTCGATAGTTTAGTCTGATATTGATATTGACTATATTGATATTGTTATTATTGAATGAAGTTAACTCCAGACGTACATAATATTACTTCTTTTAACAAAGGGACTTGGAGTATAAACGACCAAGTTAGCATACATTTTCAACCAACCAAGAATTCTGGAGGCAAAGGTGGGTGCGTAAACTTTATGGTCTGTACTCTCCGATCCTGTATCACCCAGGATTCTTTTCGACGTTTTTGGTAAAAGGTATATACCTTCTAGTCAATCTCTTGCTACTCCAAGTCCCCAAGATTTCTAAACTAAAGTTCGTCCTAGTTATATTATATTATATAAAATATATTTTTTGTTTGCTGTAACTGATACTAAATAAAATTGTTGTTTTCCTGAAATTGTTGTTTTCCTGAAAAAATTAGGCGTTCAGCATGTTCAGAGAAAACAATATAGGTGTTTTAATATTGAATGGGCGTGGTCGCATATGTATACTTTATATAGATCAAACAGGTTCAACCATCAATGTGCAGCTTTATTGAAGCTAAATTTCATGTTTCTAATTTAACATCCTTGATAAGGATGACCTGATCTAGTCAGTGGAATGAAGTGTAAAAACTGTGGTGCAATACTGCAAGCAAAGCACTATGGGAAGCACGTGACAAAATGTCTCAAGAGTCACCGTGACCTGCTCTTCTTTGCTCAACAAGCTGAGAAACAAGCTGAGCAAAGTGTGAAGCCAAAACCGGTGAATAATAAGGGCTATCCTATTGGGGGAGTAACAGTGAAGTTTCCTTACAAACCATATCCTGTACAGGTACTGTTGAGAACTTGGTTATTGTAAAATGAAATTTTTATTGAAATTTTTGCTCATATTAGCCTTTTTGGATCCGAGTTATTCAGGGGTATCTTCATTCGAAGTCTCTAAAGCACATTATATAACGATATACTCAGCTCCATCAGTTGTTCTGTATTGTTATCTGAATATTGTGAAACATATGTTAAAAATGACCACAAGTTCCTCTTACAGTTTCAGTACATGTCTAAAGTGATCCAAGCTCTGAAGAACAGTCAGCATGCCCTGTTGGAGTCACCCACTGGTACTGGTAAAACCCTGTCTCTTCTATGTAGCACACTGTCCTGGCAGAAGAAGATGAAGGCGGAGTGTGAAGTTGAGGAGGCCAGGAGGTGTCCTGTTCACGATGTAGATAATTCCTACTACCCTGATCCTGGTTAGTAGATCTATCTGGCTTATTTGGCTTCATTCCTACAACTTTTTAAAAAAGAAAGAAAGGCTGTGCCAAGATAGCCCACGAGAGGATAGCATTGAGATGCTCTGCCTACCTCTGGTGGAGACGCAAGATGTCTTGGCCTGGGCGTGCTAGCCTGAAACGAACCCAAGGTAGGTAGGGGTGTGGCAACCCTGGGGAAGGTTGCCGGAGAAATCAGAGTAAATGGTGGAGGATGGTGTTGAAAGTGACATGAGTCAAAATGATACGCCTAAGTGCCAGCTGGGTTTGGAAATGTAGAATGAGACGAGACAGCATATGAGTTTACTCTATGTCACCCCAGGCTGATCCAGCTCTTCTGGCACAATTAAGCGTTTGGTGCGGTTTGCGAAATTGACAATCGTGGTGATGTGTTGGTTATCGAATATGTCGTTGACGGAGGTAGTAGTCCTGGAAATATTGACTTCTTATTTGGACAATAGCCGGACACTGTAAAAGGAAGTGTGAGACAGTTTCCTCTTCGTCGCCGCACATAGGACAAGAACTGGTGCCTACGACCCTGTCCTGGTTAATAGATCTATCTGGCTTTATTTGGCTTCATTCATACGACCCTGTTCTGGTTAGTAGATATATATGGCTTTATTTGGCTTCATTCCTACTATCCTGATCCTGGTTAGTAGATCTATCTGGCTTTATTCAGCTTCATTCCTACAGCTACCCTGATCATGGTTAGTAGATCTATCTGGCTTTATTTGGCTTCATTCATACGACCCTGTCCTGGTTAGTAGATCTATCTGGCTTTATTTGGCTTCATCCCTACTATCCTGATCCTGGTTAGTAGATCTATCTAGCTTTATTTGGCTGCATTCCTACTATCCTGATCCTGGTTAGTAGATCTATCTGGCTTTATTTGGCTTCATTCCTACTATCCTGATCCTGGTTAGTAGATCTATCTGGCTTTATTTGGCTTCATTCCTACAGCTACCCTGATCCTGGTTAGTAGATCTATCTGGCTTTATTTGGGTTCATTCCTACTACCCCGATCCTGGTTAGTAGATCTATCTGGCTTTATTTGGCTTCATTCCTACTATCCTGATCCTGGTTAGTAGATCTATCTGGCTTTATTTGGCTTCATTCCTACAGCTACCCTGATCCTGGTTAGTAGATCTATCTGGCTTTATTTGGGTTCATTCCTACTACCCCGATCCTGGTTAGTAGATCTATCTGGCTTTATTTGGCTTCATTCCTACTATCCTGATCCTGGTTAGTAGATCTATCTGGCTTTATTTGGCTGCATTCCTACTATCCTGATCCTGGTTAATAGATCTATCTGGCTTTATTTGGCTTCATTCCTACTATCCTGATCCTGGTTAGTAGATCTATCTGGCTTTATTTGGCTTCATTCCTACAGCTACCCTGATCCTGGTTAGTAGATCTATCTGGCTTTATTCGGCTTCATTCCTACTACCCTAATCCTGGTTAGTAGATCTATCTGGCTTTATTCAGCTTCATTTATAAACTTTACGTAGTGTGGGCTAGTGTGATAGTGGAAAGGACCATCAACATTGAGACAACTATCCTTTATAATTGGACATTGTGTATCAAATAGTAAGGGCAGTATATATCAGCTGTATTTATAACCTTCATCTCAGACCAAGAGAACCAGACTCTAAAGGGAGCAGAAGCGGGTACTTCAAGTACCAATGGCAACATCTCTATTGTAGAACAAGACGACTCTGACTACAAAAAAGGTAGATTATTCTTTAAAACTAAACTTGTAGAATAGTATGGAATTAAGAGACACGTTAATTAGCTTTTCTCCTCTTCTGTGATTTAAAAACCGTATCATTATCACAATCGATGATATTGATTTTAGGTGTGCCTTTCACAACTTCACAAGAATCATTGTTTTAATCTTTATATTAATACATTAAGTTCTTTATATTAATACATTAACTTCTGGATATTTCCTCGAATGTTTCCTCCAATACTATGTAACCGAAAGAGCTGGTCTCAAATATCATTATCAGAGTTTACTTACAGGGAAGAAGTTTGGAAGAATAGCGTCTGTGAAGATTCACAACCCAGTCTCAAAGAAGAAGAGCATGGAAAAGAAGATGAGAAGTGTTCATTTGTTCATTCACGATGTGTACAGAAACGTGGTATGGTTTATCTTATAATCACTACTTTAGGTTTTAGTAGTTATTAAATTAAATTATGTAGTTCTGTGTGAAGAGAGCTTTGCACTGTTCATTATTTGTGAAACTACAGCAGAAAGAGTTGATGGCTTAATTTATGAAATTTTTGGAATAGTAAACCTGTTAAAATATTTTTCCCATACATTATCATCAGATCACTTCAGAAAGTAAAGCGAGTAGACGTGCGCACTATACAAGAAGAGAACTCCCTTCGTTTAGTTGAAATAGACGAGACCAGTAGCAGATCTATTTTTGTAGAGGTTTACAATCATTACATTGACAATTATGGCGGTTATTTATGGATCTTAAAATTAAGCACCCACTGAAACAGCAAGCACTGATTGGGTGGTAATCTAAGAAAGTTGTCCGACTTCACAACTTTTCATCGACCAATAATCTATTCTGATGATCGTTTCATTTGTCAGATCCCTAAAAGTGGTGTGGCGATGGTACAAAAGGAGCTGTTTCTTAAACCCAACACTAAGTTTGAGACTTGGGTCCTGACTGAGCCGGAAAACTATCAACCTGCTCCTAAGTTTATCGGTAACGACTGAAACGAAATATTTCAAATTTTGGTGATCTATAATATGATAAATATTCATGTACGATTAGAAACTGGAAAGAAAGTACGTACCCTGGACTCAACAACCCCTCCCCCTCAGATGATAACACTCTCCCAACAACCCCTGCCCGGCCGAATGGTAGGTCCCACTCTACTACACCTGTAAAGGCACCCTCCAATACAACTTCTCCTGATCGTAATTCTGACGATGACGACTTTATCTCACCTAATAAGTCTACACATCCTAGTCCTGGTTCGTAGAGTAATAGTAATAGTAATAGTAATAGTACTATGTTTACAGTATGCACTGAAGGGGTATCCTAGTCCTGGTTCGTATAGAGTTTCTCATCATTTCCTACCTGGATTGATGGAAAATTGTGGATTTAATTTTAATTACTAAATATTATATTATAACACTTTCGAATTGGTATCAGTATGTTTACACGACAGGGGAAACTTACGATACTATATAGCATGTCAGAACATTATAGATATTGCGTCCTCTTACGGTTTTATTCAAATTGTATCACGCCCAACTCGCCTAACGGACCATAGTGCCACGCTTATTGACCACATCTACACAAAAAATCTTGAGGATACAATAAGCTGTAACGTCTTAACGACAGATATGTCGGATCACTTAGCAATAGTCACTACAATAAATCTTGATAACACGCCAACCAGCAGCTACCGCTCTGCGTCTAACTCACAAAATGTATCTCAAACTGAAACACGTAGATTTAACGACACCAACAATCAAAAATTCAGAGACTTAATTATAGATGAAAGTTGGCCAGAAATTTTTAACAATACCAATGATGCCAACGAACAGTTCAATAATTTAATACGGCTTATAATAAGATTTACGAGTCTGCCTATCCTACAAAAAGACAATCACGAAGAGAAAATGAACGTGTTAATCCGAAACCATGGATGCTGCCCTGGCTCGAAGAAGCTATAGAACGTAAAAATAAGTCATATTATGATTTTGTTAAGGAACCATCTGATAGTAACCTCAGTAAATATGACCGTCTGAAGAAGTTTTGTAATAAACACATCGATAAAGCAAAAAACAAGCACTTCAAAAATTTTTTTGAGCAAAACAAAGAAAATTCTAAGAAGCAGTGGCAAATGATAAACAGTCTTCTAAATAGGAAAAAATCTAAACCTACTTCAATAAAACTGACTGACGAAGACGGCTCAATCAGCACTCCGGCAGCTGTAGCAGAAAAATTTAACGATTACTTCTCAAACATCGCTCCAAAAATTAAGTCTGAAATTAGTAGTAGGACCACTTTTGATCCTGGTGGAACCCAGAGCACACTTCGCAACGCCACTCCAAGTAGTATTTACTTAAAGCCAGTCACTGCCACAGAAATTCAGGACGTCATAAACTTGCTTAAGAATAAAGCCACACTAGACACTAAAATTGAACCTTTAAAAATCGCTAACAGTTGTCCCAGTTTTACTAGTGTACTAGCCCACGTTGTCAACAGTTCTTTTGAACAGGGGATCTTTCCACAGGCTTTGAAAGAAGCGAAGGTGGTCCCAATTCACAAAGGTGGATCTAAATCTGACATAAAAAATTACAGACTCTTCTTGCTTCATTCTCTAAAGTATTTGAAAAGCTAATGCATAACCGAGTTTTAAGTTTTTTAGATAAATACAGCATACTATGTGAAAACCAATACGGTTTTCGCCCGGGTAGGATTGTGAACATGCTCTTCTCAACGCAAAAGACACCATTCTTAATTCAATGTCTAAAAAGCAGGTAACTTTACTTCTTTTAATCGACTTCAGCAAAGCTTTCGACCTTGTGGATCATTCCATACTCTTGCACAAGCTGGACCATTACGGCATAAGAGGTCAAGCCTTAAATTGGTTCAAGTCATATCTCACTAACAGGAAACAGTTTGTATCAATTGGCTCGTCAAAATCTTCAACCAACCAAATTTTATACGGCGTGCCTCAAGGGACAATATTAGGACCTTTACTCTTTATAATCTACATAAACGACCTGCCTCAAATATCAGATATAGCCAATTTCATTATGTACGCAGATGATGCCAACATCTTCCTGATAGGAGAAAATCTTAATGAAGTTTACGATAAACTAATAACTCATAGCGATGCATTAGATAAGTGGGTACATAATAATGGTTTAGCTCTCAACCTTAAGAAAACAAATTATATGATCTTCTCTCGACAAAGAAATCTTAATTATCGTGATGTGACAATTTCTGGTGTCACAATTGAGAGAAAAACAGAAGCCCGTTTTTTAGGAGTTATAATAGATGATAAACTAAACTGGTCCTATCATATCTCTGCCATGAAAATGAAAATGTCCAGATACATAGGAGTCATGTACAAACTTAAAAAATATCTGCCTCTCGAAGCACGTCTTCAAATTTATCAAAGTTTTGTGCAGTCACACCTTAATTATTGCAGCCTTGTATGGGGTTTTGCTGCTAAGTCTCATATTGAATCACTTTTTGTAAAACAGAAAATGGGCCTTCGTGCAGTATTACCTGGTTTCGTCAATTACTGGTACAAGGACGGTATCCCCCCAGCAAGTACCAAGTCTGGCTTTTATTTACATAAAATATTGACAGTACACAGTATCATTGTAAAGAACGCACTCATTTTAATGCATACATTGAAAAACTTTCCTAATCTAGTACCATTGTCTCTCAAGAAAACAATTCCCAAAAGCGCACCATTATTTAATACTAACACGGATTCTATTCTCACTACACAATGGTCAGAAAAGTATGGTCAACACCCTTACAACAACTCAGTATTTTTTAAAGGTCCATTATTAGCAATAAACCGATATAATGTTGCAGCAACTTCCCCGCCTAGTCTATTTAACCTGAACATTTACAAAACTTGTATAAAAACTATGCTCATCGATCAGCAAAATGAAAACATCGAAGACGAATGGCCTAATTTCATGTTATTTTGTATAACAGGACTAAGAAAATCAAAGCGTAACATAAACCAAAATGCCGATAATAACCTTGTCTCTACATCTTAGATTATATGCACACACTTATGCATCACTCAATAAACGTCGCATATCTCATCATTTACACTGCCAACATTGGACATTCTTTTTTATCGCCGCGTATTTCAAATCAAGTTACAAATTCTACAAATTTTGAAGTGCTCAGTCTTGTTTTACTGTTTTTAATCTTTACCTATTAACCATTAGAAAATTAAACTTTAAGTTATAAACCTTCATTGCATACTTTTCCGGTAGAGTCTAAATTAAATAGTTAGAGATTTCCTTTACATTTTATATTTATGCATGTGCCCCACGGGGATGAATTTCTTATTACCATTGATATTATATATATTTTTTGAGTAAACATTGGCTGGTACCACGGACCAGTCCCCAACAAAAAATATTTCTCCAACAGGTATTGTACCAAATGAACATGATACCTACGACTTTGAAAAGTCGGATCCTGTAAAATCTGAGAAACTGGAAAAGACGGAGCCAGGGAACGGTGCTGTGTTATCAGATTGTTGTTGTGATGAGATGAGACAGAGGAAACATCCTCCTAAGATCTACTTCTGCACCAGAACTCACCGGCAAATTGCGCAGATCATTCGGGAATTAAACAAAACAGAGTTCAGCAAGGTGAGCCGGTTTACTTAAGTGCTTAGTAGATACTAGATGTACGGTCATTTATTTGTCATCATAGAGTTCTTTGGTGTATGTAGTCAATTGGAATCAATCACTAATATTCTCTACTTTCGCCGCATAGCAGCTGGTTAATAAATATTATATGATGTTGATATGAAATTTAAAACAAATTTCTCCGCAGACTAGGTCCTTATTTTTCAGTCCTCATGAAAATTCACTTATCTGTCGGGCGCATCGCGTCTGAATTAGGATAGCCGCGCGCACAACACAACAAATTCATCTAAATTTTAATGTTTTACCGCGTGGTTTGAAATCACCATCCAAGTTGCTGAGATGTAATATAAAATCGAATTATTGATTTATTGGCGGGAATTAAGCATGGCTCTAGAGTAACTTACAGACCACTTGAATCGTTATAACTCCTTTTAGTACCAAATGGTCGCCTTACTTATGATATTCGGTCGCGAAGTTCCCCTAACAAGGGTCCTGAGGCCAGGGGTTTCTTCGTGCCTGCCTCTCTCATACATTGGTCGCTGCTAGCCTAGATTACTCATCAACGATTGCGGTAGCATCTAAACTGGTCGTACACGGGATTGTTTTACCCTGATAGATTGTCCGAGAAGCAGTCTTCGATCTAAAATTTTCTGTTTCAGGTGCATATGTCAATACTGTCCAGCAGAGAGCACTCCTGTGTTAACCCTAAACTAGCTAAGGAATCCAATAAAAATGATAAGTGCAGAGAGCTTCGTCAAGAAAGTAAGTTTCTAATTTAATATTGAAAATGAAAGTAATAATCTACTAACATTCTGAACGTGTCCTTTAACGATATCATCATGATAATCTGACTCAAGTACCACGTTTATAATTTAGTCAACTCTTTCCAGAGAAGTGTATGTACGGAGAGAACGCCAACAAACTTACCAGCCGGTCAGTGTTGAAACGGAACGGTATAAACCAGGCCTGGGACGTTGAGGAGTTAGCTCGAGTCGGGAAACGGGAAATAGCCTGTCCTTACTACGCATCTGTAAGCTTATTTTAACTGTGTAGAACTAATCAGGTTGTTTTATCAGATTGTTATTATTATAGCGTTCAATTGTCGTACTCTCACGTTGTTTAAAATGTGATGAGAAACGCACTGTTGTATTGTCTTGACAAAGTCTTCGTCGTAGCCAGTAACTAGCTGCCAGTGTAATTAGTAGTTATTGAGGGCTAGTAAAGCTGGAGAATGTGGTTATCTGTAAATATGTGGCAGTCAAACTATAGAAGTTTCAGTAAATCCCACCTCTTTCTCAGTGTTGTGAGTTGTTTTTGTGAGCTCTGAGATATTGTGTGCTCAGTGTTCACTAATAGTTAACCTATAATAATTGTCGTTTGTAAAAACTTGCGTTTCAATCCTTTCTGACGATTTCACTTACAAATAATAATATACGTAGAATCACGAACAGTATTTTATCAGGATGAATTTTATTTGATAATAGTATCAGGTGGAAATCAATGATATTCTTATATTAATATAACGAACATTTTAAACTTATATGATTATTTTATAAGGTATCAGAGTTCTACAATTCTATGTATTTTCAGGTGGAAATGTCCAAGACGGCTGACATAGTGTTCGCTCCGTATAACTACATTCTGGACCCTTTTATTGCTGCTCAACGAGAACTAGCACTTTCTGACAACGTTAGTTAGTTAGTTAGAGTATAATTCTACCTAGCTTCCGTACAATATTATTTTAATATTTTGTAATCAATACAGACAACCTTGTTATACTGCTCGCAATTTAAAACCATCTAATCCTAGTCTCGAGTGTCTTGTCAAATCAAAAATACGTAAAACAGCGTGACTCTTCTATTAGTAATTCTTATAACTTGGTATTGTTAATTGTAAGAATGACCACAGTTTCTGATGGCGGCACAGCTAGGAGGTACTACTAGGCGGCACTGCTAGGCGGCACTGCTAGACGGCACTAAGCGGCACTGATAGGCTGCACTAGGCGGTACTGCTAGACGGCACTAGGCGGTACTGCTAGGCGGCACTAAGCGCCTAGTGTAATCGTATTTCCCTCCTCAGGTGGTTATATTCGATGAAGGACACAACATAGAGGACGTCTGTAGAAGCTCGGTGGGTTACGAAGCTACCCAGTTTATGATGGGTGAAGCTATTGCTAACCTGGATGAGGTTATTGGTAAAGATAGGCAGTGTGTTGGGTACAGCAAGGAGTATCCTGATTCTAACATGGGGTATGTGGGTGGCAGCTTTATTTTGGCATGATCAGTGTTGTCTTGTACTTTAAAGCGAGTAACATGTTATAGTTTATAATCTGTAAGACTTTATAATTCACAGTGCCGATAAAAGACAACACACCTATTACCTTGTAGCTACTAAACTGATAACGTCCCCAGGTTCGAGTCTCAGGAGCCACAACTGGAGGGAATGAAGCTGTTTCTGGAGACCCTTCTAAACTGGACTCTAGCCTATAAAAGTAGACTTGTTGATGATTACTTTGAGCATTCTCATTACTCTTTAGAGGGTGGTACTTGTCTCAAACAACTTCAGGTATTTCCCTAAATCCTAAGTTCGGTTTTTCAGAACACTCTTATAGATATGATGTTAGATTAAAAGCTTCCACATAATCATTATTACAAACAGGTACAGTACATCTTGACAATTCAACTAACTATATCCAAAGATCTAGCATGTAGATCGTAGCTATGATACATCTCTGTCCTAACCAAAATGTTACCTTATGCTAAAAATATCATGTTTATGTAATGCACCTATAATATGTGAGTGTATCCTATCCTAACTGTCTGTCTCAGGCGATAGGAATAACCTCAGACCGAGTAGAGCAGTTGTCCGGCTGGGTAACTGTTATTGCTGAGAAGGATAAAGAACCCTCCGAGTCATCACCTCAGGAACCCGAATACAAACGTCCTAAACCCAAAAATTCTACCTTGTTTCTTTGCGAGAAGTTTGTTATAACTTATCGAGTTTTCGCGTCTACTGGAAACGATTCATCCTTCAGTTTATGTGTAAGTTTATGAGAACACAGTTTTGTTTACGAGATATCTTTATCCAGAAGCGCAATGACAATAATATTTTATATTCCAGGTTTCCTCTCCAATACCCCTAACCCCCTCTCTCTCTCTCTCTCTCAGATAAAACAGTCCCCTTTAAGTGTGGAGAATCCTCAGACGCACAGGTTCGAACGTCTGATCGGTATAACTCTCAGTATAAACTGCTTAAATCCTTCTGTCGTCTTCAAACATCTCAGTACGAAGTGTCATTCTGTCATTGTCACATCAGGTACATTTCTACTGCTATATCACTACTTTCTCATTGTCACATCAGGTACATCGTCACGGATATGTACAAAAATCTTCCGACTACAACTGCCTATCATCTTAGAATATCTTACTGGTCACATGATGTTGTCTTTTTCCCCAATCTATCAGTCACTTTTACCGCAAACTTTTCAGCGTGTTAATAATTATGAGAATATCTATGATCATATAAACCCTAACAGGAACACTGAGTCCGATGGACACATTCCAGTCTGAACTGGGAGCAGAGTTCCGGGTCCAACACGAGGGTAAACATGTGGTGCCTAAATCTAACTTCCTAGCTATGAACCTCACTGCTGGACCTAGTGGACATTCCTTCAACGCAGGTTAGCTATTTAATATTTCCACTAGTTTTCTGTGCAGTTTGCAGGGTTCTAGTTCTCATTAATCTCAACTGGAACGGTGGTTAATTGTAAGTAAAAGTTTCCCGTACACAATGTAACAAACAATAACCTCCCAGGATACAAGAACGCGGAGACCTTCAAGTTCCAAGATGATATCGGCCAGGTGATCTGCAGAGTGTGCAGCTTGGTCCCTCACGGAGTCCTCGTCTTCTTCCCCAGTTACAGACTCCTGGAGAAGGTATCAGAACGGTGGCAGGCTACGGGAGAGTGGGACAAGATGAAGGATCACAAGGTTGTTGTGTCCGAACCTAGGGGCAGTAATCGGAACGCGTTTAACGAGGTTCGTTCTTGAAACTCTTCAGCATAGAACCCTATAATCCTCTGCACGGAACCTGCACTCTTGTTCTCATCTCAATAATTACCATAGCATGTTGAATGTTGAACGTTGATTCTGATGATTAGTCTTGCTGTGATAGTCCCCTTCCAGGCAATGGAAGAGTTTGACGCAAACGTAGAATCAGGAGCCCTACTTCTCGCGGTATGTAGAGGGAAGATAAGCGAGGGAGTGGACTTTGCTGATAACAACGCTCGAGCCGTTATCACTATCGGGCTGCCCTTCCCCAACTTCAAGAGTACGGAGATAACAGATAAGCGGAAATATAACGATAAGTTTTGTAAGGAGCAGGGCCTGCTGAGTGGTCAGGAGTGGTACACTATACAGGCTTTCAGGTAAAACGTGTGGTGTATACTGCAACTGTATAGTTCACTCTGTAATATCTGCAATGTTCTATACACATAATACATATTATGTAGTTATTGTTCATGATGTCTTGGCATTAATGAAAAAGAGTTTTGGTGACTCGATTAATAACTTTCAATGATATGAAAGTATGAAGCAGTTATTTTTGTAAGACCCGATTATTTCAGAGCGGTGAATCAAGCTCTGGGTCGATGTTTGAGGCACATCCAGGACTGGGGAGCCATCATCATGATAGAATCTCGTCTCCCTGGCAACGAGAGATACTGGAAAAGTATTTCGCGTTGGATCAGAGACGAGATGATCTCAACAGAGAACTGCTCAGAGGCGTTTGAGAGACTAGAATACTTTTGTCATGACAAGCGGGGCATGTTAGACCAGTATAACTCAGGGGGGTTTGTAACAGACACCAGTACTGTCACTGATACCAGTACTGTCGCTGATACCAGTACTGTCACTGATACCAGTACTGTCGCTGATACCAGTGCCAGTATTGAGGAGACCACCGAGTACCCTCACAGCAAATATCCTGTAATTGATCTAACGTTGTCACCGACCTCACAACCGCTGTCTACAAATATCCCTCTTTTCTCTGACAACAGAACATTAGCGGCTGTACAAGAAAGACAGACTGCGGATATTGATGCTTCTGACACGTCTACCTCCCCCGAACACAATGTTACTGTGAAATATGAAAACGAGGACTCTAAAGCTAGCATTGATATCTCATCCTCTCCAGAGTTATTTATTGAGGAAGAGATTGAGGGTGGGGCGACCATCCGAGAGCTAGCAGACAAGTCTATAAAAGAAATATCTCCTCCCAATTTAACTTCACATTTAGATGATAGACGAATATTTTCTTCAGAGGGGATAACCCCTTTTAAAATTAATTCTAGCGCAGATGATAAACGGGCCCATTCTCCAGAAGAAACTTCAAATTTGGTGATCAAGAGACGAAAGGTTAGTCGGATGCAGCAGCATTTGAATGAGTCAAGTAGCGAGAACCACAGTTCCTATAACTCTGTATCCTATGCCAGTCCTTCCTCCACCCCCTCTAACTCATGTCCTACCTGCTCCAACAAGCTCCTCAAAACCAGACCTTCTCCAAACAAAACTGTTAAAATATCAGACTTTATCCGAGGGAGGTATGATATCCGAGCTCTCGGGAAACTTCAGTTCACAGCGTTTCCTGACGAAAACGCGGCTAATTCTACTTTGGGTAACATGGGTGTCTTCTGCACGGAGTGTAGCACTGTACTTGGTAGAGTCACTTTCTCTATCGAGGACAATTCTGTAGGTGGGATTGTTCAGTTAGAGTGAACCACTAGAAGTAGAATGATTTAGAAAAATATTACTATTCATGATTTTCATTAATCTTAATTATGTTTTACAGCATGAACTACTTGGACTACAGGGCGTGGAGGTTCATAATAACTTTTGGTTTGTTTTTTTTTTTCATGGACCGAATTTATTTTCAATTGTGACATTTTTAATTTGATTGAATTCATTTTAAGTTTTGCAGGATTGAGAGAAATTGTTGATCATATTTTTAACTATGTATTTCTTAGATTTTAACCGTAAAATTTAATTGATTTTAACAACTATTTCCAATTATTAAGCACTAAAATATTTGAGTTTTTTCCTTTTTTTTCATTTATGAATAATTACATGTACCTAGCGTCCTAACCGAGCCAACTTGGTTATAAAGCCAAAAGAATTCTGCCATTTATTGGTAAGGGCGCTGTGGCAGCCCCAAGGGCCACTGTAGTAGGGCGCTGTTGCAGCCCCGAGGGACACGATGAGATAAAATGTATTGGAACCGTGTGCTTACCCGGGTAAACTTCCAGTTCCATATAATTGATATTATGTGGATTGGTCAAATTTGCTATTTCTCAGTCTGGCTTTCAAGCCGCCCCAAAATTCTCGTTTTACTGTCCGCTCTCCCCAATCCTCAATTTAATCTCAGCGCTCTTTTAAATTTAACTACAACTACAAGTGCATTACCCTTTCAATCAGTGTTGGATCATGAGTATTAAACGTTCAGGGATCGAGGAGTCAAGTATTTGAATATTCAAGTACCATGCCGTGCACCAAAACATGACCTGCCTTCTTTTCATTCCCCAAAGCATTAGTTCGTTTACTAAAGAACTGTTCTATTGTAGGATAATCGAAAAGAATACTGCTTGTGGTGTATTATATATGATACAGGACCGGCTCCAAGATTATGTTCTCAGTTCTGCGATTTAAACTCGTTTAACATGGCATTGAAAACCAGCACCCTGGATTGTCAAGTTATTTACATATTGAGATCAGAATTGAATCCCTCTTCCCTCTGCTAGTCTACTAGCTCATGAAAGTACAAAAACACAATCAAGATCCACTGCGTAAACCCAATAAATGGATATCATTATCAGGGACTTGAACTATATGAGTATGACAACATGAAATAAATTGCACGGTGAATGTTAGGAATGAAGGCTGAGTACCATTGTCAAGGGTACGTTATTGCAACCAGATTTAACAACTATTTTTACTCGGAGTGTTTTACATAATATTGTAATGAATCTACTCTTGATGCGTGACTCCCAGTCCCTCTTAAACTTAGAGTCCCATTTGTAGCACCAAATTATTCTCGCTCTCAGACCTCAGTAATCTTCGATTAACCTAGCCTTATGATTTTGTGAACAATGCATTAAACAACAGCTAGAGAAAGAAACAACACCCTGGTTACCCGAACATTATCCACACTATCTGGCTTCGTAAACCATAGACCCGGGATTCTCATCTCAGCTACTGTTTAAAAAGCTAGAACCATGCATGTGTGACTCATATATTAGTGATAGTCTGCGCGCCTGGTGGACTGCTAGGTATACCTTTACAGGTCCACAGAGCAATTCTCTCGCTTAAGCTGCTAAATAGCACGGGTTGAGATCATCGAGCATAATGCCCTACGGACGTTTTAAAGAGCACCCCTTACACACCCTGACTCTCAGTAACAATAAGATCGAACCTGGGCGTGTTGAGCCATTAGGCCCTTTTCCTCCACGTAACAACCACGTGATACAAGGTTAGAAAAAGGGAGCATGCTCTCTTTATAGCCACAATACAAGCCAACGGTTTACCTTCGTTTGTGACACTGCTTACAATTTTAAAGCTATCCAAAGTTAAATAACTACCTCCGGAGTAGTCGACTATCAGTATCACGTCTCCGCAAGCAATCAGACTGGGATCAAGATGGTTATCTTCCTCGCAGCCCTCCTCCTCGCTGGTACTGCTGCTAGCTACTTTTAATGGTACGTACACAGTGTCAGTAGTTGCTAGTTAGAATATCGTATTCAACAGTTACTAGTTTGTAGTTTAAGTTAGAATATCGTATTCATTTTCAACGACAACAGATCGTAAACAATTTTCTGTTAGTCCGCCATGATATCAAAAAAATGTAACCATGTAACTGTTAGCTTTGCTTTTGTGGTCTTTAAACTCCATCCAAAACTTCAGGCTGGTGGATACCAGTAACTAAAGATGCAATAGTAGACTTCAACTGGGAAAGTGAAGATCTTCAAATAAAGACGAACAACGCAGACAAACTGTATATGCGGTTATACAATAAAGATTATCAAGAGATAGGACGTATCTTCATCAAAGACCTCAAATCGTCGGCCGCAAAATACTCAATCTACAACTGCTTCTATAGTTATGAGAGTCTCAATGTCGCGGAGCCGTTTGATGATGAAATTGTGTGGACTTTCTCGAAGACGCAATCTGAATCAGCCGGACCAACGATAACTGTGAAGTATAACGAGGAGCCACTAATAGACATCACGATATCGGATAGTACGTGTGAGTTCGAGTGGGGAAGATGGGCTGATGCTGTGTCAAAGATAAAGATCACCTCATACGATGCAGAATCCTACAGATCTAAACCAGGTAATATGCTGACGTGTACCATTAATTGTCAAAACTTATTTTTGATTGTTGTTCAAAATGTTCAGAAACTTTTATATAACTATAAGCAACATTTCAATAGTCTGAACTATCCATAATTCTTCGATCAAATAGAAAACCCTATACAACCTAAGTAAGTTTAAGGTAAACAAAGGCAAAAAATCAAACATTGGACAACAGACATCATAGCACAAATATACACTTTATCAATGCTGTTAGATACGCGCGTAGCGTATTCAGCTCAGAAAACGTTAAACGTGACGCGCTTTTTTCACAAGTAGATCGAATAATATCCCGTGCCGCAGCTTCGGCGGTCGCACGCTACTGCAAGCGAAAGGGCTCTGATTAGAGCCAGTTGGGGCCGATAACTGAATCTCTGAGATCAGAGCCTTAAAATTGCGTGGCTTTCAAGCCGCTCCTACTAAATCGCTCGCCCAAATTTTAAGAAAATTCTTTTGAAAAGGCCCTTTGGGCATGAAAGATCGGTGTATTTTTGGAAGCTGATTCCGAATCACCCCCCATGACGTAGGGTTAAAATGCTTTCCTGGAGAGTTATGGGCAAAAAACCGTTTTGGTCACGTAACAGGCTAGTAAAACGTGAATTCGATTATTTAGGGCTCGGGTTAGGGTTAGGGTTGTGGTTAAGATTATGGATAGCTTCGGGGTTATGGTTAGGGTTAGGCGTTGGGATTAGGGTTTATGTAAAACCGTTTTGTACGGCTGCAAAACCAAAAAAACCACAGTCACGTGAAATTTTTGGGCGAGCGATTTAGTAAAAGCCCTTTCAAGCTGTTTAAATCTGCGCGCGTATTTTGGATAAATGTTACCTGAGGACCCCAGGCTTTAATGCAAATGTTGGTAAACAAACAATAGAGATTAGGCGGAATGACAGGCTGAGCGCGGCCCAGTAAGGATAAATGTTACCTAAACTAAAGGGCTATATCTTACCACAAATACAAAATGTAGATGTCAGGTATTCTGCCGTTCCCTGAGAAAAGGCAGTAAGTCACATCGATGTCATTTTGAGAAAATGGGACAAACGTGTTTGTCGTTTTTTAGGTAATTTTATTCGTATAAATGGGGTTAATTTTGACATCTATGTGTAAATAAATTATTGTCATATGTCCTAAACATGCTTAAAAGCATAAATTCACCAACACTGATCTATAAAAACCATTTTTCTCCAGAATAACTGAACTATTTTCCCATCCGCATTGGACTAACTGCCTTTTCTGAGGGAATTTCGGACTTACTGCCTTTTATCAGAATCGATTTCAACCGATTCCTCCCTAGAAAGGCAGTAAGTCCATTTTTCTCAGATAAAGTCAACACAAAAAATACAACATTTCTATATTTTTGATCATATCCTTGCAATATAATTATGTGGGCCTCCTGTGCATTGCAAGTGTGTAATATTGACGAAAAATGGATAATTTCTCGCTCAAAATGCATATAACTTCGTAAATATCGAATATTTTGGAATAATTTTTACAGCATCGTATTCAGCTCGGTCAGACGCATTAATGATTAATTTGGGAAAAAAAATATTTGAACGTACAATATTTAAAGCACCAAAATTTTCAAAAAATGTTTCAATAATTCACACAAGGGGGGACCCTTGTGTTCAGGTTCAAAAATTTTGAAAATAATATTTCTTTAAATTTGTAATTATTAGTACCAAAATTTTTTGCTTGATGAGCTGATTACGACCAGTACCACATACAAATTATTTCGATATAACTAAAACTGTGGAAGTTATAGGCCAAAAACTATAAAAACTGCAAATAAATCTGGACTTACTGCCTTTTCTCAGGGGAAAAGTTCCCTCACGGAAAAAGTTCCCTCAGAGAAGGCTGTACAAATGGACTTACTGCCTTTTCTCAGGGAAGGTTTTGGGATAACGTGCTAAATTGTCAAGTTTTGTGTGACTTACTGCCTTTCGTGACAGCTAAAACAGTATTTTTATAACGTGATTCATAGCTTAAGTTGTAGAGAATCTTCTCCTGAAAATTTTATACTATCCATAATTCTTCGATCAAATAGAAAACCCTATACAACCTAAGTAAGTTTAAGGTAAACAAAGGCAAAAAATCAAACATTGGACAACAGACATCATAGCACAAATATACACTTTATCAATGCTGTTAGATACGCGCGTAGCGTATTCAGCTCAGAAAACGTTAAACGTGACGCGCTTTTTTCACAAGTAGATCGAATAATATCCCGTGCCGCAGCTTCGGCGGTCGCACGCTACTGCAAGCGAAAGGGCTCTGATTAGAGCCAGTTGGGGCCGATAACTGAATCTCTGAGATCAGAGCCTTAAAATTGCGTGGCTTTCAAGCCGCTCCTACTAAATCGCTCGCCCAAATTTTAAGAAAATTCTTTTGAAAAGGCCCTTTGGGCATGAAAGATCGGTGTATTTTTGGAAGCTGATTCCGAATCACCCCCCATGACGTAGGGTTAAAATGCTTTCCTGGAGAGTTATGGGCAAAAAAACCGTTTTGGTCACGTAACAGGCTAGTAAAACGTGAATTCGATTATTTAGGGCTCGGGTTAGGGTTAGGGTTGTGGTTAAGATTATGGATAGCTTCGGGGTTATGGTTAGGGTTAGGCGTTGGGATTAGGGTTTATGTAAAACCGTTTTGTACGGCTGCAAAACCAAAAAAACCACAGTCACGTGAAATTTTTGGGCGAGCGATTTAGTAAAAGCCCTTTCAAGCTGTTTAAATCTGCGCGCGTATTTTGGATAAATGTTACCTGAGGACCCCAGGCTTTAATGCAAATGTTGGTAAACAAACAATAGAGATTAGGCGGAATGACAGGCTGAGCGCGGCCCAGTAAGGATAAATGTTACCTAAACTAAAGGGCTATATCTTACCACAAATACAAAATGTAGATGTCAGGTATTCTGCCGTTCCCTGAGAAAAGGCAGTAAGTCACATCGATGTCATTTTGAGAAAATGGGACAAACGTGTTTGTCGTTTTTTAGGTAATTTTATTCGTATAAATGGGGTTAATTTTGACATCTATGTGTAAATAAATTATTGTCATATGTCCTAAACATGCTTAAAAGCATAAATTCACCAACACTGATCTATAAAAACCATTTTTCTCCAGAATAACTGAACTATTTTCCCATCCGCATTGGACTAACTGCCTTTTCTGAGGGAATTTCGGACTTACTGCCTTTTATCAGAATCGATTTCAACCGATTCCTCCCTAGAAAGGCAGTAAGTCCATTTTTCTCAGATAAAGTCAACACAAAAAATACAACATTTCTATATTTTTGATCATATCCTTGCAATATAATTATGTGGGCCTCCTGTGCATTGCAAGTGTGTAATATTGACGAAAAATGGATAATTTCTCGCTCAAAATGCATATAACTTCGTAAATATCGAATATTTTGGAATAATTTTTACAGCATCGTATTCAGCTCGGTCAGACGCATTAATGATTAATTTGGGAAAAAAAATATTTGAACGTACAATATTTAAAGCACCAAAATTTTCAAAAAATGTTTCAATAATTCACACAAGGGGGGACCCTTGTGTTCAGGTTCAAAAATTTTGAAAATAATATTTCTTTAAATTTGTAATTATTAGTACCAAAATTTTTTGCTTGATGAGCTGATTACGACCAGTACCACATACAAATTATTTCGATATAACTAAAACTGTGGAAGTTATAGGCCAAAAACTATAAAAACTGCAAATAAATCTGGACTTACTGCCTTTTCTCAGGGGAAAAGTTCCCTCACGGAAAAAGTTCCCTCAGAGAAGGCTGTACAAATGGACTTACTGCCTTTTCTCAGGGAAGGTTTTGGGATAACGTGCTAAATTGTCAAGTTTTGTGTGACTTACTGCCTTTCGTGACAGCTAAAACAGTATTTTTATAACGTGATTCATAGCTTAAGTTGTAGAGAATCTTCTCCTGAAAATTTTGGTACCAATAATAATATCTCAAAATTTCGAAAAATGGACTTACTGCCTTCTCTCAGGGAACGGCAGTATTCATGGCCAATGGCGTAATTCTAATAACTAAATTATATAAATTGTTGACCACAGCTTCCACATTGTGCCCATAGTCATAATCGACGCGATGTAGAACGGCGTTTTACTTAATTGATAATTTTTCCCCAAAACCATGAGAGGGTCCGTCAGCTTTGTTAGATACATCAAATTTTAATTATTAAACTGACGACAGCCCTTATATATACAAATTACAATACCTTTTATATAACTAAGTCGAAGGAGACACAGATAATATCATTGTAGCGCGATGCACTACTGGGTCGCGCGCGCGCATCCAACAATGCTTCTCGCAACCACATGCAGATCGGCGAGATGCGAAGGATTGACATCGTGAATCAAATAATATCATTATCATGGTCAATTTGCAATTTTTGATTCGTAGCACTTGCTAGGCTTCGGGCCATTTCGAGAAAAAAGTTGACCATTGTTAATGATCTGGCCCGGCGCGCGCTACTTCGTAGCACTTGCCATCGGGCCATTTCGAGAGGAAAGCGGCGCGCGCTACTTCGAAGAAATTTAGACGAGTAACATCCGTCAAGAAAAAGCGGCGCGCGCTACTTCGACGAAATTTAGACGCGTAACATCCGTCTTGACATACGTTGCATGCCAAATAGCTCTGATATTTGGGATACTTAACATGTAGCAACATCCGTCAAACAATATCCACATACAATAGCAGCTCCACACCTTTTAACTTTGTTCATTGTTACTGGACTAGCCTAACGCGCGCTACTTCGGAGCAATTGCCTCGAGAAGAAAGCGTCGCGCGCTACTTCGACGAAATTTAGACGAGTAACATCCGTCAACCCTTAACTTAGATATCCACAAATTATAATTACCTTTAAGAAATTTAATTGAACACCGCAAATTCAAAATTAAGCCAAATATTTCCAATTCTTTGCACAAATTATAGTTTTACATTATACATAACTTTTTTCATATTATACCCGAAATGGCGCAGTTTATATCTCCGCCAAAAGCACAATCCCCAAATTGCGCACATTGCACCATTGTTGTAACTTCTTTTAAACTTCATGAATTTCGAGATGAATTATTTTGCAATGTATATAGAGTTAAAAATAAAACGCATTTTAACTGTGCTGCGCCGAGCTGCGATGAATTGACATCGTCAATTAAATATTTTAATTTTGCATGCCACTAGAATTTGTGATACGCAACGTGTATCAACGCTGAGCAGCCCCTTATACATTATATTTATAGAATACTAAAAAACCCGTGCACCGTGGTCACAGGTAAGGGCCGGAGGAAGCTAATAATATTTTTTGTTACTGTTAGTAAGTTTAAATCGTGTCAAAAAATATACTACACAACCGAAATACATGACAGCCGATTAAAATGTTGCTTGCATTAAACACAACGTAATACTAATACTTATATAAAAAAACCGATGAAAATACCGTTCTAACAATCTTTGCACGTGTGTGTAACAACCATTGTAGCGCGATGCGTTACTGTGCCGCGCTGCGCACTCAATGAGGCTTCTCACAGCGACGGCTAGATCGGCGAGATGCGCTACTGTTGACTGTGCCGCGCCGAGCTGCCATGAATTGACATCATCAATTAATAACAACCATTGTTACGTACCATGGACATGGTTACTTTGCAACCTTTTACTTTTTACCTAATTTGCACGTGGGCGGTCGTACAGATGACAGACATTTTTGTATCACGTGGTGACCCCCACGGTCGCTTCACTTCGACGCTACAGGGGAAACCGCGCACTTCGTGCGCGGCGGGTCATACAACGTATGACAAAGACATTCTACAAAAATAGTTCTTTGGATTATAATAATGATGAATGACTAGAAAACCCGTGAATTATAAACCTTTGGATTGTAAGTAAGATGACTAAATCTAAAAACCCATGGTCACAGGTGACAGCCGACAGCCGACAGTTCACATAGCCATGTGTATACGCGTACTGCGTGACGCGCTACTGCAAGCGAGAGGGCTCTGGTTAGAGCAAAGCCGACAGGGAGGAAGCTAATAATATTTTTTAATAATAAGTTTTTATCGTATCAAAAATAAACCATCACTTTATCACAACTGAAGATACAGCCGATTAAAATATATTTCGTGTAACTCATGCAATACAAACTCTCCTTTTTTATTCAATTCATGGTTGTATTATATTCATGATTCATGATAATTTCATGAAGATCTGCATTCTGCCATATCATGCTCTCCTTTGATATAAACCTTTTTGTGATGGGGGCCATACCAAAGTGTAAATAGTCAGGTTTCATAAATTTTTAGTTTAATAGTAATTCATTGCTACTAAACTAGTCAACTACACGTTCAAGTTCAAATTTCATTACTTCGTTTGGTCGAAACTTTAAAAAAAATTAAATGTGCTTTGAATTTCTTATCATCGTGCATTGTAAAAATAGGTAGGCCAAATCGAACACTTAATAAACAAATTAGATCAAAAAGAATATACCAAAAGTCTTAAACATTACATTTTCTCCACGCAATAACAGAAATGTTTGTACGAATGTTGAAACTACAAAATACATTTAAACTCCTATTCCTTGCAAAGAACTTAGGACGTCCGCTAGTTTGCGCGGCGCGTCGAAGCGGCGAAGTCCTCCAAGGGGAGTAGAGGGGGGGGGGGAGTAGAGGGGGGAGTAGAGGGGGGAGTAGAGGGGGGGGGTCTGAAAATCTGCGATTTTCGCGGACGTCCTAAGTAGATGGCTCCTAACTCCTGTTCCTCGCAGAGAACAGTAACCTCCGCGTTGTAAAGATACTGTTGGTGGTAATCTTCAGCATAGTAAAACACATTGTCCGATTTTATCTCTGTTGTTATCTCACCTGTATAAACCCCCTTTCGCAATTAAACATAACTCACTAGCTAAATTACTCGGAGTTATTTGCGTGAATGCTTAGTTACAAACCAGAATGATTTTGACTAGTTAATTTCAATCAGATCTGCTAACCGAGGGGCCTTATTGTCGGGAATTCTAATTAATCCAGTTACAAACTTTGTGAGCAAATCTTGTCAGATGTCGGGAGTTATATCATAATTATATGAGAAAAGACAAAAGAATTCCAATTCCACTCGCGGCGGACCTTGATTAACTCACATAACATAACTCCATATTCGGTATGATTATGGGCAGTAGCACCGTTATGTGTAAATCACAATATCCCTGGGTGTTGAAGTCGTTCATTTTTATTCATTCCTTTGTTAAACATGGTATTTTATGCTTTGAATTCATTTGGGCGAGCGATTTAGTAGGAGCGCTTGATATCACTGTCTTAGTCTACAATGAGGTCGACATGCACGTAACTATGGTTATAGGATTAAACCTTTTCATGACGTAACATCAAAAACATTGGCATGTAAAGTTACCTTTTAAGGCCCCGGGGCCTTAAAATATATACTCATAGTAGAGCTCGATCTAAATTTTCAAATGCTTTTGTCCTGAATGAAAAAAAAGTTTCCCATCTGTTGATATTTTGAGGTTTATCTGTAATTCTATTGTAAATGAAAACTTTAAATAAGGTTTTGGCAGAAAAGGGGAACTGTTCCTTAGTATAATGCTTCTGCTAGGATACTTTTGTAGAACGCTGTCATAACAAACAAAGTGAACATTTCTCCACGCCGTAGAGTCCTGTTTTGTACAGCACCGTAGAGTCTCATTCCGAGAGTCTCACTCCGAGAGTCCCACTCCGAGAGTCCCATTCCGAGAGTCCCATTCCGAGAGTCCCACTCCGAGAGTCCCACTACTAGAGTCCTATTCCGAGAGTCCCAATCTTAGAGTCCTATTCCAAGAGTCCCACTCCGAGAGTCCCACTCCGAGAGTCCCACTCCGAGAGTCCCACTCCGAGAGTCCCACTCCGAGAGTCCCACTCCGAGAGTCCCACTCCGAGAGTCCCACTCCGAGAGTCCCACTCCGAGAGTCCCACTCCGAGAGTCTCACTCCGAGAGTCCCACTCCGAGAGTCCCACTTCTGGAGTTTCACTCCGAGAGTCCCACTCCGAGAGTCTCATTCCGAGAGTTTCGCTCCGAGAGTCCAACTCCGAGAGTCCCACTCCGAAAGTCTCACTCCGAGAGTCTCACTCCGAGAGTCTCACTCCGAGAGTCCCACTCCTAGAGTCTCACGCCGTCCGGCCGCATTCTGGATGTTAGACATCTTCATCCTTTCATCAGTAAATGTAATAAATTTAGTTTTGTAATTAGGTTTAAACATTTAATGTATCTTTAGCGGGAAATACATACCTACGCTGTGACAGAACATATTTCCATTGAATCACCACACTTATATGGAATGGTTTTATTTGTTTAATAGTCAGACAGTCGACGGGAGGCAACACATAATCATAAACGTCAATCGATGTATTTTTGGACGCTGATTCCGAATCACTCCCATGACGTATGCTTTCCTGAGGATTTATGAGCAAACATCTGTTTTGTCACGTTTTGGTCACGCAATTCGCAAAATAATATGAGCTCAATTGTGTGGTACCGGAAAGTTTTCTCACAAAGTGAATAAGCTTCACGTATAATTGTGATTATTATAAAAATACCTTGCTGACTCAAACATTTGTAACACTAACATTAACAACTATTTTTAGTTATTTTATTGATTTTAACGATTTTAGTGATTTTTGTGTTTTAAGGTCGAACTTTCCGATTTTAAACTTTTAAATTGCCTAATTCACAGCATTCTTTCAAAATCTTTATCAGTCATAATTTGTCAGGTACTAATTAAGCCTGCTACTCCCACTATTTTCACTGTGTAGATAGAAATCTAGTAATTTAGTCTCTAGAATAAAGAAAGTTACTTTCTCAGAAAGTTTCTATTCTCCAAAAAAAGATCACGTGATCTCTCTACCAGTACCACCAGTTAACCTTGTAGAAGTGCAGGTAACTAGTGGTAACTAGTGGTAACTAGTGGTAACCAGTGGCGTAACGAAGGGCCCTGCTGACCCCGCTGTGCAGGGGGGCGCCGTCTTAGGGGGGCGCCAAATCGTCGTTTGAATGTGGGACAATTTCGAAAACTTAACTAAAGTACTAGCAAAACTGCGCGTTTTGCTCTAGATAAACACTTTTTTATAGATTTTACCGGCGTATTCTCTAAAATCACCTAATTTGTTCAATTTTAGGGAGGGGCACCAAAAGGGGATAGGGTGCCAACAGGGGGGCGCTTTTTTTCGGCAGGGGGGCGCCAACAGGCAACGTTACGCCACTGGTGGTAACTAGTGGTAACTAGTGGTAACTAGTGGTAAATAGTGGTAACTAATTGTATAATTGTACAGTGGTCCGATCACCAGTATACCTTGTAGAAGTGGTAACTTACTGTGATCTGGGGGACCCCCACGACTGTTCAGCCTTATTTAATCCAATTTTTAAAGTGGTTCTACCTCTCATATTGAATTTATTTTCATACTCTTCATAGTCGTTGTTATGGACACAATATTCCTAGCACCTTATGTATGGATTAATTAAAACTGTGCTTTTACCATTTTCATATGATAACGTGCTGATGAATCTGCTTTTACCGATACCATCGATAAATATATTTCTACTGTCATTTTGAATGTACTTGTTTTACACCGACGACACAGTTAGCTCAGTCTTCAGTCGGTCAGTAGACACTACCGTACTATACATAATCTGAGCACAGTAATTACAAATGTTACACTTGAGAACTTGAGATTTTATTATGTTCGTCACACCCGGTTTTGGCATGATAGTCAGACCGATTTTTCGACTGCAGTAGCTACGGTTATACTCGTATTCTTGTTCAGTTGTTCTACCTAAATATTACTAGGCTACAAAACGTTACAGCGAGATAACGTTAAGTTGGCTGATCGTGTACAGACAATCCCCGAATTAATAAAAACCCAATTACAATGAACCGTGTAATGTGACGTCACAGGGTCCTTCGCCAATATTTTGTAATTTCATTATCTGCAATCTCTACACTACCATATTGAATTTGACCACCAGTGCATAACATCTCACTGAACCACTAATTAACTGATGAGGTTTATCCAGAATCCTGGACCAGGACAATAAGAAAATTTAAATTACATTTGTGGTTTAGAACTAGGGAAAGATCTAGGCTCCCACCAATCCGATCGGGAGAAGTTAAATGGGGCGGGCTCTTATCAGCTAAAATCTGCACACCAGTTTTATGATAATGTGAGGGTTGGTGTTCTTCTTCTTCAGTCAAACTGACCCTTTATCTGCCATATAGATACTAGATAAAACTCGAGTATTGTTTGCCATGTTGATTGGTGCCCGAATCAATGAAACGTAGACCTACAACATAAACCATGGTGGCACTTTTTCTATAAGTTAATAACTTAGCCTGCCAAGAACCAGGGTGGCAGGCAAATAGTAACCGCACGTTTTACGTTATTTTGAGGCTTTTGTGAAATCTCTCAAAATAACATTTCTTCACTGTTGATCAGGCCAATTTTTTTGAAAAAGTTTTAACCTCAATAACACTGAGTGTATTTACATATAGTTATACAGAGCGGTAAGATTCTATCATTTAATTCATTTTGACCCAAACCGCCGCCGTGAAATTTTGACCCATACCGCGGTCTTTGATGTATCAAATCGTCAAATCAACAATTAATACAGCTGTTAACGATATTAATTAGTTCTTCAATGTAGAGTGTTATCAAGAAATCAATTCATTTTCATCAGTTACACAACCAAATTACCATCATTTACATAGTAGACCGCGGTTTGGATATATAATAGTTAGACCGCGGTCAGACCGCCGCTGCCGATCAATTTTGGCGGCGCGTCCAGACCGCCGCCGCCTAAAAGTAACACGGTGCACATCTTTGCTTTGAATCTTGATTTTTCAAACTTTGTTTCATACTTCGTCCTGTAATGGCTGTTATGGTTACACCGCTGGTTGGTGTGGTTACGCCACTGGTCGTTATGGTTATAAATTACACTTTGTTTTATACTTTGTCCTGTAAAGCGACGTGTTCATTTTTAGTTTTGTGCCATTTATTGTTTTGTCCACCGTATTTCAGCAACATAGTTGATTAATTAAGTGTTTTGCAGTGCACTTCTTATTGTGTGCTTGTTTTAGGGGTAGGAGGGGTTGAGGCAAAATTAGGAAAGGCAGAGTAAGCGATTAGAGGTTAGTAAGCGGTTAGTAGGTGATTAAGCGGTTAGTAGGTGGTTAAGCAGTTAGTAGGTGGTTAAGCGGTTAGTAGGTGGTTAAGCAGTTAGTAGGTGGTTAAGCGGTTAGTAGGTGGTTAAGCGGTTAGTAGGTGGTTGGTAGGTGGTTAAAGGTTAGTTCTTAATGTTCGTATCATTCATAAACCACTGCTCTAATTCTCACTCAACACTTTCCCAGAATGAAAGGAAGGCCAGTTTTACTCCTTTTGTTCGTGGTTGTCTCCTTTGTATCCAGTAAAATGGACTTAATTGGAGACCCTGTATCCAACATTGTGGAGCGGTCTGAGTCAGGATTTACCTATAACGGGGCGGCGAATGATAACTTGAGTTATAAAGTATCAGAGGGAGAAGACGGAGAAGACGGAGAAAACGGAGAAGCGTACGAGTTTAGTATACCTTATGATAAGGCTATTGAAGACTTTACTGGAGTTGCGTCTCCAGTGTGTGGTGATGAGATAGACCAGCTGGACGTGTCCAAAATGAAGAAACCTCATCAAATTAGACTTTCTTACACTGGTTTGAACGCTACTTTTGTTTCAATATAGGATATAAGTTTAATTATAATACCACTTTGTGAAATCGTTAGTTTTTTGAAAGAATACTGACCAGATTATGTCTCGAGATAAACGGCGAATGTGTTTCAGGGGATCCAACTGAAATGGCTATTACGTGGACTACGAACGGACGAACTGAGCATGAGCTGGTATATTTCCAACAGTAATCATCAGTCATCATCAGTCATCATCAGTCATCATCACTCATCATCACTCATCATCACTCATCATCACTCATCATCACTCAATAATGCAAAATAAATTATATCATAACCTTGATTTGTAAATTCTGATTTCTCCTTTCCTACTAATTAAAACAGTACTTCATTAATCTATCTACCTCGTCAGGTTAACTACGGACCAGTAAAATCTGATCTGAACTACACGTCCACCTCCATCTCCCACCAGTATAAATGGCACTGGGACGCGGAGCTGAGTGAATGGTACTACACCAGCGGCTTCATACACGAGGCTCTCATGATTAACCTCATACCTGGCATGATCCACTACTATCAGGTTCTTATTGCTTCTGAGGGTTGTTATGGTGTAATGTCACTCGTTGTTATGGTTATAGATTAAGTGTGTCCACAAGATGGTTATATTAATGGTTGAAACAGAAAATCAGAAAATGGGTCGTGAGTGGACTGATGATAGGGAAAATGGTTAGGACATTCATTTTTGATATCAAATTAAGCCTTGCCATTCGCTTGGTTTCACTCCCAGTATCAAACCACAATTATAATTAACGTTTACAAACAATCTCACCTCTAAAATGTTGTTCTCCCCCGCAGATCGAAAGTAACGGAGAGGAATCAGCAGTGATAAAGTTTGTAGCAGCTCCAGATCCGGGCTCCAACACTCCCGTCTCTTTCATGCATGTTGGAGATGTCGGAACATTCGGGTAGATAACTTTCAGTTCCTAGAATTAGTTCCTAAATACACGTCCTATGTAACTTGGATTTAAAACGCTTAAACGTTTATAATCAGTTGACTTTATATATTTATTTTCTTTCTGCGATTGTGAACTCCCTCTTGTCCTCTCTCCCTGATAGAAGCTTATAGCAGCAAAGCTATATTAGAACTTGCTGCAAAATTTCGCATCTGCTCATGGCCAGTTTAAATTCTGGACGTTATTCATAACAAAAACTTACATCTAAAACTTCAGGACGTCAGTGAAGGTAACGAATGACATGATGAAGAGGATGGAAGAACAACAGTTTCACGGCTTGATCCACTGTGGGGATATCAGCTATGCGAACAAGTTCAACCACAGTCGTCCTAAGAACGCCGAGCAGGTAAAGTATTTGATTAGTCATCTTTTCAACAACTAAAACATGCAGTCAGCTCTTTTATCTACCCAGAGTTATCCATCCGAACTTAATTCAAGCTTTCTGGTTTTCCCGGCCTGTATGTTATACTGTTATAGATCTGGAATTGGAAATAATTGATTCTTGAAAGTGGTGGTATCGTAAAAGGGCCCCCAGATATCCATTATTGATAACCCCCTCTCAGAAAGTTTGGGACACGTGGGGCCAGATGGTGGAGCCGGTTGGAAGCAAGATGGCTTACATGGCAGTTCCAGGCAACCACGAGCTGGACATTTACGATTCTACTAACGAAAACGGGACAATCTACACCAAACGCTTCATCATGCCGGGTCAGTAGTTATTGTTAACATTAATGTGCGATTCCAATCGAATTCGAGTGTGTTACATGTCTATTGTTTACACCCAAACCAATAAAGCAATAAGATGGAGATTTACATTGACTTTCACAAAACCAGCTAAGTTGTCTTCTTGGAATATCTTCAGTTTAATGATGATAAGTTTCAGGTAACGAGCGTTATTTCTCATTTGGAGTGGGTATGGTGCACTTCGTAGCAGTTTCTACTGATGAGTCTATTGATGCAAGCTCTACCCAGGGGGAATGGTTCAAGGTTCGTGTTTAACAGTTTGATATAACTTTAATAATACTTTAATAATATGTACTTTAATATAAGTTTAATGCTCTGTGATAATGCTTTAATATAACTTTAATACTCTGTTATAATACTTTAATACTCTGTTTTAATTTCTTATCTTTAAACAAAGTTAATGCAATTATGCTCTTTTGATAATGGTGTACAGTAAAACTTCGATTTATCGTGGAGTTTGTGGGAAAAGAAAGAGCTGTGGTAAATAAAGGTTTTGTTCCTTCACTGTTCACATTATGATAATTGATTATGTATGTCACAGTTAACTATGTATATTTTTTCTTCCAGAATGTTCTGAAGAAAGTGAACCAGAACCGTAAACAGTGGCCTTGGCTGGTTGTATTCCAGCACAGACCCATCTATAACTCCAACAAGTGAGATTATGTGTATATTTTAATGTCCCCCAAAAATATGTGTATATTTTAATATCCACCCAAAAATATGTGTATATTTTAATATCCACCCAAAAATATGTGTATATCTCATAAGTGTGAGATTTAATTTCGTGTTCATGAATTATCGCGCGTGAACATTGAGAGTCGAGATTCTTGTTTTTTGTTTAATATGTTTGTCAAACTCTGATTCAAATACGATTATGACAGAAAATCTTACTTGCCTAAATCTTAATCGATTTAGAGGATACAATTTAACCTTCAAATTTGGAAAGGATAACCTCTATATTATAATCAATTCAAAAATCCAAAACAAATTCATGGGTACAGCATGATTGGTACATAAACCAATAATATTTGATATTCATCGTTGTTTGTCATTGCTATGTTTCTCGATCGATGTTTTGATTTTATTTACTCGTTTTAAGATTCTTTGGGTCCCATCGTATTCAATTGTTTCGTTTTTCAAACGCATCATTAAAATCTCGGGTCGTGACTTAATCGTTTAATACATTATTTCACGGACACTTTTAGTTTTTACATTTACCGATAATTAGGGGATCATCCTCGTGATCGTCATGGTAACCGTTAGAAATCACTGCAATAAACGTCACATGGTAACCAGAAACCACTAGAAATCACGGAAACTGGACGGGTACGAACGCATACGAGAACCCAGACGGTTACAAGCCCTACCACTTGGGGTGGCCTGACCACTTTGAGGACTTGATCCTGGAGAATAAGGTGGATCTAGTGTTGGCTGGTCACGTGCACCATTACGAGAGGTCCTGGCCGGTCAGGGACAGAAATGATACTGTTCAGTCGTGAGTTTCCACTGTTTATTAGATTTAATACATGAGTTAGTTAGTTAATACAGTCGTGAGTTTCTATAGTTTATTAGATTTAATAAAAGTGTTAGTTAGTTAATACAGTCGTGAGTTTCTATAGTTTATTAGATTTAATACAAGTGTTAGTTTGCGCTAATTATTGTTAAGTAGTTTGCGTTTTGCAAATTACGAGGTTTGAGATATTGAGACAATAATGAACCAAGAAATATCTGGAAGAAATAGTGTTTTCTATCCACTACCATCTGTTCAGGTACAACAAGGTTGACAGACCTATACATATCACGTGTGGACACGGGGGCAAGGGACTGTACAGGTAACTAATTATAAAGTTCACATATATTGTTTTAATTCTGGAAACATTGTTTATCTATCGTATATTTCTGCTGTTGGTAAGCTGTCATGATTATGACTTCATACCCTGTTGACTGTGATCAATCACACTGACTAGTGACTACTGACTAATTAAAATTCTTCAGAGTTGTGTGGGATACAAATGACACTAACACGTATGATGAGGTACCCCCCATGTTCAGTGCCGCCAGAGATAACAACAATTGGGGCCACTGCGAACTTGACTTTATTGACGCTAAAACCGCTAAGGTAAAACAAGTCTATAACAAGGCAGTAATTATAATTGTCAAGGTTAAAATTGCCAAGGTAACAGTTAACGTTGTCAAGGTAACAGTTAAAGTTGTCAAAGTAACAGTTAACATTCCCTCGTTTCAGCACCGTATGTACAGGATGGGAAGTGACATACCGACAGAAAACATTACGATAACACGCTCAGTTGGTGTTAGGGTATTTGTGAGCCTGGCAGTGCTTTTAGCTAACTTTATTATCTTACTGACTTAGTACTAGCAGATTTTGTTAAGGCGGAGAGTCCAAAGGATTTGAAAGTTATAAAGCATTAACTGATTTATATTTAACGACTATAGAATTTTGATTTTTCAGAGTTTTGTTTAAGATCATTCAAAGAGCGATATAAATAGCAGTGACCCAAATCTCGGAAATTTGTGACCCAGAAATGACTTTTGAATACATACGGCGATATTGTTTGAATAAAAATGAAGGTAAAAATGAACCGTTGTTGGATTTTACAGTGTTACAAACCGTTCCCGTTGGACCAATGAAATTGAATTACAAGTAACTGTGACACCCATTAGTAACTTAACAACTTGATCAAATATTGGTTCAATAATTGACCTTATGGGCGGCGATTGTAAAATTATCAACTCCAATTATGGTCCATTTTAAGCTTCATGTTGGTTATCAATTATTGATTATAACTTAAATAACGCTTATAATAATTATGTGTGACCTCTTGGTTGCTGAACTTTTTCCCTCGCGATATATCATCGCCGGACATTCTGTGCTCATTATATCTGAACAATAAATAGTGAGATGAAAGGACGAAGGAAAAGGTTTTTATGCGAGATTCTTAATATTTTGATATTTTTATTATTCGTAATCTAAATCTTATTTATCACTTCCAATGATATTATAAATTTAATATGTATTTAATAAAATTTAACATCGCGGGCCCATCGAACATAGTGGCACCGACTACCATATAATAAGCCTTATATTAATGCTTTACACATAATTTATTAATGTACACTGTACAGTGATTGAAAATACAACATAGCAAAAGTCAAAACTGCAAAAGGACCATATTATTAGGTAAGAAATTATTAACTTTTCAATTGTTAATTGTGTCGAGCATGAATTAATGATTCCAACTTAATCTCAATATATCCCTGATTACATAATATATTCAATATTCATGTCTCAATATTGTGAATGCACAAAGTAGTATATCTTTCTCCTGGAGCTCCATTTTAACATTATATTTCTGAATGGGTAAAGATTAAAGCATGTTAAGATTCAATTTATGGCCTGTTGGGATATGAAAGCACCATGACATTATGCCGAATATATCACCATATCTGACTGCAACATGACAGGATACATGGGAACTGGACAGGGACGAACACGCCCCAGTACTCAGGGCCCCCTGATCTGCCCCCATTTGAAGGGTGGCAGGAGTATTACGAGACTTTACTGGTGGAACACGGAGTGGACCTGGTCCTTAACGGTCACGTGCATCACTATGAGAGGACCTGGCCAATCAGGAACAGGGTAGAGACCGTGAAATCGTGAGTTCTTAAATCTTGTTATTTGTTGTTGTTAGTGTTGAGGAGTCGTTCACTGTCACATGTTACGTAATAACTTTTTGGTCAATTTTTAACCCCTTCCTCGTCCGTTATCACTATCCGTTTTACACATAGCTATTGTATTGAAATTAAACTAGCGTAATCATTAAGAAACCCCTCAGTAAATATTACGTAATATTTGAAGGTCTCCGTACTCCTGACTTTCGCGATAAATACTAAATAGGATTGAATGTGATAGTTGTAAACAACTGTTTTTCTGTATAGTCACAATATAAATTTTACCTGTCAGTTATCTCAGATAACTCACCAACCTTCATGTCACAGGTACCAGAATGTGAAGTATCCAGTTCACATAACATGTGGCCACGGAGGACAGAGCTTATACAAGTGAGTACGTGTTAATTTACCACTTCCAACTAGTAGAGAACTAGGACATTTGACCACATTCCAGACTTTAACCAAAGAAACCAAAAGCCAGAATTCATATGGATAATAACAGTCAACTCAGCACCGGCGCCTGGTGATTTTTGCAAAATTAAACTTCGCAAACAACTCATCCATTTCCAGGTACGTCCCAAAGACGGATAAAGAGGACAGCTACAATGACACGGTGCCGCTATTCGTAGCTTCTAGAACTAATACAGACTGGGGGCATTGTGAGCTGGAGTTCATTAATCACACTACTGTCAAGGTTAGTTCTTGCTGATTATATTAAGTAAACTAAATAAATCTGAAGATATTCTCGATAAGGAATTAGGCGGTATTATTCTTTCAATTTCGGTGAAACTATAGCTGAATATAGTTTGATGATATTGATACAACTTTGCTAACTGTTTAGATTTACTGTTTATAATGTTAAACTATATTATATATATTATATGGCCAATGGACCCCAGGCTATTAAAATTCGGCAGAATGACAGGCTGAGCGCCGCCCAGTAAAACTATATGCTTATGATTAGATTTCACATATAATTATAAACTACACGTACACCTTCAGCACGCTATGTATCTGATGGGAGAGAATACACCAAGAGAGGAACACGTGGCGATCATTACCAAAGCATCTGGCACTACGCCAACTTTTGTTAACTTATCGCTTGTTATTGCTGGACTCGTATTATTTATTTTCTGAGATACGATCTGAGACGTTCATTTGAAATAAGTTTAATAGAATATTCGAAGAAATACGATCACAGTGATTTTAAGGAAATATGGGGATTGGGGATATCTTCTTTAGTGACCCTGACCATAACGTACCAAGTTATCACATATTTTGGGGGCAGGGGCAACCCGCATTCATCGATTCCCTAGCCCATTTTGCCAAAAGGTTAGGACAAAATTGGCGGATGGGGGTCACCATATCATATTTTAATTCGTGAGGTGATCAACGGATTTAATGTTAATCAAATTTTTGTTGGAAAACTTTTGATCCGACGTCATGAATTTGCATGTTCTCAGTCAATAATACAGGGTGGGCCAAAAGTCAGTACCCATACGTTGGCCTTTATAGCTCAGTCACTGAGTGCCCAATTTAAATACTTCTTTCTGGTATGACTTAGTACCACCACTGGTTCGAGGAATTTGTCAACTCGAAAATTATTCGCGTTCATTTTTTTCAAATGGAGGTTCATTTTTACATTTATTTGATAGTTTGGATAGTCGGATCAAGCTAAATGTTATTGAATTGTGTTTGGCCATTCGAATTACGTTTGTCCTGAAAGAATTAGAACTGTAGCTTCTCAGATGACCGAGATATGAAGCATAACGAGTTTATTCATTACGTGTGATCAGGTGATTGGTTTACCTAATCACGTGATAAGGTGCCCCCGTTAACTACCCCGTTAAACATTATGGGAATTGTTAAGGGTGCCCGATTAAGGTGTCGTGTCACGGTGTCACATAATCACCCAGTCAATTTTGTTAACGAGATACAGAAAATGCTTGATAACTTCGTTATTTCTAATCCGCGTCCGTTTTGCCTCATGTTTTCAGATCATATGCAACATTTGATAATCTACCGTCTCTGAAAAAAATTAGGCGTTCAGCATGTTCAGAGAAAACAATATAGGTGTTTTAATATTGAATGGGCGTGGTCTAAAATATTAGAATTTTCAAATTTTGACGACGGAATCCTCGAACCAGTAAGTACAGTATGCCATCTGCAAAGCAACAGCTCTCAAATATAAAACACGGCGGAGCTATTAAGGCCAACGTATGGGTACTGACTTTTGGCCCACCCTGTACAATTTGGAATTCTGATTTTTTAATATTATTAATCGACATTTTTGATAAACTCAGTAAAATTATTTTTTGTTTAACTTTAACGATTGATTGCTCTTTTTCTGCTGTGACTTTTACTTTGTTTTTAACTTAACTACATTTTGTAATATTGCTAAAATCGTAACCCAATATTTAACCCAAAAAATGTAAGTCACCAAGATGAAATTTAAATGGACACGTTTTATTGAAACAAAAACGTTTCTATAAAGTTGTCCAAACAATGCTAGTATTACGAGATCCAATAATTTTCAGTAAGCACAAGAACTGGGAAGGTCGTGTTTTCAACACGAGTAAAAAATACGTTAACCCGGAGATAATAGGCTGGACGGACAACTACCCCACCCTACTGGTGGAGCAGAACGTGGACCTGGTCATCATGGGACATGTTCACCACTATGAGAGGACCTGGCCTATGAAGAATACTCAGACCTACGATACAAGGTTTGTGGAACATAGCTGGTGAATTACTTTACAAGTTTACTAGCGATCTCAATATTACCGACAATATATGAGCAGTCTATTCGCATGGAGTAGCTTGAAATTATCATGGAACTAATTATAAATCACAGTTTAACAATAACTAATTAGCTAATTGTTCATCACAATTACCATTATAACTAATTAACTAATTGTTCAGTTATGATAACGTGAGGTTCCCTGTTCACATCACTTGTGGTCACTCTGGTAAAAGCCTGTACAGGTATTGAATAAAGTAGCTTATTTAATGGTTGACGTAATCAAATGTTCTCTCCTCAATTCTCAAATGCTTTCATCCGGATGAAATTCATAATTCTCAAGATATAAGATTTATCTCGGAGTTTATTTTAATCTCTTAAACTTGTTTACAACACACTATCCAGGTTAGTGAAATCAATCCCGACATCGGGATCCCCGACTCCCGAGATTTCCCGACGATTTTCGGGATAATTTTACGTATCAGAGCTACTTCAGCTATAATTGAGTTATGTCCAATTGAAGGGTAAGACTGGATTTGGAGGAGTAATTTGAGGGCCTACGAAATAGTTTCTACCGGTATTTTGTCTAGCTGAACATCCTGCACCCTTTGAACATCCTCGATTTGCCTGAATCTTAAAAATGGCGAGCTGGAGGCTAGTCCTACAGGTTCTGAACGGACGTATTAGAAATACTTCAGCTATTGAGTTATGACTTATGTCCAATTGAAGGGTAAGACTGGATCTAGAGGAGTAATTTTAGGGCCTACGAAATAATTTCTACCGGTAATTTGTCCAGCTGAACATCCTGCATCCTTTGAACATTGGGTTCGAGACTCCATGTTTGCATCCTTGATACCTAACTTAAAGGATAACAATCGATTCCAGGTACTACGATTATTACGAGAATGGCACGAAGTTCGACTCGTACCACAAGTCCAACCCGGGCTGGTCTGCTCACAGAGATAATGCTCACTGGGGCCACTGTGAACTGAACTTTATTGACGATACCAGCGTAGAGGTGAGCTTATAAACCGAGGACACCCAGCTGGGACCTCCTAGCTTAGGATTTCCGAATAGAGCATTATAGAGCATTATAGACTAAAGAGCATATCCTGTTGATCAGAGGTCCGATATCTTATGAAAGATTCGACTTTCTTCAAGAATAAATTTTAACTTAACAGTTAACAGTCCTGAAGAGAGGATCACTAGTTGACTGATCAAACATATCATGTTATCTAGTAACCGTCTATTTTTCAGCATCGGATGTACCAGATGAACGAAACTGAGCCCTCTGTGAAGGTATTAATAACCAGATCTAAAGACAGATGGTCTTCAGCTACCCCTCTCACACTCTCTACAACTCTCATATTGTTATCTTTCTCTTTAATCTGGTGATATTAGGTTCGCAGTAGTAGCCGACTAGTTGTATTAAGTATTAATATTGTTCAAAGAGTTCAAATGAGCAGTAGTAGCAGACTAGTTGTATTATTTATTAATATTGTTCAAAGAGTTCAGAGAGTTGAGACTCTGAAGTAGATCGGTGAAGCCATCTGTAGCCCAGTGGATTATTTTAGGTATTTTAAGTATTATACTTCATAGTGAAGATAAACCGAATCATTATATAATTTATTACATGGAGATGTTGATTGTTGACCCAACTATTAATAATTGAATAGTGAGATTCAGTATGTGACCCATTTGAATATTTCAATGAATTTTACCGTTTTGTTAACAAAACAAACAAGTTTACTTGTACTATACACAAAATACATTATATTTACACATAAAAATGATAAATTAAACTGCTGTAAACTGCTGGGTTTATAAGGGCATTAGTGTCCGGCACTGGTCTGGTGGGAGAAGTGGAGTTTAACTGGGACCCCACTTGATGTTACCAATACCCTGGAACTGGTTTTTGAGAGCCCCAGAGTTCGCCCACTTACTGTTGTAGTAGTCATCACCGTCATCCGCTGTGTGTAGCTTCTGTAAAATATTGTGTGAGATTCCTTAATAGCATGGAAAAATAAAGCTAAGTTCTATCGAATAGATTACGGCGCGAATCATCGCACTATCTTAACAAAGCTAGCTCAAACCAGTATTAGTCTGATTATTTTGCAGATCTTACCTTCATCTCTTCTTGTTTCTTGTACTGCCAAGCCATCATCTGTTTCTTCTGCTCTTCTGTCATTTGCTGCTCTCTTCCCGGCGCAGAAGATCCTTTCTTCGCCAGCTTCACAATGATCTTGGTTTTCTCGTTCTTCCCAATGTAATCTTCCAGCGTCTTCTCAGGCATAAGCTCCTTTCCCGCCCACCATAAACTGCCATGTTCTTTTTCGATCACTTCTAGAGACGCCTGAGATAACACATAAATATCAGTTAACGCGGAGATTTCTCACTGTCACAACGGAGAGACTTGCTTGCCACTGTAGATACTTATCAAGAGTTTGAACTAACCTGAGTTCCCGACAAATCCTCGCAGTTATCAATCTCTGCTTGTACTGGGTCGTAAGTGGGCAATTTCATCGGATAAACAATCATGATAGCTCCTTTCAACTTATCGAGACAATCCTCCACGTCTTTCACAGTCAAGGATTTGTTAGCAGCGGCAATCTTGTTGGATACTCCTTCTTTAGCATCTGTTATCGTCTTCATTATTACTTCCGCCATTGACTCGTTTGGAGCTGGAGAATATAAATTCTTAAAGCTATTACCATAAATGATAGATGGTGGTGAGAATGAAGTCTATTTTCATGAATTACGTTATCTGCGCGGCTTTATTTCCCACGCCGCGCATTAAGACTTGGCTGACAATGAAACTTTACATACAATCGAAGACAAATACCGCTAGTAAGAAGTTGATGTGACCATGCAGTTTTAGCGAACAATGCTAACTTTGACCCACCTTTTCCCGATCTACGTCCAATAGGGTCTTCACATTCCACAGAGCCACCTTGTGGAACACAGATCTTCTCATACTTATCGTGCAATTTAAGCTCTTCAATCTGATCCTCTGTCAAACCTTGCATGTCAGGGGGCAGGAAGTGACCGTGTTTTGCCAACGACTGCATCTCTGAACAGAAAAGTCGTTACATTATGGTAACTAAGGTTCTTTTGATGAAAGAAGCGATATCGCAACCGCTTTCCGGAAATCAGCAATCAGTGATAAGGAGGATTAAAATGAAGGATGTGTGTTTACAAAGTTCCCAATACTTTGTGTTTTATATAATTGAAGTACATACCATCACAAAGTCGCAGTACTTTGAGTCTCAGACCATACACAGCCAGAATATCTGTCACCAGTTCAGCCACATTCTGTTTAACTGTTGTGTCGTGTATGAAGAGGGAGTCGTTACCTTTCTTCACACTGAGACGCACCATCTTGCTATCTTTCAGCTATAAGAGTACGTTACAGGTTACAGTATTGACTATTACACGTTGAGTATATGTTAGAAAAGTAGATTCAAGTTTCAAGCAAGCATAAATATGTAGTAACCAACATTTGATCTAGAATTATCTTAGTTGTTCGGATGATGGATAAAATTCACGAGACAAATTGCAGTTAGAGTAAAAACAAATAATATTAAACAGAATTACCCAATACAATTACATCAAATCAAAATGTAAACATTTTCTTCGATTAAGATATATTAAGAAATTGTAATAAAATATTAACTGTTCGGCAGTCATAACATTGCCATTGTAATGCATTTAACAAGTAAATCTTATTACAAAACTGAAGATAAAATTCCATAAATTATACAAAATAACGATCGTTGATCAACAACATCAGGATTCAGGTGCAGTTAGTGCAGTAAGTGCAGTAAGTGCAGTTACCATTGCAATATAAAATACTAAATAACTAGTCTGCTTTCTTTAGCTGTGACACAGGAGCGGGGGACTGGGAGTCCTCCTTCACTTCTTGATACGCTACGTAACAATATATCCCTAGTATAACGTGTACCTGGGGAGACACGTTGTCAGTAATTAATAAAAAGTAATAACCAACATGCTAACATTATCATATTATGTTATTAAGTGGCCCAGTTAGTTTTCTTTCTGTTTGATTAATTGGAGAAGGTTTATTAATTGCTTGATAATTAGTCAAAGTCTCACACAGTGACGTGATACTAGTTACCAAGCAATAGTTTAATAATTTCACAGGTCGACTAATGGCCTAATTAAGTGGGGCCTAATTAGTGGGGCCTAATTAGTGGGGAGAGCACTCGAATTATCGCTAGAACTTCCAGCACATTTCTAATAGAAAGTGGATATAAGTTTTAGAAATAAGTCTGTTATAAAACAAAGAAGAAAGATATTCTGACACGAATTACGTGAGTTATTAAAGGGTTGCGTGTGGGTAGGTACTTTTGGGCCACCCTGTATAATCAAGTAATCTGTAAACTTACCGCAAGTATAGCAATAACAGCAGAGTAAACATCAGAATTCTCTAGTTCAGCAAACAAATACCACTTGCCCACAAAGAACAGTGTCACAGGTACAATCAACATTGAGAATGCTGTCACTAGTAACTGTGTTACTGTTGATGCTTTACTCTTCACCATAGCTCTAACTTTGTAATAGTAGTTGCAGTTATTTTCATTTTACACGAATATTATATTTAAAAATAACAGTGCATGGTACACATAACATCAATATCACGAAGGTCAGAAACCAAGACTCTTTAAAATTGATCAGCACACTAGTATAGATCGTTTAGAACTGGACCCCAATTTAAAAGGAATACAAGAGACTTATTGTAAGCAATAAAGTAAGGACTCTGAGTAGACAACCAGTGAAATAGGGAAATAATTACAAAATACAAATAGCATGAGATAATAACACTCCCCTTTTTATAATAGTTAAAAACAAACTCCTCAGAAATAGTGTAACATCTAATATTACATCTAGTGTAACATCTAGTGTAACATCTGGTGTAACATCTAGTGTAACATCTGGTGTAACATCTGGTGTAATATTTAGTGAACTACATCAAAATTGGCTTAATAAGGCACGGTTTAGAAATTCAAATATTATTATATCAGATATTTCAAAGTATTGCAAGGTTTAGTAAACCTCTATTAATATAATAGCAGATTATGAAAAACAGCAGCCACTAGCTTTGGTTAGAATACATTGAAAAGGGAAATATAGCTATGGTAATACATTTCATACTAACTAGGAAACAATTAACTATCATTTATCCAATCATTAACCAATTAATCAACTCTGGACTCATCAATTGATCAGTAAACTAACTTTACTAATGTTCTAAAGCTAGCGGGATAATTCTGTTTCTCTTCTTATGTTTCAGTTTACGTGTAATGCTTTTTCCTCCTCTTATTGCGTGAATATTTGCAAATAGTACTTTACGTTTTATCCTCTTTTTCGGCTTCTTCACAACCTGAAATAACAGTGTCTGGTTAATTACCTACTTAATTAGAAATAAAATAATGAGTCTAGTATAAAATAAGCTAGATACCCTGTAATGTTCTAATATTAAACAAAATTAAAGGACTAGTTAAGATTAAAACAAGAACTTATATTAATTATGTCAAAATTAGTTTTAAATCAAGTTTAAATCTTAAATTTACCTGATATGATGTTGTTTAATCAAGTATAATTAATGTTAAATTTACCTGATGTTTTAGTGTTGGTGCTGGTGTAGTCATCTGTTTAACATATTTCTTCTCCCCAGTGTAAACACACATACACACGGGTCTGTTGTTGTTTAGTGTTGTTCCGCCTAGTAATTATACACATGTTATACTATGATCGGAACGTTATTTACTTCCTTAATTATGTATATTATTATCATTGTGACATTTCAGAGAGTCTATTAGGAAGACATGTTATAGTGTTAATGTTCTAAGCGTGAAGACAAATAGTTGTAGTTTTATAACAGTGCTGTGTACTGTAATCGCAGTCTAACAGTCTACCATATAATGTATTGTGTTCAGCATAATGTTTATTATGTGTACATGGTTTTTACTTGTTTTCGTTTTTGTAGACTGTCAAATAACATTAAGACTAGAAACTGTAACTAAGAATGAACTGAGAATGAAACGAAGAAGCCAGTACCTATCAATTCATGAGAGTCCTGCGAAAGAGCCCATATCTTTATATCACCGTCACTTGCAACTGATATCAGGAGATAGTGGTCTTTTACATCCGACCTGAGAATAAGGAGAATTAACTAGCTACAATTGAATCATGTTGATTGCAGGATTAAATAGAGGGCCTAGAATAGCATTGGTGATCATATGCGTCATTTTGCCGACTCCCCACCAGAAGCACCACCCTGTAACTGCACTGTAACTGCACTATAACTGCACTGTAACCAACCTGACGAAGTCCAATGATTTGACTCTAGACACGTGACCAGTTAATGTCTGTACTGAGTTAGTTTCTATCTCAACTGCTGTTATATCTTTACATTCACCTCCGTACACTAGTAGCGTTGGTGATAGGAACTTACCTGTAAATAAACTTATAAACGTACTAACTTAGCTAAAACTTTATTAATTACTGTTATTTGTTATAATTATGAACTACTATAGTAGTAGTACAGTATTACTGGTAGCTATAAAACTTGCTACCAGTGCAAAAAGGGTTCACTTAATTTCCTACCATTTGCTCATTTGAATGGAACGAGAAACAAATGCAAGTTAAAACATATTATATACTGCAACATTTCAATAAATATATTGACTAGAAACTTACAAGCAACAATTCGTTTAGGGGAGGAGTAGTTTCTGACAGGTTTACCGGAATGAGGTTGGAACACTAGAATCTCTTTATCAGATAAGATAGCGTAGGATGACCCATCTGTGTTCCAGATAACACTGAGACATGATCATAGATTGTTAAATAGTTTTGAACTAAATCTGTCTTCCTGCGTTTTTGTATGAAATAAGTATAAACTTTACATGGTCACGAGACAAAGTTTACCTGTCACGACAAACAGAGACTAGGTATAGCAGACCAGTAGTAAATTTACCTGTCAGGTATAGTCTGTAGGTTGACAGTATGGACAGGTTTACCAGTGATCAGACTCCAAGTTTTAAGGGTCTTATCTCGACTAACAGACAATGCTAGCACTCCAGAGGGGTGGACTGACAACTGAAATGAGAAACACTTTGTTAAAGCTTTATTTGCTATTCACTGCATTGCAAACTATTATAAAGCATCAGCATCAAACCAGTTGATATCAAATCAAGGACAGTTATTTACCTGAGTTACAGCAGCAGTGTGACTTTTCAATATCTTCAAACACTCCCAGGTTCCGCACTGGTACACACAAATAGTTCCATCATCTGATCCACTAAGAAGATGTGAGCCATGAAAAGAGAGACAGTTTACAGTTCCCGAGTGTTGCATCAGCGCACCTAACTCCACTCTCTTGTGAAGATCCAGCAGCCTTATTGACTCATCTGAACTCCCTGGTTACACTTTAGTTATGAGTCGGTTTATTGTAGCAATATTGGCAGTTTTCAATCTATGTTAAATTTCAAGGCGTCATTGAAGAACTTACCTTCATACATTCATACATTATACATCATTTCAACATGAAAAATAACATGCCAAAATAAAAAGAATGGAAAATAAATCTATTTACATTCAAATAAACAGAAATTTATCTAAATTTACCTGTAGCAAGATATCTGTTGTTACAGGCTACACTTTTAACACATCCACTGTGCGACTTGTCTACAAATTGAGCCTCAAAGTTTATATCGTCTGTAAGCTTTGCTGCATAGGAAATTATCGGTCCTTCGTAGGTTCCTATAACAATCTCCATGGCTACTTAATTTGGAGGTTAGAAAAAAAGCATGTACATTGTATATTAAATAACATACTAGAAACTTGAAATACCTACAACATTGTCAAGAGACGATTGTTCTCTTGTAGTAAAATTTAATTTAAGATTTCCATCAAAGTGTTGGTCAAAGGATCTATAAAACCTGGTTGCAATTTAAGTTATGAAATACGTATGGGTCAAATGAATCCTTGTACTAGTCCCACAATATTGTCTGCATTAAGGATGTAATGTATAGCAAGACTAAGCTAACTGAATCAAAGTACCCAAAAATGTGGTGGGGTGCTAGAGTGGCAAAGAACAACTATACTTTATTTCATGTGGTGTAATTGGCAGAGCACAGTACACATGTAACAGACATGGTCCTTCGTTACCAAAGTTATTTGAAGTCACTTTAGTAACATTCATTTTCAAAAAATCAGTAAATAGTACCCGGAATATCCAAGCAATACAAATCAGGTGCAGTGTCAAGAACAATGTCAACAGTCATGAGAACAACTATACAGAAGCAGAATTAACAGTTAAAATAATAATACTGGGTCACAAGACAAACAGCTATGAAACTAATAGTTATGTTACTAAAGTCTACGCTTCACCATTTAGAGTGAAGGTCTATCAGAATTTAAAGTTTTAAAAATACCTCATTTTCGGCCTAGCAGTAACAAAGGTCATCCAACATTTGTTGTGTAAAACACTGGATCAGTCCTGAACCCACAAAGGAATTAACCGAACTTGCTCTCCACCTTCCACCACTGGATGTGCAACTCAAAGCTCTCTCGGTTAAATTCATGTGCAAAATACTCACACAAGGTGACAATCTTTCAGCTACCCTCTACCAAGTTGATGAAAGCAGAACACCAACCTGTCATTTCTGTAACAACTTCGATGATTCTCCTGAACACCAGCTTCTGCTTACTGCTATGCCTAGAAGTCCAAGATACCAGTCATCTTCAACTTAAACAAGAACTAAATGGAACTGAACCATATTCCTATCTAGAAAAAGTTCTGATATCAACAAAAAACAGCATCCAAAAAGCATTCATTAGGAGTAGAATTTCTTTGGGAACAAAATTAATATCTCCAGGACTTAGCCAACTAGAAAGACTATAAAACAAAGACTCTGCAAACATCTCAGAGAATTGATAAAACCTCAAAGAATAAAGAGGCAGGATCCTGGACCCCGAAATCCACCACCTTTCTGTACTTTCATTGGTTGACGATGTCAACCCATCGAGATCGTTGCTCTGCGAAGCAGAGCAACGATCAACGATGCAAGAAGCAAGAATGCTAGTTCGCGTGAAGCAAGAATGCTAGTTCGCGCGGCGCGTCGAAGCGGCGAAGTCCTCCAATACTTTCAGAGGTACCAATGTGGCAGGAAACCAGGGCTCATGCTGCCGCTGAGCTAAAGCAGTAGAGGAGATGGCGGCTTCTCTGGGATCTAACACATCCTGAAACAGACCAACACTATGTCCCAACGCACTGGTGTTGGGATGTCCGCCCCCGGGGCCTGCCCGGGTCAATAAAGCAGTCAAGCATCATGTATGTTATGTTGAGTATTCTCAACCAGCAGATGTGGGAACTCCCACGAAAGACCGAAAAAGATCTAAAGAAACAGTTAGCAAAATCGGAAAAATAGACTTGAATTTGTTTATATATTTTATATTCACATAGCCATGTGCCTACGCGTACTGCGTGACGCGCTTGTTTCACAAGTAGCTTCGGCGGTCGCGCGCTACTGCAAGCGAGAGGGCTCTGGTTAGAGCAATATTTTATAAAGCGTATGTTATTGCCCACGTTAAGGGGCCTGTTAATAATTAATTAAGATTGGGCGACATCTGTCCGACAGCGACATCTGTCCGAATCAGAAAATAGGTTATTTGGACAATAGTTTATGTCAGATCCTACCGTACGATTTTCTTAAATCTTTCCATAAAGTATGGTGGTTATAGGACGAATAATATGTGTAAGTTTGAGCGAGTTTCTATGAGCCAAGTTTAAGATATTACCTTAAACACAAAAAATATATCCAATTCGGTGGTTTTCAGTGGTTCCAAAGCATATATCTGGAGATCCAACGATACGATTTTCTTGAAACTTTCTAGATAGTAAGATAGTTTTAAGACAAATAATTCGTGCAAGTTTGGATAAATTTCTATGTGCCAAACTTGAGATATCACTTCAAACACACGAAAATAGTGCTGTCGGACAGATGTCGCTGTCGGACAGATGTCGTGTTACCATTAATTAATTATTAGCCATCTAAGATTTTATAATAATAATGTGTAAAACAGATAGTTAAATGAATATATAAAATAGCACTCCATTTTTCATTAATTCTTCTAATTGCGTGGCGGATATTACATTTTCTATTTTAATATTTTAACTTTCAGCTAAAAATTAGAACAACTTATAATTTATAATTATCTCACTTGCTAGTTTATTGCTTGATTCTGTCACACATATTTTATAATGCGGTGCGAAAAAGTTTAAGTTGCCGCGCACAAATCTTTCGATTCACTTGAAAAAACTTCCAAGCGCAAAGCGTGCTAAATCACTTTACACTTAAACTTGATTTTCAAGATTATTCTAAAAGGACCTCCGACAGTTGAAATTGAAACCAACATATATCTAATTTGCAAATATATTGCTCGCTTCTATCACTGCGAAAACCTCGAAAAGAGCGCGAGCGCTGCACATTAGGCTTTAACACTTGATTGGGATTGGCGTGCCAGGTAACGTTTAAATTAATATTTTGTAATTGTTGGTTGACGATGTCAACCCATCGAGATCGTTGCTATGCGAAGCAGAGCAACGATCGATGCAAGAATGCTAGTTCGCGCGGCGCGTTGAATCGGCAAAGTCCTCCAATTGTAATTGTTATAACTTTTTTATTAAAATTTTTGAATTAAGTGAATTAAATTTCAAATAAATAATTGTAGGTTTACAACCTACCAGGACGCGCGCCGAGTTAGACTCGTCGACGGTCCAATATATGGAACAAATATTTTACGAGTATCACCCGTTAAATAAATAATTATACAATAATTTTTCCTCAGATTTATTTTTATGATCAATAAAAATTACAATGTTGCCGCAATGCCGCATCGTACAGGATTTATATTTAATAAAAATGGTACAAACAACAACATTTCAACTATTATTTATATATTTACTATGCTATTATAGGTTTATAACCTATCAAGCTCAAGACGCGCGCCGAGTTGGACTCGTCGACGGTCTTTAGCTTTATATGCTATATTAGCTTTAATATGCTGTTTTCTTGAAATTTGTTGTTTTCTTGAATATTGGATATTGGAAACAAATATTTGAAACAAATATTTTACGAGTTTCATTCGTTAACTATGCGACTCTTAAAAAATATTCCGATTCGTATTTAACAGTTTTTTACTTTGTTAATCACTTTTCAACATTTTGCCGCGATATAATGAAATTTAATTTTATGATTTGTGCGATTAGTAGTATATAAGTAAAACAAAATTTTAAGTAAAACAACATTTAAATTTTGTTTCCATTACAATGAATAAAGATATCATAATAAATATAAGAAGACATCCGATAATAAACTTGTTACATCCAATACAACCCAAGATGTCGGCCGACTAACAAAAAAGTCGGCCGACATCTTTACTTGGAAATAGAAAATCAAACAATGCAACAAACAATTAACAATATATGCAATGGTTAATAATAAACTTTCTAAAATAACAAATACATGCAACATGGCTTATACATGTTACCAATATTTTGTTGATAACGTTTCGCTACTTAAATTTCACACATGCTATAAAACCAACTGATTTAAAATTAATTTTTGATTATGGATCAAAAAATTGTCAATGAGTCACATACACAATAATAATAATAATAATTCTATACAGTTACATAATTGAAACAATTATGGCCCCTTGTTGTGGGCAGAGTATGTGTCTTTGTTGAAGTGTCCTGGTATAAACTTATCTGAGTGACTGCATTAAAATAATTTAAGGAGAATTCTCTTAAAACTTTAAAACAATGGGGATAAATATGAAGACCTAATAAAATCAAAACAAAATGCAGCCACCTAATTTGTTGTTAAGCTTTCTCTCCTCCTACGATTGACTAGTGGGACCATCTTTGGCGAGTATTAGGAACTTAGACCATTACAAATACCGTTTGCAAGGTATGTGGACTAAGTGGGTCGAGAGTACTCGACTTGAAAGTGGGTGTTAAGAATCCTCAACTAAACTAAAGATAATGACATCCAGAAGATGAGGCAGTAGACTGTAGAGTGACTAGTGAGTGGTAGAGGCTGAAGGAGAAGAAATGGCACAAGGAGAAGGGCAGGGAGAGCACTATATTAATCATCTTTATGCTAGTTAGTGAAACAAATTTTAGTGAAACAAATTTAAAATTTTATCCTTTATTTTACAATCATAGTATAATAATATTTATAAGCCTCCGTTTTGAAAGTTTTAAATTTTAATACATTCACATTTCTATTTAAAATTCAATTTTATGTACAAGTCAATAACTGGCCGCCAAAGCCGCGCATTCTTGAAAACAGGATTAACTTGATTATAGTTATACGACTATGTAAATTTAAAACTATCCGTGGTTTTTTCTTTTAAATAAATACGTTATTATTTTACCTAAGTCCAAAGCCAGCTTTGAAAAATTTACTATTAAATTATAATATATCGTCAACTTTAAATATTTACAATGCAAAAATTCATTAATCTGTAAACACGCGTACTCCAGCCCCTAAACGCATAAATTGTTATGCGGCGCGGCTCAAGCCGCGCACGCACGTATTATTTTATACTGTTTGCTTTCTAATAAATATCGTGCCAATGTGTACGTCTAAATTGTAAACGTTCATGTTTTGTGTAAAGTGAATCCAATTGGGACTAGTGACAAGGATAAGGACCCAAGTGCCTGTACGGCTTTTTCGGACCCCTGTGGACCACTACTCTTGAAATCACTCTACAACATTGAACATCTATACCAATAGCAATTCGTGCTAGAGAGCAGAAGGCAGTGATGCTGTTATCACTATCATCTCTTAAGATAGACCATGATGGTTGGTCATTAGAGGAATGCTCCTGCAGGGTTTGGTTTCCCTGTAAGAGCAGCTGCACAGTGGACAGTAGAAGAGTCTGTGATAATTGGTGTCCAATACCTTACAATTTGGACACTGAGGGTCGCAGTTGTTGGCCAGTGGCCAACAATTGCGACCCTCAGGCCAATGGCAACCCTTGCCTGGAAGGCTGCAAAGGTGATGTCATGGCCATGTAGGAGAGACATAACCTTCGTGTCTGTGCTTCTGCTTCAGTAGCGAGGAAATCACATGCACAATTACAAATCGATGCTAAAATTAGAAAAACAAAGACATGGGAAAGTGAAAATGTAAATGTACTGAAGGGTACCTTTAGCACCCCCCTCCTTATTTTACCATCAATCACGGATTTCCCTATCAGCTGAGTTAACCGATGAGGTTTTACATGTAGATGTGTGATGTTGCACTGAAAGTTAGCTTACAATGCTATTATTTTTATTCAAACACACCATCAATCTCATGAACTCTGCATATACTTACTGCATATACTTACATTTAACACAGAACAACCTTTATCTTTATCAGTGGAATATTCTACCAACTCCCTAATTATATTGATCATATGAACTTAAACCTATAGATCTGACTACTGAAGAAAAGAGAGATTCAATTTTAAATTATTATAAGCTGTATTAAAATATCGATATATGATATGGGGTGGTCTTAATCTTGTTTTCAATCGCGCGTTCTGAAAATCGAGTCTAAAAATCTATCTTCTCCTACATTTTTTGAGCAATCACACTCAAACTTTCAGGGTATGTTCTTAGGATCAGTTAGAAGAGAACTCTAGAGCCAGAATTTTAAGATAGGCATTAAAAGATTTTAAATTCGATTTTGAAAATCTTGGACCTTGATTTTTAGAGGTCCAAGATTTTCAAAATCGAATTGAAAATCCCAAAAAGTCTATCTCAAAATTCTGGCTCTAGAGTTCTCTTCTAACTTATCCAATTACACATAAGCGCTGACCTTTGACCGGCGATAATTTCGGCTAGGAACAATATTTTTCTATGGGACCAAAAGTAGCTGATAGATATCATTCTCGTCTATCAGAAACAACTATAAAATCGATTTCGAGAGAATTTTGATGAAGACCCCGCCCCCCCCTCCGGCACCCTTAACTAAGATCAAGAATATCCAGTAGTCTTTTCTCCTGGAGCGAGTTATTCCATATTGGAACTAAGTCCCTCCGGACGTTAAGAACTCTGTGACAGTTTTAGGCTTTAAAATTAAATTAGAAGGATTTAAGAAAGATATGATTTCTAAAAGTATTACAAATGATTGCTTTTTTTGGAATGTTTCTAAGAATTGAGGGAGCCAGTTATCTCAAATAATAATCTCAGAATGTGTGTCTGTTTGTGTGTCTGTCTGTCTGTGTGTGCGCGTGTAATTTCGGAGCGGCTTAATCAAGAAAGGGTTAGAGTTACGGGACTGGTTTTTTTGGTATAGTGCGGAGAAAATTTTGACGAAGGTTTTTTAAATCGGTCGGTGTTAAGTGGTTTAATTGATGGTTTTGTACCACAAATGCGGCACTCATTGCGGTCTATTTTGACTAAAGAAAGAGTTCCTACTTCCATACGACAATGTAATGTATACGACACTAGTGTTAGTAATAAAAAGAAACAATGATTATCTTTGGTTTCATCCTTATGTGGCAAAGTATTTTACTTTACTTTTACTTTACTTTGGTACTCTGGTTGCTGATGAAGCATGAATTTATTGAACCTGTAGAAAAAGCAGAAATTCTGTGCAGCAGGATCAGATTGATGGCCCGTTTTTGAAGGCCTTTGATACTTTTGATGCCAGTTTTGGCAACTGGTTGGCGGTAGAAATGTGACTTTTCAGTTTTCAGATCGAATTCTTGCCACAGTTAGGTAAAGTACTCTACAGCAATTTTTGTCAATCAAAAAGTGAAAGTTTGGTTATTGTGACAGTTTGCTTGTTGTTTGATACAAATGAGATCGCCATATTATGAGAGTCTCTATTTGTGGCTATCAACTAAAACATTTAACTAAGATGAATATTTATTTTTGATCATACGTTTAGTTTCAACTGTAAGTCATCAACAGTTCCTATACACTAGATAATATATCTGTAACCTGATTACACCAAACAGTTTTAGCAGCTAAGGATCATGACTTAAGGTCACAGAGACTAATGGCTGTTCAGTGTGGTATTAAGATATCACCTGACAGTATTCTGATCAAAGATGCTCAGAAGGGATCAAAGTTCAATGTCGACATAACCTTCCAAAATTTCTCCAAAAATTCCAAAGTCATAAGACTACGTGGACCTGAAACTACAGTAAGTTTTCTAAAATATAGTATCTTTGCTCTGTAGTAATAGTATAATAATTAATTATTCTGCAACATTTTCTGACTAGACCTGGTTGTGCTTGTTAGTTGTGCAACGAAGTATACTGACCAATTCATTTCAGCATTTTCTGTTGAAAGCTCCAAATGAAGAACAGCTAGTTGCAAGTGGCTTGGTCATTAATGCTACTCTTAAATTTGACTGCAAGGAAGAGGGTCACTACGTGGACAAGATAGTAGCATTTGTGGATAATGAACCTGTTGTTGTTCCTATAAAAGTGTAGGTGTTATAAGTTGTATTTTTTAAATTTAAGAATCTGAATTGTTTATTAATTGTCTTTCGTACTTGGGGACAAACATAAATTCTTTGTGAGCCAAATTATTCTTATTCATTAATATTTCAGATTGCCACCCTCACCGAAATTGGAATTTGAGTCTCCAGTCAGTTTTGGTATCTCGATACCAGATGGCTTGGTATTAACTCGTTTTGTTGACATCAAGAACAATGGAAAACGAGCAGGAAACTTCCGGATTGACTACGCTGGTGACCAGCCCATTAAGATATTTCCCTGTGTGGGCACCATAGAACCTGATTGTTCTAGGAGTATCAAAGTAAGTACTATCAATTGATTACACTAAGTGTGTATTTATACACGCTTAGTTATAACAACTCCTTACAATATGTTTCTGGTTTGACCGAAAATAAATTTTATTTTTAGTAACGTCTGAAATGGATGACTGCATAAAATCAATATTAATGGTGATTGGTGACGTAATAAACTATATTGTATATAGATAACCATGTAATAACTTTCCAGCTTCATTGTAATGACATTTTCAGATCGAGTTTATAAGCCGAGATTTAGGAACCTGGGAGGAGATAGCTGGAGTAGAGTTAGAAGGGTCGGGGTACATGGAGCTGAGAATGTACGGTGAGGTTAGACCCAGTTCTCTCATGCTCTTCAACATTTCCGGTACTTCTCATCTACAACTTATTAACTTTGGGTCTACTGTGTTCGAGTGTGAGAAATTTCAGGTATTCTGATTTGATTGCTGCTTTTTGTTTTTATGACTTGATACCTAAATCATCTTACCATATTTCACTTCTGATGCTTGTAGTCAATAAAGACACTTATTACACCTATTACATAACTGTGATTATTGTAATAAAAATGAAGCTTTTACAATTTACATTGAAGTTATACTATTGTGAAGATATTAATCATAATTATTTCTTCAGCCGGCAGTGTTGTTTAATAACGGTCCAACATCTCTTGGATTTGTGATAATATTAGAAGAGGGAGGGGTGGCTCAAGAGATAAAGCAAGGAGATGATAAGACCTTGCCTAGATCCTTATCAAGCTGCATTACTGCTTCACCTAACCAGGTTAATTTTCATAACTTTAAAGTTTTGGTTAGAAGATACAATCTCTGTCGATGGAAATTAAACACACAGACAACTTCAGATGTACACACATAAAATATGAACCTCAAAGTTAGAATGTATTCAAAATTTTCTATGACTTTATTTCGTTAAAATATCATATTCAAATAGAGAAGGCTTGATGTTTTAGTGAACCATTAACCAATAACTTTATTATATTAAAAATTATTGTACAGGGTGGTATTGGACCGTACGAGAAAGTAGTTATAAACTTCTGCTTCGCCCCGTCCTCCCAGTTCCTTCAGAGCGAATGGGAACGAACCCGACTTATGAACAAGGAGTTCGTGCTGTTCATGCACATTGTACCTATTACTACTGTCCCTTCCGGCAAGATGCTCATAGATGCGCAGTACATCAAACAGAGTAAGATTAGCTGTTACTATTGGTTACTATTGGTTACTATTGGTTACTATTAGTTACTATTGGTTACTATTGGTTACTATTGGTTACATTGGTTATTATTGGTTACTATTGGTTATACTATTGGTTTAACATTTATTAGGTGTTTAATTCTCCTTATGTTTATAAATATTGTAAAACAATAGAAATATGACCACTAACCAACAATTTTTCCCAGACAAGCTGACCCCGCTAGTTGAAGTAGGAGTGACTGGTAAAGCAGTAGGAGTGGATGTGACTGTGTCTCCCAACATTCTACACAATCTGGGACATTGTGAAGTGGGCAGCACTACCTCTGCTACTATACTGCTAGCTAACAACAATACTATTCCTCTACAGGTTACAGTACTTAAATTAGTAACTTTAATTAATTGGTAGATGTGGTTTAAAATTTCTTTGATAGTTGGTTCTTTGCAATACAATTATCGGAACCCTTTCAACTTCAAGCATTAACTTACTGATGACTAAAATTAACATTTTCTCATTTCCTCTTTTCTTTCAGTTCAACTTCTCAAAGATAGCTCACTTTACAATAGCACCATCTTCTGGAAAGATAGGTCCCGGAGAGGAGATCCCAATAGAAATAACTTTCTGTCCTTCCCAGTTTGGATCCTTCTCTAAAAAGTATGTTAACATTGACACCGTTTTCTTTCTAAGAAACCATATTAGTTCACCATACTCGTTCTATTTTATACGTATACTCGTCATCTTGAATTTCTTCTCGTTTTTTTGTTTTATTAATGTAACAATGTTTTACAGTTAGTGCTTGATAATAATCATGCTCGCATAAAATGACTAGCTAACATGATTGGGAATAAAATTTGATATTTACAGGGTACAGCTGGATATCCTTGGTATTGGTAACTTTATCACTGACACAAATGGTGACGTTGAGCCGAAAGTGATCGCTCAGGGCAAGCTTAAAGTTCTGAAGTGTATCAACATCCAGGTAAGTAGCTAGGTAGCAGTGTGTTAAAAGTCATTATTATCTCGCAATACCCATATATGGGCATGGTATTTCAATTTAGCAGTTGTAAACTGTGTACGTTCGGATACTAAATATTTGCATTAGTTTTTGTAATAAAAAACATGGAGAACTAAACAACGTATATAGTATTAACTTAATTGTAGCCTAGTTATAGTAGTAGTAGTTACTTAGTTCGATTAAATTGTTTTTAAAATTGTTTTTAAAATTGTTTTAAAAATTGTTTGTTTATTTTATCCCGTTGTCAGGTAAAAGGGGTGTGTAAGGTCTCAAATCTGAACAAACATACAAAGTTAGAGGACATAAAGACTGGAGCTAGAAAACAGACTAAGTTTGAGATGTACAGTTCTATAAGGCCCAGCAACGACAGAGTCCACTCACTGTAAGTTATAAAATATACTCTTATCAAGTCACTGTAAGTCTTTTGAAGTGATAGTGTGTTCTATTTTTACTTGATATTTGACCTCTGGTCTCATGCTGGATTACCATGAATGATTTCTGGAAATAGATAATATGATATTTATAAAAAACGAAACAGTCTACCTTTGAAATACCAAATACATTCTGACTAAAATAATCCGTCATAACAGCATTCTCAAGATAGATAGATACATTTCACGTCTTTGACTGAAATTAGTCAACTATGGATGATATAAGACACAATTTCAATACTTGAAGTTAGATTCCCGGGCCGGAGAAATCATGTATCGTTAGTAAATAGATTATTAGTCACAATGAAATTATAGTTTAAGACATCCATTTTGCATTGTGTTTCCAATATTAGAATTTATGATATGTATTGATTGAATAATTGGTAATAAATTTAACTTTTGTTTTATTAACTTTTGTTTTATTAGTAAAATGTAGATGCTGACAATAGAACAATTCCTCAGAACGACATTCTCAAAGTTAGAGAGATACTCGTATGTAGACGAGGACTACGCGTACACGGAGGGACAACAGGGAGAAAGAGAGGCTCACAGAGACAAATACAAACACTACGTAGACTCTCTCAGGGAGAGCAGACTCTCTAAACTCAAGCGACGGTAAAATGGAGTCCGGGAACATTTGTACCACTTTAGTACTGATGTTCATGGAACTTTCATGTTTAAATGTGTTCCTTTACTTTAGTTTTATAATGTTAGAAGCTTATCATGACGACCATTGGTTGTTGAAATGTATGAGATTATATTGTGTACAAGATATGTGACAGTCCAACAGCACGGACAAAATACCCAGAGAGTTACTAGAGTTCGATAACGACACTGATATTGGCATAGTGCCAGGTTGTGGCCTTATTCCTCCTCCGATAGTGGACTCCTACAACAACTACCAGAAGCAAGTTCCAACACCTCCCGGTTAGTGCGTCTTGTATTTGAGACTCTTATAAAAATGATTCTGCTGAAAAGGACTCTTATATTGTCCAGAATAATAATATGCTAATGTTATAATAACTACACCAGATAAGAGAAACATTATGCAGCTAATGTGTTACTACCACAGATGGGCTATCCGAGAAAGTGCTGACGTCAGTAGAGTTGGCCTCAAGACAAGCTAGTTTACAGAACACTGTAACTACAACCAACAACCAGCCTACCACTGCACAGGAGAAGAGAGATTGCAGCACCAGACTCTCTCCTCAACAGATGCACCAGGTTTATATAACCGACATTGAATGACAGACGACAGAATGTGCATTAAGTTATTAAGTTGTGATTTATACAATGTCGAACTAATGTCGTTCTGGTATTGTTTACCCAAGTGTCCAACCATGATTTCTACGATGTACAACTCACCACATTCCACAAATGACAAAACAAAGGTTTAACTGTCCCTTTGGTAAGTTGGTACACAAATCCAATCGGATCAATCACATTGGTTTCTACGGCGGCTTTCAACATGATTCTGTAAAAATTCATATGGAATATGTATTATGTCTAATAAATAACTTAACTGTGGGAAAAGGCTAAATATTTGGCATCGGTCACATCATAGATTATTGGTTTACGTACCGCGCGAAACAAATTTAAATATGAAAAGCTACAACTTCGCCGCTAAATTTGCGCGTGTTGCCATAGTAACGGCATATAGCGCGCGTATTTAACAGACCTGAACCAAATTCTAAACAACTTTAAAGCCCGTTTCCGAGTACCTTTCTCATTACCTTACAATTAAAATTCTGAATTATCCTTTCATACGTGGATTACTTTCAGATAGTCATCGGACCATCAACAATCGACTTCGGTGAAGTAGCTATACGGACAGTGAATACCAAACCTCTTGTTATCGTCAACCATCTGGACATCCATGTCTTCATTCAGATCGAGATAGATTGCCGGGAGTTGCGACAGTGTCTGCCACTCACTCAGGTCATCCCACCACGATCTCTCTCTAAAGTGGATGTCGTGTTCGAGTCTCAGAAAGCTGGAATTTTCCAGAGGTAGTTGCCATGATTTTAATTATCTTTATTGTACCAAATTCTTATATCGCTGATATTGATTGAATCCACAGGATAACAAATAGGTTCGTTTTTTTTGCCTGGGTAGATCAGAATGAAACATCATTTGAAGGTGTGTTAGACTTCATAATACCAGGGATAATTAAAATTGCAGCAATTGACCTCAACTTCCTCAGGAGTGTGGTCTACACTGTGAACAACCACATAAAACAACATATCAACATCTTATCTAAGATTGTGACTCCGGAGATATCTTTATCTCATTCCGATGTTACACTGAAACCCACGCTTGGGGTGCCTCAAACCTATGGTTAGCTTAATTTAAAAGCTTATTTTTGAAATGCTGATTGTTTTGTGCTTTGTATTATTTCCAGCATAATATACTGTCTGAATTTAGTGAGCAGGGTAAAAATGTCACGTATTTATTATTTGTGGCTAACACTACACACTCCAGACTCCACAGGTTATAGTGAGGTAATTAAACTGACGAACAAGACAAACGGAGCCGCAGAGTTCACTTGGAGACCTGATAAGATTAGCCCGTTTGCAGTGCGACCCTCACAGGTTTCAATATTAATATCACAACCACCATCAGTGCTTTTATTGAACTTTAGAATTAATTTGTAATTATCAGAAGTGTCGTGACGTCACTCACCACGTGTAATGACGTCATACACCACTTGCCATGACGTCACATACCACATGTAATGACGTCATACACCACAACTCTCTCAGGGAACTGTTGAGCCACACTCGACTCTGAACTGTGAAGTTCTCTATTTCCCCTCTGTCAGCTCGCCTCTAGATGCTGTGTTTACGCTGGATGTAGTGGAGGGTAACACTGAGCAACTTAGTTGTGTTGCGGAGTTTGCTAGGTGGGTTTCTTATCAACACTTACTTGTTTACTGTGTGCTAAACTTGAATGAAATTAATACTTTTATTATCTGGGCTTAAATCACTCTACCGCTACAATATGCTAATATGTGGGTACTAGCAAATATAACAATAATTTTGTGAGTGCTACAATATGCATTACATACGAGTTAAAACAAACATAAATGATACAAACCAACCCAGCAATGTTCCAAAGTAACTAACAAGAAGCTTGCGGAGGTAACATGTCCTGTGTTTCAGCCCGTTAGTAAAGTTTGTAGAGAGACGGTTAGGTGTAGGAGTGCTGCCTCTACATGTTCCCCACAAAGTCAGCGCTGCTCTGAAGAATACCGGACATCACCACGCCTTCTTCCAGGTCAGACATCTCTCAGCCTATCTCTCAGACATCTCTCAGCCTATTACTTTTGCATTTTTTTTCATCATGTTGTTATCAATAACATGATATTTTGATAATCATTTCAGACACAAATTGTTAACATGTTTATGAAGTAATGATAACCCTCAAGTTAATCCATCTTACACACAGTTCTACTCTATACTAGAAATAACACATATTCCGTGTAGGTTCTTAACTCACAGCCGACTCCGTTCTGCACGGTGAAACCAGAGTCAGGCTGTATCCCTGTTGGCGGTATGGTTAATCTGGAACTATCATTCTTTGCTGTGGATATCGAGAAGTTCGACTTTAAGATAGATGTCAGGGTAAGTTCCTAGTGTGAGGGGAACCTTGTCAATTATCGTCAGGATTTTAGAAGCCATAGGCCCATAGAAGCATAGATACCCTTTTGCATGGATATCCAAATCAACAAAACAGATAAAATGCAACAAAAAGTTAACAAACCGGTAACAAAAATGTAACAACTGTAAACCCTCAACACAGATCAGAGGAGGTAAGAAGCAGACTCTGAGGGTAGGAGGATCAGTGGAACCTCCCCTAGTGGAATGTGATCTGGATACTTTCGCATTCCACGGTGTGCACGTGGGCTCTTCTCTGTCCAAGAGCTTCAACCTGGTTAACCCGATGTGCTCGGAGGCTGAGATCGTCTACAATTTGAACAAGTTCAAGGATTTTAAACTGGAGATACCCCATAGGAACTTCGCAGGTAGCGTGATGTTAAAAGATAACTGTGAGTTATAGTTAGATAGACCCGTCACTTTATAATGATTCTTATTGTAAAGTGATAACAACAAGTGTAACAACAACATTCTTATTGTTGTGATTCTTATAGTTCCGTCAATACCAGATCATTATTTCAGATGATGACAAGAAGAACTATGTAGAAGATAACTATTATCATATCTACCTGAGTCCGGGAGAGAAAGTCAACGTAAACCTGCTCTTCTCTCCTCAGCAGGTTTGTAGCGTTTATATTTTTACCATAAAAGAATATACTTTTAGATAACTATTACAATTAATAGCTAGATAGTTATGTTCCAGGCACTCGTGAGTCGTGATCCAATAATTTAAAATAAATTTCTTATATCTTGCGTCTTGAGGAGGAAATGCTTAGTTAACTAAGTATAAGAGTTAGATGGTAAGAACTCTCTAAAGAACCAGCTAACACCACCTCACAACACGTGTCTTATAAACCGCACTTCTGCAGGTGGCAAGCTACGATTTCAACCTGCCAGTACTGATAAACGACATGATAGCGCCTCCTCCGCCCAACCGCAAGATAAGCACTGCTCTCTCCAGAACTAGCTCTGTTACTGAGGTAATATCTTCATTACTTATATACCAAGTAGTCTAGTATAAGTGCTTTATAACGAGCAGTTATTATTATATGTCACATTACCATAATATGTAGAGATACCTCAATCAATATTCGTTGTTCCTAATTTCCTTGATTGATTCCGACACATCAGCGCCTCATGTTGTGGCGTCATTTTGAACCTCCCCACTAACTCCACCACCCCCAGTCTCCACAGTCATGTGTGATGTCCACACCCTGCAGAAGAGTCACAGCTACAGCAATGTTCCCTATACTCACAGTAGACAAGTTGGAGGTTAACTTCACTGCGTCTCCCTTCACCACTGCCACCTTTACTCCCGAACCCTCTAATAGCAACGTGCGTATTTTATGCTCATAAGTTATAGTTAATTATTTGCTAAAATAATTTATATCTAGTTTGATATTTGAGTATCTATTCGAGGATACTACTATTTTTATTAGACATTTAGACATTTATCATTCTCAAATTGATCTGTATAAAACTATGACCCAGAACTTTATATTACTACATCATTACCTAGCACGAATCTGTATCTGAGTGTTTTAATTTTCAGGGGTTCAAAATAACAAACGAAGGAAAAGAGGACGTTACCTTTTCGCTGGATATCAAAGAATACAGTAACATATTCGAGCAGGGCGTTTTCAGGTTCGTCACTCAAACATATGATCAACTCAGAAAGTTTTAGATTTTGGAATATTTCCTCTTTTCATTTCCGTAACTAAATCCTTTTGGAGAAGCTAAATAAATTTCAAAGTTTGCTCCTAACTACCTCCTACTCCTAATAATATAATAAGAGTTTCCCAAATTATAGTTCTTGTTTCGCCAGGTTTACAAACGATAAGAATGTTCCAACTCTGCCAGCTCTAATCGATGTGCACTCTGTTAACTGGAAGACTCTGAAACCCGAGGAGTCTACCTTCATCGGACTACAATTCATTCCGGGTAAGTCAGTGAAATGTGTGCAGGTAGGTACTTAGATTTTAATCTCTTAGTTTCTAATGGAATTAGCATATCTTATTAGTTACCTCTTTCTCCTTTTGTGAGGGTACTTATCTCACAATAACTGTTGAATGTTGATGAACCGACAGGTTTGAGCTTTAAAAACTAAGATAATTCCTGTATTGATATAATATGTAGTTGATACTGCCGTAGCTCGGCTGCTGTTAGGTTATTTCCGAGGCTGATGTTCTTATACTTTGTGATACCAAACCCTTGAAGCAAGCTAATCTGTATAAAATGACACACTTGGTAGATATGATCAAGCAACTACTATCTTCTCGACCCCTAACAACATTCCAAACTAACCCTATTCTCACAGATATCACACGTTCTGCAGGTAAGGACTGCCACTACGAGATGATTTTACCGTTAGTCCTCCAGTCAGTGGAGCGGTACCCTTACCGTGTCCTCTCTGTCACCGGGTCTCTGGAGCCTCCCAAACTACAGTTCTCCTCTCAGCACCTTATGTTACTGCCCACACCCCTCTCTGCTAGTATTGCTACTTCTCTTCAGCTCACTGCTCTCAACTACACCTGGTTAGTTCTCAACTATCATCTTGTTTCGCTTTCACTTTCTATTTAATTTTACTAAACTGTCAATTTCCAGTTCACATGTATGTTGCGTCAATTTGATGACGAAAGTTTATTAATCCAGTGATATTAGTGCGCATAATTTAGTCTCAATAATTTAATTCAAATAATAATCGCCACATAACAGCCGTCACCTACCCTGCAGTCCAGTGGAGATAACAATAGAGATAGACGAGATAAGATCAGATGAAGGTGACGTGATCACCCCCATCACCGTGAACCCGGAGAAAGTGAAACTGCCTCCCTGCTCTAAGGACAAACCCTCTCAGACGATTACACTGGAGATAAACTACTGCGCTGAAAAGAGCACTAGCTTTGTGACTAGACTTGTCTTTATTGATCCTCTTAACAACACGTTAGTTTACTGTTTAGAAGTTTAAAGTATACAGTAATCATGTGGCCTAAAACTCCGGAAATTTCCTCCTCTTAGACCTTTGTTTGTGTATAATTTAGAGCTCCTACAGTTATATTATCCCACATAATGGTACGATGTGGAATTCTGCTCCAACCAGGTACAAGTGGAACACCTAGACACGTCCTTTTATTTGAACTTTGTAACATGTGACTTTGTTTAATAACAGTTTACTCCGCAGGTTTTCTGTGTCATTAACAGGGACCTCGGAGAACTGTCTGCTGACTAACTACCCCTTCGTAAACTCTAATCCTCGCTTCCACCTCCTCTCTGGAGAGACGGAGTACACTCAACAGGTAATCTCGTGACTCATTTGCCATGCGGGTCTGTTAACAGTGATAAGATTAGATTAGTGATGAGTACATAGGAATCCACAGCTTTTACCTAGTAGCTACTCACATCCCAAAACACGGACATTAGTTGTTCAAATAGTACAAGTGTATTACTCTGCTTCTCTAAGTCATATTTGAGATGGCCTCACCTTGACATCCTTTATTTTACTATACTCCGCCGCGCGGCGTGCTATCTATTGGATATCTACGGGAATTTTGAGCCCCTATTTAATTTGCGGAATAAAACAAGCAATTGATTAATTCGAAAATTTTACAAACTGGTATATAATATACATTATTTCTTGATAAATACCAGTTTTATAGGACCCTTTAAATAATATATAAGAAAGCAAGAAATCGGTTGACTGAGACTCTACATTAATGTTAAAAGTTTCCACTTCAGTACACCCCTCCTACAGCGACCCCCTCAACAGTGTCCCTGATCTCCGGAGGACAGTGCGAATCAGCACCTCCCCTCTATACACCCCTCTCTACTCTGAGTCTGAGGGACGGGGCAAGGAACGCTTTCAGGGCTTACATCACCCCTATCAAAACTCATGCTGCTGAGGTTAGTGCCACATTTGGGACAATAATGTTACATTTAGCAAAGTTTTAGTGGGTTATCAAGATATCACTTATTACAAATTAAGGACATTACATCCTGCTACATTTAGCAAGATTTAAGTACAGTTAAGTGTAGTTTATCTTCAGAGCCCAACTACTTTACCCGTTCATTTCAGAAAGACGAAGAGGAAGAAGAGGAAATAAAAGAAGAAGAGAGTTTCCTCCTACAAGTACTGAACAGTGCAGAGAGGTGGATATCCCAGATGGGGTGGTCTAATCTTCCTAACCCTGTTTCAATACCTCATACTATATGGCAGACTGTCCTCCTTAAAAAGGGAACTGTAAGTCACACTTTGCCTTCATCATCCGTCAGACAAGTCTAACGATATATTGGGACGTTTGGAATTAAAGATGATATAACTTATTTATTAATTGCGTATCATGACAACCCGCCCAATCATGAATCATATCAACCCATCATGCTAAGTAGCTATTATTATTAACTTTAGAGTTAACCCACCACTACTACTTGCAGGTAACTAACGATGGTGGTAAGAGACGGAGTGTGTTTGAGCTGGTACAGAACCTGTGTGGTAGACCAATACCTGGTATCCCTGTAAACCCTCCCATCCCAACTAACGCTCAGGAGAGAGTCAAACTACTACACTGGCAACTCAATACTATGCTCACTTTCCTAAAGTAATTATCATGATGCGTTGGGTGTGACGTCATGTCACATGGTGTGTGACGTCATATTTGATACTGCGTCGTCAGTATCGCCTTTTAGCGAGATGTGAAGTGTAATCATTAGAACAGACCTTTTAACTGCGTATTTAACTAAACTAAAGTTAAAGCTTAGTTAAGTTTGGCTAAGATGATTTTCATTTCCCACACACCTTACCCCTCACTAACACACCAGACCCCTCACTAACACACCTGACCCCTCACTAACACACCTGACCCCTCACTACCACACCTGACCCCTCACTAACACACCTGACCCATCACTACCACACCTGACCCCTCACTACCACACCGGACCCCTCACTAACACACCTGACCCCTCACTAACACACATAACCCCTCACTAACACACCTGACCCCTCACTAACACACCTGACCCCTCAATAACTCACCTGACCCCTCACTAACACACCTTATCTACAAGGGTACAAGGAGCGAAGCTGACCCACGTTAAAGCAGAGTGGTTCCTGAGTCTCTCTGACTTCCTGCTCTGGTCTCATCTCTCAAACTTCGAGTGCGGACTTCCGTCCGAGTCCGAGGAGATCCTGGTTGTGAAGCACGAGAAATACTCCAGCCAGGCCTGGGTGGACTTGGTCCTTCAGCTCGCTAAAGTGTTTGTTTTGGTCAAGGTCAAACCTTCCAAGTCACTTCCCGCTAACTCTGATTCCTACAAATCGTGAGTTTATAATCAGATAACTGTCTCCGTATTCAACAAGTTAAGTACTACTGTAATATTTACCGTTTATAGCTAGTCCACAGCACCCTAAACCTAATATCCGCTACACTCTACAAATACCCTAACTCAAAGCAGTCTGGCCAGGTCAGTGTACAGCAGAGAAGAGAGGACGCTGCTAGGATGGCTCTCTCATCACTACGAGACCCAGAGGAAGGTTATCTGGAGTGAGAACTCCCCTCCTACTCGCTGGATCGTCTCTTTTGATAATGATCTGTTAGATGGGCTCGTGCTCGCGGCTCTCCTGTCCTCTTACTGCCCCTTCTTGGTGAGTTTTTAGTGTTTACTGTCCTCTTACTTCCCCTTCTTAGTTCTTGGTGAGTGTTAACTGTCCTCTTACTGCCCCTTCTTGGTGAGTGTCCTCTTACTGCCCCTTCTTTGTGAGTGTTTACTGTCCTCTTACTGCCCCTTCTTGGTGAGTGTTTACTGTCCTCTTACTGCCCCTTCTTGGTGAGTGTTTACTGTGGAGCTATGTTGTGTTATGACAGTGTTAGCTGTGAATCACACCAATGTTTTATGCTTTTATGTACGATGAAGGTAAACGACTCTGGTTCAAGTCGATTATGAGGTTTAGCTGCTCGATTATAGCTGATCCTTTTTTTTTGCCATGGCAACCTTCAAACTCTTCAACCGTTATAACGTAGTAGATGAATGGGGAAACTATGATGGAGATTGGAGATTATCTTTGCTTTAGTCAGATCAAGGAGTGATTAGAGGAGGATGGATGACTAGCTCACTGTGTGGGGTCTAGTTATCTAATTGGATAATCGTCGTGTTATGGGAGATTATAGAGATTGGGCCATACTTGTAGGACGGTGATGATGGGGACTTCAAGCGTTTGGAATTTTACGGCTGTTGAATATATCTATGTTAAGGGGGCCGGGGGGTCTTCATCAAAATTCTCTCGAAATCGACTTTATAGTTGTTTCTGATAGAGGGGAGTGATATCTATCAGCTGCTTTTGGTCCCATGGAAAAATATTGTTCCTAGCCGGTCTAAGGTCAGCGCTTATGTGTAATTGTATTGCGCGATCGATTTTCAATCGCAAATTCTGAAAATCGAGTCTAAAAATCTATCTTCTCCCACATTTTTTGAGCAATCACCCTGAAACTTTCAGGATATGTTCTAGGGACCATTTAGAAATTTTGAGATAGGCCTTTAAAAATTTTTTATTCAATTTTGAAAATCTTGGACCTCAAAAAATCGTAAAAAAACGAGGTCCAAGATTTTCAAAATTGAATAAAAAATTTTTAAAGGCCTATCTCAAAATTTTGTATTTTTTGGTTGAATACGCCCAATGGGCGCTGGTCTGTACCGAAATATAAAAAACATACAATATAAAATTATAGAGAAACATAGAGAATAAAATTCTAGCAAGCCTCCGAAAACTATTTAGCCTTGTGTGTCGACGTAACTAGAAAATAGCATAAAAATATGAGTTGCAGTTCAGGTTCTGTTACTTTAACATTTACCAGTCTCAGCACTGAAAAAAACACACTAAATAAGCTTTCAACGCGGTTCATTTATTAATTGTAAAAAGTGGTAAATCTACACACGGCAACTCCAGTCAGCACCAAATAACACTCAACATACATCATACATTAACTCTTATCAGGAGCTTTGGGACGTTTGAGATGATAAGGTTTTATCAGCCGTGCGGATCTTTCTGTCGCGTATGAAATAATGTTTATTTGAGTCTTTCTGGATCATCTGTTTCATCTCCTTAACAAGTTTACTATGCGCAAGCTGTTCCTCTTTGGTTCTGTCCGGTCCCAAATAAACATGTTTGAAAACGTCACTGTCTCTGAGGTTTCGTGCACGCATCAAAATCAAGTCTACCTCACTGGCACAACCAAATTCGACCTTGATAGGCCTATTCTTACCCGGTTCCTTCCTTCCGATTCTGTAGACCTCACCAGTGCGGAGCACGGGGAAAGCGTCAGTTCCGTAAAGTATGTCCTTGACAACTTTGTTGAGCTCAAAATCGGCTTCTTTATCACTTTCATGGCAACCGTAGATCATCAAGTACTTCGATCGTTTCTTCTCTTCATTTACAGTCCTTACGGCTTGTTTGATAGAGTTTTCTGTTAAAGGTTTCCCGCTAGGACGCTGAGCAGTGTTTTTCTTGACAACATCCGTCCAACTTTTCATTTCTGATTTAACTGTCTCCTGAACTGAATTCATCTGTCCTTGTTGAGTTTCAATAATTAGTTTCTGATCCGCTATTTTCTCCGATTTCATGACATCAATTTTCCCAGCAGCACTTTTACAAAGTTCAATATTCTTCTCCGCCAATTTCATTAAGCTGCCGATGATTTTGACGAGTGGATTTTTGTTAAGTTTCATTAAAGCGGTCTCAGTAAAGTCAGATCTACATGAAACATTGGCAACCTTGAATATTTTCTGAAATTCTGATGTCATCTCATGGTCCATCGCGTTGAGCCGGTCCACTGAAAAATCCATGCTACACAGTCGGCGCTGTTGAAAGTCGACGTGGCGAGTAACACTTTCACTGATAACGATCACTGATAAGCGAGCTAAAAAACAGTGCAAATACAAATTGGTTTACTGCGAACTGAATTGGTTTACTGCGAACTGAATTGGTTTACTGTATGATCATTCTCTTCTAAATGGTCCCTAGAACAAATCCTGAAAGTTTCAGGGTGATTGCTCAAAAAATGTGGGAGAAGATAGATTTTTAGACTCGATTTTCAGAATTTGCGATTGAAAATCGCTCGCGCAATACAATTACACATAAGCGTTGACCTTAGACCGGCGATAATTTCGGCTAGGAACAATATTTTTCCATGGGACCAAAAGCAGCTGATAGATATCACTCCCCTCTATCAGAAACAACTATAAAGTCGATTTCGAGAGAATTTTGATGAAGACCCCCCGGCCCCCTTAAAGGGTTTTTAGTCAAACTCTAATTTGCCGAGCCACGATATACCGGGCGCTTCTAGATATCCTGAAATGGTAATTTTCATGTATTTTTTAGGGTATCTAGTATAAATAAACCAAAACGTCACTTTAGCGGAATAGTTTCCTTTACCCGAACGGCGAACAGGTATCCGTAATTTTTCCTCAACTTTTTGTCTAATAGGAATCGATGACCAACGACCACAGATTGGGTTATCATTATTTTCGGAGAGCCTTATTTTCTATTCTATCTAGATTACAGCATTAACTTGAAACAATGCCCAGTTCCATTTTGCTCGCCAGTCATAGAAAAAGATAATGTTCAGATTAGGCCTGGAACATCACGATTCATTCTTTAATGTTCTGTGTCCCTTTATAATATTGTTAGTGGATGTTATAATACTCTGAAATCAGCAGAAGTAACGTGTCATAATCTTATCTTTTGTAGTCAATTATTTAATTTGAATGATCCAACGACCTTTGACAAATAATTATATCATTTCAATTTCTGCTTACTCAATATTCAATGTCTATGCAGCAATATCTTGTACCAATAAAAACACCCGGATAACTAAAGGATTTCTCAAGTAATAAAATATTAGTAAAACAGAAATGACATATCATACAAATGTAAATAAGTAAATAGGAAGTTCTCGTGAAGAATATTCTCAAAGTTCACACAAGTCACAATGTGCCTACAAGAGAGTGTAGAGGGAGGCGATGAGGGGGAGGAGAAGGGCGGCGAGGGCGGTGGCGGAGGAGGCCTTGGTGCAATCTGCTGTGTCGCACTCAGCACACAGCTCATTCTTTTTATCTTCAGCTGTGCAGGGTCCACATCCCGCCATCTTAACCTTGTACGCGTCAGTAGCTTTAGTTCCGGGCCTGTCAAAGTGTCAAGTTAGTGTTAGAGTTGAGCTGATTCAACTTGAGCGGATACTGTTTTGACATATTAACACACAGGCAAATTTAATTTTGGGTGTCATTTAAGCAATTAATCATGGATAAATATAAAGTATTAATTAAGAATAAATATGATAAGATCGATATTTAAGAAGGGTACGTACATGTTGCACATGATCTTGGTAGCCTTGAGTCGTTTGCAAACAGTGGAATCCGCTGCGGCGTTGAACTTCTTGTCAGTGGCACTGTACGCGTAGTTCTTACATTTGAAGTCGTCAGCGGTCTCCTTCACCGTGTTGCAAGCCTCGGCTGCCCCAGTGCAGGACTCACACGTGGCTTCAGTGTTGGCAGCACATGCTCCACACTTGTACTCGACCACTGCACTCATCCCTGTGTATTCGACGAACTTGGGCCTGCGGGTCATCTACGTTTATAATACTTAATACATATGTGATCCCGATAATTTGATATGGTGCCAGTGTATAATACCTGTCTTAGAAAGTAGTGTATACCAGGTATGGTGTATACCTGTCTGAGAGAGTCTGATTAATTCAGGAAAATAAGTGGGATTTAGGGCCACCTCCAGACCATGTTAGGATATACTTCAGTCAGAAAGCGTTTAGAAACACAACTAGAAAATTGTGTCAGAAATGTTGCGTGAAGTATTGAATGACTTACTGGCTGCAGTCGGATGCGGCTTCACTCTCGCCCGCGCAATCTGTTCCAGCTGCCGTTCCGTCGGTACCCTGCACGCATTTGATCGCGGCTTCACTTCGGTAAACTGCATAATCATTTGTTTGATATGGAGAATTATAGAAATGTATCGATTGCTTATATAATATAGTAGAACCTCTATAATATGCTGGCAGGGAAAACGAACGGTGTAGAAATCTTAGTATTTTCTCAGTTAAAATTAAATATATCACTCAATGTAAGTTCAAATGGTTACTAACAAAATACAGGAAAAACCCTGATTTACCGTGCAGTTTGGGGAAAGAAAAAGTATGGTAATTAATAAATGGGGGTTTTGCTGTAGTTTAAAATAGAATTAAGCTTAAAATGCAAATTACCTGCCACCAGGAGGAGGAGAGCGAACATCTTCATCTTAGCTAAACAGATGTAAATTAGTTTAACTTTATGTAAGTAACTAATTTGTGTAATTATTAAGTTGGTAACTGTAACTAATGTAAGGAACTCATAAATTAATGATGCAGTAACGAAGTAAATAATCGGGGTTCTATATTGTCTCAGAATAGACTGCTACTGTAAAACCATTAATTTCCGCGGTGAATTTAGATTTGCGATTTTTAAAGGACCCAAAAATCCGTGAAAATGCTGCGAAAGTATCTGGTTAAGTTTTACAGTATGATAAGAATAAGATGTTAATCGTATACAGATAAGCTAGCTAAAGCTAAAATGTTGAGAAAGAAACTGTCTGCTGTAGAAGTGGCAGGGAGTGACATAAAAAGGCAGGCGTAAAACACCGCGTTGCAGCGTGACCCCCTGTCACGTGTTATGCACGTGCAAATCACGTGGCGCGCACTGTGCGACTAAGTACCGCCACGTGCAGCGAGAGAGAAACTGATAGTACGGACATGAGCTCAAAGCAACAGATCGATAATACTATAATGGAGCACCTCTAACTTGTTCTACGAAAGCGATATTTTCCGTGAGTAAGTCACGTGGAGCGTAATGCTGCGATAAACGGTCACGTGGTGCATTTGTGTCCGATTACTAAACTTTAAGTTTCACGCAGAAAGTGAAAGTAAGTTCACTTGCTCTATGTCTAACAATTATTGTACAAGTTCTGGCTATTCTCGGAGATTACGCTCCATAAAGAATATTTAAGAATAAAGCAGTGAAACGTAGGAATATATCAACTCCCCAACATCTCCCAAGATTCTCCCCGACATGAGGGAAAACAAAAAGACGTATCTTTCCCCAGTTGGGCTGCGGAACATTATGCGCAAATATTGTCTCTGAATATAAATATCATCTGAGTAGAAATGTGAGTTCAGTGCAAAACAAACTGAATTTTTAGAGCGTCTGAAACAAACTGTTCTGAAGAAGTGAGCTCACTGGTTGCCTGTTGAAATATCATCTGTCAGAAAGAAGATGATCGTAATAAAACTGATAATTGCCTATTCTTTGTATGTTACTGGTACAATCTTTAAAATGTGTCACAAAAAATGCCAGTAGGGTTGTTAAGGGCTAGCAATTCTCGATCTCTGTAAGATTTGAAAGAACTTTTCAGATACTGTATTCTGTAAGTATCACATGCAGGTCCTTACTTTTAATACTTTGTATAATTTAAATAGAATCTAGACGTTTCTATGGTAATTATACTCGTTTCACTTTCCTCTAGAGCTACGAATAATGGAGCTGTAAATATCTTCCCGCCCCATCTTATATTCAGTTTCATCTCTTGTTGTCATGGTGACCTGCGTATCAAAGCCTGAGAACTCTTTGTATTATTTTCAGCACGCCTCCGCAGTTTTTCTCTATTTGTCAGCTGTGATTCAAGCACGAGACAAAGTCTGTTTTAAAAGCACGTGTTCAACTTACTGTTAATAGAGAAAGTGAAGTGAAAGTTACTTTACAGTGCGTGGCGACAGTTGCGGTTAGGTTGCTAACAATAACTTTGCACTTCATCCGGTCTGACATGTCCATTATAATCCGCAGTTATAGCATTATCTGTAGTTTAATCATACCAGTCCACATTTTTATTATATAACCAGGAAATGTCCCTTCTCAGCGCGGGAACATGACTCAGTTACAAACGGAAATACCCGCAAAGTTATTATCCTTCAAGTTTCACATTATAATGTTATAATTTTACAATATGTGAGATTCATATTGGATAGGAAATAATTTGTCTTGTGGGCTGCTAAAGCTATATAACGTGTCCGTGTGCAGGTGTAGAAGTGGTTTCCCTTACAGAGAGTCATTATCTTACGTTTGTAGATCTCTTTCTCTTTCTTTTACGTCAGCAGCCTGCATGCGTGGGGGAGTTTATCTGCTCATTGTATAAACTAGAGAGTAACAAGTGGGACTAATAACTGTATGCTCACAATGACAATGAAACCAAGCAACCCTCTTCTGTATAAAATTAGTCTCTTTCTGTACGATTATCAGTGTTACCTAGCAGCTAACCGTTTAGGGGACCACCTTCTTGTAGGTACCATTATTTCGCTATTCTAAAGAAACTGAGCATTGTCAGAGTCTAAAGGGTGATGAAAGAGAGTCTGGTATAATAGGTTACTGGTGGTGGCTCCTGCTCCATTGTGCGCGTCACTCATGCTCTGAATCTCATGAATTTGACTGCTGAGTTGCATCCATTTCTTGCCTACAACACTTTCACTTTCACTTTTACGATTAATGCCCACTTTGTTTACTTCCATTCCTATTCTCCTATCCTTTCACTTTCTCTGAACTCCCGATCATCTGCTGAGTCGCTCCGGTCGACTCAGCAGAATGATCCGAAAATCCGTGATTGAGGGTTAAATGAAGAAGGTCCCTGTCTAGAATATTCTTAGAGTACCCTGCAGTTATGCTTAGTCTAAAACACTTTCTCTTTCATTATAAGTGTCCACATAGGTAGCTTTCACTCTTACTCTTAGTCTCACAAAGTTTTCACTTTCACTTTCACTCCAAATACGGACAGATTCTAAGCTCTAAAACAGGATAATCTTCTTGAGCCGGATAAAGCACACAAATATGAGCGAGTTCATGAATTAAATTAAAATCCCGAACTTCCAGAACAAACAAAACTACCATAAAGAATGTAACTCTCAAATAATCTAAACAATAGCCAAATCTCTGTCCAGAATAATCTAAACAATAACCAGCTCCCTCTCGACAGGTGAACCTCCATTTCTCTGACATGTACCTGAACGTGAGGTCCCCGGAGGAGTGTTTCCACAACGCTCTCTCTATAATACACGCCCTGCGGACCCTGGGGATGGACTACGATATCCATCCTACTGATATAATGCAGCCCAATGCCATTAACATGCTCCTCTTTATTACTCATCTCTACATTACACTTCCTCAGTACAAGTAAGTCGTGGATTTATAATTAATAATTTCATAATTAATTAGGTTTTTGAAAATGGTTTGACGTTTTTATTTGAGTTTTGGTCCTCCGCAAAATTGATGTTATTTAATATCATCGACGACCCAGCCAATTTCCTCTAGAATGAGCGATTACACCTCCTCTAAACTACATAATTTCAGACCTAAAACAACAGTAATGTTTGAAGGAGCGTTACACCAGCCTGTTCTAAAGGAGCTGAAGGTTCAGAACCCTTCCAACAAGACAATCTCCTACTGTGTGACTGTAGTGGGTGAGGACCACGCCTCGTTCTCTGTACAACCTTCTACTCTCAATGTTAGTAACCGTTACCATACACCATTATACACTATACACGATACACCATTGTACAATGTACATTATACATTATACATTATATATACAGCCATCCAACCTTAAGATGTTATAGTTGACCTATACAAATTACAATTTTAACGTTAGAAAAATCCATAATTCATCCCTCTCATACAGCTAAAACTAACTCCTAACATTCTTCAGATAAGTGCTAACTCTCACGCACTGATAAAGGTCCGGTTCAGTTCGAGCTGGCTGCACCCTTGCAACGCTGCCCTCATGTTAGTTTCCAGACGAACTGGGGTAGCGTGTGGCAGCACTCTCGTGTTCAGTCTACAGTCCCTCGTCAACGACATTTTCCCTATCGTAAGTCTGTTGTCATTCTTTTATAGACTAGATCTTGCTTTAGAATCGGTTTTCAAAGACTTAGAGTTTTCTCCATGTACTCTGTACATCAGGTTATATAGTGCAATTTTACTTAAAACAAAATCCCTGGAATTGATTTTACTACATTTTATTTAATAACAACTGCTATTATTTTCTGTGAGTTCATGTTTCACTCACAGCTCTATTCCAGAGTACAGTCCAAGTAGAGAGTGCAGTGTACAAGCCTCTCAAGTTCCCCCTCTCTGTAACCAACCCTCTCGGTAACGGTGGATCCTTCAAGGTAACATTGCTAATTTGGGTTTAGGCTGTATTTAGGAGACATTTCCTGTAAGAGCTCCTCTTTATACCCAAGAAATAATGAATCCTTTGTCAATATTCACGGTTATGAGTTGGTTAAATCATTACTATTTTATTAGATAGCACTGGTGGAGAGTAAGGGTTTAAAGGAAGGACTGAAGAGCAGAAAGAAGCAGCAAAACCCTAACATATCCGACACAACCGTTGGGAGTTTCGACGTGACCAAAGGTAGGAACTTTGTTGTACAACTGATGCGGTTGTACACATCAGTAACTGTCAGATAATCCGCTCGATGAGGGGAATCTGCTGATTTTATTTCATTCGAAAATGTAAAGCACTTACTCCCACACATTTTGTGTATATATAAAACGCGCTAAAAATGAATGATGTTCATTTTAGGAATCGAAATTCGTCTATTTAGCCGATGGAAATTTTACAAAGTATGCATTCTGTCGTCTTCGTCCTCTAGATTTGATTTGGTCTGTCTTATTTTTAAACCGTACCATTCAGCATATCCTCCTTATGCGACATTTGTCTGTTATGCACGTGGCTTGTCGAGTTAAATGATTTGGGGGGTTTAAATCCACAATTTTAAACTTTGAATTCCATGGAAACCATAATAAACACGGGTTAATAACTCCTAACAGCTCTTTCGCCATGAGAACTATAATAAACACCGCCTCCCCCTTCCAGCTGCGGTGCCGACAAGTTCCCCATCATCATTCTGGTGCTCTGAGACCACAGTGGAGCTAGCACCAGGGGGTACTGCTAACCTAGAGCTGGAGTTCCTGCCCCTCTCACCCTGGCCCCAGGAACTGTGCTCTCCTCTTTTCTTGTCCGGGAGTTGGCGAATTCTTACAGGTTTGACTTATTATCTCAATCCTATTGTACTGGATCCTGAAGTAATGTTATGTTAGGGTCAAATCTGGGGCGGGAAATACTGTGGCAGAAAAGCTTACTGAAAATATCACGCATCTAGATAGTTCAACGTACGTATAATGTATATTTCACTTTTATCTGGATACAAAATACGTTTTTGTAAGCAACATCTCACGTCTTCATACACAGAACATAGAAGGGATGGGACTGTATCCTGAACCACTAAACTTGTCTAAAAACAAGGATATCAGACTGAAATCTCCTGTAGACAGAATGAGACAGGATATCCTCGGCTCAGGTCAGCAAAGTTACTCAGTTTAAACTACTTTTGTCTGTTTTACTGTTATTGACCCAACAAATATTGACTATTAGTATTGATATGACATTTTACTTGATTGAGCTCACACTTTCCATGTTATTATAAGTTGCCTGCTAACCCATCACCATGGCCATGGTAACACAGGTAGCAGTAACGTGATAAGGTACCGGTGTGACCCTGAAAAGGAGCTGGAGGGGGTACTGGAGATCCCCGCAGAGAACCCCCAGAAGATGGAGGCTCTCATCGAGACCGCTCAGCACAGGATGAGTGAAACTGAGGTAAGTGTTAAAATAATTGCATTGTGGGATTGTTCTAGAAGTTGTTCTACACTTGAAACTGATAGTAGACTAATTATCATAGAACAGTTGTGTTGCGATGGTTGTTCTCTGTTATGGATAAGTTGATACCTTCGAAAAGATAACTCATATTTTGTGTTGAACAATATTAAGGCGAAGTTTTCAGCTCTGTTAAATCTGATCGCTTATGAGTCAATGCCAATAACTTGCACTCCAGATGAAATTAAGATCCCCCCACGTTTTTTGAACTATTTGGTAGAATTACTTCGAATTTGGTCTGGTAGAATTAGTCTGCGTTTGATTTTAAACCTTTGCTATTCTGAGATAGGCCTAATCAGGGGGCCATAACTTGCTCATGATGTGTAAATCATTTCAGGATTATCACTATTGTGATTAAATTAATGTTATTATCGTTAGTTTTGTGACCTTTTATCCTTTTATATAAATCAGGGCGGCAAAGATATTTCTTGATTCTTCAATTAAAATCGTGTTCTGTCTAAAATGAGGATTAAGACGTTAGAGCCAAATCAATCGGATATTTCTTGGCTATGTTTAAATGTTATGAAAACGAATTACTGCTAGACTTTGGGTAATCGCACAGACGAAATCTAAACAACAACATCAGCATCTGAATGTCATCCTGACCCTTCTTCCCTCAGATAAGAAGACGAAAGTTGACTGGAACGCTGGCCAGTGCCAGTGTAGCCTGTTTGGAGCAGGTAAACAAGGAACCCAACAAGCCCGACGACACCGGCCACTTCAAGGTTCACTGCAACAGCAAACACTTCGTGTTCCCGGAGCGGGTATCATGTGATCCGGGCATTGGAGCTAAACTTCCTTTCACCTTCCAGGTAGATTATCTTGTTTTATCGTAACAATCGGGTATCATATTCTTCACACTCTAGAAATATTGGTTAGCAGAACTGTATTTTCACATGCGCCATATCCAGGTGCTTCTGAGGCAACACACATATTTTGACTCGCTTTGAATTTCATTTGCTTAATAGACCGTCGAGTTGGCCATCTCGTGAATGATAGAGTTAGTATAATGTAAGTGTATAGTATACTGTATAGTATAATGTATATTGTATAAATGTATAATGTATGAACCTCTTTCAGGCGGACGGACAAGGGTTCTACCCAGCCAAGGTAGTTTTAGTAAACAGTGGCGATATCCGAGTGTACGAATTGGAGGTTACTTGTACTCCCAGTACGACTCAGGCAGAGATCCTCTTCAGTGCTCCTACAATGCAGAGCGTTGTACAGGAGATACCAATCGTAAGTGGAAATTCTCAAAGTGAATAGAAAATTCCGAAAATGAAACTTCTTTTTGTGAAAGTGAAACTTTAACAGTTTCTCCTTATCAATGAGTTTAATCCACCTCCTGCCAGATAAACGAAACGCAGCATGATTGGAATTTGTCTGCTGTGATCCAAGGTGAGGCGTATCTCGGACCTCCTACCATGCTCGCCAAATCATCCTCTACCTCACTTTATCCTCTCATGTTCAAACCTCTTTATCAGGGCGAAATTGAGGTTTGTATCTCTTCTTATTTCCTAGTTGTCTGTTATAGCAATTAACAGACACAACCAGTACTTGAGTGCTTCTTGGTTAGTTCTTATTTGATCAGCTTAAAAGTCTTACTTATTTCTCACTATACCCCGAAAGGAGGTGCCCTCACAGTTGATGCTCCGAAACACCAGTAGTTTATTTTTGGTTCGATTAAAAGGGTTGTACTAATTGCAACACAAAACTGTACAATATTTCCACACCACAGGGAGAGTTGACGCTGACGAACGTAGCAAACGGAACAGTTCACAAGTTTAAATTGTCCGGATCAGGACTCAAGCCACTTCCACAGGAGACTGTTACTTTGAGGTGCCATGCCAGACAGAAATCTTCTCATACTGTCTACGTTCATAATCCTTCTGAGAGGAGAAAAACTTTCCAGGTTAGCTTCAATTTATTTTTAAAATTCCTTATTTTAAGACTTAAACATTCATTCAAATACGAATTACAATAATTAATATTTTATCAAGAAATTAAAATTGTTAATGTGATAATTCAGTTATCGATTTTCTTGAATTATCTCGCCCCTTTTGATTCTCAAACACCCCCACAATAGGCGTACACTGATCTGGATTGCATAGTGGGACTACACGAGATCTCGATAGAAGGAGGAATATCAGTTCCTTACGAGATCACAGCTTATCCAATAAAGCAGGGGGTTTACAAAGGCGTTTTCAGCTTCGAGTCAATCAAAGGGTCTGGTAAGTCAAACTCAAATATAAGTTAGCTAATTATAAGGACCCTGCTGAATTTGTAATTCCATCCGTGATTTGTAATTCCATTCGCAGTTCGCACCCGTTCGACTTGGCACAAAATATATCCCTCTGGCTCTGCTTTTCACAATATTTTCCATATTCAAATGGATTGCTGCAGGCACCCAACCAGACAATCCCCTCAGTTAGTGGGAGAGAGAGTACAAGTAGTAACACAACAGAAGCACACAGCGTCTGGTACTCCGTGGAGATATTTGTAGACCCTCCTCCTCCAGAGAAGACTGTTGATCTCTTCTGTGAGGCTAAGAAAGCGCTAACTCTAGAGGTTTGATGTTCTCACTGTCCTGAGTTTTTGATGTTTTCTTATTTTTATAAAGAGTAGTATGTGTGTAGTATGTGTGTAATCGCACTGTACTGGTTACAACTAACATTTGTATCTTGCAGCTGTCTATCTCTAACCCGACTGATAAGGAAGTGATATTTGATGTAGCGTGTGAAGGGGAGGGGGTTTCAGGACCCCCGACTGTCTCCGTGGGCCCCAAGACAGAAGCTTGCTATGAGATCCTTTACAAGCCAACCTTTATTGGAAAATCTGCGGGAAAAGTTGTGTTTGTCAGCGAAGAGCTCGGTAAGTTCGTTTAGTTTTATACAGGATGTCTTTTCAGTCATTACGTACAAAATATGAACTACAAAATATGAACTTCAAACTCCGCAAAGTTATTCATGTTCCTGTTATCAGGAGAGTTCTGGTACGAGGTGAAACTGAACGCAGAGAAACCCCGCCCCGTTTCCCTGCCACAGATGTGCGCTGAACTGGGTAAAACTGAGACTACCCTGATATCAGTGAGGAACGATCTGCCGGACAGCTGTCTGGTTCACATCACTCTTTCTAACACTTCCCACTTTGTGCTGCACAGTCAGGTTAGTTCAGGATTATTTTGAAGATACGTCGCCAAATACCCTTTATTTCTGGCCCTGCTTATTATCTCAATTATTATCTCAATTCACGATATTACAACCAGATATTATTTCAGAGGAAAGTATCAGTCCCAGGAAATGGTAAAGTAGACCTGGAAGTAACCTTTATACCTTCGTCTCTTGGTAGCAGTGACAAACATACTTGTCACGTTGAGTTCTCCAGCCCTCAGGTTTTTATGTGACATTTATCAATTTTATATTTTCTTAGGTGTTTGGATAAATTAAATTCAAATTATGATAAAACGTGAATCGTGATTATTTCCTGGAGAAATCCCAGTTCACCGATCTGTAATCCTCCAAATTCCTCCTCCAAAAATCTTGGTCTCTCTCCTGGTCGATTTTCATATCCTATATTTTGTTCTACCTTAAAGCACAGTTAAAGAACAATATATTTCAGTTAGGAGAATGGTCGTACACCTTGCAAGGACAGGGTATAAGACCCACAGTGATGGATCCTGTGAATATCGCCTGCTCTCTAGGACAAGTCACCCAGACTCTCCTACCCTTCAAGAACCCTCTAGATCATCCTATAACTGTGTCATGTAGACTTCTGGAGAGGAATAAGATAGAACACAAAAGTACGTTTTATGGTTAATTCATGTTTGGATAACTTTTAGATTCATCAATATAGTTTGCAATGCTGACATATAAGATAAATTCTTATAAGGTATTGCCTAAAATACCCCAAATTTAGTTCTCTGACTTAGTTCAAGTTACTTCAAGAAGTTAAGTTCAATTAACCAAGTAACCCATCACTCACTGTATGAACTAAGTTACACTAAACTAACCAGCTAACCCGTTCAGTTGCCCAACCATATGAACTAAGTTACACTAAACTAACCAGCTTAGAACCCGTTTAGTTGCCCCACCATATGAACTAAGTTACGCTAAACTAACCAGCTTAGAACCTGTTTAGTTGCCCCACCATATGAACTAAGTTACACTAAACTAACCAGCTAACCCGTTTAGTTGCCCCACCATATCAACTAAGTTACACTAAACTAACCAGCTTAGAACCCGTTTAGTTGCCCCACCATATGAACTAAGTTACACTAAACTAACCAGCTAACCCGTTTAGTTGCCCCATCGGATGAACTAAGTTACACTAAACTAACCAGCTAACCCGTTTAGTTGCCCCATCAGATGAACTGTTCGAGCTCCTAGTGAATGAGGAGCTGATGACGGTGCCAGAGCGGGGTGTCCTGGAATTACCATTCACCTTCAGACCTTTGGACATGGTTCAGGCTTCTGCGTATATTGTAGTGGAGGTAGTTGAGGAAGGATCCAAAGTGGACGGTGTTAAATGGCAATTCCCTGTAAAGGGTAAATAGTCTTCTTACTGGTTCTGAATTTTAGTTTCTGCTCTCTAGAATCTACAAAATATCATGTTCAATTGTTTTACTCGTATCACATATTTGTCTTGACTTGGCGGGCCTTTTTTGCAGGAACGCCAGTTTTCAATGTTAGTAAAGGTTACCAGTTACCGGTAATAAGTTGCAAGTCAAAAGAACGGAAGGAGTGCTTCATGGAAATAATTCTGGATACGAACTCAGTGAAACCTACACAGAACGTGAAATACACTGAGGCAGCCAGTAAGTGTTTGGCATCTGGGTAATTTTTCTTAGTTTAACATAATTTGTAGATCTGGGAGACATCAAGATATTCTGTACTAAAAATGTTTGGAAAACAACTTTTTATAAAACAGTTAAAACTTACAATAATGCTCCCTAAACTTTAGTAAGCGATAGACCGAGTGAGCTAAAAGAAGGATGGAAGAAGAAGGAATCCGAACAAGAGTTCACTTTCTCAGTAGACGAGACAAATCTGCTTTCTTTACAACACTGTTCTTCTTCTCACATATCTCCTCCTGGCCTCAGTCTCATTACCTTTACTCTAGTCTTCGCTCCCGGCAAACCCATCAAGTAAAGAATTCTTATGTTCTTATTTCAGTTACTTCAGATTAGATTTTATATAAATATCGTAGTCTAAAACAACGAATTAAATCAGCTTGACTTTATCAATGACTCAGCTTAGCCGATTAATACTGAAAACTAACAATTATCTCCCTACCAGGAAGACAGTAAAGTTAACAGTGGACAGTAAAAATGGAGGTCGGTGGATCTACCCGTTCACAATCCACTCTACCTCAGCCGAACCTGACGACAGTATCGTGATTAGAGCTTCAGGTCTGCACAAGGACTCTGTCGTGGGCATCAGACTCAACAGCCTTGATAGGTATGAGGGTTTTAAACTTGGTCAGGATATTTTTTTCCCTGCTCTTGCCGAAGGCAAAAAGATCGTAGGGAATAAGTAATCGGGTTTGGATATATGAGCTATCCCGATGGACCTGCGGTGACGACAAAAGTCTGCTCCTTCGCAATATAGACCACTCCCCTATAATTATGAGTATAGGAAGCGTCTGTTATGCTGCGCGCGACGCTCGGCATGTGTTAGTTAATTGCAGTATCCAACGCGAATTTCAATTGTCAAACGATGCCGTTCAAATTAAATTAGCCCAAAATTTGTGCGCGGCGTACTAAATATTCTATATAGTACATGCAATCCTGCACGCGCGCAATGACAAATTACGATGAAAATATTGCAACTTTGTAACAACAAAATAATCCAATATCTAATTTTTTTTCCCTACTCTTGCCGAAGGCAAAAAGATCGTAGGGAATAAGTAATCGGGTTTGGATATATGAGGTGGCCCGATGGACCTGCGATGATGACAAAAGTCTGCTCCTTCGAAATATAGACCACTCCCCTATAATTAAGTGTATAGGAAGCGTCTGTTATGCTGCGCTCGACGCTAGCCATGTGTTAATTAATTACAGTGAAATTCCTCCTTCGCAAAGTTATTTTCCGCTATTTTCTGGATTTATTTATTGTTGATGCGCGGCGCTGCATTGGTCAAATAAATCGTCAATTTATACCATGCACGAATCACACTCATTTATAAAAAACATAGTATGTAAATATGATGCACTTTTTTCCAGTCACACTTTTCACTCAAAAGAATTAATGGTACAAGTACATCGTAGGGAAAATTGATCGTGCGTGGTTTCACCGCGGCGAAATTCTTGTTTTATTTATTTTGTTGTTATGATTATGTTTTAATTGAGATTTAGAATAATTCCAATATTTTTAAAACACTATAAACCACCCAAACTAACTCCAACTTTGACCCCCAGTTCCAGTATCTCGTACGAAGCATATCTAGATAAGGGATCAGATCCTGATTTCAGGGTCTATCCTCCGACAGGACAGCTTCTGCCTCTGGGAACTGAGGGAACTCTTATTTGTGTCGCTTATAAACCCACCCTTTACGGAAAAACTCACAACGCCAAACTTATTGTTCAGGTGGGGAACGGAAGCATTATTAAAACAGCAACTTTCTTAATTATTACATTGTTATGTAGTCGCTTTACTTTAGTCCTCGCGCCGGAGTAAATTCAAACTCACCATTTTAACTTCCAACATAGCTTTTATCTTGTCTGTTATGCCTCTCCATTTGTTTCGACGCGGCACTAATTCAAACTGTAATACAGTAGATAGTGATACTGAAAATTATGAGCGGTAATAATTTCAGACTCCGACAAACCAGTGGTCGTACGTGATCCAGGGACAAAGTCCGGCTTTTAGTGTGCCAGTTGGAGTGACCACCACCCCTAGCAGGCTACCAAAGCCCTCTCCAGGTGTCAAGAAGAACTTTATCAGACAAAATATGCGGGTCCTTGCTCAGAATACTCCGTGAACAATGTTGTGAACAATGTTGTGAACAATGTGCCTTCGGGCTGAGAGGAGCGTGTTTTTAGACTTTTCGTACAGACACTGATATTGAGATGATTATTCAGAGTAAAAAGAGTTCAAAATTATATGTAAATACATTTTGTAACATAGATTGTAAGTGTCATTAATGTGTGGATATTTTCTGAAATTTTCTGTAGTTTCTCGTTTATTTTATGAGATCAGTTATGGGTTACTGTATGAACAATGAAAGACAGTAAAAATGATAGTATCTACCATTCTCACCAACTTATTGTTATGTTGATATTAAAGACCATCTTAATTTGAGTTTATCATTTGTTTACAGAAAAGTAGTCCTATGTAATACTGTACCCTTTCTAATGTTTAAACCACACCAAAATTTCTGAAAATGTCTAAATTATTCCAATTTATGTTTCTCCTTGGGAGGGGAGGCTTTGATGATACTCTGGCGGCATTTCAAGCGCTTAATCATTTTACACTAGGTCCGTAAATGAAAAGACCCGATTTCCGTTTCGTTTTATTGAAATTGGAATATGAAACATACTAACTGATAACAGAATATAATATCAATAAGAAATAATCATACACAAATCAGAGTCCATACTTAACCCTAAAACTGCCAAACATTAGTTCATAGTGTTGAGCCGTATAGTACATACATATTAAATTACACTGAATCGAGCTTACACAGTGTAATTTCCTCCAGTCTGCGCCGCGCGCCTATATAAACGTACGTTACGCGGCGCAGACTGGAGGAAATTACACTGTGTAAGCTCGATTCAGTGTAATTTAATATGTATGTATGTACTACGGCTTTAAGGCCACAGGGCCGGGGGGTCCGAGGCCACAACTTTTTTCCCCAGTTGGCAGATTGCTCTAACCAGAGCCCTCTCACTTGCAGTAGCGCGCGTCACGCAGTACGCGTATACACATGGCTATGTGAAGTTGGCAGACCACGTGTACGTACTACCTGACGCTCGCATGCACTAACCTTAGCCCACGAAGGACTATCTCGATCATAGTGCAAAGAAACTGCTGCTCACTGCTGCTTGACCATTGTTAATGATCTGGCCCGAGAAGAAAGCGGTGCGCGCTACTTCGAAGAAATTTAGACGAGTAACATCCCTCAAACTGCTGCTCACTGCTGCTGTCGCGCGCACGCCCATAGCAGCAGTGAGCTTCATATCACCTAACCATGTGCTTTCGCGCCGCTGCGGGCGCGCTTGTTTCAGCGTGCGCTACTGCAAGCGCAAGGGCTTTGGATAGAGCAAGCAGTGAGTTAATTGACGATGTCAATTCATGGCAGCTCGGCGCGGCACAGTAGCGCATCTCGCCGATCTAGCCAGCTGTGAGAAGCCTTATTGAGTGCGCGGCGCGGCACAGTAACGCATCGCGCTACAAGCAGTGAGCAGCAGTTAGTAGAGCTCGAAAAATTGAGGTTAACAATTGCTTATTTAATCAGTTAACCTCACAAATAACTGCGGTTCTTATTTATAACATTTTGTTGCTCTCATCTTAAGGGGTCGTTCACATATTAATTCACATTATATTACGTAATCAGCTGAGTAGAGGGGAGTTTCCGAATGATTACGCTAGTGTAATTTTGATACGTAATAGTCATGTGTAAAACTAATTTCGGAGGGGGGTAAAAATGTTCCTTGTAGCGCGATGCATTACTGTGCCAATGAGGCTTCTCACATCGTTAGATCGGCGAAATGCGCTACTGTGCCGCGCCGAGCTGCGATGAATTTACATCGTTAATTAATACGCGTAGACTTATGGCTAGGTTCGAACGCGCGTACCGTCACGCAGTACGCCTAGACTCATGGCTAGGTAAACTCATTGTTAACCTCATACCTCACTCCTCAGCTTATATAATAGGAGCAAAATATCAAAAATCGCGATCGCATCGCCAGCTCATATTTAATGTTTCTGTTGAACATGCAAAACCTAGTTAACAATTAAAATTAACATTTTTGCCAAGTTACAAGGACCCATTATGTAGACGTTGTAAAATTATTGAATATAGATTTCTGCCAAAACCTTATTTAAAATTTTCATTTACAATCAAATTACATGTAAACCTTAACGGATGTTATTCTTCGAAGTCTAGTACTAGTAGCATGATGAGCAAGCGCTGCATTTATTTTGTATTTTAGGTGATCGAAGAATACTTGATAGACGTTATTGTTATTGTTCAAAAATAATTCAAAAATTAGAAATGATTTGTGGTTGCGAGAAGATGCGCAGCGCGGCCCAGTAGTGGCAGTGCATTGCACTACAATTAAACCTAAAGCATCCATTTTATATATTTTTGGTCCGGTCAGAGGTTGTATCACGTTGCGACCCCCACGGTCGTTTCACTATAGTGACAATACAGGGGGAGCCGCGCACTTCGTGCGCGGCGGGTCATACTGCATACAACGTATGACAAGTCAGAGGCTAGAGGTCAGCCTCGTCAGGTATTATTAAATCTAACCTTAAAAAGCACTTGCTATCCCTCCAAAATCGAGATGACCTAATACATGGTAACTACTTTATATTATACCTCAAATTCTAAATCTGTTAATTGACGATGTCAATTCATCTCAGCTCGGCGCGGCACAGTAGCGCATCTCGCTGTGATAAGCCTCATTGAGTGCGCGGCGCGGCACAGTAACGCGCATCGCGCTACAATAAATCCGGTACGGCTAGCTCTGCACACATGATATCTCTCTATGCCATGAAACATGGCCATTGGCCTGGCTAACGAACCTTTTAAACTATGATTAAAACCTAAACCTAAACTAAAACTAAACTGGGCTCTCCTATGTCACCAAACTAAACCAATAAGTAATTTTAGATTATTATATTTTTTATATTTGTATAACAAGTATATTGACGTAGTGGATGGTTAAGGGGTTTCAAGCACAGGTCACTCTCAAATCCTAAAGATAAGCAGTTAAGTGCACTTGAAACCTTTTCAAACCTCCCCTGATTTATTTATTATTGATATTGTTTGATTGTGACGTAAAAATAAATATTTGTTTTTTTAAATATTTGTTTTATAATTAATGTAAATTCATCGCAGCTCGGCGAGGCCCAGTTGCGCATTTCGCCGCGATATAGCTCGAGAAGCATAATTGAGTGCGCGGCGCGGCCACAGGGGGAGCTGAAACCAGGTTTTCGATCAAACGCTGCCATGTGTAGTCAAACGTCGCCAAAAGTTGCTCTCGTCCAATAAAATCGCTGCATTATGTAAGCCAAGCTCCGCATATGAATATATGTAATTCAATTATGCATACTGATTTGCAAAATGCAGCGATTTCATTGGACGAGAGCAACTGTTGGCGACGTTTGACTACAAATGGCAGCATTTGATCGAAAACCTGGTTTCAGCCCCCCCCCTGTGCGGCCCAATCAGAGGATATACTCTGATTTACGTTATTATTCAAATATAATTCAAAAATTAGCAATGATCGACTTATTAGCCTCAGGTCTGATAATTTTTTTCCTCAATTAGAGAAAACAAATTTTGATTAAACATGTTTAAATTTTTATTGCATGCTTGGAGGCTGTCATTATAAATAAAAACTAAATGTTAAATGACTCGTTAGCCTCAATTTGCCTTCGACTAAATGTTTCAAAAATTTTTTAACTTTTACTAAAAATACTTTGTTTTACTTTTACTAAAAATTCTTTGTTTTACTATTAATCGAAACTCAATTAGTTTAACTATAGATATGTAAAATATCATAATATGCCTATCTTACAATTTCTTGTAGCGCGATGCACTACTGGGTCGCGCACGCATCAAATAATGCTTCTCGCTTCGGTAGATCGGCGAGATGCACCACTGTGCCTCACCGAGCTGCGAAGGATTGACATCGTGAATCAAACAATTTCTTCCTGTGACAATCTTCTAAAGTTAAATTGGGAAAAACGTGGTCCATCTCGTGCGAACTTTCCTAATGACCAGGGTCAATATTAATAATCCTCTGTCTTTAATGTCAGAAACGTGATCGAGGGTTTAAATTAGGAATAGTCCTGCTTAAAGATAAATAATCTTCGTATGATACTTCGTTGGTACATCTGTATAGTAATGTACTGTATATACAATAATACATTATTGTAATATTACTAATGTGACGGTTGAATAATGTTTTTGTAAAGTATCTCTACTCTTGACTCTGTATACCTTACGAGACATATTTATGTTCGACATAATTCCAGTGACCTATATGATTCGGGAACGAAAATATGGGAAATTAAATCATGGTATTTGGGGATTTTTTTCCATCTCCTTATTTTACAAAAATGAAACCCAATATTTGAAAAAGTTAAATGCACAAATCTTCTCCGATCAGCTGTTTCAACTTTAATCTTGTAAACGATTTCTACATAGCCTTTGAAAGTTAGCCTCAACTTAACTTATAATGCTCTAGAGGGTATAGGAGACCGACAGTGTTTGTTATCTTCCACTAATCGCAAAATACGTGAAGAATAATTTGGGGAAAATAATGATGGTGACCTAAATTTTGGTAGTCCGAAAATATGGTGTTTTTTTTCGAAAAACCACAGACTTTCGTACCATTTAAATATGTCTCGTAGGGTTGTAGGAACAGTCTTCGGGAGTTGCTGTACTACACCACCATTCACATACTTAATTTTATCAAGAATGTAAACTTAATATCTCTGCTTTGGCTAATATGATAGAGTGATGGAACCAAAGTCTATAAAAATCAGACTTGCAAAATCTTCAGTTAGAATGATTTGCCCCAAGAACATCCACATTCATGTCTAAAAGTTTTGATTTGAATTTACATTTCACTTGTTAGCTGCTAGCATATTATTCCAGGCACCCACAGTTAGAAATATATCATTTAAACTAGACTAACTATTGTGGGACAATTAAAGCCTATGTAATTTTTTGAAGGATTTACATGCTCCTCTAAAATGCCCAAAGGAAAGCCCAAGACTCCCACTAATCCAGCACCAAGTAATACTGGTGCTTGGGAAGCCAGTCTAGCATCCACTCTTATCAACAATGTGAGTTGATGATGTTTATATTTTAGTAGTATAGTGTATGTTTCTATTCTATCTTATTTAATTTTTATTTCAAGTTTTGTAACAATATTTATTATGACGTGTGATGATGTTTGTGTCATTATTATTTGATTTGATTTTAATTTCATCATACAGATTGAAATTTTAACTCAATGACTAGATTAGGTGATAGATCATTATCACCCTTACAGTTGTATTATTATAACTTGGAATTGTATAAAGAAATATTAAATTTAGTATTGTAACTATATAACATTTTTCAGGACGAACTTAAGACGAGTGTTTATCTCATATCGCCTGACAAGGTTGAAGACAAACTACAATTACAAATCCTGGGATCAGCTGTAGAGACAAATGTTCGACAGAGATTTGTGTATATTGAGAAGGACAGTCTTGTTGCGCAGGTATTTATGTTAGAATACCTTTGTTGTACTGTAGAATCCATGTTTTTTTAATTTGTTTTTTTAAATGCATAAGAAATGTTTGCAAGATTAGAAAATATTTCAGGGAAAAGAGCATGGCAAAGGTAAAGATAGTGGATCAAAAACATCTTTCCCAGAAATATTTGCCATGCTTAAATCGGCAGATGAGCTCCTGCCTTCAGCAGTCTTGGCAAAGTTGCTTAAAGTAAAAATTTTGGAGTACAGAGACGAAGAACTGAACAGAAGAGAGGAACTTCAGCAGGTACACTGAATATTATAATCATCCTACTTTCTGTGTTTTGAAGCAAATAATGTGTTGACTTTATTTCCTCATCAAGTTATCTCAACTAACTCCCAGGCAGAGCTTCAAAAAACGAAAAAGGCTAAGGGGGTTAAAGGGAAGGCCAAGGTATTCATCATGCAATGTGCATGGGCTTAAATGAAGAGTTTTTAACGACTCCAATATGGTTATTGCAGTTAAACTTGTGCTGGAATGAATCGTTAGAAGTGTTTATTAGTCAACACATTTGATTTAATTGGATAATTCGTCTTAAGGAGCTGTTATCACATTACTTAGTGTCAAAATGTACCCTAGCATCAATTTTTTTATTGAAATCTTTCAATTATTATCATCAGAATTTATTACAATATCAATGTTGTATAGAATTTCTAAAAATGGACTAGAGAAACCAAAAAATGCCTTGACAAGTGTACAGCGATGATAACAATCAGGGGACACCAATACACCCAAATAACCAAACAAAAGGCCTCGAGAGACCTGATGAAAAGTCGAGCAATTACATTGGGCCCCAAGTGCAGAAGGAGAAAAATGGGCAAATAATATGAGCTGTGAACTTAGGAGGCATTTCTAGGTTTTTAAGAATAATTGCCACAACCCAAAAATTCTCAATAACAATTGGCTGATTTGTAATATTTCCAATGGAATGAAGTTTTAAGGGGGCCGGGGGGGTCTTCATCAAAATTATCTCGGAATTGACTTTATAGTTGTTTCTGGTAGAGGGGAGTGATATCTACCAGCTGCTTTTGGTCCCATGGAAAAATATTGTTCCTAGCCGAAATTATCGCCGGTCTAAGGTCAGCGCTTATGTGTAATTGTATTGCGCGAGCGATTTTCAATCGCAAATTCTGAAAATCGAGTCTAAAAATCTATCTTCTCCTACATTTTTTGAGCAATCACCCTGAAACTTTCAGGATATGTTCTAGAGACCATTTAGAAGATTTGATCGAGCCAAAATTTTGAGATAGGCCTTTAAAAATTTTTTATTCAATTTTGAAAATCTTGGACCTCGTTTTTTTACGATTTTTTCAGGTCCAAGATTTTCAAAATTGAATAAAAAATGTTTAAAGGCCTATCTCAAAATTTTGGCTCGATCAAATCTTCTAAATGGTCCTTAGAACATATCCTGAAAGTTTCAGGGTGATTGCTCAAAAAATGTAGGAGAAGATAGATTTTTAGACTCGATTTTCAGAATTTGTGATTGAAAATCGCTCGCGCAATACAAATACACATAAGCGCTGACCTTAGACCGGCAATAATTTCGGCTAGGAACAATATTTTTCCATGAGACCAAAAGCAGCTGGTAGATATCACTCCCTTCTACCAGAAACAACTATAAAGTCAATTTCGAGAGAATTTTGATGAAGACCCCCCCGGCCCCCTTAACTCATTTATACCGTGGACAAAGTTGGACTTATCAGTTCAGGATTATTGGCGGTTACAGCGACGTTTTGCTTTTACAACAAAGAATGTTCATAATTCATGCTGCTTGTTAATGCAGTGCATATCTATTTTTCTATTTTCGTTTCTTTACTACTGTTGCATGCTTATTAAATTTAAAAACCAATTCATTTGCAAATATATCACTTGATAAAGCTGTTATGCTGAGCTATATCCACTGCATCACTGACATTAAACTTGCATGATATTATATAAGATAATAAAGTTGATCACGTGTACAAAATAAAACGATAAGAAGGTATCTAGGGTTAATCCTAGCAGTATTTTAGGTATTTTATATGTGCATGAGGGCAAGTTAAGACAATGGTATTACAGTTTCTCACTGTAGTATGTTGTCGTTCTGTTCTAAAAACGTTGCTTCATAACCATGTAAATTGTAACATTTCCAAAATGTAGACAAGCTGTCATAGCGACTTTAAATTACTTATTATCATTCAGGGTAAAACGGGTAATGCAAGTCGGTCCCCAACCAAGTCTGTCTCTCCCGACAAAGGGGGTAAGAAAGATGCAAAGAAAGGAGGTAAAAAGTCCCCTGTCAAAAAAGAAGGTGGAACTAACATCGATCCTGAGGCAGAAGTCGCAAGAGGGAAGTGTCCTTTGAAAAAAAGGGGAGAGGAGAAAGAAGAACCTGCCAAAATCAGTGAGTTTGAGCGGCTTATTTTTTGGTGATTCATGTTACACTCCTTGAGTGATGCTAACTACATTTTCTCAATTGCTCGTCTCGATTTTGGCTTTTTAAAAAACAAAAATACATCGAATTATACGTTTTCTGATAGTTCACTATTTTACTCTCTCAGACGATTATCCAGAATTTAGTCCTGACCTTTTTGTACTTTGTGTTGGGTTTGAGCAAGCTGATTTCATGGCAGAGTGCCACAAAGCTAACCTTCCAATCACCTCCCTTCTCAAATCATCTTCTCTGACATACTCGTCTGACTTCTCTTGGATGGAACACATCTCATCTTTTAATATGGGATCGAAGGTAGTCTTTAAGCATGCTCCATAAAATGAACAGAATTTTACTTCTAAAATCGCATGATTAAATTTATCTATATAATCAATAGTGATTATAACTATAGTATGTTATACAATAAATGCATCAGTTCAGCATGTTGAAAATTGTGTTTAACAATAAATAACGTGATTGTACTAACTTACCCGGGAGACTCATGCTAATACCATAGTTTCGTCGTGTCCAGGTGGTGTTACCAGACGATAATGAAGGTCCAGAAGTTGAGGCGCGGGTAGATGCTCACCAGGAACTGATTGATAAGTTCTGGGAAGACATTGCTGAACAAGCTACCGAGGTCCCCCTGCCAGCTCATTTGGTGGATGTTGGGTTCGAAAAGATGTCCCTACCTAAATTGGAAGTGGATGCTGAAATTAAGAAAGACAACGAGAGAATGGTGAATTTACTGATTATCTTATCTTATCTTATCTTATCTTATCTTATCTTATCTTATCTTATCTTATCTTATCTTATCTTATCTTATCTTATCTTATCTTATCTTATCTTATCTTATCTTATCTTATCTTATCTTATCTTATCTTATCTTATCTTATCTTATCTTATCTTATCTTATCTTATCTTATCTTATCTTAACTTATCTTATCTTATCTTATCTTATCTTATCTTATCTTATCTTATCTTATCTTATCTTATCTTATCTTATATTATCTTATCTTATCTTATCTTATCTTATCTTATCTTATCTTATCTTATCCTATCTTATCTTATCTTATCTTATCTTATCTTATCTTATCTTATCTTATCTTATCTTATCTTATCTTATCTTATCTTATCTTATCTTATCTTATCTTATCTTATCTTAACTTATCTTATCTTATCTTATCTTATCTTATCTTATCTTATCTATTATCTTATCTTATCTTATCCTATCTTATCTTATCTTATCTTATCTTATCTTATCTTATCTTATCTTATCTTATCTTATCTTATCTTATCTTATCTTCCTTTTATGTTCATTATCAATTTCCAGAACCACGTTGGTTCATTTATTGATTTGCTGGTTTACACATTGCTTATCTCAGGAGAAGTTATTACTGGCGCTTTATCAACGAGTTGCTAATAAGATCTATTCGATTCAATCCTCCCTATGTCAATTTAAACAGTACTACAAAGGTTTGTTCTTTACGTTTTAAATGCTGTGAGTGACCCTGTAAATACATCTGTACTGTTTCTAAATCCATGTATGACAATAGATGACATGTCTGGTGGCAAGTTTGGAAACTTAAAGATCCTGAAATGCATGGTAAATTAAATTTGTTATTAAATTCAGTTTCACTTTCAACCAGGTATGGACATGGTTGAGGTAGCGGACCTAACTGAACGAACAGAGGATGGTGAACTACTGCACCCCCTAGATATGAGATACTACAACAAGATAATATCTCTACTTCCCTACGAGAGTGTTTCTCACGTGTCTGTCCTTAATTGTATGCTAGAGCAGGTAAATACTAGAGCAAGATTCGCTTTATAGTCTGTATAGTGTATGCTGTATAATTATGCGCGTATTTTGGAACATTTCGTAAGTATTTAAAACTTGGAATCAAGTGAGCCATCTTCAGAAACGTCCTAATACATAATTTTGAAGGTATGTGAAGATCAGCAGCCGAAAAAGGAAGAACTGAAAGAAATTGGAGAGGAATGAGGAGCTGATGACGGTGCCAGAGCGGGGTGTCCTGGAATTACCATTCACCTTCAGACCTTTGGACATGGTTCAGGCTTCTGCGTATATTGTAGTGGAGGTAGTTGAGGAAGGATCCAAAGTGGACGGTGTTAAATGGCAATTCCCTGTAAAGGGTAAATAGTCTTCTTACTGGTTCTGAATTTTAGTTTCTGCTCTCTAGAATCTACAAAATATCATGTTCAATTGTTTTACTCGTATCACATATTTGTCTTGACTTGGCGGGCCTTTTTTGCAGGAACGCCAGTTTTCAATGTTAGTAAAGGTTACCAGTTACCGGTAATAAGTTGCAAGTCAAAAGAACGGAAGGAGTGCTTCATGGAAATAATTCTGGATACGAACTCAGTGAAACCTACACAGAACGTGAAATACACTGAGGCAGCCAGTAAGTGTTTGGCATCTGGGTAATTTTTCTTAGTTTAACATAATTTGTAGATCTGGGAGACATCAAGATATTCTGTACTAAAAATGTTTGGAAAACAACTTTTTATAAAACAGTTAAAACTTACAATAATGCTCCCTAAACTTTAGTAAGCGATAGACCGAGTGAGCTAAAAGAAGGATGGAAGAAGAAGGAATCCGAACAAGAGTTCACTTTCTCAGTAGACGAGACAAATCTGCTTTCTTTACAACACTGTTCTTCTTCTCACATATCTCCTCCTGGCCTCAGTCTCATTACCTTTACTCTAGTCTTCGCTCCCGGCAAACCCATCAAGTAAAGAATTCTTATGTTCTTATTTCAGTTACTTCAGATTAGATTTTATATAAATATCGTAGTCTAAAACAACGAATTAAATCAGCTTGACTTTATCAATGACTCAGCTTAGCCGATTAATACTGAAAACTAACAATTATCTCCCTACCAGGAAGACAGTAAAGTTAACAGTGGACAGTAAAAATGGAGGTCGGTGGATCTACCCGTTCACAATCCACTCTACCTCAGCCGAACCTGACGACAGTATCGTGATTAGAGCTTCAGGTCTGCACAAGGACTCTGTCGTGGGCATCAGACTCAACAGCCTTGATAGGTATGAGGGTTTTAAACTTGGTCAGGATATTTTTTTCCCTGCTCTTGCCGAAGGCAAAAAGATCGTAGGGAATAAGTAATCGGGTTTGGATATATGAGCTATCCCGATGGACCTGCGGTGACGACAAAAGTCTGCTCCTTCGCAATATAGACCACTCCCCTATAATTATGAGTATAGGAAGCGTCTGTTATGCTGCGCGCGACGCTCGGCATGTGTTAGTTAATTGCAGTATCCAACGCGAATTTCAATTGTCAAACGATGCCGTTCAAATTAAATTAGCCCAAAATTTGTGCGCGGCGTACTAAATATTCTATATAGTACATGCAATCCTGCACGCGCGCAATGACAAATTACGATGAAAATATTGCAACTTTGTAACAACAAAATAATCCAATATCTAATTTTTTTTCCCTACTCTTGCCGAAGGCAAAAAGATCGTAGGGAATAAGTAATCGGGTTTGGATATATGAGGTGGCCCGATGGACCTGCGATGATGACAAAAGTCTGCTCCTTCGAAATATAGACCACTCCCCTATAATTAAGTGTATAGGAAGCGTCTGTTATGCTGCGCTCGACGCTAGCCATGTGTTAATTAATTACAGTGAAATTCCTCCTTCGCAAAGTTATTTTCCGCTATTTTCTGGATTTATTTATTGTTGATGCGCGGCGCTGCATTGGTCAAATAAATCGTCAATTTATACCATGCACGAATCACACTCATTTATAAAAAACATAGTATGTAAATATGATGCACTTTTTTCCAGTCACACTTTTCACTCAAAAGAATTAATGGTACAAGTACATCGTAGGGAAAATTGATCGTGCGTGGTTTCACCGCGGCGAAATTCTTGTTTTATTTATTTTGTTGTTATGATTATGTTTTAATTGAGATTTAGAATAATTCCAATATTTTTAAAACACTATAAACCACCCAAACTAACTCCAACTTTGACCCCCAGTTCCAGTATCTCGTACGAAGCATATCTAGATAAGGGATCAGATCCTGATTTCAGGGTCTATCCTCCGACAGGACAGCTTCTGCCTCTGGGAACTGAGGGAACTCTTATTTGTGTCGCTTATAAACCCACCCTTTACGGAAAAACTCACAACGCCAAACTTATTGTTCAGGTGGGGAACGGAAGCATTATTAAAACAGCAACTTTCTTAATTATTACATTGTTATGTAGTCGCTTTACTTTAGTCCTCGCGCCGGAGTAAATTCAAACTCACCATTTTAACTTCCAACATAGCTTTTATCTTGTCTGTTATGCCTCTCCATTTGTTTCGACGCGGCACTAATTCAAACTGTAATACAGTAGATAGTGATACTGAAAATTATGAGCGGTAATAATTTCAGACTCCGACAAACCAGTGGTCGTACGTGATCCAGGGACAAAGTCCGGCTTTTAGTGTGCCAGTTGGAGTGACCACCACCCCTAGCAGGCTACCAAAGCCCTCTCCAGGTGTCAAGAAGAACTTTATCAGACAAAATATGCGGGTCCTTGCTCAGAATACTCCGTGAACAATGTTGTGAACAATGTTGTGAACAATGTGCCTTCGGGCTGAGAGGAGCGTGTTTTTAGACTTTTCGTACAGACACTGATATTGAGATGATTATTCAGAGTAAAAAGAGTTCAAAATTATATGTAAATACATTTTGTAACATAGATTGTAAGTGTCATTAATGTGTGGATATTTTCTGAAATTTTCTGTAGTTTCTCGTTTATTTTATGAGATCAGTTATGGGTTACTGTATGAACAATGAAAGACAGTAAAAATGATAGTATCTACCATTCTCACCAACTTATTGTTATGTTGATATTAAAGACCATCTTAATTTGAGTTTATCATTTGTTTACAGAAAAGTAGTCCTATGTAATACTGTACCCTTTCTAATGTTTAAACCACACCAAAATTTCTGAAAATGTCTAAATTATTCCAATTTATGTTTCTCCTTGGGAGGGGAGGCTTTGATGATACTCTGGCGGCATTTCAAGCGCTTAATCATTTTACACTAGGTCCGTAAATGAAAAGACCCGATTTCCGTTTCGTTTTATTGAAATTGGAATATGAAACATACTAACTGATAACAGAATATAATATCAATAAGAAATAATCATACACAAATCAGAGTCCATACTTAACCCTAAAACTGCCAAACATTAGTTCATAGTGTTGAGCCGTATAGTACATACATATTAAATTACACTGAATCGAGCTTACACAGTGTAATTTCCTCCAGTCTGCGCCGCGCGCCTATATAAACGTACGTTACGCGGCGCAGACTGGAGGAAATTACACTGTGTAAGCTCGATTCAGTGTAATTTAATATGTATGTATGTACTACGGCTTTAAGGCCACAGGGCCGGGGGGTCCGAGGCCACAACTTTTTTCCCCAGTTGGCAGATTGCTCTAACCAGAGCCCTCTCACTTGCAGTAGCGCGCGTCACGCAGTACGCGTATACACATGGCTATGTGAAGTTGGCAGACCACGTGTACGTACTACCTGACGCTCGCATGCACTAACCTTAGCCCACGAAGGACTATCTCGATCATAGTGCAAAGAAACTGCTGCTCACTGCTGCTTGACCATTGTTAATGATCTGGCCCGAAAAGAAAGCGGTGCGCGCTACTTCGAAGAAATTTAGACGAGTAACATCCCTCAAACTGCTGCTCACTGCTGCTGTCGCGCGCACGCCCATAGCAGCAGTGAGCTTCATATCACCTAACCATGTGCTTTCGCGCCGCTGCGGGCGCGCTTGTTTCAGCGTGCGCTACTGCAAGCGCAAGGGCTTTGGATAGAGCAAGCAGTGAGTTAATTGACGATGTCAATTCATGGCAGCTCGGCGCGGCACAGTAGCGCATCTCGCCGATCTAGCCAGCTGTGAGAAGCCTTATTGAGTGCGCGGCGCGGCACAGTAACGCATCGCGCTACAAGCAGTGAGCAGCAGTTAGTAGAGCTCGAAAAATTGAGGTTAACAATTGCTTATTTAATCAGTTAACCTCACAAATAACTGCGGTTCTTATTTATAACATTTTGTTGCTCTCATCTTAAGGGGTCGTTCACATATTAATTCACATTATATTACGTAATCAGCTGAGTAGAGGGGAGTTTCCGAATGATTACGCTAGTGTAATTTTGATACGTAATAGTCATGTGTAAAACTAATTTCGGAGGGGGGTAAAAATGTTCCTTGTAGCGCGATGCATTACTGTGCCAATGAGGCTTCTCACATCGTTAGATCGGCGAAATGCGCTACTGTGCCGCGCCGAGCTGCGATGAATTTACATCGTTAATTAATACGCGTAGACTTATGGCTAGGTTCGAACGCGCGTACCGTCACGCAGTACGCCTAGACTCATGGCTAGGTAAACTCATTGTTAACCTCATACCTCACTCCTCAGCTTATATAATAGGAGCAAAATATCAAAAATCGCGATCGCATCGCCAGCTCATATTTAATGTTTCTGTTGAACATGCAAAACCTAGTTAACAATTAAAATTAACATTTTTGCCAAGTTACAAGGACCCATTATGTAGACGTTGTAAAATTATTGAATATAGATTTCTGCCAAAACCTTATTTAAAATTTTCATTTACAATCAAATTACATGTAAACCTTAACGGATGTTATTCTTCGAAGTCTAGTACTAGTAGCATGATGAGCAAGCGCTGCATTTATTTTGTATTTTAGGTGATCGAAGAATACTTGATAGACGTTATTGTTATTGTTCAAAAATAATTCAAAAATTAGAAATGATTTGTGGTTGCGAGAAGATGCGCAGCGCGGCCCAGTAGTGGCAGTGCATTGCACTACAATTAAACCTAAAGCATCCATTTTATATATTTTTGGTCCAGTCAGAGGTTGTATCACGTTGCGACCCCCACGGCCGGTCGTTTCCCTATAGTGACGATACAGGGGGAGCCGCGCACTTCGTGCGCGGCGGGTCATACTGCATACAACGTATGACAAGTCAGAGGCTAGAGGTCAGCCTCGTCAGGTATTATTAAATCTAACCTTAAAAAGCACTTGCTATCCCTCCAAAATCGAGATGACCTAATACATGGTAACTACTTTATATTATACCTCAAATTCTAAATCTGTTAATTGACGATGTCAATTCATCTCAGCTCGGCGCGGCACAGTAGCGCATCTCGCTGTGATAAGCCTCATTGAGTGCGCGGCGCGGCACAGTAACGCGCATCGCGCTACAATAAATCCGGTACGGCTAGCTCTGCACACATGATATCTCTCTATGCCATGAAACATGGCCATTGGCCTGGCTAACGAACCTTTTAAACTATGATTAAAACCTAAACCTAAACTAAAACTAAACTGGGCTCTCCTATGTCACCAAACTAAACCAATAAGTAATTTTAGATTATTATATTTTTTATATTTGTATAACAAGTATATTGACGTAGTGGATGGTTAAGGGGTTTCAAGCACAGGTCACTCTCAAATCCTAAAGATAAGCAGTTAAGTGCACTTGAAACCTTTTCAAACCTCCCCTGATTTATTTATTATTGATATTGTTTGATTGTGACGTAAAAATAAATATTTGTTTTTTTAAATATTTGTTTTATAATTAATGTAAATTCATCGCAGCTCGGCGAGGCCCAGTTGCGCATTTCGCCGCGATATAGCTCGAGAAGCATAATTGAGTGCGCGGCGCGGCCACAGGGGGAGCTGAAACCAGGTTTTCGATCAAACGCTGCCATGTGTAGTCAAACGTCGCCAAAAGTTGCTCTCGTCCAATAAAATCGCTGCATTATGTAAGCCAAGCTCCGCATATGAATATATGTAATTCAATTATGCATACTGATTTGCAAAATGCAGCGATTTCATTGGACGAGAGCAACTGTTGGCGACGTTTGACTACAAATGGCAGCATTTGATCGAAAACCTGGTTTCAGCCCCCCCCCTGTGCGGCCCAATCAGAGGATATACTCTGATTTACGTTATTATTCAAATATAATTCAAAAATTAGCAATGATCGACTTATTAGCCTCAGGTCTGATAATTTTTTTCCTCAATTAGAGAAAACAAATTTTGATTAAACATGTTTAAATTTTTATTGCATGCTTGGAGGCTGTCATTATAAATAAAAACTAAATGTTAAATGACTCGTTAGCCTCAATTTGCCTTCGACTAAATGTTTCAAAAATTTTTTAACTTTTACTAAAAATACTTTGTTTTACTTTTACTAAAAATTCTTTGTTTTACTATTAATCGAAACTCAATTAGTTTAACTATAGATATGTAAAATATCATAATATGCCTATCTTACAATTTCTTGTAGCGCGATGCACTACTGGGTCGCGCACGCATCAAATAATGCTTCTCGCTTCGGTAGATCGGCGAGATGCACCACTGTGCCTCACCGAGCTGCGAAGGATTGACATCGTGAATCAAACAATTTCTTCCTGTGACAATCTTCTAAAGTTAAATTGGGAAAAACGTGGTCCATCTCGTGCGAACTTTCCTAATGACCAGGGTCAATATTAATAATCCTCTGTCTTTAATGTCAGAAACGTGATCGAGGGTTTAAATTAGGAATAGTCCTGCTTAAAGATAAATAATCTTCGTATGATACTTCGTTGGTACATCTGTATAGTAATGTACTGTATATACAATAATACATTATTGTAATATTACTAATGTGACGGTTGAATAATGTTTTTGTAAAGTATCTCTACTCTTGACTCTGTATACCTTACGAGACATATTTATGTTCGACATAATTCCAGTGACCTATATGATTCGGGAACGAAAATATGGGAAATTAAATCATGGTATTTGGGGATTTTTTTCCATCTCCTTATTTTACAAAAATGAAACCCAATATTTGAAAAAGTTAAATGCACAAATCTTCTCCGATCAGCTGTTTCAACTTTAATCTTGTAAACGATTTCTACATAGCCTTTGAAAGTTAGCCTCAACTTAACTTATAATGCTCTAGAGGGTATAGGAGACCGACAGTGTTTGTTATCTTCCACTAATCGCAAAATACGTGAAGAATAATTTGGGGAAAATAATGATGGTGACCTAAATTTTGGTAGTCCGAAAATATGGTGTTTTTTTTCGAAAAACCACAGACTTTCGTACCATTTAAATATGTCTCGTAGGGTTGTAGGAACAGTCTTCGGGAGTTGCTGTACTACACCACCATTCACATACTTAATTTTATCAAGAATGTAAACTTAATATCTCTGCTTTGGCTAATATGATAGAGTGATGGAACCAAAGTCTATAAAAATCAGACTTGCAAAATCTTCAGTTAGAATGATTTGCCCCAAGAACATCCACATTCATGTCTAAAAGTTTTGATTTGAATTTACATTTCACTTGTTAGCTGCTAGCATATTATTCCAGGCACCCACAGTTAGAAATATATCATTTAAACTAGACTAACTATTGTGGGACAATTAAAGCCTATGTAATTTTTTGAAGGATTTACATGCTCCTCTAAAATGCCCAAAGGAAAGCCCAAGACTCCCACTAATCCAGCACCAAGTAATACTGGTGCTTGGGAAGCCAGTCTAGCATCCACTCTTATCAACAATGTGAGTTGATGATGTTTATATTTTAGTAGTATAGTGTATGTTTCTATTCTATCTTATTTAATTTTTATTTCAAGTTTTGTAACAATATTTATTATGACGTGTGATGATGTTTGTGTCATTATTATTTGATTTGATTTTAATTTCATCATACAGATTGAAATTTTAACTCAATGACTAGATTAGGTGATAGATCATTATCACCCTTACAGTTGTATTATTATAACTTGGAATTGTATAAAGAAATATTAAATTTAGTATTGTAACTATATAACATTTTTCAGGACGAACTTAAGACGAGTGTTTATCTCATATCGCCTGACAAGGTTGAAGACAAACTACAATTACAAATCCTGGGATCAGCTGTAGAGACAAATGTTCGACAGAGATTTGTGTATATTGAGAAGGACAGTCTTGTTGCGCAGGTATTTATGTTAGAATACCTTTGTTGTACTGTAGAATCCATGTTTTTTTAATTTGTTTTTTTAAATGCATAAGAAATGTTTGCAAGATTAGAAAATATTTCAGGGAAAAGAGCATGGCAAAGGTAAAGATAGTGGATCAAAAACATCTTTCCCAGAAATATTTGCCATGCTTAAATCGGCAGATGAGCTCCTGCCTTCAGCAGTCTTGGCAAAGTTGCTTAAAGTAAAAATTTTGGAGTACAGAGACGAAGAACTGAACAGAAGAGAGGAACTTCAGCAGGTACACTGAATATTATAATCATCCTACTTTCTGTGTTTTGAAGCAAATAATGTGTTGACTTTATTTCCTCATCAAGTTATCTCAACTAACTCCCAGGCAGAGCTTCAAAAAACGAAAAAGGCTAAGGGGGTTAAAGGGAAGGCCAAGGTATTCATCATGCAATGTGCATGGGCTTAAATGAAGAGTTTTTAACGACTCCAATATGGTTATTGCAGTTAAACTTGTGCTGGAATGAATCGTTAGAAGTGTTTATTAGTCAACACATTTGATTTAATTGGATAATTCGTCTTAAGGAGCTGTTATCACATTACTTAGTGTCAAAATGTACCCTAGCATCAATTTTTTTATTGAAATCTTTCAATTATTATCATCAGAATTTATTACAATATCAATGTTGTATAGAATTTCTAAAAATGGACTAGAGAAACCAAAAAATGCCTTGACAAGTGTACAGCGATGATAACAATCAGGGGACACCAATACACCCAAATAACCAAACAAAAGGCCTCGAGAGACCTGATGAAAAGTCGAGCAATTACATTGGGCCCCAAGTGCAGAAGGAGAAAAATGGGCAAATAATATGAGCTGTGAACTTAGGAGGCATTTCTAGGTTTTTAAGAATAATTGCCACAACCCAAAAATTCTCAATAACAATTGGCTGATTTGTAATATTTCCAATGGAATGAAGTTTTAAGGGGGCCGGGGGGGTCTTCATCAAAATTATCTCGGAATTGACTTTATAGTTGTTTCTGGTAGAGGGGAGTGATATCTACCAGCTGCTTTTGGTCCCATGGAAAAATATTGTTCCTAGCCGAAATTATCGCCGGTCTAAGGTCAGCGCTTATGTGTAATTGTATTGCGCGAGCGATTTTCAATCGCAAATTCTGAAAATCGAGTCTAAAAATCTATCTTCTCCTACATTTTTTGAGCAATCACCCTGAAACTTTCAGGATATGTTCTAGAGACCATTTAGAAGATTTGATCGAGCCAAAATTTTGAGATAGGCCTTTAAAAATTTTTTATTCAATTTTGAAAATCTTGGACCTCGTTTTTTTACGATTTTTTCAGGTCCAAGATTTTCAAAATTGAATAAAAAATGTTTAAAGGCCTATCTCAAAATTTTGGCTCGATCAAATCTTCTAAATGGTCCTTAGAACATATCCTGAAAGTTTCAGGGTGATTGCTCAAAAAATGTAGGAGAAGATAGATTTTTAGACTCGATTTTCAGAATTTGTGATTGAAAATCGCTCGCGCAATACAAATACACATAAGCGCTGACCTTAGACCGGCAATAATTTCGGCTAGGAACAATATTTTTCCATGAGACCAAAAGCAGCTGGTAGATATCACTCCCTTCTACCAGAAACAACTATAAAGTCAATTTCGAGAGAATTTTGATGAAGACCCCCCCGGCCCCCTTAACTCATTTATACCGTGGACAAAGTTGGACTTATCAGTTCAGGATTATTGGCGGTTACAGCGACGTTTTGCTTTTACAACAAAGAATGTTCATAATTCATGCTGCTTGTTAATGCAGTGCATATCTATTTTTCTATTTTCGTTTCTTTACTACTGTTGCATGCTTATTAAATTTAAAAACCAATTCATTTGCAAATATATCACTTGATAAAGCTGTTATGCTGAGCTATATCCACTGCATCACTGACATTAAACTTGCATGATATTATATAAGATAATAAAGTTGATCACGTGTACAAAATAAAACGATAAGAAGGTATCTAGGGTTAATCCTAGCAGTATTTTAGGTATTTTATATGTGCATGAGGGCAAGTTAAGACAATGGTATTACAGTTTCTCACTGTAGTATGTTGTCGTTCTGTTCTAAAAACGTTGCTTCATAACCATGTAAATTGTAACATTTCCAAAATGTAGACAAGCTGTCATAGCGACTTTAAATTACTTATTATCATTCAGGGTAAAACGGGTAATGCAAGTCGGTCCCCAACCAAGTCTGTCTCTCCCGACAAAGGGGGTAAGAAAGATGCAAAGAAAGGAGGTAAAAAGTCCCCTGTCAAAAAAGAAGGTGGAACTAACATCGATCCTGAGGCAGAAGTCGCAAGAGGGAAGTGTCCTTTGAAAAAAAGGGGAGAGGAGAAAGAAGAACCTGCCAAAATCAGTGAGTTTGAGCGGCTTATTTTTTGGTGATTCATGTTACACTCCTTGAGTGATGCTAACTACATTTTCTCAATTGCTCGTCTCGATTTTGGCTTTTTAAAAAACAAAAATACATCGAATTATACGTTTTCTGATAGTTCACTATTTTACTCTCTCAGACGATTATCCAGAATTTAGTCCTGACCTTTTTGTACTTTGTGTTGGGTTTGAGCAAGCTGATTTCATGGCAGAGTGCCACAAAGCTAACCTTCCAATCACCTCCCTTCTCAAATCATCTTCTCTGACATACTCGTCTGACTTCTCTTGGATGGAACACATCTCATCTTTTAATATGGGATCGAAGGTAGTCTTTAAGCATGCTCCATAAAATGAACAGAATTTTACTTCTAAAATCGCATGATTAAATTTATCTATATAATCAATAGTGATTATAACTATAGTATGTTATACAATAAATGCATCAGTTCAGCATGTTGAAAATTGTGTTTAACAATAAATAACGTGATTGTACTAACTTACCCGGGAGACTCATGCTAATACCATAGTTTCGTCGTGTCCAGGTGGTGTTACCAGACGATAATGAAGGTCCAGAAGTTGAGGCGCGGGTAGATGCTCACCAGGAACTGATTGATAAGTTCTGGGAAGACATTGCTGAACAAGCTACCGAGGTCCCCCTGCCAGCTCATTTGGTGGATGTTGGGTTCGAAAAGATGTCCCTACCTAAATTGGAAGTGGATGCTGAAATTAAGAAAGACAACGAGAGAATGGTGAATTTACTGATTATCTTATCTTATCTTATCTTATCTTATCTTATCTTATCTTATCTTATCTTATCTTATCTTATCTTATCTTATCTTATCTTATCTTATCTTATCTTATCTTATCTTATCTTATCTTATCTTATCTTATCTTATCTTATCTTATCTTATCTTATCTTAACTTATCTTATCTTATCTTATCTTATCTTATCTTATCTTATCTTATCTTATCTTATCTTATCTTATCTTATCTTATCTTATATTATCTTATCTTATCTTATCTTATCTTATCTTATCTTATCTTATCCTATCTTATCTTATCTTATCTTATCTTATCTTATCTTATCTTATCTTATCTTATCTTATCTTATCTATCTTCCTTTTATGTTCATTATCAATTTCCAGAACCACGTTGGTTCATTTATTGATTTGCTGGTTTACACATTGCTTATCTCAGGAGAAGTTATTACTGGCGCTTTATCAACGAGTTGCTAATAAGATCTATTCGATTCAATCCTCCCTATGTCAATTTAAACAGTACTACAAAGGTTTGTTCTTTACGTTTTAAATGCTGTGAGTGACCCTGTAAATACATCTGTACTGTTTCTAAATCCATGTATGACAATAGATGACATGTCTGGTGGCAAGTTTGGAAACTTAAAGATCCTGAAATGCATGGTAAATTAAATTTGTTATTAAATTCAGTTTCACTTTCAACCAGGTATGGACATGGTTGAGGTAGCGGACCTAACTGAACGAACAGAGGATGGTGAACTACTGCACCCCCTAGATATGAGATACTACAACAAGATAATATCTCTACTTCCCTACGAGAGTGTTTCTCACGTGTCTGTCCTTAATTGTATGCTAGAGCAGGTAAATACTAGAGCAAGATTCGCTTTATAGTCTGTATAGTGTATGCTGTATAATTATGCGCGTATTTTGGAACATTTCGTAAGTATTTAAAACTTGGAATCAAGTGAGCCATCTTCAGAAACGTCCTAATACATAATTTTGAAGGTATGTGAAGATCAGCAGCCGAAAAAGGAAGAACTGAAAGAAATTGGAGAGGATCCAGTGAATAAACAGTTGGGAGAAATGATACATGGCTTGCCTCTTACCCTTCTGCAGCAATCTGTAAGATTTAATAATTGTAAAGAAGTATCATCTGTATCCTGACAATCTATAAATTTCTGAGAGAAACTGCACTATCCAATACTAAATATCGTAACTCATTTAATCACAACATCAGGAGTTCGAAGGATTTTTATCTCTGAAACAAGAAAAAGTGGAGGAGGATGATCAGCCAATAGTGTTGAAAGAGGCTGATGAAATCAGAATGAAATCATTCCATCTTAACCCAAAAGTTTATCCTCTTAACGACTTGTAAGTGATGAGGCTGCAGAATTGTATCTCTCACTAACATTGATTATATTAATGATTAGATCGTGAATTTATCCGAATTTAAGTTTAATCAAAATAATTCCAGCTGTCGTTGACATTTAATTTGCCCTAATTTCAGAATATTGCTACAACACAGCATCAGTAGTGCGTTCCTAGAACTCCCCGAAACTAACGCTGAAGTACTTACAAAGATTCAGTCCCTATCTTACGAAACGGAAAGTTTCTGCGGACAAACCGGACAGAGCACAGTAAACAAGGCATTGCGTCAGTTTGCTTTTGAGAATTGTGACCACACTAAAACAGAGCCAGGTATTTCTAAGCTGAAGACCCCGGCAGAATATTTCTGGGATATAGAGATGTTGTTAGGTTCGGCTGAGGTTGGAGTAGAGAATCTACAAAAACTCAAAGATACTGAGATTTCTAATCCTGTGCAAAGACTTGATCACTTCAACTATCGGACGAGTTATGAGAAAGATGCTCTTTTACAAGTAATTCTACGAAATTCGCTGAATGATATGATTGTTCACATCTAACTGATGAGACTTTATCTAGATCTCCCGAATGGACGCTTGTTAAGTTTTAACGGAGTAAATTTCGAGTCAATTATAAATGATTAATACTAAATAATTGAACTGAATTCATGAATCTGACGACAGGTATTGGGTGATGCATTTTACGAGTTCCCATATTGTGAGAGGATATACCACCGACATGAAAATGCAATGTTACTGCTCTTCCACGCTGGATACAATGACAAACGACAATCTAGTTCCCTTTGGAACGAGCGTGTTCACACTGAAATAGGTCAGAGCTCATAAGATTTAATTTAGATAAAATACCAAGTTTACTGCCTAATGGCAATCATTTTCGTAAATAGCCGAAGTTTTTGGTCCGTTTAGTTAAGAAAGTAGCTAGTGATGACGTCTGACGATTTAACTGTTACCAATACATTACGTTTGCAGGGTTCCACTACTTCATCTCTAGAACAAAGGACAGATTCCCAACACTCTTAGAGAAGCTGCCGCCGCTAACCCCAGCTCCAGCTCCCTCAGAAGCTACTGCCCCTCCAACACCTGTAACTCCTGCTGCTGAGGAGGCTGTCGAGGAGCCAGAGTTCGTGGTGCGTTCTATAATACTTTAGTTACATTAGTGTACAATTCAACCGTCTGTTTATATCTTAAAGGGATCATGAAGTGTCCCCGACTTAATCGTCAAAACATTTCACATATACTATCACATAGAAACACTAATATAACAATAGGGCTCGGAATTCCCAGATTCGTAACTTAATTATGTCGCGTGAAATCGATACAGGAAGATCGCCCGAATTTGTTGGATTGTGGCTAACTGTCAGACACCGCAATAGAAACAGTGTTAAAACGCACATTTTTATTCATGTGCTGTGGCGCCAATTTAATTGATAAAATCTTCAAATTAACGACACTTGATAGATTTGACTTTTATCTTTCGAAAATTGTGGTTGAATAATGTGCATAATATACACAAGCATCAAATAATTGTCTTATAAGTTTACGTACTGCTGTGTTATGTTGTAGGAAGAAAAACATTCAATTACCAAACGCTAAATAACAATACACGTTTGTAAGAACCTATTACTTAAACTAACCTTAAATTGTAAATAGTTTTTTCTGGATACAAACATTTACTTGTTAACTTCATGGCAAAATATGTCCATCATCAGTTCCGATACTGATAAAACCCGTATATCTTGATCCATCTGTGTTTGGAAACTTTTCTCGGATCGCCGACACAACACATGATGGAAGTACGTATCGAACCTTTTTATCCAAATCTTGGGAGCTTATCAAATTCACAAATGATTTGTAGGCTAAATATCTCCACTTTTTTTGTGTCAAATGTGCTTTTAGATAGTCTCCCCGTTTTACAGCATCATTGATGGTGAAACTAAACAGGTATCTTGAATATCTAAGGCCTTGTTCATGGTCGGCCCTGTTCACTCTTTTATCCCATGCTGTTCGACGTTTTGCATCGCTTGGGACGGAATGAAAAACCAGAAAGCTTCTCCTACTACTGGTGTCTCTTCCCTCACGGTTGTTACAACCTCCGACTGCACAATGTCTTACCATCAACCGTCTTTTGATAAATTTTAACTAGTAAAGAGTTGTTGCAGTGATAATGGAATGAAGCTAAACTAATATATTTAGTAATGTCATAATTGCAAAGCTTGACCTACTATACTCTGAAAACACGTGCCGCAGTCGACAAACGCGAAAATTTGTAACAGCTCTGACTTAGTTATTAATTCTTTAATTGGAAGATAAGACTTTTATCTACGGGGTACAGACTACGGATACATATGTTAGGTTCGTGTCTACACATTACACGTTATTCAAGAAAGCACACATTCGCAAGCTTTAAAATACAAAGACCGTACAAAACGAAAGTAAACAAATTGAACACTGATCGTGCTACATTCAAATTTCATGAAGTGAGCTGTCTTTAATTGCTTGTAGGAACTAGATTAATCGCTGTACACCAAATTTAGGAAGATATGTGGAATATAATGGTTTATACCTGATGGTAATCTTGTCGGTTCAACAAAAAAACCAACAGAAAACTTGTTATGGACAATTAAAATCAGGTGTTTTTACACATGTCGTATATGCTATCCCGTCACCTAGCCTCAACTTGGAAAAATGTAATTGATATGCCCCATATTATCTCAGCTTGTGAAGCAATTATGACGGAGCTATTTTGGGATTGTGGCAGAATTACCAAGCCTAGCTCACTACCCAAGTTTCGAGTATTTTTGAAGAATTCGCAAATTTACACTTCATGATCTCTTTAATCAATATTCAATATACAACTTCTTTAATTCAACAGATGCCAGACAATCGTCTTGAAGGATTTAAGAAGCGATCAGATATGAAAGAAGAAGAAAAGGAGAGAGCATCCTCAGGGAAGAAAGGAAAGAAGTCAGCAGGTAAAGGTAGAAAGGGGAGCCCAAGTCCCAAAAGAAAGGGATCTCCTTCTAAGAGCCCTAAACGAAGTGCAGGAGCGTCTCGCGGAAGCAGTGCTAAGAGTAAAGAGGACAAGAGTAAAGTAGAGTTCGAACAAGTTCCTCTCGTTCCAGAACCGGAAATGGATATCGTGATGAAGGAGGATGCAGCGAAGAATATGTTTGTTGGGTTCAAACTTCCCAACCAAATATTTGAAGCGACAGGTAAATACTTGAATGTCCGACAGTAATTCTTTTTGAGCATTACAATTATTCTTTGTTGCGATGGATAAATATTAAATATCAGTAGATGTATATGAGAATTGAAACACTGGCCATCGCCCCATAAACCCCCCATTATGTAAAATCTTGCTACATTTCAGTTTTCATGTAACTTTTTATCAGGAAACGTGGCTCACTGCCACCCTGCTGATGGTAGTTTGGTTCGAGTTGAGAGGTGGGGATTTGAGGGGAAGAGCCCAAAAACTCGTGTGTCCCTTTTGAAAGGTGGTCACGTGTTGTCTCTTAACTATGTTCTTAAATCTGACATGGACTTGAGAAACGAACAGAGAGCCGCTAAAGAAAAACAACTGAAGCAGGAAGCAGTAAGATTGTTATTAGTATTAAAAACTGGGTTATCATCTCCCGACTATCAATATCATTTGAATCATAACTCTGAAACGGGGAAGCAAAATTTTAATCTTCAGTTTGGATGGTAAATTCTATAATTCCAGGAGGCAGCAGCAGCAGCTACACCAGATACTGGAGTAGATTCCTCCGCTGACATTCCCGCTACCGAAGATATAACCACCACTTCTGCTCTGAGCTCAGTGGCTGACTCTCAAATTCCTCTAGCGAGAAGTGTCTCATTCAATGCTCAGCTCAAAAGTAAGTTGGTTAAATAGGCTTTTATTTACAAAGCAAATTTAATATACTTATTTTAAAGACAAGTAGGCTCTGGTAATGAGAATAGTTTTGTTTCATGTTAGAAAATGTTTTGGTTTCCTGTCACCTAATTCATCCTCATCTCAGGTGGTATGAGTATGAGTTTCAAGAAGCCGGTACCTCCTCCCAAATCAGTACAACTAGACGGAGAAGACGCTGTGCTGCTTGAAGAACCTCTGCCCTCGGTGATGGTGCTGTCTATACCTAACGGTCTTGTTTTACAATATTGTCAGCAGCAGGAGGATTCAGGTAGGATTGTGGGTTAAAAGTTGTGATTGTGGGTTTAATGTTGTGATTGTAGGTTAAATGTTGAGTATTATTTGTTGTCTAAATTTTGTGTTTTTTCGACTTTTATTCAGATGGGCAATTAACTTATATACAATTAAATTCTACGACAGTGATTTTAAAATAACAAGACTGATTTGCTTTTATCGCAGATTACTTCGCCATAAGACAGACTTATGAAAGTAAGACAGAACTGAAACACCGTTGTGAAGAGGTACAAGCTAAAACTTGTGCCGAGGAAACCTCTCGACTGTGTCTTTCAAATGGAACTGTTGTGAAACACATGAAGAACGGTGAGACTTCCATAAGAAATTAAATAATTTGAATCATATTGGAATGAGCTTATAAAATGAATATATTAAACATATTAGAATGAACATATTAAATGTTCTTAACAGTAACACGGTAGACGGTTATATTGATATAATTACTCCCACAGGTCAGACGTTGATTTTGTATCCAGACGGAGGGTACTCATTAAAACACGTACCTCCTCCGCCTCCTCCTACTCCTCCTCCTGAGGAACCTGTTGGTACACCTGCACCCCTCGATACTGGTAGCGCTGGTTAGTTAACTTCAGCTCCTAATTAGGTTATTATTTTGTCTGGTTTATCCTAACATCTGCAACTTCACCTCCCCCATTTCCTCGTCCCCCTCAATATGATAACATATCTTACATATCTTACGTATCTTACATATCTTACATATCTTACAAATCTTATATATCTTACATATCTTACATATCTTACATATCTTACATATCTTACAAATCTTATATATCTTATGTATCTTAGATATCTTACAAATCTTACATATCTTACATATCTTATATATCTTATATATCTTACATATCTTACGTATCTTACATATCTTACATATCTTACATATCTTATATATCTTACATATCTTACGTATCTTACATATCTTACATATCTTACAAATCTTATATATCTTACGTATCTTACATATCTTACAAATCTTATATATCTTATATATCTTACATATCTTACATATCTTACATATCTTACATATCTTACATATCTTACATATCTTGCAGCACCGACTCCTGTGGCCACACCAGCCCCACCCCCACCTTACATAGTGTGGGAAGTGACAAAAGAGAAGGGAGGAAGAGAACATGTGATGAGTAACGGAGAGGTTGAGGAGAATACCCCTCTTCAATGTTACACCGCCACTGACCCAGAGTCTAAAGAGGTAACATTGTTATGATAGAAATTCGGCAAAATAACAGTTGACCTATAATTTTAAGTACCTGATTATTCCCTATACTACAGTAAAACTGTTCCCTACAACTTTACGATATCTTTTGTTGATAAATATCCCGTAAAAACACTGTATTGAAATCTTGTTTTCGCTCTGTCCTTGTCTAGTCCGAACGATAAGCATTTTACTACGCCAGGTAATGTTCACTCGTATGGATAGCATCCTGTCGGTGATCAGACCAGACGGAACAAGGATTGTCGATCACATTGATGGTACCAGGATAACAACCGTCACAAATCCATGTGGTAGGTTTGGTGGTCACAAACGATCCTTAAAATACTTACTTGTGTCTTAAATAGCTGATTTTATTAACATTTCAGCTTTTAACGTATAACTCAATCAATTTTAGCCTCCACCTTGCAATAAAACAAGGAATGTTGACCATATCAACCCAAATCAGGAGAAGTTGGTTACAAAATAGAATGTGTAGGCTACGCTACAGTTCAATACTCCGGCTCTGAATCACGCACCATATTTGGAACTCCCACTCGAGTGATCAGCAATGGCAACAAAACATTCGTAATCGAGGAAGAAGGAGGGATGGACCTACACATCTCGCCTTATGAAAACAAGGTAGAATTGATTGGAACAGAAGACATCGCCAAGAAGATGGACCCTCAGTCTCTGAATACGATAAGAGAAAGAGGGGAATTAGTGTACTCTGAACTGGGAAAACACCAATTTGATCTGGATAATGAGATTTGTTTCGATCATACTGACGTAGCAGGGAATATTTTCAATGTAAGTTACGAAGGAAGGATACTGACAGAGCGACCTGATACGCACATCGTACAACATTTGGATCATTTCTACAAACAGAACGCAGTAAGTGCCACGATTTCAATTTTAAGGTTTTTAATCTTATGACGAAGCCTACAATTACAAGCAAATAGCGTGTTTGTGTAAAGTATCTCCCAAATGAACCTTATTTTCAATACTTTTGAAACTTACTGTACTATGATAGGTGGGAGCATATCATGAGATTGAGGAGAAATACAGACCGCCTATGAGACTATTTGTAATCCACTCCGACCACACCGGATCAGAATTAATGGATAAAGAGAAAATTCGAACTCTATTCGAGTCGCCTGACAAAAATGCCGATATTGTACAAGTCATTGAAGATGTGGAGTCTGACGATCTCGCGAAAGGGTAAATAGATTATTTTACAAGTAATAATTTAAGACGATTCCACTGGAATAATTCCAGTGCAGCACGATAACTTTTTTTACCGGGTTCTGCAACAGGAACTTTGCGTAACGCGCGAACGCCGTTTTGTATTTTGGTTGTTAAATTGCTATTGTGAGTCGTTTAAGTACCCTATTTCCATGGTTACAATATTAATCACGCGCCGCGCTGGGAAATTTTAACTGCCCTGCAATATTTCAAAACCTTCGGCCGGGAGTCTTCAAGTCTTCCATTCACATTTTAATTGATACGACTTTGCGATCAATTATAATGTGAATGATTACTGATTAGGCATAAGTTGAAAATGAAAATCTTGGCATTAAGAATGCCCGCCGGACGCCTGGACTGGTGTTCGGACTTCGGATGCATTATAACTAAATTTTGTTTTTCAGGTACACATTCCTAACGCCCTATTACTCAAGTCCGGGCTCTAAGTGGGTCAAAGAGTTTGATGAGGGAGACATAGTGCCTGGTGGTCTGGTTTATGCTGGAACTGTCAAACCTGCTGAACAAATAATCGGAGGATGGGAAAAGAGGGTTTCATCACCGGTCACGACCGAACCTGAACTACCTCCAGCTATTCATTATAACCAGGTATATATTAGAAGAGTGGGGAGTGTAAGCACTACGCTTACGTCACTTCAACCAATTTTAAGGTATTTATTGAATTTGTGTGCAACTTGATCTGTGATATGTTCCTGGAAACAAATCTGTGAATAACGTTTCCAGAATTTGTATCAGTTAAAGTAACAATGTATCAGGTGATCGAGGAAACCCCACTCAATGATTACCACCGAGAGTTGGTGTTAAATGGCATAAAAGCTCACACGCAGTGGCTTATCGAGCGGGAGCTAAACTCTAGTAAAGCTTCTGTACCGGACGAAAGGTAAGTTCTCACAAATTACCTCGCTTCTCCTACTGATGTCTGATAGTAGACATTGAGTTTGACCAGATTGAGCATTGGAACTTTTCGTCGCGTTTAATATCGTTGGATTCAATTGTACGTTTCATTATTTTATAATAATCAAATTACTGGTTTCGATATCTTAGACAAGTTTATAATGCAGAACGGAGCTGGAGAAAGACAATGCAGAGAAGATGGCAATCAGAGTCGGCAGATCTGCTTCCAAGCCTCGGACACCACAGAATGTAAGAGAACATTTCTAGATATAAATATCGATTCAACTTAGATTATTTTCTGTATCAATTCACTATCCAACAAGTATTCCTACTTCTGTATTTCAAATTGAGGAGTTCTTGGATAAATCTTGGGTACATTTTTATCTCCAATTAATCTCTAAAATTAATCTAATCATCAATTCAATAACTCTATCAGCTATAAATAAATGACCAGTGAACTGATCAAATATCCATACAAATAATACACAAAGCATACAAACAACAAACCATAGGTACACCGTTTGTGGCGCAGTGAAAGCAAGCAGGTATATAGCCTCCGTGCAGTGAACGTATTCTTTTATACTGCGGCCGCGAAAAGCTGGCCTCTATGTTCAGAGCTTTTAACGTAATTCTATATTGCAATTTCGAGCTTTTAACGACTAGCTTTTCGTGGCTGTACTACAATCTTTAACTTCAACATATTATATCAATATAGTCGGAAGTCTGAAAATTTTGCCGAGACAGTGTAGCTTAGTCTATTAAAATAGCCAATTATAGCCATTAAATTACACACTTATACTCTATAGTTAGTATTTACTAGAGTCTTCATTTAGAACTTAATATTGCTTTATTGAATTTTATTCAACTCGCGCTTAGTAAAATCCTTTAGCCACAACATTTTTCCCGCCTAATTTTCTTTCGCCTGATTTCCATCAACAGTTCATATATTTCTTATCTTCCCTCTCTTATCAGTACGCAAGTTATGACAGTTTTGATGAGGTAAATCAAGCAGACTGACTATATCCTTTAGATGCAATAATCATTTGAGGCGACGATACATGCATGCTTGGACAAGCAAGGGTAGATCATCAGCTTCACTTATAGTAGACCACATTGCTGGCAGCTGATTGGTTTATCTGAACTTTCATGAACAATGTGTGTATCATCACCAAAGATCTTTCAACACGCATGTTCAGTTTACCTGCATGCAGTACCGGAAGCAGATTAAGCCTTACATTGTATTCGTTTATTCAGTGTAGTTTTAGCTTGTAGCATTTTTTGAGCAAAATAGATTAATATTGCATTGAAAGGTAAAGTATGGGAGAAACTCACAGCTCGATACAGGTTTTAACACCGAAGTTTTTTACCGTAAAAAAGTTAAACAACGCCTTTTATTTTCTTTCTCTGCCTTGTACACTAAATGATGTTCTATCCTTTTAAATAATTTAACGCATGTAATTTTTCGACAGACTCACGGTAAAAACTCGACGTGTGTACTTATATGTGAATGCACGTAAATTTTGCCGTAAGATAATCAGTTTGACTGACTAAAAAGGACGGAGTGAAAATTCATCAATCTGGTATTATAACTGATTTAATCTAACAGCGTGCTGGTGTAGACTCGGAGAATAGGGCTGAATTTTGACTGAAATTCATTATTATCAAGTAAGTTTAAGCCACGTGACAGAACCCCTTAACCAGGATCTCTTGGAGGAAGATGACAGTTCGGAAACGGAAGATGAGCATCTTCCAAGTGCTATGGACCGGTTGGAAAAAAAACGGAACACTGTGGAAGTTGTAACCAGAAAATACAGTACCGCTGTTTCCAATAATCCTTTCAAGATGAAGATGAAGTTGAAGAAAGGTTTGTTGGATAATTCAGATAAGATTGTAACTTAGATAAGTTAACTCAGATAACGTTATCAATTACTATATGAATGATAGTAATGGTTTTAGAGCGATATATTTTACCTACTCTCATATAACCTTTTTATATCTCATATAACCTTTTTTTCCTGTCATAAAAATATGATGATCTTTCTCATGGAACAACTCTCTATCTAACGGTGATAAGCACTGAAACACTTAGTTCCCATAGGCATCATTCCTCAAGCAAAGTGGGACCAGATAATGGTGGAGAAAATGGAGGTCAACATTCTGAAGAGTGATATTAGAAACTTTAGGGTGCCGCCTTATTTTGATAGCAAATTTGGCCAAAGTTTCCTCAGCAGCCTGAGAGAAGGTAAATTAAAAACAGACAAAACTCGGTTTCGGTGGATGTTTCGAAATGTTTAATTGATTTTTATATTTCCTTGGATTTTTTCCGAAATGGAACAATTACCATTCCAATGTCCACTAGTCCGACCTGACGTAATCTTCTGATTTCCCACTAGGTCCTGATATGAAGGGTCTGTCGGAGAATGTACCGTCACCAGTACAGGGAACTCCCTCTGACAAATCCCTTGAAAATGGTTTGCAATAAATATCTCTTGAACTTGTCTCTCCGAATAAATGTATGAAATTAAAAATGTCCGTCCTTTCTTCGCTGATAAAAGGGCCAGCCTTCTTTGGAACTACGAATATATATTATAAATACATAGACACATATTATATATTAATATATGTATTATATATATCTGCCTCCTTCCTCAAATCTTGTAACTAATCTCAGGAGGTAAAGGAGAGAGTTTGTCCACGTCCATGATCCTGATAGACGGTGAAGAGAACGCTGGATCAGCTATCAGTCTTACTCAAGCCGGAGCAATTCCCACACCTAGACCAGGTAACCGTGCGGCAGGTAACCATGATAATCGTGCAGCAGGATTCTGTTTAAGTCAAATACCCCTACTTTATGATTTGGACCTGAAATTAAAACTAGTTAACCACCTACCAGTCTCGAAATATTCCTGTCACCTTCGCAACAGTTCAACATTATGACAGTCATGGTATGTCACAATAACTTATGTAATGTCTGAGATTTCAGGAAATCCAACGCCAAACGTAGCCACGGGGGTGGAAGGGGATATTCCAAAGTGTTCCCCCAAACAATCGTCTCCTTGCAGTGACGGACCTTCTCCAAAAGCTAACCGCAACGTTGGTTATATTATAATAAACCTACTATATTAAACTTAATAGTGTGTCTCATAACAGTATTTAACGATTACATTCTCAAATATAAATTACCAGATAACTACTATTGAGCAATGTCTCTCTAGAAATGACTATTTAATCACAATTCAGCTATCACCGGTACACGACGAGATAGAAACACCAGTACATGATCTACTTTCCTCCCGACAAACTTCCCAACCTACATCTGGTAAATGCATGCCTTCAATTACTTCAATTGTGTTGCTGTCATCCTATTTGTTAGAATGTGGCCTACAATTATTGTAGGCCACATTCTAACAAGAAAGCTACAATAAACTGAGTATTTGACTGGCTCAAATAAATAAAAGCACCATAGTAAATCGTACAGACCCTCTAACTGTTAGTACTGCTGAATGTTGATCCGATATCCTGTTTTCAATGTTATTACCATGGGTTGATGCGTTTTAACAAAATAGCACTGATCCTTAGGAACAGTGAAGAGTTTGCACGTGGATGTGAAGGGAGACGCGCGGAAGGGTAAAGTCGTAATTCCACGATCAATAAAAGGTTACAAACCTGGAGTTGAGCCAAACGAACGGTTTCTACAGCAGGAAGAACCAGTAAGACGAGGAGTAAAGACGTCCAGTGTTCTAGCTGCCGGGAGGAGGAAACATATCAGCGACATGAGAGGGTTCCAGGTTAATAGCTTTTAAAATCACTTGTAGCAACTCCCAGCAAAAAATTACTTAACCAGTAAAGTAAATATAAATATACATATATTTTTTTCCAAGTCACAAAGAACTTATTCAACTTTTTATAAAACCATCAACTATTTTTGTCCATGAATTAATCAACAAAAGTTCGTTTTTGGTTCAAAGAATAAGGAATTAAGATGGTCTGATCCAGGTTTACCCACCCGAAGTCTCTTTCGGAGTACTCTGTCCCGGAGGAATGTACGCTACCACCGTGACTCTCAAGAATATTGGTATCGATAGTTGCCGGTTCCAGATAAAGTGTCCTAAGAATATTGAGGGTGTCTCAGTCTGCCTTCATTCTGAAACCAATTTTGTGAGTTTATCGTCCAAGAAGAATTTGCGGTATCTAGTAAATTTTTATCGTTTGTTAAAGAATGTTCTGACGGGCAGTTCTGTCTTAACTACTTAATACGATATAGGTCTGGTTTGATATTTTGGCGACGATTTATGGTCTAATCGATTATTTGATAATTGTGACAAAAATCTTTATTTTTCTCTCAATCTATTCTCAAGCGTCTTTTGTCCAAACAGCTAAAAGAAATTTGCGAGGAAACTGATATAATTATAAAGCTATAACATGCGTTACTCCCGTAGGTGGCGGCAGGAATATCTGTAAAGTTCGATGTTTGTATCCAAGCTCCTGAGGTAACTGAGATTGGTCACGTCGCATTGGATATTATCATCACCATGGAAACTGAGGTGTTCAGACTACCAGTGCTTGCTACTGTCCTTCCGATGCAGGTTCGTATCATGATAATAATTCTCTATCCATCCTTTTTTAATTTTTATCAATTTGATATTTCACAACCTCCTCCTGCAATTCTTACTTTCTTCCCTCTAACTGTCTTCAATAGATTCAATTGCAACATTTAACTCTCAGGAATACGACGAACGCTCCAAGAGTGGTCGGCTCACTCGACTCCCTCAGCACATAAAGATAATCGATATCAGCAGTTTTGTGAACAGCACAAGTTCAGGTAAATATCACTCAATCATTCTCTTATAACCCTTATCATGTTGCTTATCATGCTGATGTTTTACTCTTCAACGTGAATCTCAGCTGTGTGAGCTACAGAAAAGGCTCCCCGGAAATCTTTTTGCCGAATCAGTTTTTTTTAGTAGCACTCACCTTGACAGTTGAAATACCGGGACGAGGGAGGGAGGTTAGCGCTAACCGCACCTATCTTCCAGCCTAAACAGGTCTAATATTTGCTCTCGGTTGCTCACGTTTAGAATGAGCTTGATTAGTCGACCCCGCTCTCACTGCGTCTCACTGCACCTGCAATCAGAGGATGAACTTTTATTTTGGTGAAATGGTCGCAATAATACCATATTTAAAGCGCTTGTAGTGAATGGAGTTGGAGGTTGTCTGGCTATGGCACTGTGAAACTATTCATAACTTAAACCGTTGTTTAAACGGTTGTTTGGGCAGTTTTTTAACTTAATGTTTTAACACAAGGCGATTTTCAGCAGCGTTCAACCGTGATAAGGTCAAATGTGCTCAAATGTAATTTTTGCGACAATACTAAAAGGGAGGCTATTTAATCGCATCCACAAATCGTTTCGTTTAGGATCCCTGTACCATTTAAATTTTGACGCCTGATATGATGCAAATTGTACTCACTCATTTCCATAGCCACTGCGATTTAATTTCATCCACTTTTGCAGTGAACATACCTCGGAGTGCCTTCAAAGTAATTTCTTAAATCCTAAAATTCGCGTGAGTTTAACCATGGTAACCATGGTAAATAGCAGAAATGTGGTGTCTGTGAACTGTGAAGTTGAGCGTTACTAAACTCTTTAGTTCTCATTTGGCTAGACGTAAGAGGTGCATGCTATTTAATTAGTAAATTCTCAAACTATTATAATTGAGACGGGTGTCGGAGGGTGGGATTTCCGTTAGAGTTCAGCGATTCTTTCTAAACCTTCGTTTTGTAAAGTGAAGCATCTTAACTCATATCCTTATCTTAACAAAATTGTGAGGGCAGATCATGCTACTTTAATCTTCTGTTTGATATTAATAGTTTGACGAAGGTAAGCTCCTATTTACAATTTGACAGCCTTCGACAGCAGCTAAATACTCTGTGAGTGATCTTGCTTGTGGGAACTGCATTTCTTTAGAAGTAATTATGGCGAATGACAGCTGGTGACACCAGACATGCGGTTACTAAGAAGGGACTTCATGATAGCGGGTGGTAAAAATAAAAAGTTATTTGACTTGAACTGTCCTCAATGAGAAACCTGGTGGGAGTCCACTCAGAATGTGCCAATAAAATCTGCCAAATCTAATTGACGTGCAGCTGTAAAGCAGTAAAATTACCGATATTTAAAATGACAATTCTGTGATTTTCAGGAGCTCGTAACACACCGCTACTGTCCTCCGATTGGCGATCTACTCCTACCTTCTTCTGAGATATTTCCTTATGTAGGAGTTATTCACGTGGTATGCTGTCACGTAACGTCACACTTTGCAACGTGACATCACTCAATGTTACGTGACGTCACACTGTGCCATGTAAATGTTATACCACGTTTACCTTAATTTCCAGTTCTCCGGAATTGGAATAATTAAAATCAGTGGTGACTGTAAACAATTTACCTCGACAAAGAGAGACCTTTTTAGAGCTATTTCCCGTTAAAACTTTTAGAGCCATTAATTTATATATTATTAAACGACTGAGATGGAGAGCACACAAACTGTGATAGTAGTAACCGTGCCCCCGTGGCCCGTGCGTACCTTGTCTCCCGGCACTGTGGTAACGCACGTGCCTTGTAACATTATTGATTATCGTTTTGTCCACTTTGTTGTACTAATAGTTGTATAAAACTGTAAATATGTTTTCCTACCAAGAAAGATTTTGTTGTATAAATGTTTCGTTTTATTTACTCTTAAAGCAGACTTTATAAACTAAGTTGAGCATTTTAATTTGATCTCCCCAGTGTCTATATTCACGATACAGACTATCTTTTACACCAACCACCCAACAGTTAATTTGATCAGATCACTCCTCCATTAATCACTTAACTTGCTTGATCTTGACATTTAAAGCGGCATCATTGCGTCGATGCTAATGCTCTAATAAAAGCCTACAATCTGCACAGTGTCGATCAGACCTCGTGCTTACCAACCCCTGAGATTGTTTTACTCATTTATTTATTAGTTATAAAAAGAGAGTTTCAATAACTTAACTACACATACTACGAGGCTTATATACTATATAGGCCTCATCTTATCAGATCGGTCTACCAATCTTATCATATATCTTGTGGTTATCTTTTCAAAGGTTGCACAGATATCGTAGTGTTCTATAGATACAAAGTTGTACACATATATATTATATATATATATATATAATATTACATTGTTGCTGGCTGCTTCGTTGACCTGCTGCGAGCTGGCAAATAAACTACCTGAGGTGGCTTGAGTTTATTATAACAAATAATTTACCCACTTTCATGTGTACTAACCATCGCTTTTTTGTAGAATTAATATATCTGGATACCGGTGGAGAGTTGAGCCATGTTTTTTACACATGACAGTGATTCTGGGTTTTGATTATATCTGTCAATGCTGGGATTGGTTTATCGCTGTCACGTGTCACATATTATATGGTTCACCCCCCTCCCCACCTCCCCCCTCCCCACCTCCTCCCCTCCCCACCTCCCTACCTCCTCCCCACCTCCCCCCCTCTCTCCCCTCCCCCCCTCTCTCCCCTCCCCACCACATGAGAGTGCCACCAATTGTTCCTGCAAGTGCAACACCGATATGTGATGTAGACCAGACCAGCTGTAATAAATACTACTCATAAGCTGTCGCGAAATAATATGCTTTGACCGGGCCCCAAAATTGGGAATCTGTTTCCCTGTAGCCTTTTGTTAATATATGTTGTAAGAGTTATCATACCTTCAGTTCTTTGATTTTTGAATTAAGTCAACAATTAAACACAAAACTCGAGATGGTCATATATTTGATAATTTAATTTCTTCATACCTATACTGTCTCGAAAAATAGACACAGTAATAAAAGAATGAAACTCTATCACGTCGCATTTGTGGACTCCAGTTTGCAGGTAGCTGTTATACAATGTTAAGGTTGCCAATGAGCAGTCTCTGGCTTATGATCGGTAAATATTTTGTACTGAAATTGTATTATCAATTTTATTATTGATAACATTGAAGTAACGGAAATTGTCGAATGATTTTTATTTTTGGGGTACACTCGTTGGTGTCTTCAGTCACCAGCTACTTTACAACTTTTCCCATTTTTATTTTGATAAAATTGTCCTGACGTATATGATTAATCAAATCATGATTTGCTGAATATTTTGGAATTAATTTAGGGTAACTTAATTATTTAATTCCTACTCCTAGATCGAGCAGTTCACTTTTGGGTCTCGAATTTAGATTACCGATATAATTATAGCTTTTACGTAAAGTAATAAGTTTTATAATCAACAAAATACGAAAATACTAAAATATTACCTTAATGGACAAATATAACCAGTCACCTTCAATTATCACCAATATCCCCGTTTGTGGCACCCTACCTTCACTCGAAACCGTTGGATGTGCACGGCTATCTACATCTGGACAATTAGAGGTGGACTACTTGTACATATTTGTTTATGTACGTGACAGAAATTTTGGGTTTTAGTCAGTTAACCTCCGGCCCAGCATCCAGATTTCGAGATTCTAGTAATGGTCCTTTAGGATTAGAAGCAGTTATTCTCTCGAAAAGTAACTTGATTTTAATTAAATGAGCAGATATATGAGACAAAAATTTAGGAGGTCATGAAGTTAAAATTAAATTTAAATCTGCAAAATTGCTGCTTTCAAATGCCATGCCATTATAGGTAAAGTACTTTGGTAGTTCAACGTCAAAGATCCCAGTTATTTTCGGAAGCATAAGTACTAAACTGAGTAAAGCTGGAGACTGAAGTAAATGGCAAGATTAAATACATGATCTTGTATAACATTTTCTGCCGTAGCATTTTCAATTTTGTTAATTGTTCATTGTTGCGATCGAGATCTGATATTGGAAAATGTGTTGCACAATTTTGAAACAGTAAACAATTAATTTGAAAGTAATGCTTTGAACTTCTCTGACATTTCAGATACAAAAGTTATACGCGTACGTTTTCCTTTTCGAAACCCATATTTAATTTAGGTTACTTTAAGTATAATTGTAATTTTTGAAGATCTTGAACTGGACTATTTCCTAAAAGCAAGAGTTCAGAGTTGATCCTCTTTGAGTTTCACATATTTGATATTATTATTAGTAAGGCCAAGGGCAAAGGGGTCGTTTACCTAGTACGTAATCAATTTTTTGGCAATTTTTAACACCTCTCCCTCCGTAATCAACCGTAAAGACCAAACCATCCCCCTCCTGTCAGAAATATGACGCAATAAAGGCCTAGAGCCTGACCCCGCCCCCGACCCCCCTCATCCTTCAAATTTTCAATAGTTATCAGTTATACAATGTGCAATTTTATTTTTCTGAAAAGTTTTGACATCTCTGGCCTCTGGTTTGATTTCAGCAAATTTATGATTTTTCCTGAACATTCACCCGGCATGATCAGATCCCAAAATATCTCGATCGGTCCGTCGTAATATATATCTATATATGAACGGTCCCTACATTAGTTGTAATATATATGAACGATCCCGACGTCAAACTTATAAATATTATGTTTCACTTTTCAGCTGACAGGTTGTTAATTTGCGATGGCTGGTGTGTGGTGGCATGCAATGACAAATAATAAACTAAACCCATCACCATCGCAATGTTATATTGTGGTAATAATACCGTCATGCCGATAAAACCATGGAACTTATAATGCTTATTGCTTATTGCTTTATTGCTTTATTGGTCATGGAATCGAACATCATGAAATCATGATGCGCTAACCAATAATATTTAGGCCCCTTGTAGCTTGTTTAACTTTAACTGTTATAAAGATAAAAATACTGTCCGAGCTTTTATAATTATAGCTTTATAGCTATAAATTTCCTCGAATTATCATGAATACTTAATTATCTCACAAGTTTCTAAATATGGAGTTGTTGCAAGCAAGTTTATACCTCGCAATCTGTTATGTGTTATGTGCCCTCTTAAAAGCTATTTGTCCATACTACAATCAACTAGCGGTGTGGAGCTTAGCTTTTGCCCCGGCCTCAACTCTGATTTAACAATTATTCCTTATATTTGTGGGGGTATGGTGACGAGGGTTAATTTTCTGTCATAATATTACGGTAATGTTAGAAAACTTGGCCATAGGCCACCAGCAGTAGCACTGTAAGTGTAGTTTAACTTTAATTAATCTGCTTCTTTACCTACGACTTATCATTCCAGCAGCAATTATTTAATCATTAATTCTTGGTCATGATGTAATTTTTCCGCGTTGGAAATTAATATCGCACCCGGAATATTTTCTCGTTCGGCCGATTTTTTCTGTGGAACGAATGGCGACTTTCAATTTGGATTTCTTCCTCTTTTAAATTGAATGAAATTAGTCGTGCATGTAATAAAATTTATTACCTGGGGACCCCAGGCTATAATATTAATGTTCATAAACATTAAATATATAATTACCTGGCCTAAATAATGATTTGGTGGAATGACAGAGCACCGTCCAGTAAAGAATTTATTGCCATGAATTCATAAGTGAATCTAACGTCGATATGGCTTGCCCAGGCTTGAAATTGACAATAATGGGTGTTGAGATATTCAACACCCATCAGTATTCAGTATCGCATCAGATTTGGGCACACCAATTCGCTTCTTTAGTGGCTTACCCGGATCATTTCCACATTAAAATCATTATTCATACACATGTTTAGATTATCCAGAGATAACTCTTTCGCCATATAGGGAACACAGTAAGTGTCGTTTGTTTCAATTTTATTTTATGGCTGATCCAATAAAGTTGAAAGTGGCGAACGCAAATGAGGAAAACAATCATGGAATCACCGTTGGAGACAATAATATCACTCAGCAGTGCAAATGGATTGTGGAACTCATTATTAATATTGCCACCATTCAGTTGTGCAAATGTGACATAGCAACGTTGAAAGACGACCAAATCCATCATATCGCAATTATAAAAAAGGAATTAAGGTGTTATATATTAGGTGTGACCAATATATAATATGTTAACATGATTAGCACCATTGGCATCATTATTCATTGGTGCCATTGTCATTATTACCGTAATCGACATTCGGCATCGTTTTTGTCATTATTGACATGCTGATACTACAACTACGAGTAAATTCTACGCTCGAAGTCATTGCGAGCTCAAATCACCTGCATCGGTCACGCAAATAATTGGCTATCCACTAACATAGATCTTTTGTCTTCCGACAAAATAAAATCCAGATCCACCAAGAATTAAACATGTCGCCCTCAAGATGGTCAAGATTGCCTTAACCGCAGTATCGGCCCAGAACTTTGTATTTCCCGGCCGGCCCTGACTACAAGTACATATTTCATGTATCGCCGAATTTGAGTTTCCGAATCACGACTACCCACCTTTAAGATTCATCTGACAACACTCCGATTTGTACAATTCGTACGCGTAATTGTTCAACTGCATTTATTTTTAACACTGTTGTATTGGAAAATGTTAAGTCAGGTCCTTAAGCATTAAGAAAGTAAACGGTCGTTCACATGTTATTAAAGTATTTAATCACTTTCAGCCAATTTTTAGCCCCCCTTCCTCCTCCGTGATCAGTTTTACACATAGCTATTGTGTTAAAATTACACTAGCATTAAATAATTTAAACCCCTCCCCCCGTCAGTGATTACGTAATATGTGAACACTGAACGATCCCTTACTTTTTTATTAAAGACGTGACTTCGTCGAAGTTTTCGCAATATCGCCATTCTTATACAGTTAACATTTGGTTGTTATTTATGATGATTTAAACGATCAGACTCGCAATTGTTCGACCGTTTGAATGATCATGGCATTCATAATTATCGAGTAAGGAATCACAATGCTCGGTATAACTATATTCAAATGTTCCCCCTAAATAGCCTGAGCCCGATTGTGTGTTGGTAAATCAGCCTGGCATTTCTCGAGGTACCAGGTTCGATTGCCGACTCTGTCACTAGCCGTGGGGTGAGCGTCGTCGACGCTCAGTTAAGGATCCTGAGTGGTCTATGCAGCCCCCTGTCCACTCAGCCGAATACTCGAGAAATCGGGTGTGAGGGTTAAATAAGGAGCCATGCCCATTGCAGCAAAGTCTCGGGCGAAGAAAGTATGGTACACACTACCTTAACCGTCACTGGCCGGTCTAATGTATAATTGAATCCTTCGGCTTCCTGTAACTGGCTGGTTACACTTGTGTACCAATGTGGCTGTTGGAATGTCCGAAGTTAAATAAGTGTTGAGATTTTTTTAAAGCATTCGGTTGTTATGTATGATGATTTAAACGATCAGACTCGCAATTGTTCGACCGTTTGAATGATCATGGCATTCATGATTATCGAGTAAGGAATCACAATGCTCTGTTTATTCAAATGTTCCCCCTAAATAGCCTGAGCCCGATTGTGTATGGACTAGTATGTCTGTTACATAACTATAAGCAATTTGGCTGTATGGTAGCTATACGTTCACTTAGTTTGATAGTTTCTCATGGTCATGTTAATTTGCTCAATTTGGGTTAGGTATATCACTATTTTTATTCTTTGAACTTGAAGTGGTCCCTTTGTGCGTTGAATTCAAATTAACTTAAATGTTGAATGTGATACTTTGTATTGGACAAAATCTAAATCACATGTCGTATAACGTTAAAAGTCTTTAAAGCTACCTGAGGGGCAGGGGTGAGGGGTGAGGGGTGAGGGGTGAGGGGTGAGGGGTGAGGGGTGAGGGGTGAGGGGTGAGGGGTGAGGGGTGAGGGGTGAGGGGTGAGGGGTGAGGGGTGAGGGGTGAGGGGTGAGGGGTGAGGGGTGAGGGGTGAGGGGTGAGGGGTGAGGGGTGAGGGGTGAGGGGTGAGGGGTGAGGGGTGAGGGGTGAGGGGTGAGGGGTGAGGGGTGAGGGGTGAGGGGTGAGGGGTGAGGGGTGAGGGGTGAGGGGTGAGGGGTGAGGGGTGAGGGGTGAGGGGTGAGGGGTGAGGGGTGAGGGGTGAGGGGTGAGGGGTGAGGGGTGAGGGGTGAGGGGTGAGGGGTGAGGGGTGAGGGGTGAGGGGTGAGGGGTGAGGGTGAGGGGCGAGGGGTGAGGGGTGAGGGGTGAGGGGTGGGCTCGGAATATGATGAGTGAACTGCCAAAAGTAGGGTCAAAGTAGAGCTGCAGAGGGTTGCGGTTTTAAATAATAATAGTCCCTCAGCTATAGCCTATAAGTGCCATCTAGAGAACATACATGTTTAAGTAAGTCATGTGATAGTCGAGCGTAGAGTGATTAATCATCTTCCGAACACGAACAGGTGATCAGCCTAAGTTTTTGATTGTGGTGTCATACAGACTAGATTTGAGGCACTGTTCATGTGAAGACTGTACCAGACATAATTATGCACAATGTTTGTTAAATAGTTAAATATTACCTGTGCCCTGTGTTTCATACATAATTATGCACAATGTTTGTTAAATAGTTAAATATTACCTGTGCCCTGTGTTTCATACATAATTATGCACAATGTTTGTTAAAGATTGCTTGTGCCCGTCGCTTAGCATTTTTAGGTTGTACCGGGTGCTTTAATTTATATACTCAAGATAAGGCAATACTTAATTGTATAAGCTTGGTAATTATTATGCAGGTGTTTTGATTACCTGGGGACCTCAGGCTATCATGTTCATAAACATAGAGTCGAATAGAGATTCGGCGGAATAACAGGCTGAGCGCGGCCCAGTAAGTGTTTTGAGTGCAGTATACCGATCCAAATTAACAGCGGGGCCACTTCATTATTACTGGTTTTGTCTGGCAGGGGAACGGGCGTAGTGTTAAAATATTATGGATTCTTTTGATTTTGTTTCGGTATTGACGTTATAATAGAGATTTGAGTTCTGAATTCTGGTTTGGCTACCGTTAGTATAAGGTAGTTCACATCCTATCGTTAGTGAGACCGTTCTATCCGGCTTTGAAAGTCTCGTGACCCACCGTTAGATTTTTCTTTATATGGTCTGAGGAGCTCTAAAATCCTAGACTTAACATATTTATAAAAGGTGGTCTCCGACGAGAAGCAAGACATATAGTTGACAGCTGTTTAAGCTACTGCGGGCTTTAAGATATTTTGTAATTTGTTTTACCCCGCAAATGTCATATAGGTTATTAATACTTATTAATATTAGACCTGTTACAAATTTCGTAAACCTATCCTATAACCTATCACAGAGTTTTCTACTGTATGAACACGTGATTTGACACGTGGTCCTGCCACGTTTAAAATAAAATGCCTGGTTGATGGTTCCCAATTAGTATGGTTCCCAGATATTTAATTTGCTCTCTCTCCTTTTAATTTAAAAGTCGTATCCGTGCGAATTCGAAATTGAGCTTTTTTCAGCATTTGGCTGCTCCGAGTCGGACTCAGTAGATACTTATATTATAGTTGTCAATCATGTAATGCTTTTGGACACGAAGGGAAACACACAACGTAAGGCTTGAAATCTTCGTAAAAATACATCATTATAGAGCCTGTAAAAAAATTTAACTTTAAGATAAGCACTCTATCAAGTAAAATTCATATATAATCATCATAGTTGTCAATCATATTTTACCCGGTCCTAAAGTCCCTCGATAAATTGTGAGGCCGCCTAGCACCAAAAATTATAGTTCTGGCAAAGGGGGCCATAAGACTCCTCCAATACGAAGGCCGATTAGGTATTACTTCAAGGAGGGGATATTTCATTTAGTATTATTTGATTAAGTACTCGTAAAGCTTCGCCATGGATCGGGAAAATGAGACATTTATTCGTTTTTTATTGGGCAGTTCACAGTATATATATGTGCGTTTTATGTGTCCCACGTAGCTAACTACTAGTATATAATACATATGATTTTATAGATTCATCGGAAGAGTAATACTAATAGCAGGAGGTAGAGAATATTGTAATATTTTTGTCATAAGAAGAGTTTTTAATTAATATAACTATAAGTGTAGGGGTTAAATAACTGCATTGACTAGACTCATTTATTATAGTTACGTCTTTATGCTTAAATACTTAAATACTACCGATAATTTAGGTTAAAAACGACATTTGGTCCCTACCCTCACACAAGATTATTCTCAATTTTCTTGTTGTGTTCCACAACAAACATTAGGGTATTTTCTTGACCGCATTCAAATTATCAGGCCATATTATTACTAACATATACTTTCACGTTATTATTAGTAAGCCCGAGTAGTCAGCATGAGTGGTTAACTAGATTTGTCAGTTTGCTAGTTTAGTCTGCTAGTGCCTACTTAGCCAACTTACTTAAAGGGAGTTATTTTTGAATCGTGTATCTGTATAATATAAGCATACTCATGGTTATGGCTATGGTGAGGACCAAAGTATATTTGAGCACTCTTAGCTCAAAATGTAAAACATCTTGCTTCGCAGTCATCTCCAAATGTTGGCTGATCACAGCACAATTTATAGAAAATTCAAGGATTTATAGGTCTGCTTAAACTTAAAGCAAAATTCAGCAATTATTCGCTATCGTTACAGCTGCTTTGACTATCGAGCAATGACTGTTAATTCTCAAACCGCATAATTTCCGAAACTCGGTGACAAATGATATTGGATTTTGTTATTCATAATGATAAGGTCTGCAATTATATATATTTGTAATGATAACGCGGATCAAGATTGCCGATGAATATCTTATTATGCTTTATATGTATCAAATATTATATATTACAGTATAAAAGCTTCACGAACTAACCTTTAACCAGAATTTATTGAGGCAAAGTCAGAAGGACAAGTAAAAGTATACCTTATCAAGTATCAATACCGTTCTTTCATAATTACCGATACGAGGGAAATTTAACCGGGTTAAATTTGGACCGACACTAATTTTTTCGATATTAAAACTGCCCATTGTAAAAATCGAAATTTCAGTTAAATGAGTGGATTTTTACGATATGATCCTGATTCCTGACATTATATGCCTGACATTATGCCTGATATGTCGCACGCAGTTTACCCGTAAATTAACTGAAAAGTAGCTAGGATTTGCCTAATATAATTCTTTAATACACCCTTGTAACTGGCACCATTATAATGGTGCTGGGTGACTGTGAGGGTTCACATGCTACAGCTGGTGCCTGGTAACAACCCAGGTTAGTCAGCTCCCAGATAGGGAGCTGACTAACCTCCCAGAAATTAGGTTTCTCATGCTAATCCCCGATAGCTGCCGCGACCTAATAAAAAATATTGCTGCTAAAAGCAAAATTCAGCAATTATTCGCTATCGTTACTGCTTTGACTATCGAGCAATGACTGTTAGTTCTCAAACCGCATAATTTTCGAAACTCGGTGACGGTAACACGACATCTGTCCGACAGCGACATCTGTCCGACAGCACTATTTTCTTGTGTTTGAAGTGATATCTCAAATTTGGTACATCGAAATTTACCCAAACTTGCACAAATCGGTCGGTGACAAATGACATTGGATTTTGTTATTCATAATGATAAGGTCGGCAATTATATATATTTGTAGTGACAACGCGGATCAAGATTGTCGATGAATATCTTATGCTTTATATGTATCAAATATTATATATTGCAGTATAAAAGCCTCACCTTTAACCATGATTTAGTGAAAACAAGTACACTTTGTTAAGTACTAATACCGTTTATATTTCTTTAGACTCTCGTCACCTTCACTGATGAACCCAACTTATACCTCCGCGAACAAACAAGTATTCATGCAGCATAACTGCTTCGTACACGTCTGATCTCAACTCAGAATCCTTACTAATCAGTCTCGGCATTCATGAGATTCAGGCACAAATCGGCGACACTAATAGGAAATCTGGCCCGCTATCATAATTAGGTCGTCTTAATTTTCATGCCCTGCCGCTGAGCCTCCTCCGTGTCTCTCAGTCCGGCTAGTCGGGGCTGGGCTTATTTGTTGTCTGCTCGGCCACGCAGCTTAAGCTATTAGTACTATAAATGTGGTAAGGAAAATCTAAACTTTTTGTAAAGAAATGTTCATTATTTATTTATTTATTTATTATGCGATGCAATCGTTTCATCCGTCAATGCTTGTCGACCACTTTGATGCTATTAGTATTACTTTATTAATGATACTATCATATTTTGCTATTATGTTATTTATGCTATTATTGATGCTATTATTATGCTGTATATATATATTACCTGGGGACCCCAGACTATTATGTTCATATATATATATATATATATACAGGGTGGGCCAAAAGTTAGTGTGCAAACGTTGGGTCTTATACCTCCGCCGTGTTTTATATTTGAGAGCTGTTGCTTTGCAGATGGCATACTGTACTTACTGGTTCGAGGATTCCGTCGTCAAAATTTGAAAATTCGAATATTTTAGACCACACCCATTCAATATTAAAACACCTTTATTGTTTTCTCTGAACATGCTGAACGCCTAATTTTTTCAGAGACGGTAGATTATCAAATGTTGCATATGATCTGAAAACATGAGGCAAAACGGATTAGAAATGACGAAGTTATCAAGCATTTTGTGTATCTCGTTAACAAAATTGACTGAGTGATTATGTGACACCGTGACACGACACCTTAATTGGGCACCCTTAACAATTCCCATAATGTTTAACGGGGTAGTTAACGGGGTCACCTTATCACGTGATTAGGTAAACCAATCACCTGATCACACGTAATGAATAAAATCGTTATGCTTCATATCTCGGTCATCTGAGAAGCTACAGTTCTAATTCTTTCAGGACAAACGTAATTCTAATGGCCAAACACAATTCAATAACATTTAGCTTGATCTGACTATCCAAACTATCAAATAAATGTGAAAATGAACCTCCATTTGAAAAAAATGAACGCGAATATTTTTCGAGTTGACAAATTCCTCGAACCAGTGGTGGTACTAAGTCATACCAGAAGGAAGTATTTCAATTGGGCACTCAGTGACTGAGCTATTAAGGCCAACGTTTGCACACTGACTTTTGGCCCACCCTGTATATTACTGTAAAGCTGAATTTTAATTTATTAATCCTAAGCAACATGTTTTTCAATGCAAGCCCAGGATCGTTTTAAATTTTACCTCAAAGCCGAGCCTCGTAAATTGGCTGTCAGCTTTCAACTTGCAACTGCTTTATACTTTTATAGTATTTTGGTGACTTTTACTAACTGGAAGATTTTTAATTTCATTTACTTTTAGATTGAGATTGGCTATGATTAAATCAGTCTGGTGTTTTAATATAATTTCTTGGGAGAACTAGGTTATTTATAATATAATAATTGTGGTAATATTCCACGAATCAAATTTTGAATTCGGTTCATTTTACGAATCGATTCCAATCCGATCATCATACAACAATACTCTAATTGATGAGATAATTTACTGATCATGGTTAACTTCGACATTAATTTGACTTTTTAAACCGTACTTCATAAAATTATGTGACGATTTCGACAATTTTTCATCTTTTTGTCGACATTTGATCAGCTTAAAATGCAAATCTTCGGCATAGAATTCACAGCGTGGTTATCTCAAGACTCAAACTCAAACTATAAAATTATAACCAATATCATTAAACTTACTAAACTAAACAGCAGTACCTTGAAGGAAATGACACTTAGAGCAGTGGTGAACTGCACAGGACTGGAGACCCTCTACGACGATGTCACTTCTGATGTTCAGAACGGTTTTCTCCTAGTGTACAGTATCCTCGTCTTCGCTGTTGGTTTGTAGTTTTTATTGTGGTTTTTATTTGATGGTCATCCGAAGTAAAATTGTATTCGTATTGACAGGCTATATCGATGGATAATTTTTGAATCTGAATATTTTGATTAAAATGATTTCTGGGCCGAAGCCGTATATATTTGAACCAAAATGTTTCATTTGTTCAGGGTTCCTAGGTGACTTGGTGGTATTATTTGGGTCAATATCCTACATAAACGTGACTTACAACATTGACAACATAACGATCCTATTCGTGAAGCACCTAGCAATAGCTGACCTGCTTTCTCTGATATTCGTGGTGCTTCCTCTGGCTATCCTACACGGTGCACGACGCTGGGTGCTAGGCTGTGGCACGTGCTACCTCCTGGGTGTGGTTAACAACTACCCTGGCCTTCTTCACATCCACTTCATTCTGCTTATCTCCGTTCATAGGCTTCTCAGATGTATCGCTCCGGTTAAGTCTGGGGCTATGTTCAGGAAGAACAAGGCTTACTTAATCGTGGGGCTCATCTGGGCCTACTGTGCGATCCTCCCTATCTTCACCCTCTTCTCCCAGCAGGAAATCCGTCTTATAACTGACTCGTGCACCCTGGACACCTATGACTTTGGAACTTCTCGTATAGCAGGAATACAAACCGGTACCATAATGACAATTTTCTGGATTCTATCCATCTGCCTGCCATTTACATTAGTTATAATTTGTATCGTACTGCTTGCAATAACATCACTAAAACTAACCGGTGTGATATGGAACAAAAACAAGAAGATCCTCATAACCACCCTCCTTATCGGAGGTTCCTTTGTGGTTTCGTGGTCCCCCCACATTGTCTTCACCATATGGAGAACATTTGACCAGAGTCTCTCGTCTTCATCCCTTAACAGACTTCCTCAGTACTTCCACATGGTTAGTCTCTGTGTCAATCCCATCATCTACACAATCGTCAACCGGAATTTTAAGAAGTTCATGAAAGAACATGCCAGGAAGGTTTCTGAAGCGACCACATCATTTTCAACAACAACAACGACCACAGCCCACAAAAATGAGACGCTGAATAATCGGGTGAGAAGATGGACAAATTTCGAGATCATATTCGAAAACAACTCGCCCAACAAGACTCAAACCTCTCGGAATTCTCAAACAAGGCGATTTTCTTACGCCCCTGGAGCTTTCAGGGCCATTCCCGGGAGGAAGAATAGCAGAAGAGTGATCACCGCCAGCCATCCCGAACTTTCTGTTTCTTTCAATTTGTGTAACTCTACGTAGTGGTGCAGCAGTTAAAATATTATTATTAGCTGATTACGTAGTGTATTGCATTTTTTCATTTTTAATCGTATTTTGTTTATGATGTTGTCTGCTTGGCGCTTTTCCGATATTGTGGCTCTCTTCATTTTGATTTTGTGTGCAAAAACGTTGATAAAAGTGTAACTGTAAAATTAAAATGTTGTGTGTAAAATTGACAAGAGGGGATATTCTTCTTTGATATTAATTAATTAATCACTATAAGTTGTCAGTATTTTATCGTTATTATTTGACATGATAATTTCTAGTATTTCACATGATCACAGTAAAAGTAAACCTTTTGTCTTTAAGGTAAGGTAAATGGTTATAAATCACTATCAGGCTCTGAAATCTCTTCATCACGGCTTAAATTTTTGACGAATTTATTCCAATTTTAACCAATTTTTTAGTAGCGTTTGTATTGGGTGTAATAATTTCTACATAGGGATTGATTTCGTAAAACATAAGCTGTGTAACTGTAAAGTGGCAAGCGGAGAAGGGAGTGGTATAAAATGCACCCATCCTGATAATGTATTTACCAACTGGTCATGGTATTAGAAGACAACATACAGAAATTAAACTTGGAACACACGAAGATTGACGTGGTACACGTGAGAAATTTAAATCTAGAGCTATGATTCTGCAGAACCACCATGTGGGCTCCTACAACCGCTGCAACTGCACGAGGCATTTAAATCTCTTTCCGGGGAATCTAAACCACGACTGACGACACCTCATGTTAGCACATGGTTGCCGCTCAACGTTCATATAAATATAATTTAACCAGCAGACAATTTATAAACGTGTGTTTAGTTCACACACAGCCTCAGTCTTCAATCCCTCGTACAATTATGATATAATATTGGGAATTTGAAAAACATTGTTCAACTACTTGGTGTACCTGGAATCATCCTCCATTTACCGCGGAATGACCTAAAAGTCATTCAATAAGCGGAGCACATGAATTTCATAAACCAGATTGGGAATATCTTTTTGAATGATGGACTAAAAATTGAAATACTGATTTTGTGACTGATTTTAAGTATTTACAAGAAAATATTTACAAGCAAATATAAAATTGAATTCTGGACACTTGCACTGTGAAAACTTTGAAACGATATTCAAAGATCAACCGGCTATCAATATCGAGAGAAGGATTTTTGATTAAAAACGTCGGTGGTTCGAAATTTCTTCAGTTAGGAATTAACTGAAAGCATATCATCTCCTCATCACTGAAAAAAAATCGGAAAAGCTGAAACTCGGCTATACTTTAAACTCTTAATCTGGGCAATTCATCATCATATCAAACCGGTCCTTCTTTGTTCTTAAAATTTTAAAACTGAAATCACAGCAGCTGACAAAAAACAGATTCCCCGGAAAATAGTCTATGAAACCGAAACAGTTTCCTCTGATCCTTGTCTTGACGACTCTGCTCGGCACTGTGAGAGAAGTTCGTCTAACACAGACTTTGGCACTTCTGGTAATTCCTGCGATTGAAAATTTCATTAATAAGAAACTTAGAGATAAGTTAAGTTTTATTGGGTGAATAATAATCAAAATGTGCTTTTGGGCAGTCAACAACAGCACACTAATTTATTGAGGCTAATTCAATTAACACTGTAGCTTGGCTTATCCAGCGGTTACCATTTTAGATTTTAGTCAGTCTAAAAAAATCAAGATCGTCTGAAACTTTTTCATCTGAAACCTAAGTTTTATTCTGTATTAAACAAGAACAAGGAAATCAAGTAGATATATAACATCGATATCAATTATTAATGATGCAATACGCGATCCCATTGACGCTAGAAATTTGGTTTTTATCTGTAAGAACTTACTTCCTCATCTTGGCCAGTGAGTTTCGCTAACATCTCGTCGATCAGATTCAGTCTCTCCTCCTCGGTCCTCTTCTCACTCAACGACTTCAAAGCTGTTTCACCCAACTTTGCTGGCTCTCCCTCTCCACATTTGCTGTTCAGTTCTGACACTGCGATACTCTAAAAAAAGGAAGGTACAGGCTGATATCTCATATCTTATCTAATTATTAAAAAGTTAATACAGTTATCAGGCGCGTTATAACGAGGTACTACTATATCATTTTCAACATTTTTAAAGGTTGATATGATGTAGGTTCAATTTATGCTTCTGCATTCTGATTTTCAACCAAGTTTGATGTTTAAATTCGAGGAATTTCACTTCTTACTTTGCAGATATAGGTTTACCAGGTTAGTCAGGGTAAATCAATACTGTCTTGACAGTACTGATATCTGGATATTATCCGGTTGGAAGAGACAAGGACAAGTGAAACAAGGAAGTTTTAATACTTTCAACACTACTATATAACAAATAATTTGAGCCTGAAGATGGCGTTGACGCCGAAAATTTGCCCTTACTCCTCACTTCCTTGTTTCACTTGTCCTTGTCTCTTCCAACCGGATAATATCCAGATATCAGTATTTCAATCATGAGACTAATAAACAGCGAACTACTCCGTTATTTGATGTCTTGACAGTATTGTCATTAATCATTAATAACCTTTTGCCACTGAACAATTCTTCTCACCCTATTTTATGACAATCTGGAAATACCATTTGGTACATTCAAGCATTCAGTCACCCAGCATAAACATGTTGACAGTTAATGTCTCGATATTAAAATGGTTGGACATATCAAAGCACGTGGGGTGCAGCGTATTTAATTGTCGGCTTCAGATGCAGTTTAGAATTTGAATTTACAGTACCAAAATCGAATATCGATACACTGATTGTGTGAGTTACGAAGAAGCCGGTGGTGACTGACATGCCTTATTCACAGGACCCAGTCTGGAAAAGTGTGATGAACTTGAAAAATTTAGACCGGTATAAACACAAACCAGATGACAATGGCAAAGTTATTAAGTTACAGGACTTACCCTTACTAATGCTAACCATTGTTAAAACATAATTAAGTAACATCTTGTTAACTTGAGAGAAATTTTATCCAAACTGTTAAATGTCGGTCCAGGAAAGTGTATTGTATTTGAAAGTGTACTAATATCGGTAGTAAATTTTGGTGATTTTCCATTTTGCCTTCCTCCAGTACCTCAATTTGGGTCTCAAACCCTCCTCAATTAACTGACTAATTGGTCACTGGACAAAAATTCTATAAAATCTGTCGCCGGGAAGCTACAAACTGTGAGATAAAGTACGGAAAACGACTGTTAGTGTTAATGCGTATATGTACGAGAAACGTACGTGATTTTTTGTTGTTGATGTAGAGATGCTTGCCACTTAGATCCAGGATCATTATAATACATAACGCCTGAATTCTAGGCATGGTGCTTGGTTGTGGGACACACTCAACTAAGTAAGGTTGAGATACCTGAAATTTGAAAACTCCCTAAAGAGATATCAACAGAGTGTGAGCCACTGACTGACTAACCCGTGATTAGAGTTTGCCCAGACTCTATGATTGAGGCAGAGAGTATCTTCTGAGTTGTTAAGATTCTGAGTATCCTTTGTCCGTGGTGCTGGCTAGTACTGTTAGTATGATTGTAGTAGTGTTACTAGTACTGGTTTTACATCCAATGGCACGTGCATTGTTATTTCTTCAACGAAACTTTGCTTCTCTCTTCACAACCAGGGAGGTGTTTAATAATAGACTGAATCATGTATGAGCGGAGACAAGAAGACTGATGTTTAATACCACGAAAAAAAAGCATTCTTTCACGGCTTCTAATAAAATTTTAAGAATGTGATTGTCACTCGTGGGCCGTGGCTGTAAATAATTGGTAGCAGATATTCCGACAAATTAAAAGAGTGAATGGTTCCTTTGTCATCAATATTATTATTGCTAGTACATTTCTAGTTGATTTCTCACCTTCGGTCTAATTGTAAGTTTGTAAAGAGACTTCATTCATAATCTGCTGGACAGCGACGATCCATAGTTTTATACATATCAGAATGAGAAGTTGTCTCGTATTAATTAAGCCTACGTCCCTTATTTGACAGCAAGGGAGAAAGATGAATATTATAATATGTTGATTGTTAATGGGCGTGAATTGTTAGCCAGAATATTTCGTTCTGTGATTTGGGTGTTGATATAGCAGGTTTTTAGCTTAGTGATCTTTCGGTTCTTTTGCGATAGTCAAAACGCGACAACTAGCGCTGGATGGCGACAACTAGCGCTATCTAGCGCTAGTTGTCGCCATCCAGCGCTAGTTGTCGCTATCCAGCGCTGGATAACGCTGGCCAGCGCAAAATATATATGTTCGATAATTGTCGCTATCCAGCGCTAGTTGTCGCCATCCAGCGCTAGTTGTCGCCATCCAGCGCTAGTTGTCGCTATCCAGCGCTAGTTGTCGCTGGCTATGCGACACTGTCGCACGCGATAGTTTGCGATGGCCAGCGCAACTGGCCATCGCAGAAAACAGTTCGATAACTAGCGCTGGATAGCGACAACTAGCGCTGGATAGCGACAACTAGCGCTGGCCAGCGCTGGCCAGCGCTAAGCGATAGCCAGCGCTGGCCAGTTGGATATCGATGGCCTATCGAACTGTTTTTTGCGATGGCCAGTTGCGCTGGCCATCGCAAACTATCGCGTGCGACAGTGTCGCATAGCCAGCGACAACTAGCGCTGGATAGCGACAACTAGCGCTGGATGGCGACAACTAGCGCTGGATGGCGACAACTAGCGCTGGATAGCGACAATTATCGAACATATATATTTTGCGCTGGCCAGCGTTATCCAGCGCTGGATAGCGACAACTAGCGCTGGATGGCGACAACTAGCGCTGGATAGCGCTAGTTGTCGCCATCCAGCGCTAGTTGTCGCGTTTTGACTATCGCAAAAGAACCGATCTTTCATCTTTTAGAATGTTCTAGTTTGGTGTAGAAAAACCGTTGGAGCTGAGTGTAAGATTAGGTAGGATTAGTGTAATAGATTTTGGATGGTTTTGCGGAGGAAGACATGTGTTAGTCAGGTTAGTTAGTTAGGTTAGGTTATTGGACAGACTGGGCCGCGCCGTGTCACGTGGTTCGCCATACCACGTGACACAGTGCTGGTAGTGCTCACCTGCCCCGCTAGAGTTAGTTCTTCGAGTAGCTTTTTAGGTACAGTTATAAAAAGTTACCGCTGCCGAGAACACTGTCGCGTGGCCGACGAGCCGCTAGTTTAGTTTATTGATCATTATGCCTTCGAACCACTGCAAACCACCGAATTGGAGATATTTTGTGTGTTTAAGGTGATATCTCAAATTTGGCACATAGACACTCGCTCAAACTTACACAGATTATAACTGAGTGGAGTTGGGTTAAAAACATATAAGAGATACGATGATTTAACTTGTAGAAGCTTTCAATAAACATGTGTTAATCGTCGTCAGCTGAATGTGATGTGGTGGACAATGCTTATATGTGAGTGAGTGGTGTCAGGGATGTAGGGTGGGGGAGGTGTGGGTGGGAAAGTGAAAATTACAGTACAATGTCAATAAAAATTTTAATAAAAATTTAGTCTTCTGTTGAGGTTGAGAAGGAAATGCCAGATGGTCTGGACTTTAAGGATTTGGCAATTTTAGGAAGAATGGGGTCCCAGAGGGAACTACATTTGGGTGCGCGGTCTGTTCTGTTCATAGCTGGTTGTCGTATTTGTATAGCTGCGTGTTCTGTGAGGTCAAGTTGGGAGCGTGAGGTGAGGGATTTGAGGACTTCGATGTTGTTCCAGGAGATGGTGTGGCCAGTGGTCAGGGCATGATGTGCAGGGGCTGATTTGATTCTGTCTGTGGATTCGTCGATGGCGTTGTTGAGTCTGTAACATCGTTCGTGTTCTTTCATGCGGTGGACCAAGGGTCTGTAGGTCTGTCCGGCGTATTTGGAGGGGCACTGTGAGCAGGAAATTTCGTAGATGGTGTTGGGAGTGAGGTGAGTAGGGGGTGTGGTCTTCGTTTTGGTGAGGAGGTTGCGGAGGGAGGTAGCCGAGGAGTGGGTGACTTTGATGTCGTGTTGTCCGAGTATCTTATCTACACAGATTATCCGTCCTATAACCACCATACTTTATGGAAAGTTTCAAGAAAATCGTATGGTAGGATCTGACATAAACTATTGTCCGAATAACCTATTTTCTGAGTCGGACAGATGTCGCTGTCGGACAGATGTCGCCCATTATTATTATTTATTATAAAACTTTATTCAAATAAATAAATTGTATAAACAAATTAAAAATGTGATAAGTAACCTACTAAAACTAAAATAACTTTCTCCACTTAGGTCTGTCTTGGGCTAAAAAATCAAATTGTAAATGTCTTCTGTATTTACAAGTTTAATGTCTCTATCTGATAAGTCATTTTTAAGAGTTTTTAATAAATTACATTGGTGTCTCCGACACGACCCTTCATATCCCTCATACTCTCAACTGCAAAAAATAAAGAACATAACGCTGGGGAGTTGCTGGCACTACGAAGTATATGACCAATGTCCGATGTCGCCCAATCGTTGTATATTCCACTTCGAGACTTTTTGTTCGAATACTTTGTTTCCTTTGTACATCCCTTACTTAGGATTCAAGTTACAATCACTCGATCGAATTGAAAGTATTACAGCACTAAATCGCGTGTAAAAGTCAAATAAGAGTAGTTAGCGATTCTCGTGTTATCGTATTATACGTCCTATCACAGCACGGATTGCTTGTAGAGGTTTGTGAATCTATTCGTGTACGATACTAATTATCGTACCTTCGTAATTCCCATTCTTATAATACTTGATATTGTACCCTTTCTATTTACGCATTATACGATACATAAATATCGTATCTATAGTGTTAGACTAGTGTGTGATACTTAATTATCGTGAGTAATTATAGTTCTTAGTCGCTAAACGACTAAGTTAGTGCAGTGTGTAGCAGGCTTGTCCGCCGCCGCCGAACGCCGCCGCCGCCGGGTGATTTTGCCACGCCGAACGCCGCCGATACACCCCGGCGTACATCGGCGTACGGCGTGCATTTTCTGACTTCAAAATAATTCTGTCTTCATTTGAAGATATATCAGTGTTACTGATAGCGATTAGCGGCTAGGGGCAACACACACATGATACACACTTTTAGCTAACTTAACAATATTGATTATCAGAAGAACTGAGCAGATACCTACTCATAAGTTTGACTGAAGAAGAAATTTTACAATTCGAACTTTTAAGATTTTGGGCCGATAGGCAAAAAACTTCCCTAATACTCTCAAACATAGTAAGAATAGTGCATTGTATACCTGCCAGTAGTGCGGAAATTGAAAGAACCTGGTCGGCTGCAGGTTTAATTCTTTCTAGTCAGCGATCTAGGATGAATGTTAAGAATTTCAAATCTATACACTGTTTTGTTCTAAAAACTATGATTTTGTTTCCAACAAAAAAGATTGAGAGATCCATTGATTTCAGCAATAATTTATTGTTTATGTATTTTACCTTAAATAAAATAATTGTATCAATTTGTCTCAACTTTTATTTGATAGCAGATAATACCATAACAATATACCAACATCATTTGTTGAAGTTAAGTCTAAATTACCCAAATTAAGTACATGATCATATTCATATTTCATAGACCTCAATTTAGTTGGCCTTGATTTCACGGCTCACGCCGGCGTACGCCGCCGCCGCCGGTGTAATTTTAGTGAAACGCCGCCGCCGATCCATTTAGCGACGGCGGACAAGCCTGGTGTGTAGTGTGCAGTACTTGTTGTAGGGTCAGTGAATAATAAGTCTTAAATTCTTAAAAATTGATCGGGAAATTAAATATTTATCTTAGATTACATAACATTTCGTAGACTAAAATATTTTAAAGATACCTTAGTATTACTGTAAATTGATTAAAATGTCCTCGCCTACTAGTTTGCCTGGGAAACAGGCTGGGACTGTCATCGAACTGCGGGCGAAACGGCCGTTTTCGTGAAGTGAAAATACTAAAACATGCCGTGAAATGGTACAAAAACTAAGGTTTTTGTTTTCTGTTTCGACCCAGCCGTCTGAAAGTTCGTTGACAGTCTCAGCTATTTTTTGTATCACGTGAAAGTTGCATCCTGGGAATTGGATTTTAACGTGGTCGGGACGGATTATTCCGGTATGGACCGGTTTGGTTTCCTTAGTGATTTAGGGTTTAGGAATTTTCTAGTTATTTGTCGAAATAGAAGATTAGAAAAGATATCTTTGGATTTCTGTACATGACTACTTTCACTATTGATTTTTTGCAAACCTCGAAATTAAAAGCCTATTAGTTGTTCTGTAGATCTAATGGTTCCAAGTTTACTCCCGTTTAATTCTCCACATGAACTAGTGAGTTAATTGGTTCATAGTTATGAATCGTCAAATACTCGTGAAATATCTGTGTAGTGGAGCATTTGCACAGGGCCATTTACTTTATACTCAGGTCACAGCATAGATATATTAGAGGTTCATCGGCTCACTTTTGAGTGACGTTCATGTAGAATCATTTATATAGACAGTTTGAGTTTTGGTCAAATCTATGAATCTGAGTGCAAGTATTTCCATAATACTCTCGAGACCTTTAATTCGAGGGGATTTCCCTCCCGCTCTAATTTAGCCGTCCAGCTCGTAATAACAAACTCATGACGAAACATTACCTAATAATGGAATTAAATAAATTAGCAAACACCTAGACCCCTAGACGATCAGCCAAGCAGCCAGGGACGCGCTACATTGTGAGCAGGCAAAGTTTATCGTTGGTACGCCCCGGGAGGACTAGTTTGGTTGGCCGCCTTTATATAACACTAGAGTAGCTTGGCGCTTGCTACTGACTGTCAACTGTCAAGTAAACAGTGCTTTATAGGAAGCAACTTGTAACGCAACTTTCCGTTTCAACACGTTCAACAACGTGTTCTCTTTATCCTAACCGGTAATGTTTTATGTGTGTTCTTCTGCAGTCACATGAAATTTTGTGTTTTCGACTGAACGTGTTTATACTTTGTACCATTTCAACTGCGATAGTAAGTCCCGGCCGTTGGTCCGTTAGCCTGTTAGGGGTCGTTCATATCACGTTATCACTTTTTGGACAATTTTTACCCCCCCCCCTCTGTAAACAGCTTTACAGATAGCTATTGTGTTAAAATTACACACCCCCCCCCCCCCACCTCCCACGTAATAATAATATGAGACCCCTTACTTTCTTATTTTAAGGACCAGACTTCGTCAAAGTTTTCGGTATTTTTCCATTCTCATAAAGTTGACATTCGGTTATTATTTATGATGATTTAAACGATCAGATCCTGTTGTACGGAGCTAAAGTCTGGAACACCACTAAGAAGCAAATGAAGCGTTTTGAGGTTTTCCATCTGACCTCCCTGAGAAGAATCTTGAAAATAAAGTGGGTTTACCATGTCCCCAATGATGAAGTTCTAAGGCGTGCTGGCGTAAAGTCAATAGACACTTTCAACGGTTCTGCTAGACTACGGTGGTATGGACACGTTGTAAGAATGCCAGAGACTAGGTAAAGGTTACCAAATTTTCTACTGGAGTGGAAACCTAACTATGGAAAGCGATTGAGAGGGAGACCCGAAAATGCTGGATGGCCTGTGTACTCGAGGATGCTGTTAACTTTACAGGTGTTGACAACATCAGCCGAGATGCAGTACGTCAGTTAGCACTGAACCGAATGGAATGGAGGAACCTGTTACGCCGTACAAGGGAGGCGTGTGATGCAGGCCACTCCAACGACTGCTGACTAGGAGGGGACCTCTTCATGTAGCATGTATGTAAACGATCAGACTCGCATTGTTCGATCGTTTGAATCCTCATGGCATTCATGATTATCGAGTGATGAATCACAATGCTCTGTAACTGTTTATTCAAATGTTACCCCTAAATAGCCTGAGCCCGATTGTGTGTGGACAAGTACGTCTGTTACATAAGTAATATTTGGGGAAAATTTGGAGTAAATTTAAATATGCACCATATGTTCTAGCATGTGACATGGTACGATTTATAATTTTATTTTAATTTATTTCTCGGTTCGTTTTACCTAACATATTCATTTATTTCTAGCCAGCCTGATGGTAATCAGAGAACATTGATATAATTTACTGCGAGCTGGTCTCAAGTCCAGACGCTATCATTTGTACCACTTAGTACTTATATTACATATTACTTAGTACTTATACTATAATATATTACCCATGCCTTTAGTATTTAAACAATATGGTCTACGACTTTTACACACCATAATGCCTCATGATGTCGTTTATTTGTAATTCTCTTTGCTGTATTGTATATGTACTATTTATAAAAGTTTCAAATCAAAAATCATTTCATTTTCATTACAATAAGGGATCGTAATATTTTAGCAATTTTTAACCCTCTCCATAATCAACTGTAATCAAGACCCAACCCCCCCCCCCCCCCCCCCCCCCCCCTTGACTTTTTTCCCTCGAAAACACTTTTCTCATTGTTATGATATCCGGCCAAACACTACTTGACTACTGATAAGTAATATATCTTAATCACTTAGAAACACCCCCCCCCCCCCCCCCCTCAGTAATTATGTAATATGCGAACGATTTCTTATAGGCCACGCAGTATGTATATTACAGTGAGACTTTGGTATAATTAACTTTGTGCCACAAGACGGTCAAAATATGATTACTTTCACTGATTTCTTGTGCATTTGGACGACACAACAACTTAATACGGTTAACTCATGCTATTTGTATTCTCAGGTTGCCATGTAATTTTGTTTAAGTCTACGAATTTCGATCGGTATCAGTATTCAGCAACTGCAATCATCTCACAACTCTAATCAGTTCCAAAGATTCTTCCTGTCTTGATTCATCTCAATATTGGAAATATTTCGAATGGGGGTTCACCCTGGTCGTTTTTTCGGGAACGTCTCCTGGGAATATTACTACGCTGAGAATTTAGGAATTCAGACTTCTGACTGGATCCTTGCATCTGTTATCATTTTTTTTAGTGTGGTTGGAATTTTGCGAAACTTTTCTGCCCTTTTTTACTTCTGGACAAAAAGATGCAAGAATATTCCGGACCTTCTGTATCTTGCTATATCAGCAACAGATTTCCTTTCTGTTTCTTTATTTATTCTATGTACAATATCACTGCTAAATGACCGAAAACTAATGCTCTTCAATAATGAAGTGTTCTGCACAGCATGGGCATCGGTTATAACATTCACTGCAAGGATGTCAATGTTTCTAGCGATGATGATATGTTTAACTCGCACCATCGTAATGCAGTGTCCCTTCCGTCATATAAAACGATCTTGGTTGATTGGAGCTACATCTGGATATGCAGGCTATATGTTGGTAATTTTCTTGATTTACCTCTCTCAGAAGTGGCATTACGGAGCATACTCGTATCAACTATCTTCTTGCATTCTTGTCACCTTGAACTTTCGCAGTGGAGTACCCGTATTTGCTGCTTATTTTGGAGCAGTTTCTTTTATTTTAGAACTCTTTTTGCCATCAGTGGTAACGTTATTGTGCTTTTTGGTCAGTATGTGGGTTTTAATGACCAGGCCAGCAGTTGGTAACGGAGATGACAAGAAGTTTCGCAGAGTCTCAGTCTCGATCTGTGTTTTTACTGCCGTGTTTTTGATGTGTAATCTGCCTTGTTCTCTTTATGTGATATGGGATTACCTCGGCTTGCTGAATATCCTACCTCTTGCTGCGGAAGTACTTGTCAAAGATCGTAGATATTTATTCTACTATTCCCAACTCATGTTGCAGTATTTCCCAGTATTTTTAAACGCTACAATCAACCCACTGGTTTACTTGCTGAGGATGCGAGGATATCGAAACTGGGTCTATCAAACTCTAAGGCGTCCGGGAAACTCTGCAAATCTCACAACAAGGGATTCTGCAAATCACAAAACGGGGGACCCTGCAAATCACACAACGTAAGTGGTACACTTACTCAGATATATGTGATTAAAACGTGGCCACTATTACGGGCCGATTTTTGGTAGATTTCCAATAACCCTTGACGAAACGACATTGAATCTCGTTTTATGCAAGTAGTATTATATATCACACCCTATATAATATTAGATTTAGAATCAGATGCAACTATAAAGTTTATTTCGAGAAAATGTTTATGGTGCTCACTAATAATGGATGCTGTATAAAGCACATTTTTAATTATTAAAATGTTTACTGTATCATTCCGGTGTTCTTATATTTTGGTTACCTAAATATTGACAGTAGCTATACCTGTGGCTAGCATATAACTAACCATTTTGATGTTTCAGTCAACTTATTGATAAATGATAAAAATTTACGCTTCTTACGTATTTTAAAACCCAAAAACTGTTTTCCTTTTCCACAATCCCTAGTTTTAGTTTCCACAAAATTCGATTTTGGACCGCTCTTAGAATATATAGCGTAGTTTGTACTTAAATTTGTGGAATCTCTGTTCAGGAAATATCATATTTGAAAATGGGACAAAAAATAGAACAATGTGATTTTCCTTTAAAAAATTCTTTCTCCGGAAATAGGGAATTTAACTTCCAGTATCTCAATTGTGTCGATTGTCCATAATTAACTAACTAACTGATTGTTAATAAGTGTAAGCCATCTGACCTGGTCTGGTATAAGATGTTTTAAGTTTCTATCCCTATTCTTTTAAACAAGATCTCTCAGCAATAGTTGGCATTCTGTACTCAGACAAACCTGAATTGATAGAAGAGTGCTAGTAGTCTGTCCACTGCACACACTCATCGAACTACCTTCCTCCACAATCAGCAGAGATTCTATCTCTCTCAACCGCTTGTCTTCCTCGAGAGAGGCTCTGAACCCACCATCGTCTGCAATCGCCACAACGTTCTGAGGAAAGTTTAAGATTTGAAGCAAGCGTGTACTTAAGTACCGTCTTTTTGGCATGTATTACAATGATTTTGTAAACAATGCTTCTGTAATTAAATCTGTAAACGAAATAAATAAAATTACAAATAATAATTAGGCAATGCGCGCGCGGCGGAATTGTATGAGTCACTGCGCACAATGAAAAAAGTACACAAGATTTATTATCGCGTGTTCCATTTTAAATTTTAGAAGACCGTTTAGACAAAATTCTAGATTACTTCAGTCTGTTCTTCTGTGACTGTATCCAAGTCACTAAGAATTTCACTGAGCCGCTGTTTTTCTTCTTCTGTCATCGCAATTGCAGCCAAAGCATCGTTCGCTAACTCTTTATTTCTGAGGAGAAAGTCGAAATTTATGTCATTATGTGCGCTAAACAATAATATACATAATTAAATATCTGTCATACTTTAATTGACCGCACTCCCTCTAATTTTTCTTGTCTTCTCATCTTTCCAGCGTAAATTAATGATTCGAATAAGGTCTACACTTGTCAAGACTTCAAGAGTCAAGCGGGGAAATCAATTAGCTCAATCACGAAATTATCAGAGCCTTACCTTGCAATAAAGTTCTTATTATTTGCATTTTTCCGATCTTCTTTTCTTGAAAAGTTGCTCTTTTTTGACTGGGCACTTCCTCTCCCTTTCATCCCACGCGACTGACCACCACGAGATTGATCACGTGACTTGTTTCTGCTCTTATCACGTGGTGTTGTTTTTGTGCTGTTCGTCCTGCTAGTGACTGAGTCGGTTGAACTGATCGGCGGTAGAGAGGATGTGTCTGATTCTCCGTCCAGGAGTTGGGTCGCAAAAAATATTGGGGTGACATCGCCTTTAAGATCTGATATGAGAGTCAGATCATCTCCACCTGATGAACAGGTGTTGTTACTTGTTATCTATTGTAAATTAGGGGTGATGAGGAAAATGAGTTGTTTATAATTTGTTATGTCAGATAATTAGAAATCACACTGTATATTGACACCTCTATTATATCGTCATTCGATAATAATTTTGTTATGTTTATCAACAGGTCCCCATCATAAAGTCATAAGGCTATATATACTACTAATTACTATAGACAAAAGGTAATTCACAGAGATGACGCCCCCGGTGGAGAATAATCTCTGTATATTAGCCAAATAAAGAATTGAGTTGCCTGGATACTCAAATATATAACACTGTTTACAAATTTACCAAAAACTAACCGTCATCCTGAAGTTCATTATTCTGAATGAGTTGAGAGCCAGAGTTGTACAATAATATCTGTTTATTGAACAACTCGTGTCGTTTCTTCACCTGATAAATCGTCAAATTAGTCAAATCGTCAAATTAGTGATAGGAGTCGTGTCAAGGGATATATCTTTAGCATTTTAGATTCTCCACAAAAAATGACGTTGGTAAAATGTACTAGGTGGAAGGTAAGAATTTAAGAAATGTAACCTCTTTTTCACGCTGTATAACAAGTCTCAGGTGCTTATCCAGTTGTTTCATCTTCAGCGCTGCTTTGCGCACCTTCGCGTCAGGGTGCAGCGCTAGCAGCTCGTACAACCCCATTCTGTGGTTGTGATGACTGGTTATTAAACATTTAGTAGGGATACATCAGTAGTATGAGAACATAAAATGAGATCAATTTATTACTCATGTCTAGAATTAAACACAGTTCACCAGAATGGAAAGATTTACCAACATAAAAACTTACTTGGTCAGTTTTTGAGGTTGGAGATCAGGAGTGGAGTCTTCAGCTCTACCAGGATCTATTAGAAATAATTATTGTTTAAACCAACTTTACTATTTAAACAGGCAGCATTTTCACTGTTAAACGAGTAGTTCAAGAAATATAAAATAGAACAATGGCCTTTAACTAAGCTGCAACTTCACTTGCAACAAGAAAATACCCGTTTGCTGAGTGGTGACAGTGCACTGGGAATTAGATCTGGTGATCTGATCTGATTCCGATATCAGATCCAGGGTTGATTGTTGTGCTGATCCTTGGCTTGTCATCGTGCTTTCTCGTGTTATTATCCTTTTGAACTCCTCTGCAATATCTTAGTTAAAAACCAGCAAGTAAAGTTTGTGGATATAGCAGCCTAAATTCCCTGCACTTGGTCAGCTGAACCCTTGACAACGATATAGTAATTAGTGGAGTGTGTAATTATTACAGAAAACAGTGATAGTTAAACTCAGATCATTATACACGGGAAAATCGAGATGGGGGAACATTATATCTGTTATCAATTATCAAGGGTACCTATGAAGCACTACCGTACACTAAAATGGAAGCGCTTTACCTTCGTGTTCAGCCTCGCTGCTATTGACACCACTATCTTGGGTAAGTTCCCTGTCGAGTGCTGCTAGCGCCTCCTCCACTGCTGTCTTCTGGACTGTAAGATGTGCTTCTATCTCAGTGGCTACAGGACCTAGCGTAGAACACGGTTTATTGTTGGCAGTTAGACGATGTAATGTAGAAACTACAGATCTTACTGTATTAAAAATATAATATAATATCATGTCTGGAAACCTATATAGCTATATGAGTAAATGATACCATCGCCTCAAAATAGTTTATGATTCTATTGAGTAATAAAAAGCAACCCTTTTTTGTTAACAAAACCCATAATTTAACCGCCATTACCCTCTATAGACTGCTTGGGAGGACCGTCCCTAATCTCCCTAATCTGTTGTAGGAACCCCTCCAGCTCCTTGTTTATGTTCTCCTGGGCCGTCAGATCTATATCTCTTGATGGAACAAGTTCCTGTTCCTCGAACACTGACACCTGGTGTGATATGGCTTTGTTAGGGCTCCCTCCAGGCTCCAATCCTGCGCCTCTGGTCATGAGTCGGGCAATGTTAGTCTCCACAATTATTATAAACTCACATACTCCTTTACGTTGCGAGTAACGTTACCTTTGCGAACATTCTATATTTTAGTTAACAAAATTTACAGCATACTGTAAATTATAATAATAATCTGTTTTCCATTCGATCATATAATTGATGTTTTGGGACAAAGTGAGAGTCTCCATTCAGTTTTTACAACAACAATTACAAAAATATACAAAAATTTCAAAAATTTATATAAAAATAGCTTTAAAGTTAACCGGTTTATTGAGTAGAGACATGACAGTGGTGTTAGAATTGCCTCCATCTCTCATGTTATCCACCAAACTAGCTAGAAAGTCTTGTGTTCCTTGGCTTACTGGATGACTGCTTTCCTGGTTATGGCGGAAGTAATTATCTTCTAATCATAGAAGTATGTGGATTGTGGTAGTTGTTGATAGTATATATGGTTATTTTTAGGAATGTTCCGGAAAGATCTCAGTTCAACTGAGCTTCTCGAAAGTAATCTTAGATAACTAACGATAACACGGGAGTTATAGAGTGCGGCCTTCTTCCCGGAAGAGAATTTCTGGAAATGACCTTTTATAATCGCTCACCACGTAATAAGTAATGGTACCTAAAGGCTAAAGTTGAAATACAGAACCATTACATGGTTCTTGGTAGAAGATTATAAAAACACGTGGTGTAAATTTTCAGGCCACTTGTAATATACTCTAAGCTAGTTGTAAGCCCAGACTCGAGACGTCATCATTCATTGTTTTTCGTTAGTGTTACAATAGCCCTGTCTTGTGACGTACGTTTCACGTGCGTGTTATATGTTGTGAATTGGATGTGTCAGGAGTCGCGATCAGTGAGCACATTCTCCCCAGGGAACAGATCTCATTTTAAATATTACCTTTGTTTTTGGTTTGGATCCAGCAGGCGCGGCAGTATCTACCCATTTCTCAGTTTGTAAACGTTTATACGGGTTAACTCTGACAGGTTCTTTTTCTGCGGAAAATAAAACTTAGATAGTTGAGAAGTAATGAGGAATACATTATATAAGTTTACATATTGTCAGACCGGGTCTGACGAGAGCTTTGTACGTTAAAAACTTAATTAATAATTATCTTTGATAAAGGTAGTTTAGAGGAGCGGTAATAAGTGTTTTGTAATTAAATCTATTATATCCTATTATAAACTAATTTTATCCTATGGCTGCGGGGTCAGCGGGGTCCTTTGTTACAAGGAGAGTAATCATCATAATATAGTAATTATCATAATATATCTGTCTAGTAATTAAATAAGTTAATAAGTTAAAATTGATTACCTTGCTCCCAGGCGTTCTCCTTTCTGTGTATAATCGGGGGACCCCAGCCCCCGCCACCTCCGCCACTGTCCATCTGATCCTTTCCTTCGAACCTGCGACTATATGGGTTAATTAGCAAACTTAGAAGCGTGGAGTGATTAATTAAGTGATAATCGTGAGGCAAAACTATAGTATACATGTGCGATAATCTTTGTTGCATGTGATAAAATAATATTGAACGTAAGGAAGTTCTGTGAATATCTCTATACTAGTGTTTTCGTGAGTTCATCTCATAACATGACGTGTATGTTCCTGAACTGAACTAAATTGATTAGACAAGATGATAATGAAGTAAAGAAGTAACAGCGTATAGTGTATTATACCATGAATCAGATATGATCTCCATAGTCCCAGTACTGGCAGCGGATGGAACGCGCGTTATGTGGGGTGAGGTCAAGTCTTGAGGATTCTGGTCTTCCATTTTGCTATACCTTTACCTAAAGCATATCATTATTAAGGAAATAAAGTTTAGGAAGGAGAGGGGGCCGGACGAGGGGGGGAGGGGGCAAATAACGAAAATGATTGGATTCAAAACAGCATGTACGCATTACGCAATACGATCCAATGAATTTCACAAAATGGGGCAAAAAGATTAGATATTTCTAATCGAGGTGATATTGTATTATTTAATGGGTATTGGGTATAGTATTTGAAATAAGATTTTGCAACACCCTGATGATTTTTCTTTGAAAAGTTACTATAATAGGCTAATCGTTGTCTCACATCGTGCCAACTCGTAGTCGCCCCTAATTTTAGTAAAAGATAACCTTTTCAACTTCTTTACCATAAACCTGGCCGTCTCCGTGGCATTGGATTAGCCTTTTTCTAAACGTTTGAACAATTCGAACGCTTAGAAAAAGGCTAATCCAATGCAACGAACAATTATTGATCGATTAGATCCAACAAAGTATATGATATTGCTCTCGAGAAGTGAGAACTTCAAAAACATTAAAGAAATGACAAATATTTCACAAAGCACAATGCAGATACATAAACCTCTTTTTTCCGCCAACAGCAAATGCTCTGTCTTCTACGAGTCAAATTTCTAATTATTGTAAGGAACAGCTCTGTAGTATGTTATCATTATAATTTTAAGAATATTTATCATTTGCGATCTTAAAACCTGTTTACTTTCAATTCATATTTCTTCATTATACTAATTTGATTCACGACACTGATACTACTATAATATGTTGGTTATACAAGTTGATACTACTTAATATGATACTACTTTTATTCATGAAAATCATACTACTATATTATTTTTCTGATAGGCTGCTACTGTTTGATATTTATGTTATTATTTAAACGAATAATTCAACTCCCCGCCAGTTTCCAGATCGATAGTCGCTTCTTTCCTTGCTAAGTTGCTAACATGATAATGCCGCGGCAGTGGCTATGGTTCTTTCATTTGTTTGCTGATTTCAATCGTCTTTTCAGAAGTTCGTTTATTCGACTCGGTTATCCACAAACTTTTACAAAAAACCAGCCATGAACGAGTAATCTTAGTCTTGGTAGTTTGTATTTGAGAGAGCCTCCAATTGTTATTAAAGACCTAGACTAACTTATGTATTTTCAGAATGTTAAAATGTTAAGAATGAAGAACCTCTCAATGACCTGGCAACTCCTCATTTACGGTCTTATTACAGTAATTGCTGAACCAGGTGAAACATCTTTCTCTTTAACGTTTTAAAAATGAAATACCAACAATTTCTGATCACAACCAATTTGAGTTAGTTGTTCTGTTATAGCTTTGAGCTGAAATCCTGTCGGGGAATTTTGTCATTTACAGACCAAACATTTGTGATCGTTAAAATCGTAATTTGACAACAACAAAAATTGCTAGCCTTTTGTCACGTCTGGTGCAGAATAGGAGGACTCTTTTGTGCCTGGGCACTCATAACTTAAAATGAGACAGCGTACGTTTAATATACCTACTATAGTTATCAATTCTCAGATTACATGCCCGTAAAATGAGTAAATTCGTAGCTGCCCCATTTGTGCATTGTTATCGAAATCTTTGAACATGACCTCACGCGGCAGGTAGATCCTTTCAGTATTAGGTACTAATAGTAATACATAATTCATACTTGTACACAGCTCTCTAGTTGTATATTATTTAACCATTTACCAAATCTTAACACCCACTACCCAAAAAGAGTACAGGAACATCGCACAGTACGGTGTTGCTACACAGGAGAGTACCAGTTATGGTGGTCTTGCTAGCAGAGCAATAGATGGCAACACAGATGGAATCTGGACCAGGTTAGGGTTGAAGAGTTTAAATTATCTGTTCCTATTGTTCTATAATATTTTCTGTAATATAATAATGGTATTGGTCGTAGTTTTTTAAATCAAGAGTATTGAGATAACCAACAGTTCTATTTTCATAAAAATTAAAAAGTATATAAATATACAACAAACCGTACGGTTTCAAATTTGATTCTTTTCAACATCTAAAAAATCAATTTGTTTATATTTCAGTGGATCGTGTACAAGCAGTACACATTCCGTTCTCCTGAACGGAATGCCAGGGCCAAACTGGTGGAAACTAGAGTTTCCTACTGAGGTGCAGATAGATTGGATTAATATATGGAATAGACTGGATGTAACTTGGGGAGACTTTCAGTACCGCATAGATAAAGTTAAGGTTACTAAAATAAACACAATTACAAATGATGAAGGGAAAACGAACGATAAGGAACAAAAATGCAAATGAATGAAAAATCTTGAACAGAAAAAGAAACAATAGTGCCCACAAGTCAAACAAACAATTCCACACAGTCCCACTCAGGGGTGTAGGAAGCGGGGGGGCAGGGGGGGGCCATCGCCCCCTCATGAAATCTGGGCAAGGGGCCAAAAAGGGCCAACTTTTTAATTTAGGTTTCTAAACATTTTTGGGAAAAAAAATTTTTTCCCCGAAAATTTATTTAGTCAAAAATTTTCAAAGTTTTTCTGAAAACTACTTTTGTTTATGTTTCATGCTACCCTGATCATTATGAGCCAAAAATATTTTTTTTGGTTTTCGAAGTTCGATGTATGATTTTGGACTCGAGGGTTCCCCTTTGTGATGCGATCTCGGAAGGCAGGCATCCCCTTCGCATTACGAGCTCAGAAGCGGGAGCTCTGCTTTCAGAGGTACGTATCGAGAATGACTCGGACCGAAAATTTTCTAAGTCAAAATTTTTCAAAGTTTTTCTGAAAACTACTTTTGTTCATGTTTCATGCTACCCTGATCATTATGAGCCAAAAATATTTTTTTCGGTTTTCGAAGTTCGATATATGATTTTGGACTCGAGGGTTCCCCTTTGGCCTTTGTAATGCGATCTCGGAAGGCAGGCCTCCCCTTCGCAATACGAGCTCGGAAGCGGGAGCTCTGCTTTCAGAGGTACGTATCGAGAGTGACTCGGCCCGAAAATTTTCTAAGTCAAAATTTTTCAAAGTTTTTCTGGAAATTACTTTAGTTCATGTTTTATGCTACCTTGATCATTCTGAGCCGAAAATATATTTTTCTGTTTTCGGTTTTTTGAAGTCCGTGCCTACATTCGAAAGGTTGTGGATGCGATACTGATTGGTTTCATATACTAATTATAGAAAACGAGAATTTGGTCCGTAGATTTAAAGGAAAATGCGCAATTTGACGCGGAGAACTGAAAAAAATGGCGATTTGTCGTGAGGCCAGAATCTGAAAAATCGCGATTTGTCGCGGCAAACGTGAAAAATCCTCGAAATTCAGGGTTTGGCGCGAAGCGCCAAAAAATTTAGGGTGTGGCGCGAAGCGCCAAAAAATATTTTGAATTTGGCCCCCCCCATGAAAAAAATCATTCCTACACCCCTGGTCCCACTACTAGTAGAATACCACCATCAAATTGCAGGTATACGTTGGCAATGTCACATGCGGAACAATAGACTACAATTGGGGTACCAATCCTTACCATATCAACTGTGGTCCTTTAATAGCAAGAAACGTAACAATTGTAGGCGGCTCAAACAAGGACGGAATTTTAACTCTGTGTGAAGTGGAAGTGTATTCTAGCAATGGCCCAGGTAAAACCTTTCAGACACCTTGAAATTACTTTTCAACAACCAATGTTTGACTCTCCAGCTTGTAAAAGGTCACAGTTATTTCAAAAATTCGTAACTACCTTTTTTTACTTCTTGAAATCATAGTCCATGGCCAATGGAAATTTGACTAAAATTTACGTGTTATCAACCGTCCATAATATCATTTACAATAATCAATAACTAATCAGTGTTTAAGAACATAGCAAAGTACGGGACAGCGACACAAAAGAGTACAAGTTATGGTGGTGTGGCTAGTAGAGCAATAGATGGCAACAAAGATGGCATCTGGTCGAGGTAGCACCTTCCATGTTATCCTAATTGTTAGATGAATTAACCACTTTTTTAGCGGTACTGTTTAAATTATTGTTGCGATTATAACACTAGATTATTATAACACTAGATCGTGATATTTAGTGACAAAAGAACATTCAGAAAATTAAAACAAAATCGAATCTCTAAATGCAAAAAGTTTATTCATGACTAAATAGGAAGTCTGTACAGTGAGATTTTTTAAACAGCAAACCAGATAATATTATGATATCAACAATGGTCTCAATACAAGTTATTTCAGTGGGGGATGTACGCATAACAACGGTAAAGCAGGAGAAAATATCACATCTTGGTGGAAATTAGAGTTTTCTACAAGCGTACAAATAAACTGGATCGACATATGGAACAGAATGGATTTTAGATATAACGTCCAATACAGAATTGATAAAGCGGAGGTAAACTTCTTAACATATACATTTCAGTGCTTTAATATCTACAAAGAGAGAAGTTGATCTAGGTAGAAAGAAGAATCAATGGCGCAAAATGTTAAAAATTTTGAGCCACTTGATTTAAAAATTCTAGGATGAATGTCGAATAAAACGAAAATCCCTCTTTTTGTTTACGACTTCTTGTTGAAAATTTAAATTGCGATTTGGGTAAAGCTTTGAAATGTTTTTAAATGTAGAATTAGATGTTCAAAGCCCTTTACGTTATATTATCTTCTTAATTCTCCTAGGTTTATCTCGAAGACGTTTTCTGTGGATCTGTAAAATTACTCTCGGGAACTAACCCCTATCGTATAGATTGTGGAAATATAACAGATACAAATATCACAATTTTCGGTGGACGAAATGATGCTGGTGTTTTGACTCTGTATTCCTTCAATCCACCAGGTAAAATGTGACCATTAATTGTAAATCTCCCGTTCACTTCTACCTCAAAGATCATATTATCACGAGTTCTCAAGTCAGTATATTATCTAACGATGCAATGGCCATTGCCGATTAAGAAATTTTAATATACCAGATACCTGTGTTGGAGCCGATGTGGTGAAGTTTATCCGGCAGAAGTATTAGAGGGATCTTCAGTCACTGCTCGATGTGACAATGCTTTTAGACTAGTCGGTGACTGGATATTACAATGCAAGACCAGTGTAAATGGACTTTTCTTGGACAGAAAACTTCCAAAATGTGTTCCTATAAAACCAGGTAATAACGCAGTTTAACCTTAAAATATCGTTTCGCTGTTACTAATATATTTTTATTCCTTCTATATCAGTAACCCAATGTCCAGTACTTTTTTCGTACATTGAATTGCTCTCTAGGGTCATGTTTTTATTGCTTATTAATCCACTAACTGAATAGCTAACTTCTATTTGTTTAACCCAGTCTAGACAATTATCCTCCTTTCTAAGCTATAGTTCTTAAAATTTCTGGTAATCAAAGTTATATATAATATTTTATTTTTGTCCGATAAATATCCCACTTCTCTCGTCTCTGGCCTCTGATCTTTATAAAGCAATGGCCAATATGTTAAATCAACTGAAACTTCGACAGGTAGTACAGTTTAGTAGTCATTAAATATGCACTCTTATCGGCATCATGACTGTATAATCCTCTTTCAGGAGACTGTAAAATAAGTGCAGTTGGAGGTTATCTGAAGCCACTATGTCAAGACAACAGTAGAAGATGAATAAAATGTGCAAACTCTGATACCATTTATGATACCATAAAAACGTCAACAGAAGGAGACCTTTTCAGTAATATCTGTGAAAATGATCCTAAATTCTACCAAGCATGCAGTTCAAGTACTACAGGATTCAAGCTAAGTAGTAACAACCTGCTTTGCGGAAAATTTGTTTGTCAAAGTAGGAGTTTGAACGAGAGTATGATCTGCGACGTTAATGAAGGTCAAGCTTGTACCAATACAAGAATAAAAGACATTTGTACTAACGAACGGAAGCAGAAAATGTGTGATGGTATCTGTGATGTAGGGTTTTGTGAAGATGAATCGATATGCCAGGGCCTCACCTACGGGAAATACTGCAATTATGACTTCTATCATCATATTCTTGCTATCACTTTACACAACTTTATGAATGGGCAATATGGTTGTAAAATTTGGGGTCAATATGAAGATACATACACTGCAAGAAAATCATTTTTATACAACTACACTGGACCAACCTGCCAGCATAGCATAACTGGGGTTACAGTTCCAATTTTCAACTGTACACGCTGTGCAGCCCTTGAATACAATCCATCAGTAGTAGCTGACCCAGAATTTTGGTGGATAAACTCAACAAAGATTGCATATTGTACTGACATGATGGATCAAACCAACTGCACAGATCCTGAGAGAGTAGCAATTTCTTGCATGGTCAATGGTTATCCAACAAATGTCTCCAAGTATGCAATCTGCCATGGGAGACAAGAAGTTAGAATTTGTGACGATGGAATAGAAAACAACTGTCTGAATCTGTCACCCTCTTGCTATGTGCACAAACATAAAATCTGTGATAAAAAACAAGATTGTGCAGACAACAGTGATGAGTTAAACTCGAATTGTCTTCAAATGACGGATGCAAACTGTACAAGAGTGTTGGGAGGGACAAACCTTCCTTTACCTCTGTCTTGGTTGGGTGATGGTACAACAGATTGTATCTCCATGGAGGATGAACAGCCAATCTGGCCAACATGTGGGGTTGGTGAATCAAGGAGATTTGTCAGAAACAATAAATCTTGCTCTGATGATCTTCTCTGTTTTAACAGTGAAGTAAAATTTGTGCCTCTTCAGCAGCTTTGTGACTTAATAGATACCTGTGGCAATGAAAACGAAATCTGCAAGCAATCTAGAGGGTCTTCTGATTTGTCTGTGAAAATGATCGATGGGCAAAATGTCAACAAAAAGTATTTTCCTCAATGTATGAAAGGGTTAGAGAACTTACAAGACTTAAGCATGCACTGCACTGCAAAACGATTCAAGCACTCACAAACTAACACATTTGGAGTTGAAAATACCAAGACGATAATCATGCCGAGTCAGACCTTTAATTGTGAGTATGTATTCGGAGAGGTTTATTTACTGTCAAGCTGTTCAGGATACTGTATGGCATCTGAATGCCCTTTAAAAAGACCAATTAGATACGACTCTTGTAGCGGCCAGTATCCCAACAGAATTTACACAGTGGCTAACATGGAATACCTGACATTTGTGACTTCCAAAGAAGATGCATATCAGAATGACTATTTTGTGTGTAGGAACACTAGGTGCGTTGATTACAAAAAGGTTTGTGACCTTGTTGATGATTGTGGGGATGGATCTGATGAAGAAGAGTGCACTAATCAACTTCAATGCAATTCCTCTGGCATAAGAATTCCTAAATGGTTTAAATGTGATGGTAAAATTAACTGCCAAGATCTATCAGACGAATGCAATGATGATTGTGGCAAGCAAATTATACAGGGCCTGCCACTTAAGATGTCATCATGGATAATTGGTGTCTTAGCAGTGACACTGAACGGCTTCACCACATTTAAATCACTGAAATCTATAAAATGTGCCAATACAAGCATTGGTCTATTGAACAAAATGTTCATTACAATGATAAGTTTGGGTGACTTTCTGGTTGGTGGATACTTGTTGTCCATTTCTATAATGGATATCCTATATGGCTCAATATATTGCTTAAAACAAACAGAATGGTTAAGCAGCAAACACTGTTCTGCTCTTGGAGTATTGAGTACCTTGGGATCGCAACTATCCCTATTTGCAATGACGTTTCTGAGCTCCACGAGGTTGTTTGGTGTAAAAAACGCAATGAGAATAAGATATGGTATTTCCATAAAATCTTACACGAAAGTCGTTATCTTGGCATTGTTCATAGTCTTGTTATCTGTTAGCATTGCCATTCTCCCTATACTACCACAATTCGAGGACTTCTTTGTCAATGGAATGAATTATGAAAATAATCCAATGTTTGTGGGCTTTCCAGATAAAAATATTCACTTGCAAGTTGCTCAAGCATACTATGGCAGAATGAAGAGTGATCAAGCATCTATAAGCTGGGTGACTACTTTGGCATTGGTTGATGGAATGTTTTCAAAGGCATATGGTGGTTTAAAACGAAGAAAGATCGACTTCTATGGCAATGATGGCGTATGTCTGTTTAAATTCTTTGTGACTGACAATGATCCACAGAGAGTATTTTCATGGACTGTCCTCGGGGTAAACTGCTTCTGTTTCATTATTATCAGCTTGTCATATTTGTTCATCAATTTTGCATCCATGAAATCGAGAAAGTCAGTCGGAAACAACAACAGGCAAATCAGTGGACAAAATCATAGAATGCAAAGAAAGATCTCAATCATCATTGCGACTGACTTTTGTTGTTGGGTCCCGTTTGTTATGATCAGTTGTCTTCACTCTGCATCCATTCTTGATGGAACTCCCTGGTTTGCTCTATTCTCTGTAGTCATTCTACCTATAAACAATGTTATAAACCCGTTACTATATGATAATGTGATAACTCACAGATTGGAGAGATTTAAGACATATGTATCAACACGAACGGCAGTTTTGACAAGGTATAGTGCAAATATTCTTTCGATATCAGGAAATGATAGCCATCACAAGGAATCTATAAGGAAAGACTTGCCCCTTTATTCTCTGACTAGTAAAGTAGCTGACTGTAAGGCACGTATAGATATACGTCGCCCAACAGCCGTTTAATCGGCTTTATTTTTAATGTAACATTTATGACTCATAAATACTTAAATATTTTATAAATTGTAATGACTTTCTATTGCATATTTGATACAAAGAAACTCAAAACTTAGGTTTCTGGTGTAAGTAAATATTTACCTAGCTTGCTAGTTTATAGCTTTTTTCTCCTGTGCAAGAAGCTCGAAAAAAATAAATATGTAAACTTATTATTTATTAATTGTAAGTATTAAATAATACTGGATGACTTAACTAGGCCGGCCTTACTCTAACCAGAGCCCTTTCACTTGCAGTAGCGCGCGACCGCCGAACGGCCGCACCGAAGTCTATTTTACTTGTGAAACAAGCGCGCCACACAATACGCGTAGACTCATGGCGAACTTAATGTCGAATTTACATAAATTCTACCTAGGACTTGAATAAATTCAAGAAGTTTTAGTTAAACTATCAAGAATACGTATCAAACTTGTTATAAATTTGTATCATGTATTTATGTTGTTTTTGTTGTTTGTAGTGCGAATGTTCGATGCACTACTGCCATTGGATTGCGCAGCGCATTTAATAATCAATAATGCTTCTCGCAAACGTTAAATTCTAAATTGTTACTCATGGGCGGCGCTCAGCCTGTTATTCTGTCGAATCTCTATTGAACGTTATAGTCTTGTTATGTGAAACAAGCGAATTAAGTCACGCAAGCGTTTACCTTAGGACCCCTGAGGACCCCAGGCTATTGTGTTCATTAACATAATGATTAGGCGGAATGACAGGCTGAGCGCGGCCCAGTAAGCGAGCGTGTATAAAGTTGTATCACGTGGTGACCTCCACTGTTGCTTCACTATAGTGTAGAGTTTCTACGATACAGGGGGAGCCGCGCACTCGTGCGCGGCGGGTCATACAACGTATGACAACGCATATACACATGGCTATGTGAAGGTTATTTTTAAAACTTTGAGTTTTTGAAGGGTTTAGTTTTTCTTTTTCTATAGGGTCATTTTGACATTATGTGTATACTGTTTGAAACATTTTGTTATAAAAAATTAATTTAAAGTTGGTACGTATGATCTGAAATAGTACATAATAATTAATAATTTTAAAGTTTGTTATTTTGCACTTTAAATGTCACACGATCATGGATCACATAAAAATTTTGGATGACTTCGCTGCTTCGACGCGCCGCGCAAACTGGCATTCTTGCTTCGCATCGAAGCAAGTCGTCGATCGTTGCTCTGCTTCGCAGAGCAACGATCTCGACGGATTGACATCGTCGAGGGCATATCATAGCTACATTAGAGCATAGCTACATAAATCAATAATTCCGAAAATCAATATCCGCTGCATTTATTTTCAGTTAGTTTTTTATTTTATAAAACATCAAATGGAACAAAAATGCGGTCACCTAAATTAAATTGCTTGTGAGTTCACAAGCAATTTGAACACTGTGCTCTCTGCATTTTGACGATTGCTTAAGGATCCTGGGCTTAAATTGAAACACCAATTGAAACAACGATTGAAACACCGATTGAGAAAATGGCGAAATGTTCACAGGCCGAGCGCTGCCCAGTAATTGTACTGGCAATATATTTTATTTGGCTCCATTAATGACTCAATCTTCGGCGAGAACCAATTAGATCAATTAGATTTTTAAGAATTAAATCTTTGTTTTTAACTAAGAACTTACTGGGCCGCGCTCAGCCTGTCATTCCGCCTAATTATGTTAATGAACATAATAGCCTGGGGTCCTCAGGTAACTAAGAACCTATACTGTTTTAAATAACATGCTGTGAGTTTATTCACACTTCATATAGATGAACTGACGGTTACCCTTACAAGAAACTAAATCTTTTTGTAGGACATTCTCATTTAACACCCAATTTCTAATTTTACTGCATATGGTCTATAATATAGCAAGTGATGCAATATGGCTAAAGCTAGTTCTGGTGGTAAATTCTGTACCCGGTTTTAGGTATACAAATACTCACTTAAGATGCATTGTGGGCACTGGGCATCATAAGAAGCCTGGGCCAGTCCCCAGACTACTTATGACATTTTGGTAAGCAGATCATATGAATGGTATTTTGTATGCAATTAGTTTATTGCACCAAGGGCCTGATGTTAGTAATAGTGGGGGGTGTCACGTCCGTCTATGTCCGCTTGTCTCATAGAATCCAAAAAGGACAAGACATAGGCGGACATAGGCGGACATAGACGGACATAGGCGGACATAGGCCCCACATCCAGAAACACGCCATCTTGCAAGGCAGCCTTGGAGGAAATTTTTTTTTGGGAGGAAAAACGGGAGAAAAAGAGGAAATTTTTGAGAAGTTACTCCTAAATTTCGAAATATTTTTTTGGAATAAAGACAAATTAATTGAGGAAATTTTTGAAGAAAATGTTTCGATTGTATAAAAATCAAAGAGGAACATCCCGTCAGTTTTGGAACACAGTGAAATATTCTGATTGGAGAATGCAGATTGCTGTTGTGAAGTTACCAAATTTACGTGAGTACTTGATTCTTTTCAATCCCAGTTTATTGCTGTCCTACAAATTTCTTTAATGCCAAATGCCGTCTAAAACACCCTATTTTGCAAAAAAATTCCGGGGGCTGCGCCCCCTAGCCCCTGCCAATGGGCTCCGCCCCTGGACCCCGCTGGGGGCTGCGCCCCCAGACCCCTGCCATAGCTTGCTCGCTTCGCTCGCTGCGCAGCTGGATTGGACACGTCGACTCGCTTCGCTCGCCGACAGCCCCCCCCCCCAACTTGCGAGCGAAGCAAGCTGGCCACAGAATTTAGAAAAAAACGCATCTGGGAGGAAATATAAAACTTTTTGGATGTGGGACATAGGCGGACATAGACGGACATAGGCGGACATAGGCAGACATTAATGGACACCTAAATTGCTAAATAAAATTTTCAATTTTTGCTGTTATAGGGGGATCATGTTTTTTGTCCGTTCGGTAGTACCCTATATTTTCAAAACAGACAAAAAATAGAGCGGACAAAAACGGACAAAAACGGACAAAAACGGACAAAAATGGAAATAACATGTAGATGCTTCCTCCTCCTACTCTTCCTCCTCCTCCCCCTGGGTCTTCCTGATCTTCCTCAGTCCTCTTCCTCCTCCCCTCCTCAGTCCTCCTCCTACTCCTCCTCCTCGTCCTCAGTCCTCCTCATCAGTCCTCAACAGTCCTCCTCCTCCCCAGTCCTCCTCCTCCTGAGTCCTCCTCCTGGGTCCTCCTCCCCAGTCCTCCTCCTCCTCTTCATCCTCCTCCTCTTCCTCCTCATTCCTCAGTCCTCCTCAGTCCTCCTCAGTCCTCCTCCTCATCCTTCTCCTCAGTCCTCCATCCTCCTCCTCAGTCCTCCCCCAGTCCCCCTCATCCTCCTCCTATTCAGTCCTCCTCCTCCTCCTCCTCCTTCTCAGTCCTCCTCAGTCCTCCTCCTCCTCCTCTTCCCTCTCAGTCATCCTCCTCAGCCATCCTCCTCAGTCCTCCTCAGGCCTCCTCAGTCCTCCTCCTCCTGGGTCCTCCTCCTCTTCATCCTCCTCCTCTTCCTCCTCGGTCCTCAGTCCTCCTCCTCCTGGGTCCTCCTCCTCATCCTTCTCATCAGTCCTCCTCCTCCCCAGTCCTCTCCCAGTCCCCCTCCTTCTCCTCCTCCTATTCAGTCCTCCTCCTCCTCCTCCTCCTCAGTTCTCCTCAGTCCTCCTTCTCATTTCTCCTAAGTCCTCCTCCTGAGTCCTCCTCCTGAGTCCTCCTCCTCTTCCTTCTGAGTCCTCCTCCTGAGTCCTCCTCCTCCTCCCTCTCAGTCATCCTCCTCAGTCATCCTCCTCAGCCATCCTCCTCAGCCATCCTCCTCAGCCATCCTCCTCAGTACTCCTCAGTCATCCTCCTTCTCAGTCATCGTCAGTCCTCCTCCTCAGTCCTCCTCATCCCTCCTCCTACTCTTCCTCCTCGTCCTCAGTCCTCCTTATCAGTCCTCAACAGTTCTCCTCCTCCCCAGTCCTCCTCCTCCTCCTGGGGCCTTTTCCTGGGTCCTCCTCCTGGGTCCTCCTCCTCCTGGGTCCTCCTTCTCCTCCTCAGTCCTTCTCCTCCTCCTCAGTCCTCTTCCTCCTCTTCCTCCCCCTCCTCCCTCTCAGTCATCCTCCTCAGCCATCCTCCTCAGCCATCCTCCTCAGTCCTCCTCCTTCTCAGTCCTCCTCCTGAGTCCTCCTCCTCCTCAGTCATCCTCCTCAGTTCTCCTCCTCCTCCTCGTAGGTCCTCCTTCTGGGTCCTCCTCCTCCTCCTGGATCTTCCTGATCCTTCTCCTCTCTCTCAGTCATCCTCCTCAGTCATCCTCCTCAGTCATCCTCCTCAGTCATCCTCCTCAGCCATCCTCCTCAGCCATCCTTCTCAGCCATCCTCCTCAGTACTCTTCAGTACTCTTCAGTCCTCAAAATGTTTGTCCGCTAATGTCCACCAATGTCCGCTAATGTCCACCAATGTCCATCCAAGTCCACCAATGTCTGTCCGGGTCTGCCAATGTCCGTCCGAGTCCGCCAATGTCCGTCCGAGTCCGCCAATGTCCGTCCGAGTCCGCAAATGTCCGTCCATGTCCGCAAATGTCCCAAAAAACACGTCCGTTGTCTCATAGAATCCAAAAAGGACAGGACATAGGCGGACATAGACGGACATGACACCCCCCCCCCCCCCCCCCCATAGTTAATAGTACTATGTTTACAGTATGAATTAAAGGGGTATCCTAGGAAGTTTCTTGAACTTTTAAGAGATGTAATTGCTATGACCAGTTTACTTTTGGGAGTCCAAGTTATAGGAACCTTTTATGGCCAGAGTCTGCCTTTTCATAACCTGCATAGCCTTTGTGAGCTGGTATCCATCGCAGTAGTGGCATAACGAAGGGCCTGCTGTCTTAGGGGGGTGCCAAATCGGTGTTATAATGTGGGACGATTTTGAAACACTTAACTGAGGTACTAGTAAAACTGTGCATTTTGCTCTAGTGCATTTTGCTCAAACACACTTTTTGAGATTTTGCAGGCGTATTCTCTAAAATCACCTAATTTGTCTAATTTTAGGGAGGGGCGCTAAAATGAGAGGGCACGCCAAAAGGGGGGGCGATTTTTTCGGCGGGGCTGGCTTCTTGATGGTAATAAATCTAACTTTGATACTCTGGCAATAGAACTACAGAGATATATGAAATTTTCGATCATTGCTTTAGCAGAAACAAATGAAGGCCCCGAATTAAGTGACCTTTACCAACTGACTGGATACAATAGTTTCTACCAAAACACTTTGCAAGATAAAAGAAAAGGCACTGGAGTCGCTCTTTATGTATGTGATACCCTCAGTGCTACAGTAAATGGCAATTTGTCCCATATATCTGAAAACCTAGAAACTCTATTTGTTACGATAAGCAGCAAGAATACTCCGGTCACTGTTGGTGTAGTTTATCGCCCTCCAAGTGGTGATGTAAATGTTGCATTATTAGAACTCTCAGCAATTCTCGATAATTTGCCGAAATGCAGTTACCTGGCAGGTGATTTCAACATTGATCTACATAATAAGGATAATGCGATTGTAAAACGTTATGAGGAAGTCCTGTTCAGTAGAGGATTTTTTCCCCTAATATCTCTGCCAACTCATGAGAAGCCAGGTTGTAAAGCATCGTGTATTGACAATATTATAACTAACGATGTAGAGAGTATAATAGCCTCAGGCACACTTACTGATCGTATATCCCACCACTCACCAGTCTTTCAAATATTTGAAAAGAGTATGGGAACCACTAAGAGTAGCCTAAAATATAAACAGTATTACGACTACTGTAAGTCTAATGTTACCTCTTTTGTAAAGGACTTAGACATGAATTAGAGAATAAAGTAATTGAAAACTTCACGGTATTTCATGATGTTTTCAAATGTAGTATCGATAAAACGTGTAAGTTGGCAACCCCTAAGTGTTCCAAAAGAACTACACAAAATAACCCATGGATCACACCTGGGCTTATAGCCAAAATCAACCATCAGCACCAGCTCTATGACAATTGGGCTAAAGTTAGAAAGAAAAAATGTAAACTTGGTGAAACTGATTATAAAGGTGGAACATGTCAATGCTTGAAATGTTGTGAAAAACGTTCTAGATACAAAACTTATAAGGATTATAGAAGGATGGTTAAAAAAGATCGCAAAGATGTTCAAACTAAGTATTTCATGGGAAAATTTGCAGACACAAACGGTAATAGTAAGAAGACATGGGAACTGATTAATCAAATACGGGGCAAACAGAAACGGCAAATAAAACCACTGTTTACTATAAACAATGATAAGATAACCAATCGTAGAGTAATAGCCAATGAATTTAATAAGTATTTTGTTTCTCTAGCGTCTAATTTAAACGGGGCATATAATGAAATTGGAGAACTAACTATTTACAATCTTCCTAGTTTTTATGACTACCTGCCTAGAGCAAACACGTCCAGTATTTTCATGAATGACTGTACAGCTGACGAGGTTAGAATGATAATATCTGAACTGAAGAATGGGAAGTCATCCGACATCCCAATACACGTAGTTAAAGAATCGTCTAGAGTGATCTGTCCTATACTATCTTTATTATACAATGAATATGTATGAGGAATGGAGTATTCCCAGATGATTTAAAGACTGGGAGAATCAGTCCGATCTATAAGAAGGATAATGAGGAATTGCTGGAAAACTATAGGCCAGTATCAACCTTAGCTGTTTTTGGTAAGATATTTGAAAAAATTATTTACAACAGACTGTATAGCTTCTTTCAGTCCCAGAAAATGATTTACGAGAACCAGTACGGATTTAGAAAAAATCATTCCACAAGCCATGCCCTCAACTCCTCAGTGAATTACATAGAATCCTGTCTTAGCAAAAACCTGCATGTGCTTGGAATATTTATTGACCTATCTAAAGCGTTTGACACGATCTCACATGAAAAACTACTTAATAAGCTAGACAACTATGGAATACGTGGAAACGCCAATAGACTCATCGCTAGTTATCTCTCTAATAGATATCAATATGTCTCTGTACTGGGCGAAGAGTCTGACAAGCTGCCTGTTCTCTTTGGAGTTCCACAAGGCTCTTGTCTCGGACCCCTGCTATTTATAATATATGTTAACGACTTATTTAGAACAACTGATCTGGGCAAGTTCATACTATTTGCAGATGACACAAACATATTTGTAGTAGATGAATGTAGAAAAAAACTGTATGAAAGAGCAAACGAAATTCTCCGTTTGTTACACCAGTACATGAAATGCAACCTATTACATATAAATATATGTGAGATCGGAAGACTCAGTAGAATACGACATGTTATCCCGAAAAAACACCATAAAGAATTGTACCACACGTTATTTGAGTCTCACCTAAGATTTGGAATATCGGTATGGGGTGGGTCGAGTAACAATATGCTTCAACCTATCTTCATCACTCAGAAAAAGTGTATCAGAATACTATTTGGTGACCTTGAAGCATATCTAGATAAGTTTAGAACATGTGCCAGAACACGTTGTATAGATGAACAAATCCTAGGAAGGGAATTCTTTGAAAAAGAGCATACAAAGCCGTTGTTTAACAAGAACGGCCTTCTTACCGTCCACAACCTGTACAAATACACATGTCTATTAGAACTGTTCAAAATTGTCAGATTAGAATCTCCAATCTCACTCCTATCTTTACTCCACAGATCACCATCACAAAGACGTTCAGACCAGTTCATCACCCCGAACCCATCCTCCTCTTTCATTTATCAATCAACAAAAATGTGGAACGACTGTCGAAAAATTGACAGTTTGATAAGCTTTACTAAGTCAACAAACTTAGTTAAAGTAACACTGAAAAGTGAGCTACTCAAGATACAGTCCAGGTACGAAGAATTAGAATGGACAGAATTAAACTTCGATAAGAATGAGCTTGTGTTTTAAAACAGAGTCCTTTGACTTGGTTATTTTAAAATTGAAGAATCTTTTGGCCACAACTCACTTCGTTCGCATTATAGATTCACATTCACTTTCACTTTCACCATCACGCACAGTACAGGGTCATACCTCAATACCAAATTATTATAGGGCACAAGAACAAATTTGTTTACAATTATCAAAATTTGTTGAGCCCAGCAGCTTTCTTTCCTCTCTTCCCCCGTCGTCTGGAGTGTTTGATTTTTGTCGATGTCCGAGCTCTTATATTTATCAATAGTTTATGGTTAACTTTCTGTGATTGGACTCGGTATTTTCGTCCCGGCCGAGTGGGACGATGCTTGCTCGCCAGTTAAGCTTACTGCAGTAGATAACACTAATTTCTACAAACTGTAGAATATTGAATATAAAATGTGTCCAGTATGGCGCAAATGCATAATTTGATTATTTTTCGACGCTGTCGTCGGGGTGAGAGTTATCCGAAATAACTGCATGCCCCTACGATTGCGTCACCACTGGTGAGCAAGCATTTGTTTGTTGTTTAGTTGTGTTGAAAGGGAACGTTACTTGATTAATTCATCCATTCGGATTTTAATAACGATGAGCTATGATATATATACCGTTCATCTAAGATTATTGGATCAATTTTATTATATGATAAGATTTTATAAACGAACTTGGCACACAAAATATTATAATGCGGAGGTTGGCTGGCTCTTTTATAATAAATACGACACTCCAATTTACAGAATGCTTGTTATAGAATAAAATAAATAAATATTATCAGACTATACAATGTATATACAATAGTTAATAGTACTATGTTTACAGTATGAATTAAAGGGGTATCCTAGGAAGTTTCTTGAACTTTTAAGAGATGTAATTGCTATGACCAGTTTACTTTTGGGAGTCCAAGTTATAGGAACCTTTTATGGCCAGAGTCTGCCTTTTCATAACCTGCATAGCCTTTGTGAGCTGGTATCCATCGCAGTAGTGGCATAACGAAGGGCCTGCTGTCTTAGGGGGGTGCCAAATCGGTGTTATAATGTGGGACGATTTTGAAACACTTAACTGAGGTACTAGTAAAACTGTGCATTTTGCTCTAGTGCATTTTGCTCAAACACACTTTTTGAGATTTTGCAGGCGTATTCTCTAAAATCACCTAATTTGTCTAATTTTAGGGAGGGGCGCTAAAATGAGAGGGCACGCCAAAAGGGGGGCGATTTTTTCGGCGGGGCTGGCTTCTTGATGGTAATAAATCTAACTTTGATACTCTGGCAATAGAACTACAGAGATATATGAAATTTTCGATCATTGCTTTAGCAGAAACAAATGAAGGCCCCGAATTAAGTGACCTTTACCAACTGACTGGATACAATAGTTTCTACCAAAACACTTTGCAAGATAAAAGAAAAGGCACTGGAGTCGCTCTTTATGTATGTGATACCCTCAGTGCTACAGTAAATGGCAATTTGTCCCATATATCTGAAAACCTAGAAACTCTATTTGTTACGATAAGCAGCAAGAATACTCCGGTCACTGTTGGTGTAGTTTATCGCCCTCCAAGTGGTGATGTAAATGTTGCATTATTAGAACTCTCAGCAATTCTCGATAATTTGCCGAAATGCAGTTACCTGGCAGGTGATTTCAACATTGATCTACATAATAAGGATAATGCGATTGTAAAACGTTATGAGGAAGTCCTGTTCAGTAGAGGATTTTTTCCCCTAATATCTCTGCCAACTCATGAGAAGCCAGGTTGTAAAGCATCGTGCATTGACAATATTATAACTAACGATGTAGAGAGTATAATAGCCTCAGGCACACTTACTGATCGTATATCCCACCACTCACCAGTCTTTCAAATATTTGAAAAGAGTATGGGAACCACTAAGAGTAGCCTAAAATATAAACAGTATTACGACTACTGTAAGTCTAATGTTACCTCTTTTGTAAAGGACTTAGAACATGAATTAGAGAATAAAGTAATTGAAAACTTCACGGTATTTCATGATGTTTTCAAATGTAGTATCGATAAAACGTGTAAGTTGGCAACCCCTAAGTGTTCCAAAAGAACTACACAAAATAACCCATGGATCACACCTGGGCTTATAGCCAAAATCAACCATCAGCATCAGCTCTATGACAATTGGGCTAAAGTTAGAAAGAAAAAATGTAAACTTGGTGAAACTGATTATAAAGGTGGAACATGTCAATGCTTGAAATGTTGTGAAAAACGTTCTAGATACAAAACTTATAAGGATTATTAGAGAAGGATGGTTAAAAAAGATCGCAAAGATGTTCAAACTAAGTATTTTATGGGAAAATTTGCAGACACAAACGGTAATAGTAAGAAGACATGGGTACTGATTAATCAAATACGAGGCAAACAGAAACGGCAAATAAAACCACTGTTTACTATAAACAATGAGAAGATAACCAATCGTAGAGTAATAGCCAATGAATTTAATAAGTATTTTGTTTCTCTAGCGTCTAATTTAAACGGGGCATATAATGAAATTGGAGAACTAACTATTTACAATCTTCCTAGATTTTATGACTACCTGCCTAGAGCAAACACGTCCAGTATTTTCATGAATGACTGTACAGCTGACGAGGTTAGAATGATAATATCTGAACTGAAGAATGGGAAGTCATCCGACATCCCAATACACGTAGTTAAAGAATCGTCTAGAGTGATCTGTCCTATACTATCTTTATTATACAATGAATATGTATGAGGAATGGAGTATTCCCAGATGATTTAAAGACTGGGAGAATCAGTCCGATCTATAAGAAGGATAATGAGGAATTGCTGGAAAACTATAGGCCAGTATCAACCTTAGCTGTTTTTGGTAAGATATTTGAAAAAATTATTTACAACAGACTGTATAGCTTCTTTCAGTCCCAGAAAATGATTTACGAGAACCAGTACGGATTTAGGAAAAATCATTCCACAAGCCATGCCCTCAACTCCTCAGTGAATTACATAGAATCCTGTCTTAGCAAAAAACTGCATGTGCTTGGAATATTTATTGACCTATCTAAAGCGTTTGACACGATCTCACATGAAAAACTACTTAATAAGCGAGACAACTATGGAATACGTGGAAAACTGGAAACGCCAATAGACTCATCGCTAGTTATCTCTCTAATAGATATCAATATGTCTCTGTACTGGGCGAAGAGTCTGACAAGCTGCCTGTTCTCTTTGGAGTTCCACAAGGCTCTTGTCTCGGACCCCTGCTATTTATAATATATGTTAACGACTTATTTAGAACAACTGATCTGGGCAAGTTCATACTATTTGCAGATGACACAAACATATTTGTAGTAGATGAATGTAGAAAAAAACTGTATGAAAGAGCAAACGAAATTCTCCGTTTGTTACACCAGTACATGAAATGCAACCTATTACATATAAATATATGTGAGATCGGAAGACTCAGTAGAATACGACATGTTATCCCGAAAAAACACCATAAAGAATTGTACCACACGTTATTTGAGTCTCACCTAAGATTTGGAATATCGGTATGGGGTGGGTCGAGTAACAATATGCTTCAACCTATCTTCATCACTCAGAAAAAATGTATCAGAATACTATTTGGTGACCTTGAAGCATATCTAGATAAGTTTAGAACATGTGCCAGAACACGTTGTATAGATGAACAAATCCTAGGAAGGGAATTCTTTGAAAAAGAGCATACAAAGCCGTTGTTTAAGGGGGGGGGCCAATGGATATTTTTTTGTGAAACTTGATTTCGAGATAGCAGTTGACCAACAAACTAAGACCAGTGACCGAACTTTTGAGGGGGTCCCGGACCCCAACCGCCAAACGGTGCCCGCGGGGCAGCCACGCCCATATTTGGTCCAAATTAGGCCCAATTTAGCCAAATACTCTGAACATGCCCAAAACCCAAATTTTAGGTGCTCTACTTGTAGCTAGTGGTCTCCTGAACTCGTATATGAAATTTCATCAAGATTGGACAAAAAAATGACTGAGTTATGAGCCAAAAACCATATGCCCATATTTGGGCATACGCACCAAATTTGGTAGATTTCGTCCCATAAATTGGTCAAATATCAATATTTTTCACTGAAACTTACTTTATATGAAAGGTAAGCCTAAACTACATATTCTCTGTAAGTTATAGCTTTATATCTGTTTAAATGTGGATACTAAGGCGAAAAGACCACAAAAAATGAACTAAATTGCCCATATCTTGGTTCGCGATATTCGCGGAATTGATCTCATTAAAATTGTAACAACTCGATCAGTTTTCAAAATTTTTCCATGAAATTTTCGGAATCGACTCGAAATCGCATTTCCACCTTAGTTTGAGAACAGATTTTTGATTTAGGCCTCCAAAAAAATTTGGCGGCCAAATTCTGAATTTCTCCGGGAAAATTTTGGAATTTGGCCGCCAAATTTTTTTGGAGGCCTAAATCAAAAATCTGTTCTCAAACTAAGGTGGAAATGCGATTTCGAGTCGATTCCGAAAATTTCATGGAAAAATTTTGAAAACTGATCGAGTTGTTACAATTTTAATGAGATCAATTCCGCGAATATCGCGAACCAAGATATGGGCAATTTAGTTCATTTTTTGTGGTCTTTTCGCCTTAGTATCCACATTTAAACAGATATAAAGCTATAACTTACAGAGAATATGTAGTTTAGGCTTACCTTTCATATAAAGTAAGTTTCAGTGAAAAATATTGAAAGTTGACCAATTTATGGGACGAAATCTACCAAATTTGGTGCGTATGCCCAAATATGGGCATATGGTTTTTGGCTCATAACTCAGTCATTTTTTTGTCCAATCTTGATGAAATTTCATATACGAGTTCAGGAGACCACTAGCTACAAGTAGAGCACCTAAAATTTGGGTTTTGGGCATGTTCAGGGTATTTGGCTAAATTGGGCCTAATTTGGACCAAATATGGGCGTGGCTGCCCCGCGGGCACCGTTTGGCGGTTAGGGTCCGGGACCCCCTCAAAAGTTCGGTCACTGGTCTTAGTTTGTTGGTCAACTGCTATCTCGAAATCAAGTTTCACAAAAAAATATCCATTGGCCCCCCCCCCCCCCCCCCCCCCCCCCCCCCCCTTAACAAGAACGGCCTTCTTACCGTCCACAACCTGTACAAATACACATGTCTATTAGAACTGTTCAAAATTGTCAGATTAGAATCTCCAATGTCACTCCTATCTTTACTCCACAGATCACCATCGCAAAGACGTTCAGACCAGTTCATCACCCCGAACCCATCCTCCTCTTTCATTTATCAATCAACAAAAATGTGGAACGACTGTCGAAAAATTGACAGTTTGATAAGCTTTACTAAGTCAACAAACTTAGTTAAAGTAACACTGAAAAGTGAGCTACTCAAGATACAGTCCAGGTACGAAGAATTAGAATGGACAGAATTAAACTTCGATAAGAATGAGCTTGTGTTTTAAAACAGAGTCCTTTGACTTGGTTATTTTAAAATTGAAGAATCTTTTGGCCACAACTCACTTCGTTCGCATTATAGATTCACATTCACTTTCACTTTCACCATCACGCACAGTACAGGGTCATACCTCAATACCAAATTATTATAGGGCACAAGAACAAATTTGTTTACAATTATCAAAATTTGTTGAGCCCAGCAGCTTTCTTTCCTCTCTTCCCCCGTCGTCTGGAGTGTGTGATTTTTGTCGATGTCCGAGCTCTTATATTTATCATTAGTTTATGGTTAACTTTCTGTGATTGGACTCGGTATTTTCGTCCCGGCCGAGTGGGACGATGCTTGCTCGCCAGTTAAGCTTACTGCAGTAGATAACACTAATTTCTACAAACTGTAGAATATTAAATATAAAATGTGTCCAGTATGGCGCAAATGCATAATTTGATTATTTTTCGACGCTGTCGTCGGGGTGAGAGTTATCCGAAATAACTGCATGCCCCTACGATTGCGTCACCACTGGTGAGCAAGCATTTGTTTGTTGTTTAGTTGTGTTGAAAGGGAACATTACTTGATTAATTCATCCATCCGGATTTTAATAACGATGAGCTTTGATATATATACCGTTCATCTAAGATTATTGGATCAATTTTATTATATGATAAGATTTTATAAACGAACTTGGCACACAAAAGATTATAATGCGGAGGTTGGCTGGCTCTTTTATAATAAATACGACACTCCAATTTACAGAATGCTTGTTATAGAATAAAATAAATAAATATTATCAGACTATACATGCAGCATGAGTAACTGGTGGATAGGATAAGCCCTCGGTAAAAACGGATCCGGAAAAGTCATTGTGGCACTCGGGTCCTTGGTATTGTCGTCGGTATATTGTCCATTACCTACGTTCTGCTTTCATAGTTTAAACAATAGTGAGTTCTAAACATAAATATAACAGCTTTAAACCGACTAAGTATGAATGAATGAAATACCTGACAATCTACACTCCTATAAAAATTAAAAAAGCAAGCATGAGTAACTCGTAGTGATGTATGATTTCTAAAAACTTTAAATTAAATTTGGCGCTCACAGGTCCTCATGATCATGTGATCGCCGCATGAGGTTCTGTAAATGCGCAGGGCACCTTTGAGCTTATATTATTCACCTTACTGAGGCAGTCAACCAACGCGCGGCTTTATTTTTATGATATGATATGTTTTGATTGTTATTAATAAATACCAAAATTTAAATTTGTTTTCCTTAAAAAAATTTGTTTTCCTCTTGTGTATTCAGTAAGTGTGGCCGACTTCTCGTGTATTCAGTAAGTGTGGCTGCGCGTTGCCGTGTTGGGGTGCTATCCCGGCGCGCGTGCCGGAGCTAGCCCACCTCCCTGGCGTCCACGCGCTTTGGCTATTTCGCTATATCAGAATTGAACTCTGCGATCGTTTTCCGTTCTGTGTGTCTGGTAAGATAATTATTGGTAGAGAATCAGGGTTGCCATACCGCTCACCTGAGCTTGAGCGCTCGGAGTCTTAGGAGCCAGTCCAGACACTTGCCTGGATTGCATCGCAATAGCTCCGTATTGACTCCTTACGCTGAGCAAGTTGTTATATACTCTGTAAGTTTCGCGTTTGCGTCTGAGGTACCAGTCCAGACTAAGTGTCTGGTTCGCATCACGATGGTCCTATAATGACGCTTTGCGTTTAACTCAAGAGATGTGAGTACGATGAGATTGTAATTTTATTGTCGGACTGTATCTTGGAGAGTATCAATCCGATCTACCTGTGGTTCTATTTGTATTCTGATGACAATTATCCAGGATGATTCCAAGCAGCTTGCTTGGACCGCATGAGTAGGTAATTTTAAAGGGACGGGGTGATTATAAGGGTTGTTTGGTGGTAATGAGTACATTTTGTGTTTGAGGTTCAACTGGGGTGCTGAGTAATATTTAGAGAACATGAAGGAATAAGTGGCATACAGAGACAGGAATGATACACAGTGTGATTGTTTAAAGATAGAATGGAAACCAAAAGAATTGTGTGATTGAGATAATAACTCTGTTCGCTATCAGGATTGTTTGATAGTCCATGTTGCCGGTTGATGTGATGGAGTGGCAAGTTTCCCGTTTCAGCTGTTGAGTGATCGGTTCGGGCTCTGATCGTAGTTGAATGTTGTATTCCGTCCTCATTTCAGCTTTATCTCAGTTCCGTTCAGGTCTGAGGAAGTTTGAATTATCTGCTAAGTGTGGGTCGAGTTGTAATCTGTAACGTTATGCCATTGCATCACAGGAGGACCTGAAGAGAAACATAACGATTATCTCTGGTTTCATCCTTATGTGGCAAAGAAGCGTTTTATAAATCCTCATTCCACTGGGAAATTGGATTAGGTTTTTAAAATAGGATAATGTTTTGATAATTTTTTTTTAAATATTGTATTTGATAAATAATTAATGTTGGTGGGGAAATATTTATTGTATATTTTGTTCACATAGTGCGATGATATTTTGTAGACGTCATGTGGATACAAGGATACAGGATACAAAAGGGATAATTACTTTATTGAATAAAGTAATGTGTGATCATGTGTGATCATGTGTGATTATGTGTGATCATGTGATGTCATAAATTTTACTTCACTTCACTTCACTTCACTTCACTTCACTTCACTTCACTTCACTTCACTTCACTTCACTTCACTTCACTTCACTTCACTTCACTTCACGTCACATCACGTCACGTCACATCAAGTCACATCACGGTCACGTCACATCACGTCACATCACGTCACGTCACTTTACCATACCGTCTCCTGGAAGAGGAGACAATGAATCACTTTATTGGTCAGTGCCCGAAGTGGTATTTTCAACGAGGAGGATACTCTGACTCCTTTTACCTTTAGTGTGGCAGACATAGTGGACATCTAGGAAGGATCATTTGATCCATAAGCGCAACGAAACGTTTCACCAAATGTGGAAAAAATAAAGATTAACTTTTAATTTCCACTCATAAGATTTAATGAGGTGAGCACAGGGCTCCAATGAACTATCTTGTAGTGGTCATCCTAAACATGACCACAGTTCCCTAAAAAGCTCCCTAAGAAGGACCAGTTTACTGGTTATTTGGTGTTTTGGTTCCCTAATTTTGTTTACACTCAGCTCAGTCACTTGTGAAGGCGTCTACAGCTCTTTCAGTGGATTTTATTTGTAATAAAATTATTTACTTCGTTGTGTAACAATTTGAAAATTTATTGATGAAAAAGTGACAACAAGGAATTAGCATTTGAAATTATAGTGTTGTAAATCGCTGAATGAAGCAACAATTAATTAAACTAGCAGGAACCCGTATAACCCTAAATAGTGTCAAGACTGAAGAGACTAAAATGATTATTACCTATTTAATTCGCATTTTTGACACCACTTGGGGGTCCAAATTTTGGGCTCTAAAACTCCTATTTCTTGGCCTATTATTTATTTTTTCATTTTTTAAAGCATTTGAACCGTTCAAAAAAGTTTCAGTTGTATATTTTTTACGGTTTTTGCGGAAAGTCACGTTAAAGTTGATGCCGTGGTGTTAGTAAAATGGTACGGAACTCCCCATATATATCGTCTCGCTTTATACGTCATAGTAAGATTGTAGTCTTATTGAAAGAGTGCTTTATAAATTTTTTATAAATCTAAATCTATTTTATAAATATATTTAATAAAAACTGCATTTGTTAATGTTGGTGGGGAAAGATTTATATATATTTTCATATATCAGTGCAAGTGTTATGATACTTTGTAGAGATGTGACATGATGATGTGATGTCATAAATGTTTCTTTACCTTATCAATAAAAAGCATCATTGTAATCAATATATTAACATGGTGTTAGTTTATTCATACTTCCCAGTGGAGTAAAGATTTATAAAACGTTTCTTTGCTATGAAACCAAAGATTGTGTTTTTCCTTATTACTGACATAACTGGTACCTTCAATTCTTGTTAAAACTTCTTTCGAAACATTCCAAAAATGAAAGTCATTTACGATACATTTAGAAATCATATCCTTGGTGGTTACACACACAATGCAATGTGTTTGTATCTTGAATTGTCAAGAAACTCAGTTTAAGACATCACATACTTGGCACCTGTGAGTTAAATTGTCGTGTTGAAAAAACAATCGTCTATTTACAAAACATTACTGCACCTACAAGTTGCCTGTGTCTCCTAGGCTGGTTTAAGAAATATATAAACAATTAAAAAATTAAAGTTATAATAATAATTCTAGTGATACATCTGGGTGATGAATTTGTGAGATCCTGAGGACTTCTTTTTCTTGGTAGCTGATTTTATGATTCGAATCTAAACCTAAGCCAACCCTAAGGAGACTATCTATATTTCTGATGAAAGATGAGAGGGAGTGAGGTAGAGAAATTTTAATAACTGACATTAAGTTGTCTTCAAAGTCTGAGTGTTGACTTGCTGTCTTCAAAGTCTGAGTGTTTACTTGCTGTCTTCAAAGTCTGAGTATTGACCTGCTGTCTTTTAAGTCTGATTGTTTACTTGCTGTCTTCAAACTATCCAGTTCTACTTTAGTCATATCATGGCTGGTTTACTTCTTCCCCTCACTCCGTCAAACGTTTCAAATGTAATTGATTATTATATGCAGATGTTAAACTGTATGATGTACATGATAAATTAATTTGCTGATCTGCACAATGTCAATCAAGATGTTATATTTGATAACCACAATATATTTTAGAGAGAATGAAGTAGATAGAAAAGCGATATGAGTCCAGAAACGAAAAAGTCATTGGAATTTGAATTCTCCTACAGTGTCCCAAAAGGTAAGACAGTGAATGTAACCATCCCTTTGCTACTTCCCTTGTCCGGTTTACCCACTGACTACGCTGAGGTTCACATCAGAGACAGTCGGATACCATGTTTTGCCGAGGACGTCTTCAGGGAAACATTCCTGACATTTGTGGCAGAGGAAGAAGAAAAAATACGTCAGGAGGAAGGTGATGCTGCTCTAGTAGACCTGGTGACAGAACTTGGGGATCTGGTTGATATTTGGGAGAGCGAGGCTCGTGTCACTACACCTGTTTCAACTCACAGCATACAACAGGAGGAGGAATTTGGACAGATCTGTCACAAGCTCTATCATTCACCTGTCCTACATGCCATGCGAGCGGAGGAGAATAGAGCTGCCCAGGAATTACGGGGTCTAGTCAAGAAACGTAATGACGAAATCAAGAAGATTCAGGATCATCACATCATGGCGATGGAGGGTTATGTGAACAACGGTGGACATGTCGATACTACAGCAGTTAATGATTTGGCAGCAAGCCAAATTGAACAACGACAGGACTGTGAAGTAAAGTGGGCGAGTGAAATATCACATCTCATGGAGAAACAGAGGAAAGAATTTTACTCATGGGTTCTGAAGACCTACGAGGAGAGTCTTGGTGGCAAAGAGTACTCTTCTAACATTCCAAACACTAACAATTACTCGCCTGAACCGCAGTCCTATCCTAAGTTGGAGGAGAGTTTCTCCATTTGTATCGGTTCTCAACTGAAAATAACACACAGTTTACGACTCTTTGTCGATAATGTTTGGAATCTCTGTGCGGGTCATCCCAGAGCCCCTGAGAGACTTCAAACTGCTCTATCACTCTACACAAACAATCTCTCCGGTCTGATACTGCTAGTCGACAACAGACTCAACCTGTACAGCGGCAACACTCACAAGTTATCTAAAATATCTGAAGTATTCCCGGAATTTCACTTTCCACCTTTTGATCAACAGCTAACTACCATCCGACAAAAACTGCTCAACCCTGATGTTGTGAAGAGGAGGACTCCCACAAACTATCTGATCGATGATACTGTTCCAGACGCAGTTATCAAAGAGGACGAGACCTCGGGAGATCTTATCTTACCTACAGGAACTTGTTATCTGACCAGACATTCCAATCTCAAGCAGGTACACTGTGTTATACATCTTGTGGGGACTGTTCACGAGGTTCAGGGTGAGGTGACTTCGCGGGATTCACTACTTATTGGGCTGAAAAGTGCGCTAAAAATAGCTTCAGAAAATAACATGGACAATTTGGTTATACCCTTGTTTTTAACATCGACTCTTGAGCCAGGTATGAACCATGCATGGTGCATGAAACGCAGTGAACTTGTATTTAAGTGTGTCAAGGGTTTTATGATTGAAGTGGGTTCTACTGGCGTTATTAACAGCAAAACTTTTCACTTTATTCTTCCCAAGAACACTCCCCAGAAAACATTTCAATCTATCAGCAGTTTGTTACCCAACATATTCCGAGTTCCTTGTCCAATGGTTCTAGATCAAGGCTCCAGAAAGAAGACTTTGACTGTAGAAGAGCTTACAAAGCTGAACTTATCGCCTGATTCTAATACTAGTTGAAAGTGTACTGTGTTATCGCTGACTATTTTTAAACGTTTTAACTGAGTTAAAGTTTGCATGTTCTTTTTGGATACACTTTTTATGTTAAAAGCGATGTTGACTACTTGCTGATTGTCGTCTGATGTACTATTAAATGATAAGAATCATGTTTAATTTGTATCTTCTCAAAATATTTTGAATATTTTGAATCGTCTCAAATATTTTGTTCGTAATATGATTGCTTTGTTTTTCGTTTTGTGTATGTTTCACCTGCTTTCTGTTTTATTCTGTTTTTAACTAACTCCTGTCTCTTGTCACTGATCTCATTATTTACTCGTTTGTTCTTGTTTCTTATTCTGTCCCACTGAGGCAGCCACGTGTGGCGTTTTTGCTCTCAAGCCCGGATTTGCTAAAACGGTCTTCTTAAGGAGGCTGTTGGAAGGCGCGGTAACAAATCTTTTGATTATATCCGCGCGCACGTACCTTGTTATAAAATATTCCGTAGAATTTAAACTTCCTTATCTTCAGCTATGTGAAAAGTTCATCGGATTATGGAGAAAGTTCCAGTACCCTGGTTGCAGAACTTTATAATTTTTAACCCTACACTATGTATAAAAGAGGGACAGGAGGAAGAAAAGATTCTCTTCTACTACTGCAAAGATGAGGTAAATAAGCGGGAAATCGATTAAGTGGGGACATCATTGAGTTATTGTAATGATTCGTGGGTATTAAATTACAAATTGCTCATATAAACAACCAACGACTTGCTTCTTCCAGAAGTCAGATGACGCCAAAATCCGACAAGTTGGTTTGTGCGAAGGTATGATCAACTTTACCAACAAATTCTCCAACAACACTTGTGAGGTCCTGGAAACAAAACGAACTAGACAGGTATTACTACTAACTTATCACTTTTATAAGTAGAAGAAATCAGGAAACCTGCTTGGATGTGTCATTGAACCTTTCATCAGATCACTTAATCCGTTATTTATTTTCCTAATGTGCATTGTGCACCTCATACGATGAGTTTTGCGAATACTTAATCCTTAAACTTGCTTACTTTGGTAGGTTTATTTTGGACCTGAGCCTGATTTCTGGATGGTTTTGACGGTTGGAGTTCCTGAAAAAGGCTGCAGATTTGTTTCAAACTTAACTATGAGGTCCTTGCTCATCACAAGTTATAATCTATTCACCCTATTCTATGGTCCGTTCACTCCTCTGATGAACAAGCTAGCCGACACTCCCGCATTTCGGGTTGGTAATTTAGTTGATTTGTTTCTGAAGCATTTCAATCCCAAATCATTTCTTTTCTTTCTGTTCTGCTTCCACCCAGATATTTTTTGATAATCGATTTACTCAGTTCCTCATAAAATCAATCTGCAATTTTATGATTATATTTTTTCAGGCTAAACTGAAAAGGTTTTTCGGTCCATACCGTACAACTCTTAAAATTGGCGAAAGTGAAATTCTGGATCATGTAGCTGGTGTTCAGTATCTACCTATTGGTCAGTGAATCAACACGTTTTCAGTTCACTCAGTATTCAGTATACCATTATACCATTCGGTGCCATATTATATATGAAAATAAACAATAATAAATTATGATGGAACAGGTTCTAAAGCTTGCTAAATATTTGAAATATTTTGAGAACATTTACTTCAGATCCGAACACGTATTTGTGCTGTCAACGGTTCCTGTCCTCCCTCCAAGACCGCTTCTCACCCGTCCTCTACACCATGCTCCTCTACAAAGACAAGTTAATCTACTCAGCATTAAATAAGCACGACACCAAGGTTCTCTACCACTATCTCATAAACATTCTCTTCCCTGCTCATCTAGAAACTTCTGGCATGGAGTTCATCAGCAAATCTTTACAGACCATGGGCAGGTAAATGTAAGAATTTGTCATCGGTTGTTGAATTCGCTTTGTCTCAAGGAATAAGTATTACAGTTTCCCTTTTTCCACTCCTTGGTTACGGATATAAATCTCCAATCTATATTCCATACTCATATTCATCTATCAGGTATCTGAACGGTCCAGACAATTTCGACGAAAACATCAAAGCTAGCAGACTGCACCTGACTACCGACAGCAAAGACGGTGAATTGTCTCAGGTAACTTTATCATTTGTACTTGACTCGTTTCACTCCAAAATTTCGGAAGGTAAGGGGTCGTTCACAAATTACGTAATCACTTTTTGGCCAATTTTTAACCCCCCCCCCCCTCCCCCCTCCGTAATACTTTTTACACATAGCTATTGTGTCAAAATTACACTAGCGTAATCATTTGGAAATCCCCCTACCCCCTCGGCTGATTACGTAATCTGTGAACGACCCCTAATTTAAAAATTTTGACGAAGTCAATAAAAGCAAAAAAGGTAATGAAAATTTGGTGAGTCTGCTATGTTCCTTAATAGTAATAGGGAGAGAATAGCGTAGTCTTTATATAAATTCGTAACAAAGGTCTACATAAATGTGTTGTCCACATTCCCAGGAACCACGAAAAAGCGTAAGACTGAAACTGATGGGGGAAACTTTCTAGAGAACTTTTTCTAGGTGCTTATTCGCCTGCCCCCGAACCTTGAAAGTCATAACTCGATTTTGGAAGGTCTGTGTGATCACAACAGGGGATATAAAAAGTACTGTAATTGCTACATTATGGCAGACGCACGCGGTTTCCAAAGTGATCTGACAATCATATAACGATAAATTTAGGTTTTTTTTATTGAAAAATCACTTAAAACCTGTCTTCGTAGGTCAATTTCGATAACCTTTTGTGGGAGATCTCACAGACCTTCCAAAATCGAGTTATGGCTTTCAAGGTTAGGTTGGGGCGGAAGGGCGCCTGGAGAAACATTGCTCTAGAAAGTTTTCCCCGTCAGTTTTAGTCTTACGCTTTTCTTTTGTGGTTCCTGGGACTATGAACAATACATTTTTTCTTTTTCTTTTTAAATGTGTATTGATCCCGTTTGATGTGACAAGGAAAAAGTTCTTATCAGAAAAGATTTTCTGAGTTCAGTATTACACTAATTGCATACGTTGCTCTTTTCTTACTCTCTTATCTTAGTGCTTATCTCTGTTGATTGTAACGTGCAGCTACAGTGGTTTGTGTATCACCGTGTTACACGACCATGACCATCCCGCCCAGCGAGTATGGTGAAAAGGAGATCAACATGTTAAGGGGTGACTCAGTTGAACTTCTCAGCAAGGCTATGTACGAGATGGAGATCACAGCAATGAAGCAACTATCCCCTTCGTGCGTGAAGAAGATGAACAAGAACACTGCGTGTGACTTGTTGCACGATGCATTAAGATATTTGGAGGAGTTCACTGGTGTCGTATCCACGGACTACAAGATGGCCTCAAACTCAGTTAAACATCTTATGTTCGAGACACAGGAGACCATCATTAAGCTGCAGTCAGAACTACTAGCCTGCAAAAATGAACAGTTGGAATCGTTGCAGACGTCAGTTAAATCGTCAGTCGGAGAGTCTGTCAAGGCTGAATTCCAATCCTTCAGCTCGGTATTACAGGCGAATTGTCCAGAATCTCAGAAGCCTGTCAGTTCTGAAATGATCAAGAAAGCTGTGAAAACTGTGGTACAGGAGGAAGACCGAAACAAAAATCTGATGATTTTTGGTTTATCGGAGCAGGACAATGAGGAGCTCAGCACCGTGGTCAGTGAAGTGTTCTCAGCAATCGGAGAGAAACCCAGAATCGAAGCTAGTAGAGTCGGAAAGCTCAAACCTGGCAAGGCTGTGAGACCAGTTAAAGTGACTGCGGCAAGTGCAACAATTGTTAATCAGATTCTCGCTAAATCGAGAAACCTGCGAGCAACGGAAAAGTTTAAAACTGTTTTTATCAGCCCAGATCGATCTCCAGAACAGAGAGCCAAGCAAAGAGAACTCGTCAGGGACATGAAAAAACTGGTAACTGAGCAGCCTGATAAGCTACACTTTATCAGAAACGGTACTATAAAGAGTACTGATAAGACTAATAAGACTGCAGAATGAGCTTGTGTGTTTTTAATAATTGATTATTATTAGTGTATTCAAGTTTTTGTTGTGTGGAGGATGTTTTAACTCACTCTTGTGTGCCCAGTCTTGCACTGTCAGTATTTCTCGACACTTTGAGCACACAAAACTGTCAGTTTTCGCGACAATTGTCAGATTTCGTTTTCAGTTCTGTCAATTTCAAGCGCTACTAGCTCTACTACTAGTAGTCTACTTCAGCTCACATTAAAGGGAGTTTTCGTCGTGCGTGTAGCGCCCTTCAAGTTTAACTTGGACGGATAGGATTTAAAAAACTTCTGATTATAATATTTATACTATATTGTATTTTGTATCTATGTATTTTAGTAAATGGTCATTAGAACCACCGGCACCGTCCGGGCCCAAACAAAAAACAAACAGAACCTTTTCCTTGTCGCATCAAATAAAATCAATACAAATTGTACCCAAGAAACATTTCAACAATGCGACCCATGAATAATGTTCCGATCCGAATTTTACATGGACACCACATTCCTGTAGAGAAACCTTTGTTACGAATTTATTCACACATTATGATCCCATAGAGTTCTATTCTTGCCCTGGCCCTAACTATGAGTAGACTATGTTTACTTCCGATAAAATACGTGGTCACGCCGCACCATAGTAAACAATGCAGATCGCAATAACTGTTCAGCCCTCAGGCAGGTCAGCAGTTTGACCAGTCACACATTTAAATTAGATTAAGATATATTTCGAAGTAGAAAGTAACTCGATGAGGATTCATGTCTGAGTCCTTTCCATATCTGCGCCCTTGCCATATCTGGGCTCTTACCATATTCGGGCCCTTCTGACTTTTGGTGTCGTATTCCAGGGCAATTTCAAGGTTATTGTATGTAGCCTTCTGTAATCAGCCTTCTGTAATCGGTTCAGTATGCACTGAATATGAAAATGGGGTGATTTTGATTATGAAGGGTATTTTGAGATAACATATTAAATATGTTGTCGAGTATGAACATGTGTTGTAACTTCTATCCGTTATTTTGATGAAGACCCCCGGCCCCCTAAATGTGTTGATTCGCTGCTCAATCGAGCTCAAGTCTGACGATATCTCCTGTTTTTATGCTGTTTGATGCAAATCATCCATTGGACATTTCTTGTTCGCTGATTCTATAATTCACATTGGAATTGGATGGCCGTTTGAATCATTCAAAAATTGCTACGTATGTTTAAAATCGTACAAGTAGCACAAGCTTCTGATATCAAATCGTCACACTGGGTACATTTCAGGTGTTCCTTCTTGTGTACAACAACATGGACACTACACTGTGTCTTATGATAGACGCCACCACTTCCTGTACCAAGACCTTCTACAAGACTCTCCACGCTTTTCTCTCTACAAACGTTCCAACTCTTGATAACATCGTCTCCAAACAGGTACTCGGAATTGTGGTTTGTTTTCACTTTTCATTCTTTAGTAGTTTACTAGTTTAACATCATGGTTGTCAGAATCTTAAGCTGTATTGTATCAGCACTATTTGTTTGTAAATTGAACTTTATTTAAAGAAATTACATTTGAACGATCCTTTACGAGCTTGAAATATATTCGTTTGTTTGTTTTCCACTTGTCTCATGCTGTTCAACTATGTGTGCCAATGTAATCTCTATAACATTTAATTGACCTCAGACTCAATTGTTAATTAGCAGAATTGTAGACTTAGCGAAGAGATAATTCGTACTCCGTTTTATAGATCTAGATTGTAGAGTACGCTATATAAATATCTACCACATACCACACTTTATATTATCACAGACGACTAGTAACCGAGTACCGGTCTAGAGATTTGGCTGCTGAACCGGAAACAGTCGGATATCAATCTATTTTCCTGTTAGCTAGACCAGAACCGAGTGGCAAACAGGAGAATTTAAACTATACTGAAAGGTTCCGGAATTTCTAACCGCTGGTTGCTAGATGTCAGAAAATTGTTTTATCAGCCTTAGCACCCTGTGATCTTATGATGAGGATTGAGGACCCGGCAACAGCCGTTGGATCACAAGCAGAAACTATTTGTCGAACAAGAGTACACTACCTGGACTCTAGTTCGACAATCGACACGTACTGAAGTTCGACAGGGGTAATATCTGGCGAACTTAAGTTGTCGAACTATAGTGCGTGTCGAACTAGAGTACGTGAATCATACTAAAGCACCATATAATATGTAAAGCCCCGATTTACCGCCAACCCCCATTTACCGCGCCTACTGTACACTGTTAAATGTTAATCTTACCGATCATCCAAAATTACTCAATATCTCCTCCCAGGTAGCGCCCAAAGCTCTGAGCGGTGGATCATCATCACACCACGTGACTCCAGTTAACGACAATATCCGTTATCTCCTCTACAACTACGATAACCTTGCCTACGTTTCAACGCTTCATACTCCTCCTCTCATCTCAACAGCTTTCATGAGGACCATCAGTGATATCACCGCCGTCATCAAGGATAAACGTTAGTTTTGTATTTTATAAGGTTTGGTTGAATTTCTCTGTTTTATTAGAATTACAACTTCTAGATTTATGTGAGCTTTTTAAGATGTTAATATTAATTTAACTTACTTAAAGCCTACTTAATACCTGGTTTACTCCAAATAAACATCAGCACCTCCTTTATGCTTATACATTACACCTGTGTACAAAACGTAGTCATGTGTTCCATAGAAAAGATATGGTAATTTTGACACCAGTACCATATGCAAGAAATTTAAAACCATCACAGGAGAAGCTGATATAGTGATAAAGACAGGATCAGATATTTGGATCTCAGCCAGAAAAAGCAAAAGTCGCGTCCTCTTTTCGCTCATCCTCCAAAAGAACATGCACTACATAAACGTGGTGGAGGACGTTCGGAGACTTAGCCTGAACTTATTTAATAAAACATATTTTTGTGAGTATTAGTCTCTGAAGAGTATTAGACTGTGGTCTGTGAAGACAGTAAAATTCTCGACTTTCTTAATTTTAGAGTAAACTTTTCTTAAGTATTATTACGATTTTTACTGTTGCCAAATCGACGATTCCCCGTGCAATTTCAAACCAATTTGTGATCTGTTAAATTATGAAAAAGTATCATCCATAAATTCCACATATTATAGTCTAATCTAAGAGTGTTAATTTCTAAGAGTAACACCTTAAATAGACAATAATGGATGCGTTAAATAATTAATTTAGTAACGAAGTGACTTAACGGTATTTTCCGAATACTTGATCCGGTCCCTGTCCTAACGAAACGTTTTACGTTAAGTAACACATAGTAATGAGTAAGATAATATAAATAAGGGGACCAGTTACTGAAAGTACCTTTAAAATTACATTGTAAATAGATTGTGAGGAACACTTTGTTCGGCTGGCCCGACTTCTGTTAATTAAGAGTTACGTGTCATACCGATGTATTTGATGTCATCGCCATGATAAATTTGTGTATGTTTTGATAAATTAATTTTAATTTTTACTGTTTTCTTAATGAGTTTAATCGTTGATTACATATCTATGTCAACAAATTTCATTCGATGCTTTTTTGATTTGATTACATTCTGCTCATTCTGTTCATTCTGCTCATATGCAGCAAGAAAATATTCTAAAGAGGAATGTAATTTGATGTGAACAGGATATTTGTGCTCTGTCACGGTTATTAGGGTAGTGTTAGGGTGTTCCCGCAGTGTTTCTAGTCTTTTTTACCCTAGATGTTACACTAGCTAGTGTTTTTGTGCAGTACTACTAAAACCACTGTAAACCAGCCAAACAATCAGGAAAATCAATTTACAAGCCTCGATACCAAACCAGTGACCAGTTAGTGTTACGTTATATATATATCAAATTCTTATATTTCCTTCTCCTAATTAAGATAGCATGGCCAGTGAAAGGTTACCGTAGCTATGGATACGAGCCAACACGGCCTGAACTTATGGACAGTGAGATAATAAGAGCTGTGCAGAAAGATAAACGGACTAAAAAGGACAAGGTCAGTGGATAGTGATCCCGTGGATTTTCGACTTAAAAGTCGATCCGCCGTTAAAATAATCCGGAATTTTTCGAATTTGCTGTCTCTAATTTGGGCTAAACTAGCGCAAAGTTTAAATCTACATATTATTGTATAATATAATGCTTACTAATCATTCCAGAGAGATGAGCTTCCCAACTCGAACATAGCAGAAGATGATTTGTACAAGGAGGTGATAAAGCCACTAAAAGCGGAGTTCTCTGACCCAATAGTTGCTCCGCATTGGTGGAAGAAACCCGCTGATAACTTCAAGGGGTTCGCTGAGAAAACCCGCATCAACAATACCATCTGGAGACAATGGTTAGTATTTAAACATGATATTATAACTAGATATAACATGATATAACTAAATGGATTACTTTTCTAGAGGTTCAATCAGCGAACTTGAGTCGTGACTAGATTTCTTTTTACCCTCTCCAACCGACTTCTTTATTATGTGACATCCTCTTTTATCAATGAATCCAACACTGATAAAATGTATCTGGTCAAATAAACTGTAACTCAGGTATGTACATTTCGTGAAAGGAAAAGAAACAGTGGTAAAGTTCGCAAACCCAATGCCTTTAGCTGACAAGTACCACGCCCGAGTGCTGGCTGTAGTGGTTGAGGGCCACTATTGGTGCAGGTATGTTAGTGACCATCATGTCAACAACAGTAAATAAAACATTAAATAAAACATCAAATAAAATATGAAATAAAACATTAAATAAAACATTAAATAGAGCATTAAATAAAATTAATCGTTTCTAAAATTGGGGGTGTGCATTGTTAAACTCTTCGCTCAACTCTCATCACACATTTTTGCAAATATTCTTCTTTTCTAACGATGAACTGCATATGATGGTGTAATTACCGCAATTACACATAATTAATAATTGCTAATTACGTGTTACAGGAAGCACACTGCAATCAGAGCACAATACAACAACTGGAGGCACAGCAGAAAACCACTCAAACCTGTGATTAAGATCGACAACCTCGTCGTCAAAGATAAACAGCAGGTTTTTACTGTTTAAAAAATTATTTCCATTAATATAAAGGCATGATTATTGCTATGAACTGAAATTTGTTGTCCGCAACACCACTGTATTTAACCAAAATATAGTTTACCACAACACTGAAGTTTGTCTCTGTGCAGGAAGAAGTTGATATTTCCTCACCTGGTGTCGATGATCTAGTCCTCTCTGGTATGCTAAATGGGTTCAGTGATCTGGAAGCTTTAGATCTGTCAGTTCAGTTCGACCTACCGGACTTCTTCGGCAACTGCGATAACCTTCTCAACTTTGATACACCGACATGGGTTGATAAGGTGATAAGAATGGGACTGAAAAGACGCCTGAGATATATGCTGGATTATTCAAATTAAAATTATGATTCATTTGTAAAGGTTTTAAATGATATATATTATATATAACTTTACTGATCTGAAAGAATAAATCTAAATGTGTATCAGGTACCAGTAACTGAGCCAGTATCCAGTGCTAACGGTTATCATCCTCCAACCCCTGTTCTCTATCCTTTAACAGGTCAGAAGCTTTACCAACCATATTATTATGTAACTTTAGACCTGTCCCCATTCATGAGTTCTTACCATTTCACTAGAATGTTCTGTAAAATCCTGTACCAAAGTGTTCGAAATAGTAACACACAACAACCTCAGGACCCCCACAAGTCACAACATCAAGCGAGGATCAAATAGACACGACCAGTCTTAACACCCTAGCCACGGCTGCTAACATGTCCGAGTACTACCAGTCTGGTTCCCAGCAGCCCCAGTACCCTTATCGGCCCCCTGATCCGGGCTACCGGCCCCCATACCCCCAGCAACCCTACATGGGACAGGAGAGACCTTATAACGGAGTAGAAACTCAACAGTCTGCCTGTAGACAGTTCTCAGAGCAACCCCCTTCAGTCACACCAAGTGTTATGAACATGGAGCAGAACAGCGACTACAACATGACCACCACTCTAGCAAACCCCTCTCTTCCTCTCCAGACCACTCATCAGACCATGTACATGAACCCTAACATGCCGGTACCTAAAGGTCCTGCTTACTACCCTCCTACCCGTCTCCAATACTGTTACTCCGACAAGACCTCGTACAGTGGTCCTATAGAACAGGGATCCCACCATCCTCCTCAACCACCAATAACCTTCTCCCACCAGCAACCTTACCCTGAGCAACAACAGCAACAGCAACCTCTGCAGGCTTCCGGCTATAAACAGAAACTCTCCGAGATAGAGATAGACAGGAAGAGGAGACGAGCCATGAAGGACAGGTTACAGAACCTGAAGCAAGTGCTACCTCCCGCTCCAGTGGGCACCAAACACACCCACGCTGCCATTCTCAACACCGCTGCCGAGTACCTGAGGAAGGAGGAAGCTTCTTTAGACACTCTGGAGACCGAGATAGTCAGGCTGAACTCACTCATCAACCAGACTAAAGATCACATCATCTCTCAGCAAGCCCAGATCCCAGAAAACGGGATCAGTTCCGCTTGTTACGGTTCCAGTATAGTCGAGACTCAATATTCGGAGTTTCTGGAGCAGCAAGTTAGTTTGAACCCCCTGATGAAACTTTACTCGTCCATGTTAGAACCCCTCTTTTTATCTTTTAACAGTATGGTAGACAACACCTCTTTGGACAGTTTCTGTAAAACTGCCCATCAGTGGTTCGCTCAGAACTGTTCTCTGATTAAGTTAAGGGAGTTGGCTACCAACCTAGTGACCAGTCCTAATTTAGAATTTGAAGGTTCTGGTGGGTAGTAATATTTGATAGTCATTAGGTAATAGGTCATTTAACCAATTAGATTATACATTTTTCAATTATTCAACCATTTTTGCGATCTCGACTGATCTAAATTACAATACTGACATTTTTAGTTTTCTTAGGTTTTATCGTAAAAGAAGTTTTTAATTTATTTATTTACCTTTATTAGAGTAACTTTCAGAGTATGAATGAGTTATTTTTAAGTTTGATTTTTGCTTTTAACTGTTTTGTTACTGACAAGGAAAAGATGTAATTACTACTCAACAGATTTTATTATTCTAGGAAGGCGCGCACTATATCTCCACATAAAGCACAGCCAATTTGATACGTATGAAATAATTCTTCAAATTGATTGATTCTGCAATAAGTTGACGTGTGTTGACCAAAATTGAACAGGGAATCGTTTAAGATCACTTTCGAAGCACCTCGACAAAAACTACGACGCTATTGTGCTTTTCACGGAGAAATAAGACATTAGTGTTTTTGAGTTTGTCATTCTCTTCGCAAAGTATTCCAAGTGATTTGTATAAGTACATACATTGATCCGAATACAATGCTGATTGCAAAAGATTTTATCTCGATTCATGAAATTTGAAGTGTGCTTTCAATATGGGGAGTGTGTTTTCAATTTTGGTAGTGTGCTTTAAATTTGGGGAGTGTGCTTTCAATTTGGGGAGTGTGCTTTCTGTGGAGATATAAACTGTTCCTTCTAGGAACGTGAACAGACCTAGTTTACTGTATCTTAAGATCTTAACCCGTTTTAAGATGATTTGATGTATGGATTGTGGAACATGTAAGATTGGAATTTGCTACAGTTATTTTACTACAAGTATTTTGCTACGAGTGGTTTTTTTTTGCAAATCTCAAAATTTATCCTTGTAAATTTTAAGTTTTGATTCATGAACTTTTGTTTAGGTTGACAGATTTGACAGTATCGAGTGCTTCTATTTGATGAATTATCACAAAGTATCCCCTAATTTACAATTAGCAGCTAAGTTCCAATAAATGCTGGACAGGTGATGTCGGCACCTATTCTTGTTAAGAACTTGAAACAACAACTGGACCGGCTCTTCAGTCAGCTAGCAGATCTAGAAGAATGCAGGTATGCCACAGTGCGCGGCTCATTCTCAGATGTCTTTAGGGGACCCCTTTACAGTCTACATACTGTGTACTGTTTACAATATGAATAGTACGAGTTGTTTGTCATTTCTAAGAGTTTCGATTATGACTATGTTCCTCTGAACTCTTCATTGTTTCATAGAAAGTTTTCTGTACTATCTTTTTACCGATGTTTATTTTTGTGTTGCAAACTGTGATATTCAATGTGTTGTGAAAAAAACTGTAAAACAGGGGGGGGGGGGGGGGGATAACATTTTTTTTGTTTTTTTTTGTTTAGGTAAAAGTAGTTTTGCCTAAAAACATTTTAAACTCAGGGAAGATTTGGATGATGAGGAGTACGAAGAAACAAAAGAAGAAACATTGGCACAGTTAAAGGAATTTCAGGACAGCTTGGATAGAGCTACCTCTGGTAACATAACTTTGGAGGATGAATTGTCCTCACTCAAGTTAGTAAGTAGGTTCTTCTCCTCGTTCAGCCTACATGTCTGATAACTGCGTCCCTAAATTTGCCTAAATTCCTGATCTGTAATAAATCAAAACTCTAAAATATCCTTCTCAGGCTACTCAAGCTGCTATCAGCAACGCGTTTAAAACTCCGGAAGTCATGAGACTATTCGCTAAACAAGAACCTGCCCAGCTCAGAACACTACTCACACAGGTATTGTGGACTTTTACAGAAAACGTTTGGCTTTACATTCCACATTCAGGGGTTTGAATCGTGTTTTATTCCTTACGAATTGATTAATTAATGGAATTTGGAAATAAGCTTTGGTGAAGATTTTGTGGGATGTTTAAAAATTCTTAATTTTGTTCATATTTTCTGAACATGAAGATTGAAGAAATAACTTATTAAGTTATTTTGCGACCTGATGTTGTTAAAGTTTACATAGTCTTCTAATCTTGGGATATAATAATTCTGATTATTACCCCAGCTAGACCGAGATGTAGTATTAGGAAAGAGAACAGCAGAGGAAAGTAAACAGGATAAGATAGAGATACTTACAGCTCTCAAGAAACTGGGTCAACAGGTGCAGAAAAATAAAATACTTGTTCTTTTCACCAGTCATCAAACATCGCTAAATAGATAATCCGCGCTATAAATATGATTAGGGACTGTAATTTTTTTTAGGGATTGTAATTTTATTGTGTTTTTTTTAATCTTTTCTGTTATTTTTGTATGCTTGTTTTTTCAGATCAGCAATGATGAAGAGTTGTTTTTGCAAAGCTCTGTGAATCTTCAAACAGTCTCCTCAGGAGAAGGTATATACTATATTAGAGCAACTCGATTTCAAAAAAGCTAACAGTGTAAACTGCAACAGATCTAGTATCTAGACACTAGAGGGATGAACTTTTCTCCGCAAAAAGAACATCCCATTAAATTGATACGTGTATGAAATACTACGTGCTAAATTGTGCACTAAATTGACACGTGTTTCTACAAAACTGAACAGTGAACGGGGAATCGTTTAAGATAACTTTTGTTCCCCTCGCGCTCGACAGAACTAGAAAGTACTTACGCTATTTTACTTTTTACTGCACGATACGCTGAAAAAAATTGACTCTAATTCATGAAGTCTACAAGACCCACTATTTGCGGGGATATAAATCGTGCCTACAGTTATTGTTTAAAAAGACTCCTAACAGTAACATGTAACAGTCGTGTGGCAATTCTTTTAATGTTATACTTACAATGTTTTCAGTTGTCGGAGATCACGTTCTGGGCCTGGTGCAGAACAAATAATAAATCTTTACAACTTGTGGATCCCAGTATGCAGTACGATTTTGATAAAAGTTGGACAGAATTTGCTGATATTTGATATTATCGTAGATTGTGTCTATTGACTGGTGACAGCAACGAATTTTTCTGACTAAATTTATTCTTAACTTTCAATTTTTCTTCGATCAATTTTATTCTTGACTTTCAGTTTAGTTCTTCAATCAATGTCTATGATTTCGTAAACTTTTCTGTAGTAGTTTCTGATATTTGGAGTTCATTGTGGATATGACAAATTTGGTTGTGAGGCTTTTGGATGCTGCCAAGATATAATAAAGTATATGCCATACGTAGAAAAGTTCTGCTACGATTTTCGGATAACATATGACATAACTTTTCGGATAACATAACTTTAAGTATAGCTCAACTCCTGCTCTCAATTTGCAAATTGTTTACTGTTTTGAGTAATGATTACGTAATATGTGAACGACCCCTATAATAACGGGTGATACTCGTAAAAAATATTGTTCCGAATACAACCCAGAAAACTTTACCTAATCGGTTGACCATTGTTAATGGTCTGGCCCGGCGCGCGCTACTTCGTAGCACTTGCCATTAACATTTCGAGAAGAAAGCGGCGCGCGCTACTTCGAAGAAATTTAGACGAGTAACATCCGTCAACTTAATCGGACGTATCAGAGCTACTCTACCTGGTGATCTCAGGCTATTTTATTTATGTTCATAATCATAGAACAATCCGAATAGAGATTAGGCGAAATGACAGGCTTTATAAACATGATAGCCTGAGGTCCCCAGGTAACTTTTTAAAGTATTGGGTTAGGGTTAGGGTTGGGATCAGATAAGAATTAAGATCGGGCTAGGGTTTCGAATAGTCGTTCAGGGCCAGCGCCTAGCTAGAGCTACAGATTACAGAACTGGGTGAAAAAGTTAAGTGACAGTCGAGTGTAAAGTAATTAATCATCATGATCCCGTTCACATATTTAACGTAATCAGTATGAGAGGACTTCCAAATGATTACGCTAGTGTAATTTTGACACAATAGCTATTATATGTGTGATGTGTAAAACTGGGCTCTTACTAATTCGCTCGCCCAAAAATTATCACGTGACTTCGGGTTTAATAGTTTTGCAGCCGAACAAAACGGTTTTACTATAATCCATAATCCCAACCCTAATCCTAACTGCTAACCATAAGCCCTTGTATCACGTCGTGACCCTTACTGGGCCGCGCTCAGCCTGTCATTCTCTATGTTTATCTCCATGTTTATGAACATGATAGCCTGAGGTCCCCAGGCATCGTGCGCGTGACCCCGCCACGGTCGTTTTACTATGGTACGGTGAAACCCCTTTATAGTAGAGGCTCTTACGGGCAAAAAGACGTGTTTTCTGCTACGAGTTTAGAGACCTAACCGCTAATTGGACACAATAGTATGATGTCTAAGGATCGATAATATGTTAAGAAGTATAAATTTGGCCTTATTAGTCACGTGCTATACCAATGCGCGTTTTAAACTTTGACAGTCTATTACTCTAAGGCAAATAAAGTAATTATATCCATATTTTGTCAGCAATAAGATCACATTATTTTCTATTTAGTGTGAAAATATGAGCTAGAACGGACATAATCTCGCTGAGTTATAGCTGTTTGAAATTTATGATGAACGCGCGGGTGCCAATTGATAACAACTAAATGCTTTTGCGCGTAGTGCGCGTCGAAAATTTGGCAAAAACGCTTGCGGAGTGACAATATTCAAACTTCGATTAAGTATATGAAGTGGGTACTTCTCGGAAAGGAAAAATTTAGGCAAACACGATGTGACTATTTTTGGGTTGATTTAATACAACTGCAAAAAATTATTCAAACTTAAAGCAAAAAAGTCAAAATTTTTACAACTTTTTTGGATTTTTACCTCAGAACAAATAGAGGGATTTGTTTTATTTTTATACAATCTTGTGCGGCTGTCTTTTAGCTATCTTTATGCAAGTTTTGCCGACATGCCAACAAAATTAACTTGCTCAAAATATCAAAAAACATGGTTTTTTGGCCTATTTTTGGCCCAAAAATCGGTTTTTTGCGATTTTACCCCAGAACAATCAGTCCAATCATCTTGAAACCACTTTCAATCGATTCTACGGTCAAAAATACGTCTAGTAAGGTGTACCTGGGGTCCCTAACGTATCGAGCAGACAATGCCCGTAAGAGCCTCTACTATTAGGCCTTTATCGCACTCGTGCGCGGCGGGTCATACAACGTATGATAAATAACCCTAAGCTATCGATAACCCTACCCATGACCCATGCAACCCGAGCCCTAAACAATCGAATTCGTGTTTAACTTAGCCTGTCCATGTCACGTGACCAAAACAGTTTTTGCCCATAACTCTCCAGGAAAGCATTTTTAGCCTACGCGTCAGCGTCATGGGGCATGGGAGGTAATTTGGAATCAGCGTCCAAAAATACATTACTGGGCCGCGCTCAGCCTGTCATTCCGCCTAATCTCTATTCGTTTATGAACATAATAGCCTGAGGTCCCCAGGTAAAAAATACACCGATCAAGATTGCTATTATATCCTCAGAGCTTTTACACAAGAATTTTCTTAAAATTTGGGCGAGCGATTTAGCTTAGTGGGAGCGGTAAAACTAATTACGGAGGGGGGTAAAACTGTTCCAAAAAATTTGATTACGTAATATGTAAAAGACCCCAGACGACCTAACAAATCGTTGGATTGAATTTTGTATTCAAGCTTTAATATTTTAATTTCGAATTTTGATATATAATTTATGAACTTAATATGACATATGAAGATCAAAAATGAAGAATCTGTTCCGAAATACACATGATCAAGCCTTATTTGACACACGTTGATGCAACCTTTTTTCGCGCGCGGCGGCCGGAATGGCGCGGAGTGCACGGTGCACGGCCGGCCAAAGTGCACGGCCGGCATATTGAATAGGCCCTGCGCGCGGCGTATACAGCCGGAACGCACCTAAAGATTTTTCAATAATGTGTGGCTGTGTGGCTATGTATATGGCAGAATTTCAAATTTGAATTTATCTATGAATATAACATTAATATGTACTGATTGTTTTGTGGTGAATAAAAGTTTTTTTAAAGTGGTTAGAGGTTTGTTTTCTGCGCTCATCGTCCAGAATCCCAGTGTTACCTAGTTTAGGGAGTAGCTTAAAATCCGTTAAATCTATGTAAAATTACACATCATATAGTCAATAGTAATGTTTCCTTGGTGGACTGTATGATCGGAAACGTGATTGAGTGTTAAATGATGACTTATCTAGCTTGCTAGTCTATTGCTCGCTCCTATCATGGATATATCCTTTCACGGATGTATACAAGAAGTTCGAAACGAGTGCCAGGCATACCGAACGGATAGGTGTTTGGTATTATTATATATGTTGAGGTGTCTTGCCAAATTAAGATCAAGAATTTGATTTTTTGTAGTGTTCTGTAAACATAACTCACTATAATTGATACTATTCACATGTAATTTTTAAATTGACAATTTATTTATGAATATCACTAATCATGATTAACATCTATATGATCATTAACTAGATTAATGTTTTATAACTGTGATTGTTTCAACTGTGCATTTCTGGCCAAGACAAAGAAGGTATGGACGGCCCCTATATCCAATTAGTCCTTCAACTTGATCCCTGAAAAGAGCTATGAGGGAAAGATGAGATTTATTGCTCATGATTTATGATTGTGCTCTGCCAATTGCATCACTCGATTCAATTTATTGTATATATAATATTGTTTGAATGACCGTTTTTATAAAACATAATGCTACTTCCAAATGTTTTATGATGTAGCATCTTTTCGGTTTAAAATAGCTTTATCAGTGATCTTAAGGTTCTGTTGGATCTACACATATTATACTGTGAATTTTTATTGGTCGACTCAACTGATTGATCGAAAAATCGGTGTTTGAGGCCCTTATGAGGAGGGAGCTGTCAAAAGATCAGGTATCGTTAAATACCCAATCAGTACATCTAAATTGTAGTGTTATGTAAACACAGCTCAGTAATACTACTAACTTCATTATCTTAAATTCACATACATGATATCATAATATAGCTCCTCCTTACTTAAAAGAGTTGATATCTCCTAGGCAGCAAAGTTTTAAAAATGTACGTCTTGATAATGATTATTTTTACCTTAGTTTTCCGCCCTCTCCTAACTATGTAAACACAGAGAAAGCTTTTAGTCACTGTGCAGTTAAAGTATTTAATTCCTTGCCATACGACATAAGATCAGCTGAGTCAGTTACATCTTTCAAGACCAAACTTAAAACATACTTCTTTTCTCTAGCATTTGATTGATTTTGCATTTACATAGGTAAAATGAACTTGTCATGTCTAATTTTCAATTAAACTAAGCTCAGTTAATGTAAGAGCCGCTTTAGAAAGCACTGGAGTTTATCTCCAGGATTAAATTATATCGAGTTATATGATTTAGCTATAAGGCGGTTTATAAATGTTGTATTTATTTTTATTATTATTATCATTATTATTTTCTTAATATTGAAATAAGGGTTCGCACAGTGGTAGTTTTATAAACCACTTTTAATTTATTGACCTATTATACCTAGTGGTAGTTTTATAGACCACATTTAATTTATTTACTTATTATACTTAGTATTTATTTTTGGTGACTGTATCACCCAGTTTTAACATTTGATAATTGTACATTTTGACGACACATTGACTGAATGTTATTTTATATTCTAATTTATATTCTAGATATTTTATTTATTTTTCAACAGACGACAACTTCCTGTTTTTTCTTCTATATAAGTTACTCATATCTCTTTTACAGACTTTTTTACAAGGACATTGACAGATGATACTCACATTAGGCATTCATTATTGCATCTAAATTATTTCACTTGCATTAGGTTTAGAAATTTATTCTCTGGTTAACAGATTTCAAATGTTTAATTAATTTGTAGTATGACAGTAAGGTATATAAGAAGTTATTTAATTTTGCCTGGGCTATTATATTGACTATTGAGGTTTAATGATGATATGGAATTTGAATTCTATATAAATTTACACTATGTGGTTGGGGCATTTTGCATAGTAAATATGGTTACTACTCCTATATATCATATTATTTGATTGGTATTCGATTTCTGATTATTTCTCTAGAAATATGATTATTATATCTCAATTTGGCTTTAGGTAGGGTGCCCTGCTAAAAGAACTGGATTCTTCCAGGAAGCATCCCGTGCACAGACCTTGGTCTACATATATATTAAATTATTAACCATTCATTCTGTATGTGCACGAAAATTTATTTCAATCAATTATAACAAAACTTATGTTTTAAATGTACTATACAGGTCATGGAGGATGGGCAAAATGCAATCAAGATACTTGCAAGAGATGAAGCTTTCTATTTCAAGAACAATGTTGGAGCCACAGAAGATCAAAAGTGTGATTGGCTGTCCTGTGAATCTGAACGGGTATCGAAAGATCTAGATCAGCTCACTCTGGACCCCCACCAATTGAAATATCTGAAAGGTTGTGCATTGAATGTTGGAAATAAGTATAACCTTAAAGCTGAAGAAATACTTATTGATGCTGCAAAAATGAATCCTACTATGTTTGAAATATGGAATGAATTAGGGGATTGCATCTGGAAGAAAGGAGACAAAAAAGGAGCTCGTAATTGTTTTGAAAGGGCTCTTAATCAGGAAAGAAACAAGGTTTCTCTGCGAAATCTATCTATTGTGATGAGGCAGCAAGAGTCTGTAACAAATGCAGAAATTGAGGAGAGCGTGAAAATAAGCAAAGAAGCAGTATCCTTGGACGTCACTGATGGAACTTCCTGGTATATACTTGGCAATGCATACCTTGCTCAATTTTTCTTATGCGGACAAGCCTCAAATGATTTAAAATGTTCATTGAATGCTTACAGTAAAGCCAGTGCTGACGAAAAAGTATTGTCTGATCCAGATTACCACTACAACAAGGGCATAGTCTTCAAATATTTGGATGATTACAACAATGCTATTGCTCACTTTACTGATGCTATAAGTATCCACCCTCAGTTTTCTGAGTGCCTCAGCGAGCTTAATGATCTCAAAGATCAGATCTTAAAGACCAGACAACTTATTAAAAACAAAGGAAAGCTTAAAGGGAAAAATATTGCTGTGATGCTGAGAAAATTAAAGGAAAAGAGCTTGAGCCAGAAGCCTACTAAAGTTTCAATGACAACCTTTGATAAACTTAATGCTGGTACAAATGAAGACAAAGCAATCAACTGCATTTTAATAAGCAGTTTTGTCCCAAATGGAAGAACACCTTTTGTTTGTATTTGTCTTGACACTGAAAGTAACTGCTTTGCATTGAACATTTATAATATTGATTGTGGAAAAGCACCTAAGCTGGGAGATGTCATGACTGTTCCTTATCCCCAAAAATCTGCAGTTAATATTGTGATTGACAATGAGTTGAATGATTTTGAGATGTTACGGATTGATACTCCTTTGAACATGATGATCAATAACAGGCAACTACCGCGGGAAACTTTAGCTCCTCTCAAGTTAACTACAACAGCATTAACGTGAATTGATGATAATCGTAGTTATTTCAACTGTTAATAATTTCTAAATAGCATAGGTATTCTTATTAATTGTTATTTAGAGTGAGCATACCTAGTACTGTTATGTAAATTTCCAGAGTAAATTATTGTTTATAATAATTATTTGAAGTTCTGCATTCTTTCAGTTGTTTAGAAAAACAGCATTATATCTTTATCTTCTCAATATGGCATAAAAACTAGCAGAGTTGGTTCATAAATCAGGGGTCTCAGACTCATGAACATTCTGTCAGTAATCCAATTACAATAAATAATCGATCTGTAAAATATGATGCTGTCGGATATCCAGTGTTTTTAGTCTAATAATTATTTTTAAATATTTTATGGGCTTGACTATGGTTTGTGAGGTGTTCAAGCAACTTATAGTGCTTGCTTTTTTGCATGAGAAAGGGATTTAAAATCAGTCAATTTGCAGTGAATCGACAAATATGTTTGCTTTGCCTTCTCAGACACCAGTCAAGTGTATGGAAATAAATTGTACCTATGAGCTTTATTTTGGTAAAATAATGTATTATATTTATATAAAATATGATTATGTCATAATATTTATGTTATGTGATGCTAGATTGTGTATTTGTTACAACTTTTTATTATGTGCCAATAGTGAAATTTTACTGAGTTTGCTTGCTTATTGCATTAATGTTCATAACTAAAATAAAATCGATGTTTGGGACCCCTAATAATGTGTACAACATTATCAATTAACACATTTTGCTGGATGATCAATCATAAATTACTTCATTGCAGGTTATGTTGGAAGAAAAGGATGAGACAGATTCGGATACTTCTCGCTACCGCAGTTCACGAAATATTAGTGTATGGTCTGGCATAATACTCACAGTTCTTCTTGCATTCCTTTCATACATTCTTTACCTTCAAGTTCGCCTGAGCTTCTTCTTAGCACCCCTCTCATTAGACTATGATAGATACACTAAGTTTGGAATAATATCTGACTTACATCTTGATCTAAAGCAGAATAGCACCGCTTGTGAGTGGTGGAATGGAACATATTTTACACACTATCAAAGTGAGTATGGTTCTACTGGATGTGACACAAAATATGACTTCGCTACAGTCACTGTTGACAGTTTCTCAGATCTAATTGATGATGTTGGTAATGTTGATCTTGTATTTTGTTTGGGTGATTTTGTGAATCATTACACTAGGAACTATGTCGACAATAGGGACGTTATCGCGAATTCGTCTGATTTGTTTCATTCAAAATTTGATATCCCAATCTATTCAACCCTTGGTAACAATGATATGCCTGAAGATTATATGCAGCCAAGTAACTCTAGTCAATTTTTTGAGAGCATATGGATGACGATAATTCCGATGATGAATGCTTCAACTGATGTACTTGCCAAACACAGAGCAAAGGAAACTTTTTTGACTGGAGGCTATTTTACTTTAGAGCATTCAGCAAAGCTTCAAATTGTTTCACTCAATTCCATAACCTTCTCTGTAAGGTCTAATGTCAACATTTCATCGGGAATGCAGCAACTGCAGTGGCTATCTGAAGTTTTATCCAATGCTGCAATTCACAAAAGGGCTGTGGTTATTATTGGTCATATTTGTCCCAGTTTATCACTATTCCAGGTTTCCAAATATAAACCCAATAGGACAATGATGTGGAAGGAAGACTATATCTCAAGATACAATGACATTGTCAGCGCCTACAGTGGTGTCATCAAGTTCACACTTTTTTCTCATCACCATTCTTACCTTTGGTTTGTTCAGCAAATGCAGGACCATGAATCGAAGTCCAGCTTCGTGAGCTATTATGTGCTTCCTTCAATATCCCCTGTATATGAGAACGAACCAGCCTTTTCCATCGGAGTTGTTGATAATCAGTGGAATTTGCTGGATATTTTGAACTACTTTTGTCCACTATCTTTCTATGCAAGGCAAGACAAGGAGCCGAAATATCTCTTTCAATTTTCCTTTAAAGAGAGTTACTTTTACTATCACGACAAAAATCACGCTATTGTTGAGGACATCCCGATTACAAATGAGTTCCTCTTTACTCTAACATCCAGACTCTTAGATGTTCAGGACATGCAAAACACATACAAAAAGATTCTATACAATTCATACCAGTTCCTCTACAACTTTGCTAATGTTTCTCCATATCAAATGTTTTGTACCATGACCCAAAATACAGTTGAGGGTGTCAAAAAATGCTTTTCTGATTACAATTTCACATTTTGATTCGAGCCTTTCGATCATATTATTATCTAATATATGATACTTGATCAGTATAGAGCTGTAAGGTCTAATGTCAACATTTCATCGGGGATGCAGCAACTGCAGTGGCTATCTGAAGTTTTATCCAATGCTGCAATTCACAAAAGGGCAGTGGTTATTATTGGTCATATTTGTCCCAGTTTATCACTATTCCAGGTTTCCAAATATAAACCCAATAGGACAATGATGTGGAAGGAAGACTATACAATTTCACATTTTGATTCGAGCCTTTCGATCATATTATTATCTAATATATGATACTTGATCAGTATAGAGCTCTACCTTATCGGCCTTAATTTAAACGACTATTATTTAAACTATCTGCCCTTTTTTGGTCACAATTGGGGCTGCCTACAGTTTGGTCCGCTCAAATTAGTGCCAATATGGTATCTTGGCTAAAGTTGAAATCTCAAAATTTGAAACTATGTACTTTAATTAATTTATTGATTGGCGATAATGCTTTACTCATAATAATTGAATTTTATTGATTTACCTGCTAAATTTACCTATAAATATTTGTTAATATTATATTATCACATTTGTTAATACTAAAATGAACCTATCACACCGAGGTTGGAATTGCTAATTGGTTAAGGTTGAAAAGAGAAGTGTTCCCCTGAGGGGGAAATACATTTTAAAACTTTGTTTCGTTTTACAAGCTGAACTTCGTTGTATATTATTTTTTAAATGAATTAAATTATGTATGTGGAGTTGACAATAAAAACTTAGTGGGAAATTGTTGAGCAGTTATCTGATTCAACAATAAACACACATATCACGTCTCAAGTTAAGTAGCCCATTAAAAATATTGTAAACTTCCTAATTTGGCTAACCTCTCATTTTCTGCATACCTTACAAGACATATTTATGGCGGCCTAATTTGCGACGACCGAAATTTTGGCGGTCCGAAAATATGGCGAAATTGAACAAAAACCGTCAAATTTTGGACGTCACAGAAAATAAGGGTATTTTTCATCATTTTTTGTGACAGTTAGCAGTAAGGAAATTTCTGAAATTCGGTAAAATCATGTTCAAACTTAGTCTGTATTAAGACTGTAAGACTTTCATGTTAGCACATACATGTATTTTAATGCAAATTTAAACTGTATTGCTTGACATTCAATTCGTCATTGGTGTGGTGATAATTTGTCCCAAGATGCCAGAATTTATTTATTTATTTTACTTGATATTACTTTTTAGAAACAAAATAAAGCAGTGAAGGCACAGTCATTGAAATAAGCTAAAAGATAATGCGACGGATTCTATTACGACGACCGAAATTTTGGCGGTCCGAAAATATGGCGAAATTTTCGGAAAACCGCCACATTTCGTACGTTATAAATATGTCTTGTAAGGTAGCTTTTTATACGGCCTACTGATAAGAAATTTGCGAATTATTTCAGATTGTTTATTCTTATATTGCATTATCAATTTTGTATTACTTTCAACTGTTTTGGAATAATAAGCTAGAGTATTGAATTGGATAAACATAGAAAATTGAGTCATATTTTGTGTGAATTGACCTTTTCCTTCGCAATTTGGTACATGTCATTCTTTGTAAATAGCGGTAGTGATACTTGATTGTCAGTCAAAAAGTATACACAGATACTTCTTGTTCTATTCCTGATTTTCTTATTATTAATTCATATCATTTATGTCAGAGGTCATGGTGGATTGCTGGAATGTTGCTGGAATTTCAAGGTGAGCATCCAAACGATGAAGGATTATGCAGTTCACAACAAAGAAAAAGCGTCGCAGCCTTGGGTTTACTCATCATCTTGCTGACGGGATTGCTGTTAGTTGCTCGGTATCAGTTTCGTATAAACAAGCAGCTCACGAACTCAGACCTGAATTATGAAAACGGTCGTTATTTTGGTGTTTTAGCTGATATTCATATGGACCAATATCAAAACGATACACATTGCCGTAATGGGGACGATGTTGAAGGTGAGTGGGTTGTTCATTATCCGACACCATATGGAGCAAAACTTTGTGATTCATCTTCTACTTTACTGAACATGACTATCCGCGAGTTCAAGGAGATAGAAGATAAGACTGGACCATTTGAATTTATTCTTATCATCGGTGATCTAGTGGGTCATTGGATTGAGGGAATTGAGCCATCTTTAGAAAGTGTGAACAAAGTAAGAAACCTTGTCTCTTCTTATTTTCCTTCGACTCCTGTTTACTTTGCTTTAGGAAATCACGATCTAACGACTGTGCACTATCGCATTCCTGAATACGTAGAGCGATGGTACTCTATGATATCAACGAGTTTGTTTCCCGGCCTCCATACAACCGAATTTCAACTCTTGTCAGCTACAAAAACCTTCAACAAACACGGATTCTACAAAGTTGAGCACAGTTCTTCGCTTTGGGTGGTGGCTTTAAACACCAATGTATTCAGTAATAGTATGAATGCCACAGAAGAGGACATTGGTGCTCAATTTGATTGGTTAAACGAAACGCTCCATCAAGCTGAAAATCAGAAATCAGTTTCTGTACTCCTTTTTGGCCATATCCCACCTGAAATAGAATTCCTCGACCTGGTTAGATGGGATTCTAACAAAAACATGACCTGGAAACCAGACTGTGTAGCCAGATTTAACGATATAGTCGGCCGATTCTCAAATATCATAAAACTTTCCTTCTTTGCACATCAACACACTGACAACTGGTACGTGGGAAAGAGCCCAAACGGCGGTTACATTAACCACTTCCTGATGCCGCCAGTATCTCCAGTTAGTCGGGGTCATCCTTCCTTCTCTGTCGGAGTTACTAATGGAGGGTGGGACTTGCTTGATCTGCTCTACTATCACTCTCCTGTTGAGCAGCTGACCAGGGCAGATCAAACCCCTCGGTACTTTTACCAGTACTCATTTAAAGAGCAGAACTTCCATTTTAACGAGAAGTATTCAGCTATTGATGGGGCTCTGATGGATGGTCTGACGAAGAGGATTGTTGATTTTGAAGACGGTATGGAGACTTATACCGCTCGTCTTATGAACACATACCAATTCCGTTACAAACCTCATGTTTCAGCTTATGAAATGTATTGTGTGATGACTGAAAACACATCTGAGGGACTCGATGTATGCCTTAAGAAATAATTTTCCTGAATCAGTTTAATCTTTCAAATAATATTCCTGTTATTTGATTACACTCTACAGTTTATGATAAAGTTTTCTAGCAGCAGGATTCAGATTAAGCATTCTAACTAATTTGTAGCAGTATCAAGAGGTTTTAGCTAAACTAATTAAACTATTTGAGTATTACATTTAATTTTTTAACCTTTTTAGTGACATTTTAGTTTGTTGAAACATTTTTTATTTGTAGATTAATTAATTATAGAAATATTATCTGATAGTTTTTAATATTTATCTGTATGTGCAGTTTAGTTATAGTACATTTTTTCCGATGAATTCTTTTTTAGTTACTACCTATAATATTTAAGTTGCATAGGTAGACTTATATTATTGCATACATAGTTATAGTCATACTATTTGAAAAATTTGGAACAATGGAACTCGATTTTGAGAAGATCTTAAATCTTGATTAGTCAAATTCACTTATTTAAATTGTGGTATTTGATGATATTTGTGTGGACAGCGTAGTATTTTGCATGTCTGACTCTGTAATTGCGGTATTAAAATTAAAATGTCTTTGAGCAACTTTACTCTTTTTCAATGATTCGATGTTTGGTCAAATTTACAATGGTTGTTTTTCTAATTTTGACCACTTATATTCTTTACTGAGTGACCCTAAAGCCTATCTTTTTTCAAAGTAAACAGCAAAATAAAATTATTGAGTGTATTTCAACAGTGGTATCAGGTATAGTGTCTAGAATGTTGTTGCGGCTTTATTTTGAAACTAAATGCATAGAATTAAGATTATGTCCACATTCCACAACATCTAACTATCTAAAGTTGTAGTGCCTTTGATAAGCTAACAGTCGGGGATTAATTCACTTCTAATACATGATCAAAACTCGTTACTTTTAGGAACCAGGATATATGAGTCGATTATAAAAGTATAAAACAATGTCTTGGTTTACTAGAGCTCTCACACGCTACAAGTATCATGTTATAGCTGCAGCAGCTGGATCCTCCTTGCATCTCTTTAATCATACTTGTTGCCACCAAGACTCAATACTCAAATACGATGAATTTAGTCTCGAACAAACGACTATGTTAGTTAAGAAAGTATTGAAAACACCACCAAACCCTTTTATCAGATTTACCGCTCATTGCAAAGAAAAAAAAGATTTGCACCAATTTGAATTCATTGCAGATGCTGCAGAGCAAGCTTTGCCAGCAGTCGTATCAATCGATGTAAAGCAGCGACAGAACTATGTTTTTGAGGTTCAGGGTTCTGGATCCGGTTTTATCGTAGACAAACGGGGTTACATCATCACTAACGAGCACGTGATAACTGGCTGTAAAGGTGTTACCGTTGTACTTGGAGATGGCAGGAAAATACCCGGAACCGTTGTAGCGGTAGATAGCCTAACTGACCTTGCTCTCGTTAAAGTGGAAACTGATTTAGACCTACCTGAAATAAGAATGGGTGACGATTCAAAGCTGAGGCCAGGGCAGTGGGTAGTGGCAATCGGTAATAGTCTTCACTTCCCCAATACTGTTACAGCAGGCATAGTGAGCAACACTGCACGCAGTATTTCTGATAATGACATGCTGAGACACCAGGCCCCCAAAGTTGGCACTTCTAAGTACGTTCAAACGGATGCGGCCATAAATCCGGGTAGTTCAGGTGGGCCTTTGGTGAACTTGGCAGGGGAAGTTATTGCTGTTAACACTATTGGAGTCCTTGGCAACGCCAGTGGTATGGCGTTCAGTATTCCAGTGTCGGAAGTGAAAAGATTTCTTAAAGAATTTTCCGAAGGACAGCAGCACTCTTCTAGTATTTCGAAAGTTACTTATTCACTCGGACTACGCATTATCACTCTCACCCCTGGAATGGCTAATTTCCTTCACCAGCAGGGTAAACTTGACCCCAGTTTGAGTTCAGGTGTTTTTGTATTTGACTCAGCTAAAAACTCACCAGCATATCATGCGAATCTTGATAAAGGTGACGTAATAATAGCTATAGACAACCACGAGGTACATACTAAAGATGATCTCAGTAGGGCTGTGCAGCAGTCTGGGGGTAACCCTGTCAGAGTTACTTTCTTTAGGCCTGACAGGGGATTTCTTTTCACTAATATAACACCTGAAAAATCTTGAGGTCTCCGTTCTTTTCTAGTGGTTACTTAATTGCATAGTAAATTTCTTATCGGTTTTATTAAAGTGAGTCAATCTATTTTTCGGTTAGCAACTTTTCACTTTTGTTTTCCATTTTATGCTGTGATTTTTAATTTAAATGTGTGTTACATTTTTAAAAACAACATGCAATCATCAATGCAATTTAATGTTGAATAATAGTTCTTGCATCCTGAGAGAAGAGCGAAATATTGCAGATAAAATAATAATATGTCCCTAAAATTTAAACAGCTGAAACAAGTATTAAAAATTTACCTAAATAAGGGTTATAATGTTATGGTCACCTATTTTTCTGATTTTGAGTAATAATTCGTTGACTTTCCTATTCAAATTATTACAGTAGGAAAGCATAATGGGTGTTATGAACAAAAGTGTCAATAAAGACGGAATGGGCTGGACCAGACGGAACTGGGAGCAACCTCAGGTCCGGAGTTTGAAGTGGCATGAGTGGAGCCATGCTTACCGTCAAAAGATGTATTTTGGTGTCACACGAACTGCTTTTATGTGAGTTTTCGCACACAGGCTTGAGGAGAAATGAAGTCAGGTTTTTAAAACTTGATTAAAAAAGGACTGTTCCGTACGCATTTCGGTTTTTCCAAATTCTAGATTTCTTAAGTTCAACATTTTGAGTAGTGTCCCTGTACCGGTTGGTCCGGTTACACTATGATATAGCGTTTTTACAGTGTAAACCGCTAGATATCCTTTTCCCCGCATAATTAACACTTCTTAAATGTGCTTGGAATCTAAATTTTAATTTGTTTCAGAATCGGCAGCACCGCGGCTCTTTTCATTTTTGGCAAAGCGTTTGTCCCTTATTCCGACACTACAATGCGACAATCCAAAATGGGAGATTACATGGGAACATCTGATCCGAGTATGTCAGATAACCTTAAGAGAAGGTATGGTAAACCTCCCTCTATCAAGTCTGAAATAGATCACATGGTTGAAAAATATACCCCTGACTCTGTTAACAGTTTTAGGGAGCGATTAGATGATTTCATCAGACGGACTGCTGATAAATTGTTGGGAGAAAATAGATCAAATCCTGAGAAAAATCTGTATAAAGAACTTCAGAGTGATAAAGAAAAATCGTTGAACACTGAACAGTGAACAGTGACCAGTGAACAGTGACCAGTGAACAGTTGCAGTGAACAGTGAACAGTGAACAGTGAACAGTGACCAGTGAACAGTGACCAGTGAACAGTTGCAGTGAACAGTGAACAGTGAACAGTGAACAGTGAACAGTGAACAGTGAACAGTGAACAGTGAACAGTGAACAGTGACCAGGGATAATGGCGAGAGATACCTTGCCTCCTCTGATAGCGAATCTGAATAATTTACGATTGACTAAGTCTGATCTATAGTGGCCGGGGTCTTCCAAAGTATGCAGAAAAACGTGGAGATTCATGCCAACAAAGTAAATGCACTGAACTATTGAAGAGTTCAGGAAGGCACAATAAATAAATGCCATGTGTGGACTGTGGACCAGTAAGTTCTTGAAGATCTAGATTCTGAAATTCAATTCGACTGGTCTAACTTTGCATTTGTTTGGAATGTTTTGTTCTGGAATAAGGTGTTTCACTAATATACATGTGCTAACTGGTGGTGTACAAGAAGTGATGACTTATTTCTTTGTGTTTACAAATTTTGTGGAAATATTAAATCATAATATAATTGATCCATTGTCTGAATTGAATCGAAATATTTCTCCATTGATGATAATTAGACATAAAAAGCACTGATATGACTTTATCTGGCAACGGTTTCAGAAATGATGATTTGTAATAATCTTAATAATATGATGATTAACAAGATTAATTAATTTCACACTTGAACTTATTTCTTGGGAATAAATGATTAAATTATGTTTATTAACAACTCAAATTAGTGTCCAAACACAAATAGTTGATCAAAACTGCTTTCCAGCCATGACAAGTATTTTTACCAAAGCTGGGAGAATCGGAAAGCCAGTCTATGACAAATACGCAAAGCCGTTTTTGAATTTCAATTTTGAAATGTGGAGGAAACATCCTGTTCAGTACGCAAGCGTCATGAGTATTATTCCGGTGTGTTATTTGCTAATTGCAGATTCAGACTCCCGCTACATGGAGGCAGAAAAACTTGCGGGACCCCCGGTATGTTAAACCGTTTCACTGACCCAACAATAATTTAGTATTTTAATTGTTAAACCACAAAGCTTCTTTTTTTTGGTCTTTATCACAATTGGTGAAACAAAGCAACAGCCCACTAACCTAATTGCAACATACATATCTCATTGATTAGTGTATGTAGACGATAAATATCACGTTGGTTAAAATAATCATCAGGACTAAAATGTTGTCTCTCCCCGCAGATTTACCGTGTTCCAAGAAGAGAGACAGTTCCTTCCTTGGAGGAATTGGAGGCGAAGTACGGCAAAGTATAAATAAGAGACATGCTCTTTCCGTATTAATCCTGGACTAAAAACTGTGTAAATATTGTGTCCTTTCAAGGTTTTTATGAACTAAGATGTCTTGGTAGAATGGCAAGAAGCTGATTAAATAATTGAATTCTAAGGAAGGCTAAGTAAGATTGTAGTAACTTAGTTCATTATTTATTATATAATCAATCGCTCCTTTCAACTGTGATCAATTTGATAATTAAGATCAGACGGGCACTATATGATTTGATAAATTAAATGAACTATGAAGTAGCCATATCATCTATATAATAATACCTACTAATCTATAAATATGGTTAATTGGCTTTATAACTGAATTGTGTAGTTTTTTATCATTAATGATTAACCCCATGACCTTCATCTAATTGCTGGATAGGAAAATATATTTTGGTAACTTTCGATTAAACAAAATAATAATCATCATTCGTTCGTAATTTTCTGTTCTCTAGGAATGATACACGATGAGATCAGTATAGTAATCACAAAAGTTCAATGAACTTCGAGTGAATTGGACTGTACAGTTTCAATTGTTTAAATTGATCGTCTAAACATTTTTAAGGAGTCATAGCCAAGCTAACTACTTATCATTACAGCAATGGAATGGCAAGTAACTTCCGCACCGTCGAAAGAACATTGCTCGAATTTCAACGATGACCTCACTTTCAGAGTTGAGTTGTTCAGTGATATCCTCAATCCACCCCTGGCAAATCAACTTGGTCGAATCGAATGTGCTCTGAACGTTCTTTCGAGGAACAATAAAATGTCTGTCAAGACCATCAGTAAAAAGACCAAGAAAAATCATAATCATCATTGCAATCTTTGCGAAGAAAATTCAATTTACAAGGTACCTCTGAACTGCGAAGTTAAATTTACTCAATTCTCTAAACTCACTTTTAAAGATATGGAGGATGCTTTGTTTTTGAGAGAATCTGCAAAGTATCAATCTCACAATAAACTCATGAAGCTAGTCAATTCAGAGCAGGACCTGTTTGAAAACTTTCTTGGTTCATTAAACAACAAGTTCTCTATGGTTAAATCTAAAATCCCAAGTCCTTGGTATCAGCACGCTCATCAAAAGTTTGATCAAGCTGTCATGAAAGAGTACGGAAATTGTGCAAATAACTTCAGACTTTTATCAACACATGTTCTAAATGTTTCAGTGATTTCAATTGCATCACCTTCAATCGAAATATATGGCCAACTTCTTGCTTATGGCAACATTTTCAAGATTAAATTACCTAAATTGGGTCAGCTGATTAAAACGGATCTAAGTGTTTTACACCGACCACGTCATAAATCAAAGAAGACACCTTCTGACGGGACTACACATGAAATTACCCGAGCTGTGCCTTGTAGAGAGCAAAGTCCGACTCCAAGTGGAATTGTCACAAACATTACAGAAAACGCCAGCATCGATCAAATTGTGCTCCAAAATGGAGATGTTTCTAATACTCAAAAGGTTCAAGATAGTGAGAGTTCTGATAAAAACTTGTTGCATTCTCTGTCCTCGGAATCGAGTCCAAATGATTCTACCCTTGGAAATGAAAAAGAAAGAGATTCCGTTGAATCAGCTAATCGTCCTGTTATAAACTGTTTGAATGACTCATTAGATATGGAAATTAGTGATATTCCATCGTCAGAGCCTATGCTTGAAATGGAAAACACAATTTCTGACGACAGCAAAACAGAAAACGTTTTGACCGCCTCTGATCTTCCTGCATCAGATTCAACTAGTGTTCTTGTTCAGAATTCTGACGAAGCAAGCAATACTAATGCGGATGGGAATGATGCTGCAGATACAGGTAATTCTGAAACAAACTCTTCCCCTAGCTCTGTGGTGTATAAACATGTCAAGGTTGCGATATCACAGGACCTCGATGTTTTTATCACTGATGTTCCTGTTAATGATTTAAACGGTAAGGATCAGAAGACTTTGACTCACGATCATGTCAAAGAGTTTTTACTTGGGCTGAAAGTAGCAGAATGCATTGCTGACATTGACTCTTTGTGCCATGTTTTCAGCGTATCCCCTCCAGATTTTGTCCAGTCTTTCCTATTCAAAATCGATGTTGTGGTTCAAGAAGACAAATCGAAATACTTCAAGATATCAGAACCATTACCTCATGGCAAAGTTACTGCCGAATCAGTAAAACAAGATATTATGTCAGATATTTTGATAAATTCGTGTCGTAATATAGATATTGGCCACGAGGGTGACGCCAACACTGCTTTTATGCAGTATCTGGACGACTGTGGTACCCAGCTAATTGACAAGGCAAATTCAAACTCTGACGTGAAAACTCAGCTGCAAGACTTTGTCGAGCCACTCAAATTCACGTCATATCTTCCGTGGAGAAATTTAAATTCTAAGTCTTTAGATAACGTACTGTACTCACTGTTCAGTGTGTCAGATACCAATGTTATCGTTCATTCTAAACAACCCTTCATGGTTAACTTTGAGGACAGTTTTGAGAAAGCCGTTATTCTCGTTAAACCTCAATACTGTTACGAATATGGATTAGAAGATATCACGCACTCAGAATACGCAGCTCTTTACCTTAAAACTTTACTTCTGGAATGTGTGGGAGCTATTGTTTTCCACGTCGATATGAAGACGTTCAACATAGTCCATGTAGATAAGTTGTATTTGGAGGAACTGTCTGACCTCTTCCCAAGAGCAGAAGCAATCGGAAGGCTCACCTCATTTTTCGGGCTGCTCCACACTTTGCGAGAGGGAATACACGTTTACAGTCATGATATCAACCAGGCACACGGTGTGCTCTATGAGGAGCTGCAAAGCGAACATATTCAAGCTGATCTCGTTCTAGACAAGGATGTCTCAATGGAACTGTGTAAGATTGTTAGGCCAGTGCGACTATCCAGAACTAAGTTGACCTCCTGGCAGAGACACAATGTGAGACTGCCTATGTGTTTTCTACCAAGGAAGAATGGCACATATCTTTGCCATGAGTATCTCTCTAAAGAGACTTGCTCTAAAACGGGAACATGTGCTTTCGCTCATTTAAATAAGGCACAACTTGAGTGTGAGCTTGGAGCAGTGGAGTATGCGAGATTCATGGAAAACTTTTTGAAGCCTAAGGGGGATAAACAGATTAACCAAAACGAAATGAACAAAAAGAATCCTAATTTTGGAAAGATCCTTCATAAGAAGCACAGGCATCGGAAGAAAGGTGGTCCCTCACAGAAGAAAAAAAGTTGAGATCGTTTAAATTGGCTTTTATGTGCGAGGTAGTTTTGCTACGGACATTTTTAACGCATTGTAATTTATTGTTTTATTATTTATTTTTATATTTGATGACGATGTTTGACGTTTTGTTTATGTTCAGAATTATTGACCAACTTTAGTTGTGTTTAATCATATCATCTTTTGGCTGAGAATGTATGTTCACCAAGGTTACATTATATAAGTACGAGTGAACCAAAAATATTTTTATGAATAAATTTATTCATGTAACGTGATAAAATGATATCAGTTAATAAAGTCATAGTTCATGCTGAACTAGGGGCGATATCGGCTTTATTAATCACTTGCAATGGTTCCAATATAGTTACCTACATGATCTTGGTAAATTCAATATAAAATTCTCGTGTCCATTATCGCACTCATACCCTCTTCAACCTTCAAACCCTCCAGGATCAGACATTATTATATGGCAGAGGAAAATAAAAAGAAACCATGTAGGGCATGTAACACTTACACCGACCAAAAGAAAGACTTTTTGCAGACAGTCAATAGATTTACAAAGCCTAAACGTGTACATAAAGTATGTCCACCGGATCGAGAAGAGCTTGGACGTAACACGTGGGGATACCTGCACACCATGGCTGCCTATTGGAAAGATGCCCCTTCCACCAAGGACAAGTCGGCCATGCGCACATTTATCAGGCAATTTTCCAAGACTTACCCATGTGAAGACTGCGCATACGCGCTGCGAGTCTGGATGAAGAGTAATCCCCCGGATGTAGCTTCACAGAGTACTTTATCAAGATGGTTTTGTGAGGCGCACAATGATGTGAACGAGAGGTTGGGCAAGAAACTATTTGATTGTTCATTGATTGAACAACGGTGGCGAGATGGCTGGGATGACGGTTCCTGTGATTGATTAAGTTCTACAAGTTTTAAAAGCGGTTTGACGTTATATTGAAATTCAAGATATTGGTGAATTCATCATATTGTGACCTTTTAATGGAAAGGTGTTACTTTTACAATGACGTGATGACTCGTGAATAAGTTAGAAGTTTTGAATGAATTAGTCATCATTCAACTTTAAGTCAGCATGATTTACTGTGTTGTAGATTATTGAAATTGTTAATGCAAGTTCCTTGGATATTGATTCAATGATAAAGTTTTGGCTTTTACTTTTAGTAGAATTATTTCTTGTCAATAATCTAAATTTGACTGGACATATTATTCTAGTACAACTTGATTAAATGATGTTAGGAAACTTTTTAATTTATTCCATTTATGATCCAAGCTTTTCTATATTATCAGCAAAGAATTGGAGATCATCATTATATCTCCGTCAGGTCCAAGTATCGGGAAATATTTCTATTCCTGATATCTGAGAAATATCTGACATTAATTAAATTACATTCTGTAATTGTTTCAACCTTGAATCACCTTGTTATTTTGATCACTATTTCAATAGATGTCAGAGTTAGTTGACAGTGAAGCGGAGGTAGGGACGGATGAGGAACTTGATAATATGAGTGGAAGTGGGGACGAGGGGGCCAGGCCGCAGATCAGTGATGACGAGGAAGAGGAAGAGGGGAATATGAATGAAATACCAAAAGACATGGGTCAGTGAGAATTCTCTAGTGTATTTAATTTTGCTTTGGTGAAACGTAGAAGTTTAATATGAGCATGCAACTATAAACATTGATGAGTTAGTATCTTAAACAATGTCTGAAATCATCAAATTTTAGAGGATTTTGTTGTGAATGATGGGCAGAACTCTGACGACGAAGAAGGAGAGGTCCTTCAAAAGAAAAAGAAGCGACGGAGACATCTTTCGGGTAACACACACCTAACCTGTTAACCAAGGAATTAAGTTTTTGATCGATAGACAATAGACATTATACATTTAGACTATTAGATAATGGCATAAATCTAATTCAAGTTAATTTGGGCACTAAAAGCCCATTGAGTCTTCTGACTTTCTGAAATTTGAGTTAATACATCCAAACATTCTAAACCTGCTAAACTAAATTGTGATTTTCGATTTGATATTTCCCTTTCAGAGGAGGAGCTGACTGATGATGATTATGATTTGCTGCAAGAAAACCTGGGGGTATCAGTAAAACGAGTGAGTGAAGTGTATACACTGTACGGGTATCGTGTCTGGTAGCTTGGCCCAGTATGCGTAACCTTTTAAGATTAAAAAGAAAAGCTAGTTCAATTTAAATCTTTCATAATTCTGCTCTTGTTATGTTTGGATGTAGGTATATAATTGTGGTTCTTTCAAGCATTCAAATTGAACTTACCATGTTATGTCTTGAAAGGTTATGCCTTGAAAGATTCAAAATAAGTTCTGTGTCTGATGTCTCATCGAAAATCGCATGTTCATTGCAGAGTACTGTAAAAATGTATTGTATTGTATGTTTAATAGAACGAACTAAGTTGAAGAAAAATGGAATTGAACTTTGATTTCCATCATACAGCTGTTCCATCTACCGCTCGAGAACCAACAGAAGTCTGCTCTAAATAAGTGCTGCTACTATTCAACTGGATATTTCAAATTCGTTGAGCACTCAGTTTAACCCGAAGCACATTAAGCAACAAAATAATATAATGATATGAAAATCTACCGTTGAACAGCATTATTTGCAGAAGAAGTACACTAGGGTTCGACTGGAGAGCAGTGACGAAGAGGAGGGAAAGCAGCCGGGAGACGACAGAGATGCCCTGGCCAGGGAGTTGTTCGAGTCTGAAGATGAGGAGCCCGTTGAGGAGAGGGATCAGGTACTGTGTGGACACGTGACTTCTCATTTTGGGACCTTTTTGAAATCATGTTGTGCGTATGTTATTTGCTCACTAATGCAGCTGATGTATCCTGAATTCGTTATCAAATGACAAACCATCGGCTTTATCCCTAAAATTACTTTACAGAGTCAAGAGGTGGACAAAACACCTAGCAACAGAGTAACACTGGACAATGTGGTGTCAGGTGACAGTGACACCGAGGTTGATGACTTTATTGTGGATGACAAGGGGCGACCTGTAAGGACGGAAGATAGATCCCACTATGGCAGTGCCAACAGGTAACCTTGACCTAAAAGTAACGTTAGAAAACTTTAAGATCAGTTTAATATTAAAAGTTTCCCCGAAATCTCATACGAAATCCAGATGCTTAAGTTAATTTAGTTATTGCCTGATCAATCATAAAGTTTTAATTCCGCTCGCGCTAGTAGTTAGTACTAAAGTAGGCAATCAAATTTAAAATTTCCACCGTTCATCTGCTCATTCAGTAGATGTTTTAAAATTTTAAAAGCTATGATATCATGTAGGGCGTCCTGACAATTTGACAAACAAAATTATACTGTCAGTTATAGCTAACAGTAACTGACTTATCAAGTTATTGCCTTGCAGTGCGCTTCGAGAGGCTGAAGAAATATTTGGTGATGGGTTCGATTTTGATAAAGTACAAGAAGAGATGGAAGAAGAATTTGATGAAGACGAAGAAGATGACGTAAGTTATAACCTTCATAATATATAATAGATAAAACTAGAATTTATGTATTTACTTTAAATTATCCTCTTCTTGATCCGATTAATATAGGCGAATTTAAATTAACTTTTCCCAGTACGACGATGACCTCGATGGTGGCATTGACGGTGGACGGAGAAAACGAAAAAAGAAAAAGGCAGAGGTCAATATCTACGATATCTATGAGCCGTTTGATCTTGAAAAGGGGCACTTTACAATGCAAGATCACGAGATTAAAATGACAGACTTACCCGAGAGGTTAGACATTTATCTATGAAGGTTGCACAACCTCTTTCTAGGGATATTGGTGGTTCCGCACCGGGTGGATTGACTGCTGCTAGAATTCGTGATCAATAATTTTAAAGAAATGCTACTGTTCATAATATTAAATTATTTATAAACCTTGCTTAAATAGTCTATAACTTTATAAACCTTGCTCTTGTTTAAATTAACTCACAAACCTCGCTATATCAGGTTCCAGTTGCGGTCTCACCCTGTGGAACAGGCTGACGATATGGAACTGGAGCAGGAAGCTGCTTGGATATTCAACCAGGCATTCAACACCCGACCAGTTTCTTATCAGGTCAGCATTGTTATATGTCATACCGCCTGTAACTCTGTAATGACTCTAGCTGTAATCTGGAAGTTTCTGGATGCTTTAGATTACATAGTACGTACAACTCTGTTGATAAACATAGTATGTTTATCTTATAAATGCCTCGCGTGAATAGCGTTCATTTTTGTAGGGTGACGTGGACGAGTTTGGAGAGATTATGATGTGGACCTCCAAACCAAAATCTGCTGAGGGTAGGATCAAGGGGGTGCTCAAACTTATCAGAAACGATAAATACGAGGTTGCTTTCATTGCTACTTACAGAAAAGAGATTATTCAGGTTTGTCATTAGATTATGTCATTTAATCTAGTTGATGTAACTGCACTGTAATTACTGTAAGACACATAATATCGACACGATGGGCATTAATGTTTTTAAGGCTTGCCCAAAACAGCTAAAATTTGAGTTGTGATGAAAATAACTCTCATTTATCATGATTGCAGGACGATCTGACGGTAGACGATTTATACAAAATTTATGCTTGGGACGAGAAGTGGATGAGGCTGAGTAGAAGGAAAAAGAAATTGAAGAATCTCATGATGAAGGTACAGCAGTATCAGTTTGAACGGACTAAAGAATCTGCCTACATCAGAACGGAACGCATTCTTGAAGCTGAGGACATTGACAGGTATTGTAAAACCTAAAACCTGTAAAATATTTAAACATTTCAAAATATTTTACTATACTACTAGTCCTGTTTTATACAATTATGAACTATGAGACAGCGTTCATGTTAGTCATGATAAAAACTTGGTAATCGCACCAAAGCTGTGCTTCTCCACAGTTGTTGATAAGTTGATAATAAATAAATATGATTCTGCTACTTCAGGAGCTGCTTAAGCTCTTAATTTGTTTTTGCTTTTGTAATTCTGCTTGAAGCATACTTAATCCAAATGTACGAAACCTTTTCTGGTATGATTTAAAACATCGGTCACATGTACATCTTTCAGAGTTGATACGATACAAACAGTCGAGGAGTTTAACGATGTCAACGCACACTTTACCCTTTATTATAGTTCAGATATTATTGACCTTCAGAACCTCGCAAAAGCTAATGCTACCCTTGATGGTATGGACAAAGTATTTGAGGAACCATCATGATCAGACATAAAGAAATATGTGATCATTGATATACAGCATTTCAGCATTAATGTCAATAATTACGTTGTTTTAACGTTCGACCACCGTACTACTTTCAATCTAATGTTGGTCTTAAACAGGTTTGGGTACAGCAGACCAGTGCAAACTGAGTCAAAAGAGGAGCAACTACAAAATGTGCCAAGAGAAGAACTTGGGAACCCTTGTTGAAAGATTCGGTCTCACAGCACGGCAGTTTGCAGAGAATCTCAGTGATCAGTATAACCGACACTCAGTGGAACAGTTCACCCTCATGCCAGAAGAAACGGCTGCTGAGTTTACAGACAAGAGGAGGTTCTGTGACGAAGCTAAGGTTCTTGAGGGTGCTAGGTACATGATAGCATGTCAGCTATCTGCTGAACCGAGTGTGAGGTCGTGTGTTCGACAGGCATTCTACGAGCGTGCTCTACTCACCGTTACCCCAACTCAACAAGGAGTAAGGGAGATTGATGATCTTCATCCTTATGCTAAATTCAAGTTTATAAAGGATAAACCTGTCAAGGTTAGAGTAATTTTTGTTCAATGATAATAAGCAGTTACATCACTGCTTATAATGTGATAACATTATTTTCACAACTTTGAGTTGTGAAAATAGTTTTATCCAACGAGTTTGACGAGTTGGATAAAACGAGTTACACTACCGAGGTTTGACTGAGGTGTGTAACTTATGTTATCATATTATAAGCAGTGATGTAAATGCATTATCTGATGATCTACGAAATGATGCTAGCGAATGCAGCATTTACATCGGAAATTAACGACCGATAATATTACTACATATAACATTCCAAAGTCAAACTTTCTAGAGGACACATCCTTATCTCTTAAAATTGTAACAAGTCGCTGAGATGTTGCTAATTATTTTAAAAACAGAAAGTGGCATAACTTATGTTCTGATAAATATTTTTGCTTAAAATTTTACAGAATGTCAATAACAAGTAGTCAAACATTTGTGGCAAGTTTTGTGTGAGTGTGAGCTTCACTGAGCTTATTTGACCAATTTGAAATAATTAGCAACATCTCAGCGACCTGTAACAATTTTAAGAGATAAGGATGGACCAGTGCGATAACAATAGTTATCGCACTCCTATTTACCTGTTAATCACAGCCTAAATGTAGTACCAGGGAGATAACAACAGTTATCTCCCTCCCAGTTATTGCACCCCTATTTAATGCATTATATTAGCGTAAACAAGAGTGAGATAACAACTTTTACATTATGGACAGTTACACACTGATCATGAGAGAATCTAGTTTCTGTTACTTTAAACGATCAAATAGTTTTGATTTTTAAATTCGAACTTTGGATTGTTGTGATCCTGAAATATTTGGTGGTAACTATGTACAAAGACGAAGACTTTCTTCAATGATCAACATAATTCACGAAATTAAAATATTAAAAGAACAATTATAATCGAAACAAAAATACAATGAATTCGCAATTCAGTGTAAAAATCGGTACAAATTAAAATGGTCACTAAAAAGATTTACAAAAATAAGTACACAGCGTCACAGCGGATAGTAAACAGTGGCTATCTGAATTCAATTTCAAATATCCTAGCAATGTTGCTGACAAAAACAGAAAATAGTTCCTAAAAATGTATTGCAATAATACAGTGAGTCTTCATTTAAAATCAATTAACCGATTTCATAGGAAAGTTCACATTTAAACTCAAATCAAATCTCAAACTTGTTCATATTCGCATAGTTTTAGTGTTTTATCATCAGTTCTTATTCAGGATCTAACCGGAGAAGAGTTTTTGAAAATGTGGGGTGCTCAAAAGGATGGTTTTGTGAAACTTTCTCTTTCAATCTGTGATCGTGGCTCAAAAGACAGTTACTTTGAGGAGATAAAAATGTTTTTCTACAGAGACGAGTTCAGCAAACTTGTGCAGGTTTGATGAATAATTTTATTGTTTTTATGTAATCAAGTAATCAGTAACATAATGGATGCATTAAAAATAGTGAACTGCGATCAGACTCTGTCAGTCTCACAGTCTGTCAAACATACATAGTACATAAAATCTGCAAATCATAAAAATACGGTTTCAAAAATGAAATATTACACGATTTTGCTTCAGGAGGACATTCTTATCATTCAATATTTTATCATGTTTTTTGAAATAACAAAGAATACCTTATTTCCCAAAAATTTGAGCGGGCCTATCACCCAATTTTTTTGCACACAAATTAATTGTTAAAATCTTTTTCGACGACTAAAATTTTTGCTAACCAAAGTTTTGGTATTTGACCTTTCACCCTAAGATCCGCGGAAGGATGACTTTCTCTTCATATCCAAGCGAAATAATATTTAAAATTTTAGTTTTCTGAACTGTCATTCGTGGCTTGAACATGTGAAGGCTTATTTTGAAGGAACGGAGTTTAAAAGTCAAAATAAGAATGTGATGGTGCCTATAATATATGGTTAATTTAAATTAGACTTCTTTGGTCCGGGTTTACAGCAATTCTGCACACCCTTTCTTGTTCTCCCGAGAGTATGTGCCGCTTAGTTTGATAGATCTAATTGAAATTTTAGAGGAAAAATCGTTCATTTTTTCGAAGGAATTATGCCCAAATTTTTGGTTGCCCAAATGATTGCCCACATTTTTCGGGCTCGTATATATTGAGCTCAATATAATAAATTTTTGGGAACTAAGGTAATCAAATACTACTTCATTCGCCTTCTCTTCAAAGAGATATCCTGACTTGTTGTGATTTCCTCTATTTGTCCTTGCAAAGTGAGCAGCAGATTTAATTGCTCTGGAGAAATATTTCGCCCTGTTAAGCGTTTCATGTTACTGTTCACTTTATTTAGATGTTTGGAAACATCTTCCAAGCTCGATATGATCTTTTCAACTGTTTCATCGAAGATCATCCGACGAAATAAGCTCACATCCACGCCTCCCTTCTCAGTGATTTCACTGATCAGATTTCTATACCCTTCTTTTGCTTTATCTAAAGGTTCCGCGATACGCTTTGCTTGCATCATTTCCCATTTTAGTTCATCTATACTATCTTCTATGTCGTCTGCATCTTCTGCCCTTACAACAACTCTAAGGGCATCAGCGACACCCTTTCCGTAACGTTCAATTTCTTCGAATATACGGAAGATCCTTACCTCCAAAATGGTCTTATGCCTCCTTATTTCTTTGGTGTTTAACGTTTCTCCCTGCTTTCCTGCCACAGGAACCATCTTAAATGGTTCAAGCATAAGTGCTTTCCATCTTAAGTATGATTTTTTACTTTCTTCAATACAACCTAATGCATTTTGCAGCTCACTCAAGTCAATCATTTCAGGAGTTTCCAAAGCATTCTCCCAACCGTCCTGAAAAATTATTTTTATCACAAAAATTTGTGGCTGCATAGAGTACCGTTAGGGGCCAGGTGTATTCTGAACATTAGAGGTGCACTATGGACTATCGTGGTAGTACAGGGATACAAAACTGGGACATATTTCTAACGACTCAGTAGTGTGCATAACCTACAGAATTATGTTATTAAGCTTTTAAATTTAAAATTGCAAAGCATTCACCTCATCTGAGCTTAAGCCATCACTTCTGCGATTTCTGGAGCAAGATTGCACAGCCATTGCTATAAAAATAAACAACTTATTAGCATCCATATCTAACGGTTAAAATTGTAGCTGGCGTCTATTATGACTCGGAAATCATAATTTTCGCTTATCCAATTAATTTAAAAGATTAAACGTCACATTGTATTCGATTTTAGTTTTGAAAATCAAACGAAATTTTTATATTTTGAAAAATTTAGAATATTGTGATTAGTTACAAAATCGAGTGTAAGTTTATTCAATAACAATACTAAAGATATTCTCACAATAAGAACAGACTAACAGCAGAATTCCTCACATTTTTTCGCTTATAAACGCGTAAAAAACTATCATAGAATTATTATAACAATGCAAAAAATATATATAATATGTATATTGAAAAAATATATCATGATTATTATATATAATAATCATGAATTAATACTTTACTGCAATTCTCAAAGATTTTTTAACTATAAAAAGTGTTGACTAAAAAATGGTGACATTATAAAACACAATTTTAAAAAATAATAACAACGGCAATGATCAACACACAATATAAAAGGATCATTTGATCCTAAATTAGAAACAACATAATCCATTTCTTGTGTGAGAGGACACTTGGGCAACCGGTGGATTGCTATGCGTTGCAACAACAAAGTTAATAAAATACTCACAATACAAACAATAATTCATCTAATGTAGTGTTTGAAAAAATATATCTCTACAAGCTCACTGAATATTTCGTTACAAAATCGCCTTATGACTTGAAAATGGGCGACGAAGCAAACATTATTTTTTTGAACACGTTTGGTAAAATGTTACGTATTATATTATGATAGTTATAGTGTATTGATTAAAAGGAACTAAAAACTAAATAATCAATTGTATTAATCACAATATGTATTTTTAATTGTAGTTGACGAAATGAGAGTCTCCACTCAGTGTGTTAAAACATAATTCTTTGTCGACGTTTCGGCTACATGCCTTTGTCATAAACAGGACGTACTGAAAACTTACATAGCTGCAAAGATACAATGTTAAAATAATCTATTAATACTACGAAATATAACAACAACAAATAACATTTTGAAACACAACAACAATCACAAATTTTTTCCAAAAGAAACATAAACTAAAACGGCTAAAAGAATCCAAATCGCAACAAGCCGTGAACAATTCTTCATACTACTACAAACATTTTACCAAGATAGCTCCTTCATAAAACTGATTAATCAAAAATTATCTAGGTTTATAAGTTCAATATTACATTAACTTCCAAGTATATTTTATCCAATCACCTTCATTTACGGACTCAGACAATTGAGTATTTATTTCTGGGTTTTCACGTTTTATTAGAACCGACTGCCACAATTGACGGTCCACATAGTCTTTACATCTTTTTCGAACTATAAACCGAAACGGTATGTCGCATTGGTAGCATTTGCTGTCACAAAGTGACAGCAAATGCTACCAGTGCGATAAATCCTGCATGATCAAAAACATTTGCTACCAATTAATATGCCAAATATGTAATAAGTCCTACATTGGGGAAACTGGTAGGTTTAAAAGAAGTAGAGCCTGGGAACACTACAAATCAGTAAGGGATGGCAACAAATCTACGGCCATGGGGAAGCACTACCTAGAGGAGCATGCAGACATTTCAATGCCAAACATACCGTTTCGGTTTATAGTTCGAAAAAGATGTAAAGACTATGTGGACCGTCAATTGTGGCAGTCGGTTCTAATAAAACGTGAAAACCCAGAAATAAATACTCAATTGTCTGAGTCCGTAAATGAAGGTGATTGGATAAAATATACTTGGAAGTTAATGTAATATTGAACTTATAAACCTAGATAATTTTTGATTAATCAGTTTTATGAAGGAGCTATCTTGGTAAAATGTTTGTAGTAGTATGAAGAATTGTTCACGGCTTGTTGCGATTTGGATTCTTTTAGCCGTTTTAGTTTATGTTTCTTTTGGAAAAAATTTGTGATTGTTGTTGTGTTTCAAAATGTTATTTGTTGTTGTTATATTTCGTAGTATTAATAGATTATTTTAACATTGTATCTTTGCAGCTATGTAAGTTTTCAGTACGTCCTGTTTATGACAAAGGCATGTAGCCGAAACGTCGACAAAGAATTATGTTTTAACACACTGAGTGGAGACTCTCATTTCGTCAACTACAATTAAAAATAAATGATTGACCCACTCATAAGAGCAAAACAAGATTACCAATCACAATATGTACTCAAATAACGGAGTAGTTCGCTGTTTATTAGTCTCATGATTGAAATACTATATTAAAACTTTTAATACTTTCAACACTGCTATATAACAAATAATTTGAGCCTGAAGATGGCGTTGACGCCGAAAATTTGCCCTTACTCCTAACTTCCTTGTTTCACTTGTCCTTGTCTCTTCCAACCGGATAATATCCAGATATCAGTATTACAATATGTACTATTATCGTGTATCATCCTCATTCCATTAAGAATCTATCACAAACACTTACAAGTTCTTTTGCCCTCTGTATTAATTTGTCTACTATTTCATCTGTTGTGAGGTCCATAGCCTTAGCCTTAGCACGTTCAGTTATATTAAATTTACTTTCCAAGTCGACCAAATCTTCTATAATTCCTTCAAGTTCTTTGACGATGTTATCCAAGGTCTCCTTCGGTGACAAATGAACTTTGGCTTTCTTCGAGATTCTTTGCGAAACTTCGGGTACGTAGCTAAGAAGTGAACTTATCACGTCAATCAAGTTTATTGAATCTTTGTTTTCTGTTAGTTTCAGTGAGTCTCGAAAATCATCCAGGTCATCAACCAAGACTGGGTAATCTTCGCGAAGTTTTTCTAATGATTCTTTTAGATTTTTAGTTTCTTCCATTTCCCACTCAAGCTCATCAATGGCGTCTTTGACCGTCTTGTTGCTATTCTTAAGTACCTTTTGTAGGTTCTCCATTGCCTTTAAGATTTCTTTTCCATAAAGGAAAACGTTTTTAATGACCCTATCAGTTCTTACTTCTAGTTTCCTGTACTTCTTAGATATTTTCCTGGCATTTAAAGTTATCTTGTCTTTATCATCAGAAGGACCCATAGTATCCGCTATGTTTCGTAAGCTTTTTAACCATGTCTTTATTTTTTCTTTTCTATCTTGCGTCTTGTGGTTGACTTCGTTTCTATCTAGCCAGATATCTGACTCATTAAGAGACTCCACTATCCCTCCCTTTGCAGTAATTATGCAGGCGTGTCCACGCTTATATGGAACATTTTCCGAGAGATATCTTTGATTTCCTTCCTTATTCAGGTAATAGACCGTCAGGTAAACTCTAGTTTTGTCACTTTCAAGACCAATGGAATTCGGTGGATCTATCGTATTCTCTTCAAGATGTGCCAACTTAGTAAATCCTGGCTCAACTTTAGCTTCAACTGTTACTTTAGCTTCATCTTTAGATGTTGTCTTGCAATCCGCTTTAAAAGAGGCTTCCTTACAACCAAAACTAGCCTCAAAACCAACCTGTTTTTCCTTGGACGATTCCTGAACTCGTGCAAAATTAATTAATATGCATGCACTGCACTGGGTACATCACATATTTGTTTATTCTCCAACTGGAATATGCATAATTTAATATTCTATTCTATATGAAAAACTTAAAGGATAGTTCAAAAGCTATGGTTTATTAAAAACTTACCGTAATTTGATCACCCGTAACTCGGAACCAAATGTCTTTCTCGAAAGCACTTGCTACGCGTATACCCTCATGATCACCCATCTAAAAAAGTAACAAATTAGAACTGTTTTAGTTTTGATACAAGATTGTACTGTTACAGAATTGAGTATGTACGTATAACTGTTAACTTTTTTCTGTGATTTATACAATTTGTAACTTAGTTAATATTTTTAATCCTTGTCATGCAGGGACAAAAGGATTTCGCGGCGATTTTAGCCAAAAATCGCGATACCGCGAATTACATTTCGCGGTATATTAAACTATACATAAAATTTGTCGCAAATAATGGGAAAAATCGCGATTCCGTACATGCCGCGATTTCCGGTAACTCGGTAATCTGCCGATGCACATCTGGGGCACACCTCGGGCACACCTCGGGCACACCTGGGGCACAAAGCACACCTCGGGCAGAACCACCTGGGGCACATTTCCTTTTGTCCCTGTAATGTCATGTGATGTGTTTCTATCGCTTGAATTTCTGTGCACTGCAGGAAAAACTTTGCTAAATTCAGGACAAATTTTATTTGAGGATTTATATTATAGTATGGGATCTTTATTTTATAGCATTATCAATGACAAATAACCGCTTTTTCTTCAGACCTGGAACGAACAAAGAACAGAAGCTCTTGGTCTTGCACTCAACAAGATGCTTTACCCAATGTTCGAACAGGAACTCATTCAAAAGTTAAAGGAAGAAGCCGCAAACCATTATCTTCAGGTAGCTTTAATTAAACAGCGATATTTTATAAGCCGTGAGATTTCGGAAGAATAGCTAAAACATAAGGAAGGTGGTTTTACAAATCGAAAGATATCGAATGTGTACCTTCTCGGAATCATTTCGGTAATTTTACACAATCCGAGAATCCGGTCTGGACTTTGTTATGAAAGAAATAATCAAACTGGAAGCAGGCAGGAAATGTGATGGCAATAAACTGCAAAACTGATGAGGCGAAGGTTTTAGGCAGAACGGTCAAGAAGTGTTGCCCCACGTTTTATCTTAGGTTTTGAACATACGGGCATGCATGCGTAATTCTGGAAAGCTTCGATGGCACTAGTTGAGCATACTGTAGCTGTGTAAGCACAATACCCTTTACAAGGAGTAGGGACTAGGGAGTAGGGACCTTAGCTGTCATTGGTCTCCAAGAGTATTGTGAATGATATACATATATAATGCATTTGGGCATTCTACTTGAGAAACGACCTTGATTTGCATTTGGGTGAGTGTGATAGTGAGTAGAGTGTGCATTTCCTTAAAACGTGGCTAATCGTCAGCCATATTATGATGTACAGTGTATATATAGCCACAGAGAATTTATGCAAATTTTGTCTGAAATTTTGGTTAACAAAAAGATCCGAATCATAAGACTCTGAATCATGAGAATTGTAGTGTTATCTCATTGAACAGAGAATACTAGTAGCATGAAGGCCTTTACTTTTTCAGCTCAAACTATCTTCCAAAAAATCGGTGTTTTTAATATGTTTTTTATTTTTTGAATATCTGAACATGTAATAAATACCGATTTGAAATTCTACAGCAACAAAAAGATGTTCAATTTTCCAAGGAAAATGGGTACAAGCAAGGCAACTCACAGAAGAAATATAACACAATTTTTCGTTAACTTGTGTGCGATAAGGATAAGGTCATATTATATAGGGCTTGTACATCATGTGAGGAACAAAAATAGTCGTAAACTGATATTTGAGTAATAATCGTCATTCTTCGGAAATGACATGATGATATTAATGCGGAACTTTGTAGAAACCTCACACGCTTAGCTTAAAGTGAATGCAGCTCACTATGTTTACAAATTCAGGCTCTGTACGAATTTTGAATTATCATTCAGTCATAGAAATGATTAAAACAACTTCTCTCTAATGTTTGAAGTAAAGCATCATAATATTATATAATACGTTACAATCAGGTTGCAAATCGCATTATGTCTTCTAAATATACCTTAACAAAGTAAAAACCATATAAACACGTCAGACATGTAAGATGAAATTAAGGAGGTGGTTGCAGATGGCACCCTACACTGTTGAGAATATCGACGAATCATCTCAAGTTCCTGGTGTGTGCTAACATTTAACCACACAATATTATCCCACGATGCTTTTTTAAATATATTATCCTCTTTATCAGCTGTTTTATCTATTTTACCGGAGTAAGCTGTTTTGAATGTTTCGCTATCATGCATCAAATAGATAACTAATTTTAAATACCTTAAACCAGGCATAAGAGTCTTAGGAATTTACATAGACTTAAACGAAATGGATAAACCTGCGTACGGAATACTGATCAATGGGGAAGGGGAAGTGGAAGAAATGATAACTCTACCCTATTTTAGGTATGCGTATCTTGATCCCATGTTGACTGATATTCTAGTAAGAAAACTGAATTAGCGAATAATTTTCTGATCGAATTTATAGTTATGAAGATATTCCTTTTGCGGGCAGTTCATCACGATTTAAATTTATATCGTGCGTCAGGTACAGTCATAGAGGAACTAGCCAAAGTCGTGACCTGACAAAAGGAAAGGTCGCCGATATAGAGAAGCTCAAAGATTTTATACTGGAGCACAAACCACATGTTATTGGACTGCCATGTGAGGGCAGGTATGTGATAATTTCATAAATTTTCAAATTGTTTTAAAAAGTTCGAATTGATGATTCAAAACATCTGCCGCTGGTAAGTGTAAAAATTTCGGTTACCCAAATTTACTGCTGCTCGTTACGATTGTTGTCAAGATTCAAGTTGCCGAGATTAAAACGCTTTACGGACTCCGAAATCTAATTTACACGATTACATAACTCAGACCCCAATTTCAGATCTATGTTCTATCAGAAGGATCTACAAGAAATAGTGACTGCGTTAGAACAACAGCACCAGATAGATCCTATTGCTATTGAGTTAGTCGACCCTTCCGTCGCTAAACTGTACAAAGAAACCACAAGATCTAAGGTATGGTTTATTAATTTTACCCTTATAGTTTAATTAATAACTTTTTTAACATTCACAGTTAATGGCACGTAATTGTCGAATTTTATGTGTCATACAGCTGATATGCCACATTTTCATTACATATAGACATAATCATATTTTTACCAATCAATAATCACTAAGATACTAAACTGATAATGACAGTCGACTGTTTTCAGACAGAATTTCCGAGCTACAAACCTGAACAAAAGATGGCAGTTTCAATATGCAGAAGGTTGCGGGATCCTTTGGTAGAGTTTTCTCAGCTCTGTAACTTCAACAACGATATTTTCAACCTTCCTTGGGGAGCACTTAAAGTTAGTGGAACGTTTTAAATTTTAAGATGAATATGATAAATTAGTATTTTAGCTTATCAGTAATCCATGATGCTAATCGCCAAAATATGGACACAACAATTCGAACTATGAAACTCTTCAGAAGTTTATAAGCCCGGAGCGATTAAAGGAGTGCCTGTATGAAGAGTTTATGACTCGTGTGAACGAAGTTGGAGTAGATCTAAACTTTGCAGTGGAACATTACCACTACCAATCTTTGGTTCAGTTTGTTTGCGGACTTGGGCCTAGAAAAGGAGATGCACTTCTTAAAGTAAGTTTTGTAAATTAGGTGAGGTGATCATATTAAGTTTAGCATGTTAACACTCAGTATATCCATCTGATTAATGCACAACGTATAACTTGACTAATACGCTGTATTCAATTAAAAAACATGTCAATTGTTTCAGCTTTTAAAGCAGAATAATGAGAATCTAGAATCGAGAGCGGCGTTGGTGACCAATTTCAAACTAGGTGGCCGAGTTTTCTTGAATTGTGCTGGCTTTATCAGGATAAATCACGCCCGAGATGACTCGTAAGTGTTTGAAATTTAATTTATGTTGAATTATGTAAACTGTAAACATTACATCTTGAAGGAGCATTCCAACATAGCGACGCGATTCCTTGGAGTTTCCAAGGAATCGCAATATAATGCCTTCAAAGATGAATGCCCAAACAGTTCTTACGTCGCGCGCGGCCGCCGAAATTTGAATTACGGTTTAGAAGATTTATTGTAGCCCCCTGAAACTAGCAATAGATGCGCGCAGCAGCCTTGCTTGATCTCTATAATTATACTGGTACGACAGGTCGACTGGTGTAAGCGGAAAGTACCCGTTCCTGTATAAGCACTACAGCTATTATATATCGTCTAACTAGCTTATCGTATGTGCTATAACGAACCTTTCCCTCAGATTGAATACAGAGAATGTGCAATTGTTGGACTCTACTAGAATCCATCCAGAGACCTACATCTGGGCCACAAAAATGGCGATCGATGCTCTTGAGTACGATGATGACGAAGAGGATTCAAATATCAAACAAAGAGCCATTGAAGAGACAATGGAAGACCCAGAGAAACTAAGAGATCTTGACCTTGATGCTTTCGCTATCGAACTTGAGCGTCAAGTAAGACTAACTGAATTCAAAATTAATTGAAGTTTAGACGATATAGTTTCATTGCATTTCATTTATCTAGATATCACTATCACAAACCGTATCTAACTTAATGTTTAGGAATATCCAGACAAGCGTATCACACTATACGATATAAGAGACGAGTTGACCAACAGATACGCTGACAAGAGGGTCCCGTATCATGCTCTAACTGACGAGGAACGATTTTATCTCTTGTCTAATGAGACTCCAGAGGTTGGTACACGACCATTCAAACATACTGGCGACCATTCAAAACATTCTAATCTCAAGGTCGTGATAAGAATCCTGACTCCTGGGGCAGTCATAATATCAGTGAACCTATGATTTATAAGGCTTCCTTAGACAACAAAGGACAAAACAGAAGTCCGAAATTCCAGCGACACTAGCTAGTGATGCAATGGGTCGGTTTGATCATAACAAAATTGGGAAAATTACTGTGTCATGATACTGTACAAAAATGTTTAAGGTATCTTTGAGTTCTCGTCCATGATGCGCCGCAATTTTTTCATTGGTTGATAAAATTTAGTGAGGCACAAGTCCTCAACGTCCTTATTGTCTCACGAACATCTGTGTAATACAGAGCAAATTGTATCAATGCAATATTTGAGTACTTGAAGGTTGCTCGTATCGGAACTGGAAATTCTAGCACGTAGTTACCCAGAATTGGCTTTCGTTTATAAGATGTTCCCAATCAAGTATTACTAGGATTTCGACTGTAATTGCTTGATTGAGATAATTGAAAATTTGTCCAAACACATTTCTCCCTCTGCAGTGCACACTACACAGGGTCTTCTCAAAATCATCTATTATACAGGGTTGGCCAGAAATAACTACCCTACTGCAACCCCTGAATAAAACAACAATTTGATGAGCTACATATATATTGAGAAAGTTTCGTAAGATTTTGTTGGTACACGTACTCTAGTTCAACACGTACTCTAATGAGATAAACCCTGAAGTTCGACTCTGTCAAACTAGAGTATGCTACCTGAACTCTAATTCGACACATACTGAAGTTCGACAAGATAATTTCGACTTTCGAACTAGTGTATGCTACATTGGGTCTACTCCGACACGTACAGAAGTTCGGAAAGAGAACTGCGACTGGTTGGAAGTGATATTCATAAAAATAAATTAATAAAATACTGCTACGTTACGGAACAGAAATATAACGTCCATTGGAGCATTAACGTCATTAGGCTACAGAAACACAGGACCGTCAAAAGACATTCCAGAGAATAGGAGGAGGACAAAGATGAGATATATAAATTTAAGATCTTCAATCTGTAGAAATCTATTGAAAAACAAAGCTGTGAATGTCGTGTGCGGGTTACGCATTTAAGTGACAGAACGTTTCTATGAGGCTTAACTGATAATGTGTTCTACTGTTTTGATATTGAGATAAAGGACGACTGTTTGCTAAATGCTAATACATATTACATACCACTTGATATGTTCACGTCATGGAGGGAAAATATTTGCCGAACTTGGACTTCAGTTCATAACTCGGTTGGATTAAACCTTATCAACTTGAAATTTCGGCGCAAGTTTCAGACTTTTTTCAAGACATCCAGAAAATACACAATGAGTTCCTAGCCCTAATCATCGACATTACATTGACTACGAAATTGTTAGTCGTTGGTCACACTAGTAAATTAATAATGTCCTTTCAAAGTATAATATATAAATCTTGAATGTATATATCTTTACCTTCCTATAAAAGATGTATGGACTTTTCTATCAAACATGTCTGCCTCAAACCTTCACAGCTTCACCAGTAATATCATTTCCTCATTCTCTCCTGAAACAATTAATGAATTAACCTAATAAAGCTATCTGTCGCTCGACTTTAAACCTTGCAGTGTTGTGTTTCTTTTTAGATGTGAATTTTGGTGGCGAATATATAAGAATATGCTTCGCCTCCCCGCCAAAATCCACATCTTCAATCGCTAGATAGATCTCGCTCACTGCATTCTTCGAAATCTGTACAGTTTATATTCAGTACAGACATATTAGTACAGTTACAGTGTTTTGATATTTGTTAACAGTTTAAATGTTACTGGCTGCAGTGATCTGAAAACTGACACTAATGCAGCCATAGTCAAAGAAGATTATTGTAAATACTTCTGCCTTGTGATGTTACATTTTCTTCTTTTTCAATCTTACAGTATGAGCACTTTTTCTGCTTTCTCTCGGGTAGATTTAAATTTGGCAAGAACAAGTACTTCTCCAGAAGATGAAGCCAATGCCAACTTTAGATTTGAGTATTTTTAAGGTAACTAATTTCAAAATTGGCAGTTCTATGATTGGCCATTTTACCATGACCAGTCAAAGTTTCTCACTTATATTTTATACAGAATTCTATATTCTAGAATAACCATACAAATTTTCAAGTCGTTCAATACTGTCATTTGAAAAGTTTTGTAAGACCTTATTCTCTTATTGCCTAATAAATCTGTTCTATAAGGATTAAATAGTAAAGATTAAGGAGAGTCAATGTATAAAATCATACGGGGCTAAAATTGCAGATTTTAAAGCAACATATTAATTACGATAAACTGCGATAGTTAGTTAAAAGCACATGACAATTAATATTATATATATTCAAAATAACATTATCTAAATTACCAACCTGAAACTGATAAGATGGGTGAAACTGCCTTTTTTTTCATCGTTCTTGATAACAACAAATTAAATGTTGGATGACGAAACTGTTCATCTTGAGCAAAGAGACAAAAATATTGGAAATCGCAGCGGACAAATGTGCTCATTTATAGTGTAATGTAATCAGTAAATACGCAGCGCTCGGGCATGAGACAATAACAATTTGCTCTTGAGTCGGATATTCCGAAATGAAAAGTGTACAGTGTAATGTACATTCACTGACGTCATTGTGATGGGAGATGAGCATATGGCCTCGTGATATAATGGTGGCTTGAACTAACCATTGTATCACTATACTTTCAAGATCATCAACACTTGTTTTAGTTATTGATTAAATGGTTATTGATTAGTCATACGAGGACATTATCACATGATTATTCAATAATCAGCTCACCGTGGTAACCGGGTTTGTTTTTCCTCCGCAGACGTTTACGGAGGGTATAATAACGTTGTGTAAAGTATTCGCAATAGCGCGACGAAAGCCGAAGGGAGACGAGCCAGATATTCAGCCAAAAAGGAATGAAGAGAACGGAATGTGGCAGTGTCCACTCTGTCTGAGAGACAATTTCCCCGAACTTAGCGAAATTTGGAACCATTTCGATACTACAGGTCTGGATTTGAAAACTTAGGACACGAATGATTTTATCGATTTATATTCGCCTTTATTACGTAATTGTTAACACTGCCTAAGCACTATCATTCATTTTTACCTAAAATATCAGGTCTGTGGTCATGATCTTCATTCTTCATAAGATAAGATAGTTGTAACTTGTATCCTCAGTGAAAACTGTTTCTTGATTTTATACCAATTGTTTTTAACAGGAAGTTGCCCTGGACAAGCAGTTGGAATTCATGTGAGGCTAGTAAACGGCCTTAAAGGCTTCATTGCTACTAAAAACATCAGTGATAGCAGAATCACTAATCCTGAGGACAGGATTAAGGTAGAATTTTTTATACAGATTACAGAATGATATTTTTATAATTCTAAATAGTAGTGTAAAGCAGGTTTCACTGGTTTTTTGGTGATAGTTCTGAAACTGAGTTCTTCTACCTAGCATGAAAATGGAAAGTATCGATTTTGATATCGTAGAATTATTATTTATTGCATTTACACATCATAACTTAATTCTCAGATAAACATGCAGATAAACGCGAAAGTTGTAAAGATTCTGTTCGATAAAGTTACTGTTGACTTGTCTTGTAAGTCCTCTGATCTAAATTCCATCGGGATTGCTAAGGACCTTTATTACGACAAGGAGGCTGCCGAGAAACTGAAGCAGGCTAAAAACGCAAAGAAAAACAAGAAAATGAAAGTTAACCGTAAGTGTTAAAACACTTCCTTTTGGACTTCTATCAGCTGAATATCAATTTTACAAGATTATTTCGTAAGAATCTTAATCGGCCAGTCTGACGGTATTTTCAAGTGTCTAGGCCATTTATGAATAAGCCCATGGCCGACTCAAAGTTTAAACTGGCATTTAAAAAACTTATTTCAGAGTACATCAACAGAATCATAGTGCATCCCAACTTCAAGAACGTTACATATGCAGAGTGCGAGAAGTTGTTGGCAGACAAAGAGCAGGGCTCCGTTCTCATAAGACCGTCCAGGAAAGGAACCCAGTTCCTTACTCTCACTTGGAAGGTTCGAGAGCGATGAATTGGCGCGAACCAATCTTAGGAAGTACATTACCATTTAGATAAAGCATCATTTCGTGAATCCGTCAATATACTAATATACCATGGCCCACTGTATAAACACTGTGTGCAGGTTGACCAACAGAATAACATCCTATCTCACGAAGAGATACTTGAGGAGGAGAAAGATAACCAGTTTTCGTTGGGGAAAAAACTCAGAATCAGTGATGAGGAGTTCGAGGATTTGGATGAAGTCATAGCTCGATATGTTGAGCCAATGGTACTAATAATTGCATGCAGAACACACATACACTGTTATTAATCAACTTTAAATCGCGTACCCCCTACCCAGCCAACTTACTTCTTTGTCGTCGGTGATATAACTTACAATTTTACAGGCCAAAAACGCGCGGGATATTATCTCCTTCAAGTACTACAAGAGCTCTACGACCACAGAGACAATGAATATGCTACTTAAGAATGATAAAGCCCTAACTCCTAACCGCATACCGTACTACATGACAGCATCTGCCAAAAGGCCAGGTTAGATTTTTCACCGTAATGTAGACTTCGTGATCCTCAGTCATGTGATGCTTGAGTAACTCCATAATCTCGCTATAGATTTTATGCCGTTGCCCGAGATCTGTCAGCTTCAGCTGATCATATCTCATCCTCTCAGGCAGATTTATGTTGTCGTATATGCCTGGTACAATGCCGCGACACGAGCCTGTCGGAGTCTCTCACATAGGGTTCAAGTACCGCGGCAAGGTCCACACCAATTTCGGATCTCTCATTCGATGGTTTAAGGTAATCCTTTAAATATTATGATCACTGCAAACCAAAAGAACTATAACTTGAGGTAATTTTTCATTCAGTACGATCGATTAGATTTTAGTATAAGGCAATATTTTTCAGGAACACTGGAGCGACGCCCCTCCGATCAGATCATCCAAAGCGATGAGCGCTGTTGGAGCAAAATCAGCCGTAACCGACTACACCGCTGACTTCACTGACTTTACAGAGCCTTTCCAAACTCCCAGGGTTTGTGATTCCTTTGAAAATAAACTACTCGTGGCTTTAATTTTTATTGTAAAATATTCACCAATGCTGAAGGATCTTTAAATTAATGTTTTATGAAATTACTGTTTGTTATATAGCAAATTCATCCTTCGCAGTCGGGGGCGTTCTCAGACGCAGCCTCAGTCTACAGTGGAGGCACTTCTCTACGAACACCAGGTCACAAGACACCTATCCTAACTCCTGGAGTAACACCCAACTATCGGAACACACCCGGCGCTCAAACACCTGGGGCTCGAACACCTGGTGCCAGAACTCCTGGTGCCAGAACTCCTGGTGCCAGAACTCCTGGAGGAAGAACCCCTGGTGCCAGAACTCCTGGTGTTACAACTCCTTATGAGGGTGGGAGGACTCCTGGAGGTCGTACTCCTGGAAGCAGAACTCCTGGACACCCTCCGCCGAGCGGAAGGACACCATCCGGGGGCAGAACCCCCGGCTATCCTCCTCCTGGAGGCCGAACACCTGGATCAGTTGCTAGATCACCTGCTGGAGGTAGAACCCCTGGGCATTTGACACCCGGCAGCAGAACTCCTGGACACGGCACCCCACAAGGAGGTCGAACTCCGGGACACGGCACCCCACAAGGAGGTCGAACTCCCGGACACGGCACCCCACAAGGAGGCAGAACTCCTGGACACGGCACCCCACAAGGAGGAAGAACTCCTGGACATGGTACTCCTCACGGCAACCGAACCCCAAGCGGCATGCCTCCTCCTTCATCTGGTTCGAGGACGCCTGGAGGACGAACCCCTGGTCACCACACACCCGGTTACCACGCCAGCAGGACTCCTGGACAGAGGACTCCCAGACAGGATACCTATCTTCAAGGGTTAGCTTAAATCATATTTGAAAATAAAAACTAGGTCAATCTCAACAATAATTTCTTTATTTGTTCACTATTTCGTCTCACTCGTGCAGTTAAAGCATTATCAATAGTCATGACCTGTAACTAATGCGCTACACTCTCTTTAGCTATTCAAGCAGCAAGAGTCCCCATCCTTCACATCCAAGTCCGCATCATCCGATGAAGAGCCCACATCACGGCCGACACCAGTACCCCTCTCCAGGAAGACCTGGATCCAGGACCCCGATGTCTCTTATGGAACCAGTTCCTCCTCAGTAAGTTTGGTGGCAAAGTGATTGATCATCATACATACCTAGAATGTTCTACTCACGTTGAATTCGCAGCACGACCTACCCTTAACCTCTGACGTTTCTCTATATTTCCTAAATTCAATTTTTAATTCTTAAACATGTTTAAAATCATTTCGACGTTAAACATAACTGCAAATAGAAAATTTAAGCTGGTAAATCGTATAAATTCGTTTTCCACAGGTCAAGCCCAAGGCCAAGAACTCCTGTTGCTTGATGAATGAACAACCTCGGTTACGGAATAGCACCACGACCGTCCCCAAGTCTGACAGTCCCCCGATATTCGCTCTCACAGTCATATCTTATGAGAATCATTATTTTCAACGTAAACTGTATTTACACGAGACTTATTTGGTACAACTACAAACTAGAACTACATACACTGGAAAAAGATTGACACGCGTATTATGCATATTAAATGGGGTAGTATGTACTCTTGATCTTCATAGACATTAGACATACACTTTTAAAGACAGTCTGTTGATTAAACTCTGTCGGAGTTACCCAGCAAAACCTTTTTGCTAACGGGTTTATAGTTTTAATATTTTTTTTGGTGATTATCAGTTTTTATATAGAATATGTTACAATTCATTTTAACACTTTCTGTCCACTAAATCTGCAATTTTCCGACTCAGACGTGACCTAAACTTAAAGGTACAGTTAGGGGTCGTTCACATATTACGTTATCAGCCGAGGGGGGGGGGTTTTCAAATGCTTACGGTTGATTCCGGGGGGGGGGGGGGGGTTTTGAACGTAATCAAAATTGTAATTTTTTACCGATTTTCGAAATACCAATTGGACATTTTCGTTAATTATGTAATCAAAATTTTCGTTTTTTAAACCAATTTTCGTTTAGTAAGTGCTCTGCGATTATTTCATTCATTAATCCGTTGTGATAGCTGGGGGGGGTGTGTCTAATCTTGATTACGTAATATAGGAGGGGGGTTGGGTCTTGAATACGGGGGGGGGGGGGGGGCAAACCTTGATTACGTAATATAGGGGGGGGGGGGTTCGGGTAAAAATTGCCAAAATATTGATTACGTAATATGTGAACGACCCCTTAGAATAGTACTAGTAGAGAACTATTGATTCTGAAAGAATGACGGGAGTTAGGAAATAGTGGCAAAATTATTTTACTATACTGATAATTGGTTTGAGAACGACTTTGAAATGGACCAATTAAGTAGTATGAAACCCTCTCTTCATTTCGCTTCCACATTCTGAATGTTTCCGCTCTTAATATAGGGTCGTTAACATATTACGTAATCAGCCGAGGAGGGTTTCCAAATAAAATGATCATTAAGCTAGTGCAATTTTGACACAATATCCAAGTGTAAAACTGATTACTATATATACGGAGGGGGCACTTCTATTATATTATGCGGAAGCATATTGACACACGCTTTAAACCTCTTTTCGCGCGCGGCCGAAGGCCGCTTTTCTAAGAAAAGGTAAGAGGTAAACAACGTGTTTACAAGTATAAGTAGTACGTGTTACTATTAGTAGTGTTAAGTAGTGTAGCAAGATGCATATATATATACCAAGTCGGACGTTAAACTTGAAAAACTGGGAATTTATTTTGTTGAAACTATAGCAGCTTCTCAAGATGATTTTTATCCTTCAATTTTTAAACTGTTTGTTTCTTGTCGATCAAAACAAATACTGCTGCTAGTGCTACCCCGAGTCCATTTAGAAAGCGTTTAGAAAATATTAACGGGTGATACTCGTAAAATATTTGTTTCAACTCGGCCCGCGTCCTGGTAGGTTATAAACCTACAAAGAAAATACTAATAGAATACAAATTGGATGATGATCAATGATTAATCACTTTACACTCGACTCAGACTGTCACGTGACTTTTTCGACCCGTTCTCTAGCTGGTCCTGAACGACTATTCGAAACCTTAACCCTTTAATTTGTATAGGTTTATAACTTGACCATTGTTAATGGTTTGGCCCGCGGAGCGCGCTACTTCGTAGCACTTGCCGTCGGGCCATTTCGAGAAGAAACCGGCGCGCGCCGCGCTACTTCGAAGAAATTTAGACGAGTAACATCCGTCAAGTTTATAAACTACCAGGACACGCACGGAGTTGGACTCGAAACAAATATTTTACGAGTAAACGAGTTGACGGATTTTAGTGTTGCTCGTCTAAATTTCTTCGAAGTAGCGCGCGCCGCTTTTTTCTCGAAATGGCCCGATGGCATGGCAAGTGCTACGAAGTAGCGCGCGCCGGGCCAGATCATTAACAATGGTCAAGTAATGACAAGTAAACGAGTAAAAGAAGATCGACTGTCATGTCACATGTAGCGAGCGTGCTAAATCACTTTATATCTACAGTCGATCTTCGAGATTGTTCTAAAAGGGCCCCCGACGACCCGACGTGACAGTCGAGTGTAAAGTAATTAATCATCATCCGTCGGGAATCGTTTGACGTTTAAGATCACTTTCGAGGCACATCCGGCACATCGACAAAAGCTACTCTGTACTCAGCTCAAGCTATATTTGCTACTATAGTATTGTGCTTTTAACGGGTAAATCAGACAGAAGCATTTTTGAGCATGTAAATATAATTGTAACTGTTCTAGGTAACGGTTCGACTAGGTAACGGTTCGACTAGGTAACGGTTCGACTAGGTCGAACCGAACGACCTAATAGGTTGAACCGAACGACCTAATAGGTTGAACCGACCTAATAGATTGAACCGACCTAATAGATTGAACGAAGGCCCGGGGGTCTGCTTACCAGCTTACCTGTTATGTAAAACTCGTCACACAGCAGTCAGCACTGAAACTGAGCCCAATACAATTACAATACAATTAAAAACCGTTTATGGTTTAGAAATGGAATTCTTACAAATTAATGCGCGCTGGGTTTTATGTCAAGGTAAATATTCGCGCTAGAGCTTTTAACTAAATAATGCTGTTCGGTATCCGCGCCACAACAATATACTGTGGATCGCGCTTCAGTGTTACCACTATTTTGATTCAGGTTCAGGTTTACCGGTTTACGGTGAACAAGAATAGAGCGACTGTTTCACTTTTTAGTAGCACAGTCGGTGAATCGGATCTTAATCTCTTGGATTTAAGTCTACAATTTTAAGTTATTTTCGTTCCAAGGAGCTGCGAACTACAGACTCATACGGAGTATAAGTTCAAGATCAGCGTTCACTAAAATGCAGTTAAATTGAATCGAAGTATTAAAATATAAATATAAATTCAATATGCATGTAAGTATAATCAGTGGGGAATCAGTGGCTAAACGTAGTCGTAACTAATTGTGCCGCTCTACGCTAAATCTTACTGCTACACACCTTAAATGTTTCTTATGTCCTTTTAAAAAAAGGAAAAAATGACACCCCCACAATTTCTTACTAGCAGAACTCGAATATCAATTTAGAGTTAATAAAGTTTAATAAATATGTTACTATCCAAGCACTTTTTATCGTATTATTCAAAGTATGCGAAATACGTTATCATAATTTCACACCACAGCATTCACATTAATCAAGCAGGTCCAGATTCTGTGTCAATAATTCTACTTTTCCTTATCTCGATCTCCTCAGAGTTAACGTTTTTGTCGACCTGCATGGTGTTTACATCGATCTTAGCGCTCAACTGGTTGAGTGCTGTTACGATTCGTATAACTTGTCCCTGGATCTTCTTCAGTCTCAATTCTCCATCACCGTCAACCTGCGGTAAATTTGAGATATATAAGATCACATGACCTCTTATTCGCATTTTCACATGGTTATTATGGTGGAATAACATTATATGACGAAAGAATTTAACATTTGTCCTCCAGCAAAAAAAACACAATAACCGGAACTTTGATGACCATATTGTGGTGTGTGTTTGCTATAGGAAACAAGACCTTGTATCCACACAATAAAACACATGATTCGTAAATTATAAATTGTTCAGTTCTAAATCTTGAGGAATTAACAGAGAGTAAACCAAAAAATACCTGACGACGTCTAGACACGATATCGACCACACAGCTGCCTCTGAAGTCGTATATTGTACCACCAAACAATTTGGACAATGAATAGACTACCTTGTTTGGGTAAAGTTTTCCCTGAAAAGTGGGGTTGTTTACAGAGTGTTAATTGAGGTCACATATTTTACGACTAACAGCTATGCTAACAGTCCCATTGAGGGGGCCAACGAATGACGATATGCTGTCAGAACCGAAATACTTTTATTCCTATACCACACTTTCCTATATGATGAAAACACATCGAAGGCAAATTCAGTCATAACTAGGTAGCATACCTATGAACTGAAATGTTAAACTAGATTTCGATCTTCATGAAAGTTTTAATTACTAAAGTTTCTCCCCATTCCCCAATCAATGTTAATAGCCTTAATTGCTAAATTAGCCAGTAGTAAGCAATCAGCAGTCCAGCTGCATCTAACCTTTATTTAAAAGTGTTCATAATTAAGATATTGTGTTTCTCCCCTATTAGTGATTACTCATAAATTAATTTGTTTATAACTTCAGAGTATAGAGGAACATCACGCAAACGGGGCTAAGGAATGATAATAATGATGGCAATCTGACATACAAATGTAACCCTTTGTGATAAAATTTGGAAATTTGTAAACTAACGTGAGGGTAATGAGACACCGCAAAAACATCGCAGAATGAAAGTTTTCCAACTATCTTCTCCGCTAGAAATATTTGCTCGATCCTCTCTGCTGATCTCCGCAGCTTGGAGGTTTTCCTCGTTTCAGCCACATCAAGAATAGCCAAACCAGTCTGTAATAAAAGATTTTGTTATTTTGTCAGAGCTTCATATTTAGGTGGAGTTCAGATTTATTATATTATGTAGATTAAAGAAATTTTCACTGGATAGTGGATAAGGCTTGGTGTATTTTGTTGGTTGGTGATATCGATTATATCTTCCATTGATGATCAACAAATTTTTGCTGGAGAAATTAGGCTATTAATTGATGCATTTTGTTGGTTGGTGATTTTGTTGGCTGGTGATTGTTGATCAATTATTGATTGCATGACTAAGAAAGACAAGAAATTTACGGATGTAACCAATATTTGGAATATTGTTGGTAATAAATAATTAACAAATTTAAATCTTTTGAACTTGTACGAAGTTTCAAATAACTCACAAAGTAATCAACACTAAAAACTCACAAAAAGACATTTCAATATGAAACATCAGTTCTTTAAAAAAATAAGCACCACATATTCACAGATGAGTTCTATCCAAAGAAAACCAAGGATGTTTCAGCAGGTACTTATACTCAATCCTTTCCAGTGGATCTCTCACCAGACAAAGTCTGAGGAAACTCCTGCACATAGGAGAAACTTTAACAATACGTGGTTTACAATCCACAACCTCCTCTGAACTTCCGAAAGGGTAGTACCCCATTACCATCTTGTAAACCAGGCAACCTAGAGCCCAAGTTGTTCCTTCTATCGGGTAAAAGTATCCTTTGTAGAAAAACTCTGGTGGAAGAAATACTTCTGTTCCGCGACCGATTGTGTAGGGGGTAGACCTGTCGTATAGAGAAGCTGAACCAAAGTCGATGAGTTTGATCTTGTTTGTGGTTGTGTCGATCAGGATGTTCTCGTCTTTGATATCCCGGTGATCGATACCCAAGGAAAGACAGTAAGTGACGGCATCGTGTATTTGGATGAAGATGTCTCGAGCTAAACTCTCACAGAGGCGTTTCTTTTCTTCCACAAAGTCAAACAAGTCCATCGTGTTTGGCAGGTACTCCATGAAGATGTTCCAGTGGAATTTGGTCTCTAAATAACCGTGCGTTTGAACAATGTTGTCGTGCCTCAGATTCTTCAAACAGTACAGTTCAAGAGGAAGAATCCCCGCTGTTGACTCAACAAGGACACTGACTTTAGATTTCTCCACTCGTTTGACGGCTAAAAGTTTTTGGTCTGCTTTTCGTGAGACAAGGTAAACTTTTCCAAATCCTCCCTGACCCAACTTCTTCTTGATCTTGAAGAATTGCTTGAACTTGAAAAGATGAAGACACTCGAGGATACGTTTAAACATTTCAAATCGATAAAACTAAAAGATTGTAACTACGGAGAGTTCGTAAAATGGCAAGTTGGATAATGGGATATGTGTCCAGAGGTAAGACAGTTATATATAGGGGCTATAAGCTTATGTTGCTGATTGGATGGCGGATTATTCGATCCAGTACGTCACGCAGTCTCGTTTAGCACATAGCTCAATTCGAGAAACATGATACACTAAGTTCCGTCATCCAATCATCAAGCCATTTCACCTAATCAGACGGTCATGTTGGTGTCACGTGATGTTATTCTCCTGTCTCGAGTTTGCACGTGACGACCATCACGCACAATGTTTCCCAAATGTTGTCGAATCACGTGATAAGGTTACATGACAACAATCAGGAAACATGTGGGGGTAGAATGAGACAATAGATTAACTGAATGAGGGTAAAAGCAGATTGGGTGAGCTAGGAAGTAAGTCTGAAACATAAACCAGTAAACGCGGGGGCAAATACGTCGAGAAATTTCAAAAGCTTTTTAGGTGATAAAATTATACGACTCATAAGAAGATAAAGTTGTTTTTCCGACTTCCTGGAATTACAATACCAAGCGAACCTCGAAAACGCCATTAAAACGGGGTTTAAATTCCCATTGCATGTGTAATCCCTCTGTTACATTATAGCTTACTTTCGACCAATGAGCACATATTATACTGGCCATTAATATGGCGGCCAAAATTTATTTCTACTGCAATTGTGAGCACAGGAAAATTGCGATAAGAATACATTTTCTCGAGGACAGAAGACGATGCGCAGTTGGATTATTACTAAAGAAATAAGCATGTATAAAGATATTTTGCAGTTAACATTATAACTTCTTTGGTTCTTACGCTATTTTTTGACAGCATTTAAACTCAACCGACTCATACAACCCCGTCATAGTCACAACTACTAGACTTAAATACCAAGCACTACACTGTAAATAGAAAGCACTCTTAACAAGTTCACAAAAATTAAACGTACCAGCAGGTTCATGAGGATGATAGGGCAGAGAAAGAGAAACATCATGTAAAGAGGATAAGTTGAGTACGGGTATTTAACAGGGTTCGGTCCTTCAAAAGCCAGGGGTACAAAGTACATGTCGAAGTTGATCTCTCCAATGAACATCGTCAGTACTTTGACAATCGTGGTGCCAACTCCTTCAAACGTTCCAGTCTGCGGGAGTTTGGTGCTGAGTTTGTAACAGTTTGTGACGGACAAATTTGTTACATAGAGATCAATTTGTTACATCTAGGTAAATTTGTTACATCTAGGTAAATTTGTTTAATATAAATTCGTACAGATAACTTTGTAACAGACAACTTTTGTCCCTACATACATCCACGCATCATTTTTAAGGAAGCATTTTAAAGTCAGCTATTATAGATAAAGATGATAATATAACATTATATCTATATTATGAAGTTTTAAGGGGGGGGGGGGGGGGGGGGTTCACCCTGATTTTTTTGTAAAACTTGGTTTCGAGATAGTAGTTGACCAACAAACTAGGACCGGTGACCGAACTTTTGAGGGGATCCCCGACCCCAACCGCCAAACGGTGCCCGCGGGGCAGCCACGCCCATATTTGGTTCAAATTAGGCCCAATTTAGCCAAATACCCTGAACATGCCCAAAACCCAGATTTTATGTGCTTTACTTGTAGCTAGTGGTCCCCTGAACTAGCATATGAATTTTCATCAAGATTGGGCAAAAAATGACTGAGTTATGAGCCAAAAACCATATGACCATATTTGGGCATACGCACCAAATTTGATCGATTTTGGCCCATAAATTGGTCAAATATCAATGTTTTTGAATGAAACCAACTTTATATCAAAGGTAAGCTTATACTACACATTCTCTATGATTATCAGCTCAGTATCTACCTAACTGTGGATTCTGTGTTCAAATAATCACAAAAAATGAACTAAATCGTCCATATCTCAGTTCGCGATATTTGCAAAACTGATTTCGCTCAAAACAATAGAACTCAATAGGGTTTCAATATTTTTACATGAAATTTTCAGAATCAACGTAGAATCGCATTTCGACCTTATCTCTTGTATTGAAATTTTGAGTTAGGCCTTTTAAAAAATTTGGCGGCCAAATTCCAAAATTTGCCAGGCATTTTTCAGAATTTGGCCGCCAAATTTTTTTAAAGGCCTAACTCAAAATTTCAATACAAGAGATAAGGTCGAAATGCGATTCTACGTTGATTCTGAAAATTTCATGTAAAAATATTGAAACCCTATTGAGTTCTATTGTTTTGAGCGAAATCAGTTTTGCAAATATCGCGAACTGAGATATGGACGATTTAGTTCATTTTTTGTGATTATTTGAACACAGAATCCACAGTTAGGTAGATACTGAGCTGATAATCATAGAGAATGTGTAGTATAAGCTTACCTTTGATATAAAGTTGGTTTCATTCAAAAACATTGATATTTGACCAATTTATGGGCCAAAATCGATCAAATTTGGTGCGTATGCCCAAATATGGTCATATGGTTTTTGGCTCATAACTCAGTCATTTTTTGCCCAATCTTGATGAAAATTCATATGCTAGTTCAGGGGACCACTAGCTACAAGTAAAGCACATAAAATCTGGGTTTTGGGCATGTTCAGGGTATTTGGCTAAATTGGGCCTAATTTGAACCAAATATGGGCGTGGCTGCCCCGCGGGCACCGTTTGGCGGTTGGGGTCGGGGACCCCCTCAAAAGTTCGGTCACCGGTCCTAGTTTGTTGGTCAACTGCTATCTCGAAACCAAGTTTCACAAAAAAATCAGGGTGTTTATGATGAACACTGAACATTGAACAAAGTAGATGAAAACTCACTTGTGGAAAACTCATATGGAACATCAGAATGTATGGAATGAGAAACAGAAAGATTGGCAGCATCACTTTGATGAAGGATTCCAGGAGGATTTTAATCATGATTACGTAGATACCAATAAAGGGGAGTTTCTTGAGGGACATTAACATGTTGTACCAGGCAAATACTACCACATAGCAACCAACCTGTAAATTGTACATGTTCATAATAATTTATCGTAGCAGTTAGTAATCTAGTGGACCCGTATTTTTACATCAAATCAAAGAAGAAAAAAAACCGGGAAACTTTAAATCATCTAAAATTTTAGCCACAAGCTAGTTAGAAGAGTTATGATAATAATATCCTGAACGAGCCCGATGAGCTTGCAGTGCAGCTAGTTTGAGCACATTGCATAAAATCAGAATGGAACAGACATGGTACATGTCAAAACAAGGTGGGAACTGGGAACTACAGGGAAATACTCACCTCCCACTGAAAATAGCTGGGATGAGTATCTGGGTACTGTATGATGGAGAGACAGAAAACAATAGTCAGCCCAAATATAACCACTTCCAGATAGTTCATCGGGTCCCTGAAATAAACGTAATATTACTTTAACACACTTATATTAGGTTGCAAATCTTTAATTTTGTTTATTTTGTGTAACACTAACAAGTAAATTCATGGCACGCTCGAGTCTTGATCATAGCATATTTTATGACTAGTGCGGCGAGTTCAGTTCAATTTAGACTGCTACCAGCAAACCTGGTACAACAAAAATGCAAATAACAAAGCCATAATCTTCATCGCTTTAAAAATGTAATGATGAACAAAGTTAGCCTCCCTCCTCACTTTAAATATCCTCTGGTGTTGGTAATGAGCTGAAAGAGCTCGAGAACTAGTCTCAACCCACTAAGTCCTATAGAGCACAGCGACAAGACTAATAGAATTCCCTTCTTCCTGTTATCAGTTGATCCATGAGGTGGAATTTCCATCAGAGCGTACGTTCTGCGGACATTAGCTGATAAGGAGATGATAAGATAATACACCTATGAATCATGTATGTGCGTGTGACATTATGTATGATTTAACTAAAATGAGGCAGTAAATCTGGCTTTTCGAAAATAATGAATAACAAAAGTGAATAATGCTTGAATGATTTTAAGGAAAACTGGACAAAAGTGAATAACAAAAGTGAATAATGCGTGAATGTAAGGTGACAAACGAGATGAATATGACGAAGATGACATTGAGGAACACGTTGAGATAACACCAGACTTTGCCTAGTGCATTCCATTTGTAAGTGATAACAGAGCTGATGAGAGGGTGATCCAACAAGTCTATTCTGTCGTGTTGTAACTGGGTTGTTATTGGTTTAACTTTAAGGAAAAGGGCCGAGATAAAAAGGAAATACGGGTATTATTAATATCATAGTGATGAGCTTTAAATGCGATGTAATTTAAATGAAACTTCGTAATGACTCGAAATCAAACTGTGATAAAAGCTTTAATGACACGACAACCGTTTAATATACAGTTTGAGTACCATGACCATTATCCAGATAATAAATAGGTACCATAGTGTTAAAAGGGTGGAGGGTACCGTCCGTAGCATCGTCAATAACACTGTAGTCAAACTGAACCCAATAGTCCTCCTTTTCCTCTGAAACCATGTTATCTGGATCCACATAGGTGCACCTGAGGAGTAGTTGTCACACTGTTTGGTTATTTATAACCCCCTCCCTCTATTTACTAAGCTGAATCTAAGATAAGGAGTAAGGACATAAAAGCGCGTATAAAATTTCAACCATGTAAGACAAAATTATTGCATTTTTTCTACCGTAACAATTAAACAGAAATCATCCCTCTCCTCTAAAACAAACGTTAACAATATAAAATAAATTTGATTTAAGTAAAGAAATTGTGTTACTTGTCAAAAACAGCTCTCGCCTGGGAGGGATAGTGTATGATTAGTTGATGCAGAGGGTGACTGTTGATCAACTGCTCTTTCCGGGCTTTCTTTCCCCCGACTTCCGATAACATGTTTAGTTTGACACCACTTGTATCTACTGCATCACCTCCAGATTCTAACGCTGGCTCTGAGGAGAAATTGTAACTTTGTAAGGTTTTTAGATCTACAGGGCACTGCACTGTGCACCAATTCATAAACTTGACACAACTTTACAATTCTATTCGATTCTATTTTGTGTTTTAGAAACACAGATCAGACAGAGTTACGCAGCATTTTGTAATCACGAGTCTCTTATTTAACTATTTGTGCTATCAGTTCAAATTCTTAAATAAAATTGTTTGTTCAAGAAAAGTTGTTTTGTGACGTTAAATCTGTTTCTAGCAGTTTGTTGTAAGCTTAACTTTCACACTGGTCAAGTGGAAATCATTACAGATTGCCTTTTCTCCCACTATAACTATAACTACAGTTACCATGGTTACCACCAATATACCACTATAACTATAACTACAGTTACCATGGTTACCACCAATATACCACTATAACTATAACTACAGTTACCATGGTTACCACCAATATACCACTATAACTTCTAACCAACTGCGCTACCTGGCCGTCAATATACCACCAATATACCACTATAACTATAACTACAGTTACCATGGTTACCACCAATATACCACTATAGCTATAACTATAACTACAGTTTCCATGGTTACCAGGTCGATATACCACTATAACTATAACTACAGTTACCATGGTTACCACCAATATACCACTATAACTATAACTACAGTTACCATGGTTACCACCAATATACCACTATAACTATGACTACAGTTACCATGGTTACCACCAATATACCACTATAACTATAACTACAGTTACCATGGTTACCACCAATAATCAATATACCATCCATCATAGACTCAACCCCCTTTTTGTTTATCGATCTTTTCGATCTTCCAAAAAACATGAAATTACTATTAGTCTCCGGCCGATTGCTTCAGCATTGCACGGTAAACCTTAAAAGTGGCATATTACTACGTTTTAAAGTTTTAAACTGATCTGAAGTTGCTTGTAACATCTCAGTACATAACGTGTCTAACCCTTACAATTGTTAGCTAACACGTGACCACGTGATGACCATAATATAAGGAGTGTTAACATGATACTACTGTTCACCTTAATTACATTCCTCTGTCACTATCCAGCACTCACTGAGGGTGAAGAAAGAGCACTGAGCTTCGGGGAGACAATAGGAGACTACATAGAGTGGGTCCCGGACATCCTGGATATCCCAGACACAAGACAGTTCAGCATGTGCACGTGGGTTCGGAAGAGGTACCGGGCAAGCTGGCCTCTGGTATTGTCCTACATTCCCCACAATGGCTGGAGATACAGCATGTTGCTAGGCGACGACGGGGCCTATAACTACGTGGTTCGCACTAACCTCTGCAGAGCAAGTTCTCACTGTCTGACATGGTTCCATGTGTGCTGAACCTGGGGGAGCAACACCACTACGATATTCCTTAAGGGGGGAGTTATCGGATCTACCAGCTCTGAGCGGAGAGAAGTCCGGACGAGGGGGGTGTTGTGTCCGGGGACCTCACCTCTTCGGGGGAGATCTCTACAACCTGTATACTCTATTATAATTAAAATCATCTTATCCATGTTTTCTTTAAATGTGGCACACGAAATCTGGTCAAAGATTGAGCCGAAGATCTTATCGGCGGCGGCCTTATAACCACAGTACTGACGCCGAATTACCGTCGTCTACATAAATTAGTACCAACCCTGTACCATAATAAAAGTTACAACATGCTGCTAAGTGCTACTATCATTTGGAGTAACTATATATTATTCTATAATATGCTATTATAGACTTGTGTTACGCTACGTAGGCCTAAAATAAGCACAGTAAAATCCCGCTACAATTTCCATAAATTCTCATCGCTAAAAACCGATTCCTGAAACCACATTTCTCGAAAACATGCATCTACAGACGTCTCCTTTCCGTGGCTAACATGACGCAGTATGTACTGACTTCTGCACGGCTTCGCAAGTACCCATCCCGGCTGGTCGGAGAATTCCAAGTTCTGACGAACAACTACACACTCTGTACACTATCATGGCAAGACTATAATTCATTGGTGAAGTTCTGATAACCAGGGGGTGAAGCAGCATTGTTATTCAGATATATAGTCCCCAGTGTAACGCGTTATCTACTACAACTAGCTGAATCCCTCTAATACTGCTCGAGATAGCCTAGATAATATTATATTTCTTGTATGTTATGCTGGTACCGTGATCAGTTCTTGTTATTTATCAGAATTTTTTATTTACCGTAAAAACAATGAAGTACTTATGTGTGGTGTGAGAGAGGCATTTGAACAGGGATTTAACAATACATTCTATGAGATTAGGTGTCCTTACTTGAAGGAAGATCTGCTAGCTAACATAAAGCACACATCTGTCTTCGCTGGGACCACACCTAACATCGTATCACCAAATCCATAGTCAGTAGTCAGTAGTCAGTAGTCAGTAGTCAGTAGTCAGTAGTCAGTTGTCAGTAGTCAGTAGTCAGTAGTCAATAGTCAGTAGTCAGTAGTCAGTAGTCAGTAGTCAGTAGTCAGTAGTCAGTAGTCAGTCACCCAGTGCATTCAGAGAAATAAATGAACAATCTGTAACAGAAAGGTTTCTGATTCTGGAGTAGTGTTCAAATCCTTCTGGACTGAATTACCCGCTGGAGGCTCAGATGTTGAGAACTGCAATCCCAGATTCAATATGCGGAGAAGAAGATTGTGGGGAGTAAGTAAGTAAGTTAAGTGTTATATTCTCGGTTCTGCTGCTTGAATCAGGGAGACAGGTTTGTGCCTGCTGCCGGCGTGCTGATAATGTGCTTGAGGGAATATCAATAAATATCTATTCTCCACTACGAGATATCCTATATCATCATCATATTGTGACGTTTGTACGTGATGAAATGGATTGTTCCGTAGGGGCCAATTTATTTTAGTTCCCGGATACAAATAACCTTAAATATACCTCAAATATAACATTGATACAAATTGCCTTGCATTCCATAGAAGCCCTTCACGATAACGATTAAGGAAGTTAAAGATGACTTGAGCATCGCCAAATTTTATCAACCAATGATAAAGTTAAGGTACGTCGTAAATGAGAACTCAAAAGTTGTTTCAGGTGAAATTAAGAATTAAAATCCAGTATCATGTTTAAGACAGCAATCTTGTAATATGATCTAACTGATCCATGATACGGTGGTGTTAGGGAGTTGTTGATGAGTTTGTCGTCAAAGAGAGCTTTTATAATGGGCGTTAGATCGAGACAACTTGTAATCTGGCTTGTGTCGTTTCCTCTTATTACTCATAATTTGCTATTTCCTTATCGAAAGCAAGTATACGTATGTGTCGTGAGGGATTAAGATTTTCTTGGAAGAAACCCTATGAAAGTCAGGTTTGACGTAGTTATTTTGTACAAAATAACTACGTTAAACTTAAATATCTTGCAGTGATATTATAAAGCATACCTTGAGTTGATTTAGTAGTTCCAGGAACAGTCAGAGCTTCTTTCCATTGTTCTGACTGTAACAGCAAAGCTATAACATTCTCATTATTATTCCGAATAGCTGTCAGAAGAGGAGTGTCACCGAACTGGCTAACTTTAGCCAAGTTTGCACCTTTATTTATCAGAGCCTTTGCTGTGTCTTCCTGCCCAGCACGAGCGCTGTAGTGCAGTGGAGTTTCCTCGTTTAGGTCGGGCACGTTAAACTTAGCACCTGCTTCTAACAGAACTTTTACGGTAGTTCTGTGGCCTGCTTCTGCAGCAAGATGCAGGGGAGTGACACCTCGTCCATTCTCGTTGTTTATACTTGCTCCATTTGACAGCAAGATCCTGAGGAGAGAGGGATGAGTTGGAAGGCACACATCAGTCACCGCTATAAGATAATATTGAGAATTGAGATAATTTTAGAATCGTAGAGCATTACAAAAATTCATGAGTAATTGTTAACTGAGTACTTTTTTTTTGGAAAAAAAATAACGGTACTCCTATTTTTACAAATGTTGCATTTCTGAAGAGATTTGTTGAAAGGTCGACTGTGACGAGTCTTAGCTAACGATTACAAAATATGATCCTGAGTTCGTACTTAGCATTTTAACTTTTCTAGATATTATGTATTATGATTTCAGCTTTTGCTCCTCCAGTCGTTAACTATGAAGGTGTAACTTATTTAACTCTTCTAGGTGCTATGGATGAAGGAGACGTAACGCTGAATGTGCCCAAAGGGGAACCAGAAGCCATAGCGATATGGAGCTGTGTAACCTTGCTCCTTTCCATTGGGGGAAGTCTTATCATCCTGGTAGGTTCCATGAGACATCAGGCTATCAAACTGAACATCATGTCAACCACCCTCATCAATCACATTGCAGTGGCAGACATGGGATTTGCAGTTTTCGTCAACGGACCTATTTTGCTGGCTGTGCTGCTGAGGAAATGGGTCTTTGGGGACTTTCATTGTAAACTAACAGAACTGATAGCCCAGTTTTTTTGCTTTGCAGATTTCAATATGATCTGTGCATTTGCTATCAGCAAGCTTCTTTACCTCGTGTACCCACTTAAAGCATGGTCACAAAAGCAAGCTCGAATAGCTGCGCTAATTCTCTGGACTCTAGCTACTGTCCCTTCTGTTGAACATGCAATATTTATTAACACAGGGCTCCAGACATACTCAAACTTTACCTACGGCGACGTCTACCATTGTACACTCGTGACAGATGATGGCTCCGACAGAGTTGCTTGGGTTGACAAAGTTCAAAGTTTCATATTGATGGTGATTCCTTCTTTTCTTACGGGCGGAGCTGCGGTCTGGATGCTGATGATAGTCCGGAAAGTACAGGGGCTTAACAGACAAGCTGTCTCTACTGTTGTGCTAGTTACTTTAGTTTATTTCATAACTTGCTTGCCCATCGGATTACTTTACATATTTAACTTGCATGAATTTAAAGTATTTAGACAGTTTGCTTATTTTATACCTTTCCTCAACAGTTCAGCAAATGCATTAATTTACTACGGTTCGATCAAAAGTTTTAGAATATACATTGATAGGGGAGCAAGAAGATTATCGTCTAACTTTTCTAACTACGCTGTAACAATAGGTAATTGTGATGTGACCATGGGTCGAGACCCACAGTTAGGTGTGCTGAGAGAAATTTAAAAAACAGTGCTTACTTTTTAATTATAGCTCGGTTTTAATACAAACATTTTAGTTTCCATGAAAAAATTGATTGTGTATTTTCATTAAAAATTACTAACCGTGACAGTCAGTTTGTGTTTATTTGTTCTTTAGTGTGCCAATTGAATTTGATAACATTTGTTTCTTTTATAAATTCATTAAAGTTGAAAATTGTAAATTATTGTTTTATGCGTTAAAATTAATGTATGAGTGAGTTTAAGTTTTTTAGGTCGCATCAAATTCGATTTTTTGCCCGATTTCTGTAGTCTTAAAATCACCTGAATTTTGTTTCTGATAAAAAACAGTCCCGGTACTAGTTTAAACTATTGCTAGCAAAATACATTTTGATAATCGATTATTGAAATACAGATGTTCGTGTTTTTTTCATGATGTTATTAAAGACATAATAGTTTTTCGCATATATTTGGTATTCAATATTTTTTTTAAACCGCTGTTTTTCCTTCGAATGAGTTAAAAAAATATTTAAATCTGGGAAAAAGTTGTTAATTTAACCTGCAACACTGGGACTGGCCCCGCTGAGCGGCATCATGGAGAGGCGTGTTGCCGTTTGTATCGACAAAACGACAACTTTTACTTTCACTTTCTAACATTATTTTCAGCGTCCTGCAAGTTTTGATTAGATCTATTTTCACGGTTCATTTCATCAAGCATATCACTTTGTTGTTAAGATATCGTACGGTTAAAAGTAATTGTTGATAAGATTAAGGGACGTTAAATTACACAAAACAGAAACACCACTAAAATTAAAAACCGAACTTACTCAGTTCTCCCCTCCGTTGCTGCATAATGAATTGGTGTTTTTCCCTTGACTTTGTTCCTTTGACCGATCTTGTATTTCTTTTCAATCAGAATCTGTTAGAAATTTGACGAGTTAAAGTTTGTTACAACTTGAACTACCGCCAACGCTACATCGTTTCGACTACAAGGTCTTTTTTTACTATAATACGTTCTTTTGCATATACAAATTAATGATCAGATAGATCCTATTAGATTGACTCTATCGAAAAGAGATAATTTCCAACCCCTAACCTTGCAACATATCAGAAAACCCTTATCAGCAGCCCAGTGAAGCGGTGTGTTCTGAGATTTGTCAATATCTTGTTCTATCATGTCTGATGTCAACTGTGTCATCAGATACTCCAAAACGTTTACACGATTGTGTAGAACTGAGTGAGACACCATTGAAAGAACCACGTTAGAATGACATTTTTAAAATAATTGCATACATTGGGATTATAGATTTTACATGAGTTTTATGTGAGGGCCATGTTGATTGTTTAGTATGCTGCACAAAACAGAGCCATGCTTATTGCTTATATAAAACCTACCAGCCTCAAAGACAGGAGTTTTGCCAGTATGATCGTGAGCTAAAATTTTAGCACCAAGTCCTATCAACATTTGAGCAATAGCGGGCGAATCATTCTCAGCACTGGCAATCATCAGGGCAGTTTTTCCTGATTCATCAACACTTCCTATCACATCTCCGTTCCTGTAAGATGACAAAAATTAGATAATTTTCATCTAAATCAAATTACGGTTTTACAGACACTAGTAATAAGGTGATCATCATGTCATTGCAATACATTAACTCAAAATTATTGAACAAACCAATTGGCGAGTGCAGTGGCAGCGTCCAGGTTTCCTCTTTTACAAGCCACATGCAGTGGGGTGCGTTGACTTGCTGAAACACAATCTGTTTTAGCCCCCGCTTTTATCAGCATATCTATCACCTCTTTACTGCCTCCTCTTGCAGCACAGTGAAGTGCTGTCTCGCCTGAAAATATTTAGTACTGTGTCATCAAGGTTATTCGTATTGGACTTGGTAAATTTAAACAACAATTTGAAGAGAAATGCATTATTTAAACACAGCATGAATATTATACAGAATAACTCACCATGTTCTCCTGTTATACAGTTAACGAACCCTTCCATATCAAGCATTGGCAGCAATTCTTTTACCCCGTCAGTCAAGTATTTCACCACGTTGACATTGTTATTCAAACAAGCAATTTGGAGGGGGTTACGTGAGAACGCATCAACAGCCGCCATACAGTCCCTGGATCCCTTGTCTAAAGCATTTCTCCTGATAAGTTCTTTGACAATATTTTCATTGTCCCGGGTACACGCAACATGGAGTGGCAGCCGGTCTTTCCTGAAATACAAACATCAACAATAATAATCAACAAACATCAAAAAAGGTCAACCATGTGCTAGAAACAATATTTCAGTCCATCAGCCGAATTGCAAATACATTTTCAGTTGGTATGAACCAGGCCAGGTACGATAAGACAAATAATTTTATCATTATTCACTATTTTACCCATTTCTAGCCCAAAGGTCAGGATTGTCTTTGTAGTCGAGCAATAGAGAATTAACACAGGCTTCGTGCCCTTGGGCAGCTGCCAAGTGTAGTGCAGTGTTCCCTTTAGCAAAGTCACTAACGTTGTCTGAGGTAAAGTTTATTTAACTTTGATAACTAAAATAAGCTGCACTTGTTGCTAGTGACTAGTACTGTTGTTCGTCAGTAGAAAATCTAAAAACATAATTTAAGCTTATTACAATCTTAGAAAAGTGCACTGATAGTACCTGATAAGTTAATGTTTAGTGAGTTAGTTTCGCTTTTCATCATGAGGGCCCGTAGATTCTTAACATGCCCTTTATTTGCTGCAATATGAATAGCTGCCCTTCCAAACTTTTCCTGAAATTTAGTCGTACTCATATTTGATCAGTGGATAGTAAATTGTCTCAGTGTTCAACTGCAAAGATACGATTTTCATAATGACTGTTTCTTAGAAACATAACAATTGAACCTAAGCTATATATAAGCTAGATAAAATGAAGAAGAACCTACTTGTAAGTTAGGATCAGCTCGATGCTTCAGAAGACATTTGATAATGTCACCTCTGTCTTCAGTCCTAGCTGCCCAGTGTAAAGGTGAAGCACCATCTGGTCCTCTCTTGTTTGGATCTAAAAAATACGTTTGAAACTCTCTATCTCATGAATGATAATTACAGATATTATAATTTAGATTAGAAAAAGGAAATGCCCAGTGGATTTACCTGCATGTCTAAAGAGAAGGGCTCTTACAGCTTCAAGGTTCCCTGAATCTACTGCATAGTGGAGTCCAGTGAAACCGTCTGATGAATTTGATAAGTTGACATCTTGGCCAGCATCCAACATTGCCTTGATCATAGTCAAGTCTCCTCTTTCACAAGCCTGTAAAGGTTTTAAAAACATATCAGAACTATCGTATGATCGTATAATCCTGGGAAGACATACACAGCATTTGGAATATTTGTATCTATTCTTACCCTGTAAATTGTAATACATTTTTAATAAAGTGCTCATTTTAGCTACATAATTTGATATTTTCATCTTTAAAACCTATTCTTGTTGGATGGAAAACTTGTTGGAAAAAGTAGAAATAAAATGTAGTAGAACTGATGTATAACTTACTCCGTAAAAAGACTTGTGTTTTGACATAGCTAAGCTTTGAATATATAAATTGAGAAGTTGTTGCAAAGGGATAACACATCAATAAAAAAGAAAGTCAAACAATTAAATAAAAGCAATGAACCACCGTTCAGTTAATGCAACGTAACTATAAAACCAGATAGACACTGATTCACTGATTGAAATTTTTAAAGATCTTATGGAGCTGCAGCTTCTGAGTACATTTTTCCGTTAAGAATTAGTGCAATGTGTTCAGAATCTGAATACGAATCGACTCGAGGATCATGTCAGTTTGTGGGATCAGTTGATCATCTCAGTAACTGATTAAGTGCAAGGTGCATGCTAACGAGTCAGTCAGTCAGCGCCCAGCAGCTCTGTTAGAGCCGAGCAAGTACCCAATCATCATATTATGCAGTGCATAATATGCTGATTAGGTACTTGCTAATATGCACCACCTATTACTCTATTATGATCTGACACCCGCAATAAATTGCTCATTACACGACTGAAGAGTATGTAATTGTTTCCTTGGACTCTGAAGGTCATACCACTGTAAATAACAAATTATGTTCTCAAACTTTTCTTGAGTTAATAATACTAATCACTCGGTTGCCTTTTTGGGACACCCTGGCCCTGTATAATCATGATCCTCGAGAAAACATTAAAGTTGCGGTTTTTGTTTTATTTTAAAATCTCAATATACAGATGTACATTATATTTTGCATCTTGATCGTTGACGATATAGCCGTTCATTTTTATTGTCATTATCACTTATTTTATTGTCATTATCACTTATATTACACGAGTTATACGAAATTCCTGTAAATTCTCCAAATAATTCCAATAGTTTTAATAATTATCAATTTAATATTTTGCCTGTAAGGGTTGTGGAATAAGGATTGGTCGTTTATCACCACAAATCAAAAGATTTTACGATTGGGAAAATTATGTATATTTTTTACGTGAATAATACGTGAATTATTGATTACAAATTGCAATCTAAATAAATAATAAAATTGAACATCCCTTGATATGTCCTATAAATCACCATTCTTTAGAATAGCCGCTAAAAAGTGTTTAAAATGTTATTTTCAATTAAGAACGAAAATGCCCGTATATATATATATCAATTTCAAACAAAAATTGACTCCATTGTAAAGTTGGATATTCATTTCAATACAAAATCAGTTCGTGCAGTTTTTCAATAATAATCGATCATCGTATAAAAACTGAAACAATAAATATAAATTCAAATAGAGTGCTCTAAATAATGAATAAAATTTTTACCTCCGTTTAGTTATAACTAGTTATAAGTTAATAAATTATGTGATCTTTGACAGAACAAAAAATACGAAAACTTTAAAGGGTTTGCCCTGGGATTGATTGAATGACATGCCCGTAAGATATGACTAATCTAAAAAGTTGGTATGTTAACTGATTTCCAATCTTAAATATCTTCTCAATAGATATGATGCTAAATACCTGACCACTCTGGGACTGGGCATAATAGAAATAATATCGGAAACGATGATTATGAACCTCAATCAGACTCAACTACAGTTTGATTTTATGTACAGTTATTCTCGCATTCAATATGATGAAACAGCAATACATTCTTTTAAAAACTCAGATATAATTGAAGTACAAGGTCAGTGAAATTCCCTATTATTTAACATAATGAAACAAAATTAAAGTCAGACTTGCGCTTTAACAAGACCTGAATTCTGTCAAATATGAAGTTTTCTTGGCGCTTAGTAGTAGTAGTACTAGCTGACAGAAGGAGAGGGAAAGTTTAGGGGACATCAAGTTTAGCAGTCACATTACAGCAGTTAACGTGAGTCAATATCTTTTTCTTATTGACTCGTACACCCGTTATAAACCGATAGATCATATTGTGGTCATGGTATATCTCACCGCATGTCCAAGTACTGGCACCTGACTCTGAGTTTACTGAAATGTCGTGGCAGTCAACAACCTCAAACAGTATCTTCTGGTAGGTTTTAGAGAGCGATGCGGGGATTTCCGAGGATCTGCTTGTTGTTGGACTAACTGGTATCGTAGGTGGTTCTGCAAATATTTTCAAATAGGTTGAACTGTCAATTCACATATTGTAGCAACATCGGTTTTAATCGGTACTTATATCACAAACTACAGTATAACTTGCAATGCACATTTTTATGAGGTTACATGACAGCAATATTTGAACTCGATCGAGGAATCCGGGTTTTTATTAAATTAATTGAATGATACAATAACCTCAACTTTTAAAATTACTTATCTTACCTGTCGTCTCAGAGGGTTCTGAGCTTTTAGTGCTCTCATCTGAATCTGATGGAGTGGCTTTGTGATTGTTATCATTGCTTTGGGGTTGTGGAGTTGAACAGTTACAGTAAGACACCGTCTCCTCTGTTATATTCTCTGTGTTAGGGATAACGAAATTCAGAAAGTTAGAGCAGAATTAAATAATATTAGTAGAACTAGAATTGAGATAACTTGTTATTAGAATAATGGCTATTTTTAAGTTGTAAGTTTGATGCTTGAAAACTGGGAAGAGATTTAGTAGATTTATCAACTCTCAATCTTCTTGTTTTATTAACACTGGAAAGTTACTAACTCACCCGTCACTATCTCAGTTTGATTATCTTTTCCACCCTCTGTCGGAGTATCTGAAACACAAAAAGTTAGCGTTAAGTAAGGATACCTATATTGAGTATATAGGTTAGGTTGTTAAATGAGGGTACCTATATATATATAGATTAGGTTGTTAAGTAAGGATACCTATATAGGTTAGGTTGTTAACTGTTAAGTGATGGTACCTATATATATTACCCGTAACTTACCCGTGATTGCCTCAATGGGGGTATCATCACTGTGTTTAACCACTTGTAGAGCACCAGGACGGCTCCTTTGCATCACCTCCAAATATTCAATCTGCTCCCTCTTTATCTTATTCTCATCCCTTAGTAGCTGTATCTCTATCTCTGATTGTTGAATACGCTGGTCCATCCTCACCAGCATTACTACAACTGATACAGCCACTAATATAGTCAGCATGGTATTACATAGGGAATGGAGAGATGACATGCACGTTCGAGGCTGTGGTGTGCCGACTTTCGCTCCGTCATCATTGTTAACGGCGGTGAACCCTTTGGGCATTTTACTGATCTGAGGTAGTCTTCGTCATTAAACATGTTGCAAAGTAATTGCTTAGTGTTTTTCTATATTGCCGACGAATAATTGGAATGTTGAAAAAAATGGAGAACTAATGTGATGCTGCAAATAGTCCTGGATAGGACTGACATTTGTATAATTATAAATCAAGACGTCTTGTGGAAGTAAAATTGAGGCTCAGTTCGCAGCAAAACTTTCAGTCGACCTGAGTAAAATTAAATTACATGGCAGTAAAATTAGGTTTGCTGACATCTGTTGACATCTCCAAGATCCCTTATCAACTAAAATTATAATTATGTTCTACAACCGTTAATGAATGGTACGTAGGTGGGACATGCGGCTACCAGACTGTTTAAATTGCAAGCACGGATACAATTACCAGCTAAACTGATACAAGAACTCAAGAACTGTAGCCGGAGATCAAGACTAGCCGGAGATCGAGAGTAAGAACACTCTCTGCAGCAAGATAACGAGGGTAGAAGGAGGAAAAGAAGAGGACTGAACGTGTGTTAGTGTGGTGTTTTAAATACTCACAGAATACCAAAATACTGTAATTTTCAGACTAAAAGTGAAGAAGCCGGACAAAACACGACGTACCAAATTACCAAAGTTCAGCTGGTAACAGCCAGATCAGCGAATAATGTTCAGAAGAATGCGCATAAACTGTGGAATAGGTAATAAATAGAAGGGAAATTGATAAATTGAGGGGAATTACGGATGGTTTATCTTGAACCTGACAAATAGCCAATATAGCCATGGTCGGCAGGGCAAGACAAACCAAACTAGGTGAGAATTAAAAGAACTGTTAGCGTTAATTCGGCTGTCTGCTGGATTATTACCACAAAGAATGTGCTATCAAAAACGACACAGTGCAATGCAGTATAGTATGTACGAATACACGGTTAACAAACGATGTAAAATCACTGAATCTTAATATTTGACACTTGCCGCCAAAACTGAAAACATAACTGCAACGTCAAACGTTTTGCACGCCTATTTCTGTAGTGTTCATTAGGATTTAGGGAGCATCATTGCTCTCGACAGACAAAGTGAAACAAGGCGGATGACGGGTGAAAACTAAATGAAATAATCGACGTTTCGGCACTAATTAACCTTTTAATAAGATGAATCTTAGCACTAATCTTAACAGTACAGTGTTAAAAACTCGGCCTAACGAGATCTACGCATATTTCTAAAAATGTGTCAAAAATATCCGAACATCAGTCTAAAAGCTAACCCTAATATTGGCGCTTATTGTGGGTAGCTAATGAGAGTAGTGTAGGAGGAGTTACTAATGAGCCTCTACAGTCGACAGAGGAATCCCTTAGCTTCCTGGTAACCACCCAAACTCTGCGTCATTCGCCAGGGTATCTAATATCTAATATCACAAGCGCGAGATATATTCACTACAAAAGGGACTGCCGCCTAGCTTGAAATGACTGCCTACCACGACTGCGAACCAGAACCAATACTTCTTAAACGGTACGAGAAGCGTCAGGGCCCAGGGGCTGTAAAAAGAAAATAATGTGGTCTGGACGAAGATACCTAGAGATGCTCCATTTCTTATCTACAGTCCGTTAATGTAGTTTACTATATCATGAATCATCAGTCTACACTGTAGGGTGTTTTTCTTTTCTGGTACATCAAAGGAACATCCACAAAAACGGAGAACTGATTATTCATTATCTTAATTTGGGTGTTTCTTATCCTGTATGTAATTAAATAAGTGACACTGGTCACGTTTGTACCTGATTTCTCTCTACTTTTAAAGCTGATAAACTGAACCAGATGCATGTCACAGTCTAACACTACAGGAGGAAAATATTTGTAATAAATTACATATTTCGTGGGTAAACCTGGCAAATTGCCAATAGCTTGAAGCCACTAAAACCAATTTTGGCTTAAATTCATATAATATCGACTTCTCTACTTGGATTTAGACAAATTTTTAGACAAATCGTTTAGACGGCTACGATGAAATTTAAAACAAAGGTACTGTTTCAGGAAACCCGAATAATTTCCATTGTTCTAAGAGATATGTGAATCGGGCTATAAGTCATGAGTCATTAATCATTATTCAATACAGGAGAGCACGATATATCTCGTAAAACTAAAAGCTTTAAAATAAAATTTCGTCATCAAGATACAAATTATATTTAGATTAGATGTTGACATGAAATACTAATTAAGAGGGGAGTTATACCTCCCTCCGGTATAATTAATACAATATTGTAAGCGAAATTAATACCTCATTAAACGTACTCCATGCCGACCTAAAAGATGTGACGATAGAAAATATATGTGAATTTTTATCAGATGATAACTTTATAAACGATTTGCGAGAACTGGTGGGAATTTAGAGCCAGCAATTACGTAATCTTTAGTCTTAAACTAGTTTTCAGTTACAAATAAATGTGAAAATCGCTTTTTCGATCAGATCCAATATGTAAAGCTGTAAAGGTAGAATGGAAACTACATATACTCAGGTTGAGTCCATCGGCTAATCATCCTTATTTACAGTTACGATGAGAAGATGATGTCACACCTCTTGAAACTTCACTTAAATTAGACGGGTCCTACTTGTAAATTAATCGCATACCGTGTATTCTTATTTTCTACATAATTTTAAAAAGTATCAACTAGTCGGACATTTCATTTTACTTGCCAATGAAACAAACACAGACTTACAAGGAAGCTAGTTCTAGAAAAGACAGACCTCATACGACTAATATCCTAATTACCCTGATTAAATTCGTCAAATTAACTCGTTATTATAATAATAATAATAATAATAAAATTTGGTAGCTTAAACACAAACTCTAAGCCCAGTGGATAAACCACAAAACTTATGCTCTATTGTGTGAAACAAAGATACTAGATCAAGATAATTATCAAGGAGTGTATGCATAGGACATAAAAAGTTTTGGAACGAAGATGACATGCTTGTGAAGCGAGCTAACAGTCTAATAGCTAATAAGTTCAAAAAGATCATGACATTAGGTTGCATCCTAAACAGTTTAAGCAAATAACATAAAGTTATTATATTGTCAATTAATCGCTCATGCCATAACTTTTCTTAAACAGGTGAGTTTTTAATAATGTTTTGAACAGATCAACATCGGAACAAGTCTTAATTTCAATTGGTAGTTGGTTCCAGATTTTCGGAGCAACAGTCTGAAATGCTCTTGGGTGTGATCTTGTAGATCCGACGGGTAGGTGTAAGGAGGAAGTTCTTCTGCTACTCGAACTAACAAATGTTACTAGATCACACAGATATGCAGGAGCAACACCATTGACTGCTTTGAAAATCAGTAAGCATAACTTAAACTCAATCCTCTCCTTCACCTTGAGCCAATGAAGGGATTTGAGCTTCTCCTCGACTGAGTCTCTCTTCTTTAATCCAAAAACCAGACGGCATGCTCGGTTCTGAATGTTCTGCAGCTGCGTAATTGAGGCTTGACTACAACCGTAGTAAAGTGCATTGCAGTAGTCAAGCGATGAGATTACAATTGCTTGAGTCAGTGTTCCCATCTGTTTGGTTGTGAGGAAAGTTTTCATCTTAGCAAGGTCTCTTAGTTTCAGAAAACACGATGTTTTAAGTTGCTTGATTTGCTCACCAAAGTTTAGTTGAGAGTCGAGACGAAATCCGAGGTTCTTTGCAACAGGTGACAGCCTGACACACGTCTCAGAGTTAACAAACACGCCCCCTATGGACAGCTGCTGGAGAACAAGCGGTGTCCCAAAGACAAGAATCTCAGTTTTTCCTGCATTGAGCTGGAGATAATGTTTTTTCATCCAGTCATTAATTTCTTGGAAACATTTGGGAACATCGTTGATAAGGACGGTGGGCTCCTCGTTTGGCTTGAAACTTTTATACAGCTGATGATGATTATAGAATGCTCACTGATCAAAATTCAAAGCGATCATACCTCGTAAGGGGTATTCCCCTTTGAGAACGAGTAAGGAGTTCTGTGAAAACTTTATCTGGAGCTACTAAGACTTTTATATTACTACTATATTATTCGTCATGCTTACTAGTTGATAATCGTGATTTAATTTCCAAAGTTATTCATTAATTCACTTACAGCGAGTGAACATACACGCATATCGCAATCATGTCAATGGCTGCTCATTAGTTCAAGTTTTAAAAGTAGAGAAGACTATTATGTCTAAATGAATATTTTGCATCACATTGTCATTATGCAATGGCGACTCTTGGGTGATAAGTCTATCATAGTCTGTACCATAAACTGTTCGTGGAAGACACCCAGCTCTGCAGACTCGGAATAAGTGTAGCGGGCTAAAAGCCCCGTTAAAAAAACATCAAAGCAGATTTTTCAGCATTCTGGAGTTCGCCTCACATAGTCTGCTATAATATTATAATAATGAAATTATTATATTTTAGCATTTTAAGTCTGTCAAATTTACATTGTCGCTGAGTTCGCATTGTGAACCAAGTTTGCAAAACTTCGGACAGATTCAGGTCTGCACAACTCCGAGATAGACACTCTTAGTCTTCAACGAGATATGCTACTAAGGAAAGTGTGACACAATCAACTGTAAATCTAATAAAAGTAAATCTAATAAAAGTAAATCTAATGACAATCCGCATGCTATCATACGTAGTAATTTTGACGCTGCTGTATCACTAGTAGAGTAGTAGGTCAATGAGCAAATCCACCGATGTAATCATGGTTCGAATACTTGTATTGACATTACAAGTAAAGAGTTGTCATCCTACACCGTATAATCTACACGGTGCAAATATTATGGTATGTAGATATTAGTAAATCCGGCTAAAATGCCAGCACATTGACTGTCTTGCCTCTACTCCTCCCAATTATCTAAACTCTTTTAATTATTTTGGTTTTATCATCTTAACTATAGTGTAATCCGCTCAGTTGAAAAGCCGCATCAAGCAATCATTATTATCAAGATACGCTCGTAAAATTTCATGTGACGGAAGAACGTATATAAAACAAAATGATGAAACGTTGCCATTGGGCAACTACTCCCTGCTACTAGAGTAGTTGGGGATATAAAGAGGATCGTATCGGAACGGAATGTTGTGCTCCAATTGAACTTCCTACAAAACACCAGTTATGTCATGGTGGCCGGTAAAGGCAAATCCGCTCCCTTACTCAAGCCGATGTATAGACCTCGTATATATTTCAGATCAACCTGCCGCTATAATAAAAAGCATCCATACTTTTTAAATATTTTGAAACCATTTTTTAATAACAACCTCAGAGTTTTGTCGGCACTATAATACCGAAAAAACCGGTCCCCTAACTCTTACCGTTTTCTTAATAAAGTGGTCTGTAAATTACAAACGGACGCGGACGGACAGTGCAGATGCAGTTTCTACCATTATTATTAGTGATGTTAATACGGGGGGTTACACGGAGCGATCATAATCTGTAATTCGGCTACAAATGTACAAAATATTAAATAACGCAAAGAAAATAACTATTTCTCTCTCGGAAGTGTAACTACCATGTGACCACTGCACTGCACTGGTTGATGTTCCCATCGGGTAGAGGCTGTGTCAAAAACACACACCAAGATACCACCAAACTAACATTGACGGCCTCTCTCTCCGGCCGGCCACCCGGAGTTCACGCTTCGCGTGCACGAGAGAGGTATACAACGTGTAGCAAAACTAACATTAACTTGAACAACATTAAATGTTCGCAGGTCTCCGGTGAAATAATGTAAAGTCTGCTCACGCGTTACAGCAGTATTCTCACGTGGAAATATCCAATTTCAAAACCGAAAGTGAGGTAATATGTGATCTACTGTGAGGCGAATTTAGAAATTGATATTTAATTAAGTGTCATTTTTACCTGGCTGCTAAAGGTCTGTAAATATATTGCTGTCAAATGAAAAATAATTCCACTTTATTGTAATGTCAAAATATGAAGGAACAGCAACGAATTAATCGCAAAGGAATAATTAGTAATACACTGGAACCAAGGGGGTGCATGCATTAGCGGCATCTCAAAAATATTTAATGAATATCCAAGTACTCGAGTAGTTATGAAGCCACACCGCCCTGTATATGGGTAATGGGTTTCCAATTTTCAAATCGAGTTTAATAATTAAACGCTAAGTAAGTAATGCGGCCTGTAATATAAAACCCACTCATTAGCGGTGTATTTAAAAGGAGTTTGCAAAACATCGGACAGATTCAGGTCTGGTCCGAGACAGACTCTTTTCAACGTGAAAAGTGTGAGACAGACAACTGATGTGTCTTTGAAAGTAAACTTTGGCAGATTCTGCAGGTGAAATACGGCACAAAAGAATGCAGAAAAGTAGACCTAGTCTGCTAGAGTATGCTGCTACGTCTGCCTAGTATTATAGAACAGGGTTTGGCAGAGCTAAATTTGATAATCTCGAGTCTGTGATAGGTTAAATTTTAGCTTTGAATGGGGTATTGCCATTTGCCATGCGTTGCTTTAGTCTTAATTTCAGCGAATTATTACATCAGTGACCGAATAATCTCTCGTGTTTGAAATAAAGCGTGAAACACCATTAGCCTGTATACAAAAATAAAGGTACAAAAACTTCGAACGCGATATGAGTGCAATAACATATCTCAGCAAATAATATGTGTGATAGAAATAATATGTGTAATAAAAATAATACAAGTAATCTCATGACAATGCGCTTCATGCTATCGGATGGAGTAATTTTGACGCGGTATCACTAGTAGGCCAATGAACAAATCCACTGATGGAATTATGGTTCGAATACTAATCATCAATGATATATTCACAGGAGTGAAATTTGTCATACTACACCAAATAATCTACACAGTGCAGATTATGTGCCGCCCCTAAAGGCCAAATATCACGTTTTGCTGGCGCATGCTAACAAGCACCAGAGTTCAGAATCTGTCTTCTCTAAAACTTGAACACTCGACATAGACTTGACCAATGACCACTCGACATAGACTTGAACACTCGACTAAAACTTGACCACTCGACTTAAACTTGACCAGTCGACATAAACTTGAACACTCAACTTAAACTTGACCACTCGACATAAACTTGACCACTCGACATAAACTTGACCACTCGACTAAAACTTGACGACTCGACATAAACTTGATCACTCGACTAAAACTTGACCACTCGACATAAACTTGACCACTCGACTTAAACTTTACCACTCGAAATAAACTTGACCACTCGAGACCTCAAGACCTCGAGTCTCGACATAAACTTTACCACTCGTGCAGTAGGTGATATGCATCATAATTGATAGTCATAATACTTGTAACTTCGTAAACGTCACAAACTTTTACGCTTCTTGTAATTGTAGTTATTGATTCGCTTGTTTGTAAAACCACTTATTGAAATGTCCAGCCGATACCTCATAATCTAGAAAACAGTATTCCGTTCCCAAACAGGGAAATTTCACAGCATGGTCTCTGCTCGTGTGACTTAAATCTGTCAGCTGGATTTGGGCAAGATGAACTAAAAGAAAAAGAACTAAGAAAACAGTAAGAGGAGTCTTTTCTCAAAGATTTATCGTCAACTGAAGAACCACCTCGACCAAGTAAGAGAGAAATGAGCCCTAACCTGGCTCTCGAACCCACCACTGTTTCTGTAGGACCTCAACTATGTTTTAAACAGGCAAGAATTTCATGACAGCATATAATATGTCTACGTTATGGTTGGAAGATCTAAAAGTATAGATTGTTACAGGATTATCTCCTCGATACATTAGAATGTGAATTGCCACGGTAAAATTGGCAAAAACCTGAGAAAATAGGCCTAAATTTGATGTTTTTTGAAATTGTCAACAGTTTACCTCATGAAAAGAGTAAGGAGCAAAATTTTAAAAATCGCCGCATATTTCTTGATTTTGCCACAACTCAGAGACAAAATTAAAAGTTCCAAATTTGAGATGAAACAGATTGCAGCTTTAAGAGAAGATAGGTTTTAAACTGAGAAGGAGAAGAAAGATTCGTACGAAGAGAGGGTACTTCAGTCAGAGTAAGTATTCTTTGTCCCTCTAGACTTCACAACATCTGGAGGAATAGCACCACTCTACACTGCACCATGTTTGTAGAACATGTGTCTGACTCAGGTTAAAAATCATGTAATAGACATAACATGGTCTCACACTAGCTCAAAAGAGTCATGCTTCATTATCGATGCAATGGTAAATACTATATAACACAAAATGAACCCCCTGGCACTTCATGGGGCCGCGTACCTGTGCATGGCAGGCAACCAGTACCAGGGATACATCACAGTACCAGGGATACATTTGAATTTATCTTATGCTACTGTCAAACTAGAAAGTACCGAAATTAATGTTGTACCATGACTGCAGACTGTGATTTCCCATGGCTAAATTATTTGGTAATTTTACTTTTTCAAGATTAGCTTCTATGTAACCGTTTTGCTACTTTTCTTATTACTGATAATCTTATTAAGTTTTTTTTTTTTTAAATGTAAGATGAAAAAAATATTACTATCGTTCAAATTTGTAAAACTTTACTTACAAAAGAATGATACAGAAAATTACAGGGCTGCTTTGGCAAGAGTTTCTCCGTCGTATATCTTTATGCCAAATCCTATGACAGATGCTTTCATCATTACTAGAGGCTTCGCATGGCTGAGGTAATTAAATTATCATGAAATATATTGCCTATTTGTAAGTGACCACCAAAATCTGCCCACTATCAGCAACCCTCTAATTCATTTGGCCCTAATTAATTAGAAGTTAAAATCATCCAATTATTACAGAAAACTGTATCTATTTAATTTCTCTCAGTACATGTAATCAGTGTCATCATCCTTACGTGAATAAAGTGGCTCATTATATACATAAACGTAGCACTTGGTGTCCAGAGAAAAGGTCTGAAAGTTTTAACCCCGTTGTTCCATACCCTTGCCAGCAAGCATGTGTACTGAAGGGTCATCATCTTCCCCTTATTTTGCAAATTTCGTTCCCACATGCACGATAGCATTCATGGATTCTTGATCTGTTACTGAAATTTTTCGAAATCAGAGATTTAATACAATATACAATGAGAGCTCCATGTGGAAATTTGACTAATGGAGCACTCAAATACACATTAAAGACAAATGGCTATTATTTATATGCAGTGACTGATGAGACATAATTTTCATAAAGCATTTTAAAACTCACTTGAAAGAACAAATTTCCATTTCTATCAATAATTTTGATACAGTCATCTCTGAAATTGAAAAATGATCTGAAATGGTCCTGATCCTGGCATGTAATATAGAGTCCCAAACAAACATAATTTAGATAGTGAAAAGCTTTGTTCACAATTCAGTAAAATGTGTATTTTTATATATTCTTTTTATGATTTCTGCAACTTAAAAGTTGCAGTTTTCAACTACATTAATTTGCAATTGCTAAATTTGGTTATTATCATTGCAAAAGATCCGCTACCCACTCCTACTAAATTGCTCGCCCAAATTTTCTTGAATTTGAAAAAAAAGAAAATTCTTGAGAAAAGGCCCTTTGGGTAAGAAATTTTTACGGACGAAAGAAAAGTGTGTCAAACAGTATATATACAATAAAGTAATTCAAGTGTTGCAATTGGCAGAGCACAATACAGTAATTTGGGTAAAAAAATTGGGTAAGAAATTGATCAGAATCGGTGTATTTTTGGACGCTGATTCCAAATCACCCCCCATGACAAAGGGTAAAAATGCTTCCCTGGAGAGTTATGGGCAAAACACCGTTTTGGTCACGTGACAGGCTATACTAGCGCTAGTAACACACGAATTCGGTTGTTTAGGGCTCGGGTTAGGGTTAGGGTTGTGGTAAGGGTTATGGATATTTATTTATTTATTTGATAGTTTAGTCTGATATTGATATTAATATTGATTATATTGATATTGTTATTATTGAATGAAGCTAACTCCAAACATAAATAATACTACTTCTATTAACAAAGGGACTTGGAGTATAAACGACCAATTTTGCATAATTGTCTATCCAACCAAGAATTCAAGAGGCAAGGGTGGGTGCGTAAACTTTATGGTCTGCACTCTCAGATCCTGTATCACCCTGGATTCATTTCGACGTATTTTTGGTAAAAGTATACATATACTTTCTGGTCACTCTCTTGCTACTCCAAGTCCCGGCCTAAGATATATGGTCTAAAGTTTGCACTAGTTATATTTATAAAATATGTTTTTGTCTGCTTTAACTGTACTGATACTAAATAAAAATGTTGTTTTCTTGAAATTGTTGTTTTCTTGGATAGCTTCGGGGTTATGGTTAGGGTTAGGGTTGGGATTAGGGTTTATGTAAAACCGTTTTATACGGCTGCAAAACCATAAAAACCAAAGTCACGTGAATTTTATGGGCAAGCGAATTAGTTGTTATGTGTTAGTAAAAGCCTTGGCGGTTGTTACTCGTCTAAATTTCTTCGAAGTAGCGCGCGCCGCTAATTTCTTCTCGAAATGGCCCGATGGCAAGTGCTACGAAGTAGCGCGCGCCGGGCCAGACCATTAACAATGGTCAAGTAAAAGCCCAAAAGATCTCTTGCACTAAGTAATACATTTTTGTGTTTTGTATATTATTACTTTAGTTCACTTTTTACACTTTTGCTCACATCATGATCACTCACAGTCAGCCGCTCTGACATGGTTAACCACCTTCCTTGTGTTGTTGGTTAATCATATGAGCGGGATATAAATACCTCATTTCATTTCATTTCATTTCATTTCATTTCATTTCATGATCAACGCCAGAGAGATTTCGTCAAAAAATCTTTTTCAGGGGTCCGAAAAAGCCGTACAGGCACTTGGGTCCTTATCCTTGTCACTAATCTCAATTGGATTCGGTTTACACAAAACATGAACATTTAGACGTACACATTTGACATTGACACGATATTTATAAGAAAGCAAAAAGTATAAAATAATACGTGCGTGCGCGGCTTGAGCCGCGCCGCATAAGAACGGATGCGTGCAGGGGCTGGAATACGTAGTAGATTAATGAAATATTGCATTGTAAATATTGAGAATTGACGATATATTATGATCTAATAGTAAATTTTACAAAGCTGGCTTTGGATTAAGGTAAGATTATAATTCATTAAAAAAAACCATGGATAGTTTAAATTTATTTTTATTTGTCGTATATAATCATAAACAATTTAATCCTGTTTTCAAGAATGCGCGGCTTTGGCGGCCAGTTATTGACTTATATACATTAAATTGAATTTTAAATAGAAATGTGAATATATTAAAATTTGAAACTTTCAAAACGGAGGCTTATAAATATTATTATATTATGATTGTAAAATAAAGGATAAAATTTTAAAAATTGTTTCACTAAAATTTGTTTCACTAATTTTCGAAGCTGCAAAAATTGACATCGTCAATCAACTAAACATCAATCTCATAATTCGTTTAATTTTATATTTAACCATGGGCCTACGCTTACTACGTTTTTTAATTAATTTAACTCCATAAAATTTACATTATTTCTTTTTCTTTTTAAACTATTAAAGCGGAAAAATACATAAAAGACGGTGCCATTTGACAATGCGACGCGCGCATTATCACAATTGCTGCGCACATAATCAGCAATTGCAAATTGTTGCAAAGCAAAAACATAATTTTGAAGGGTCGGCATCATCGATTATAAAGGAACACATAGTTTTTAAAATATTCAACTATCAATAATCAATAAAGGCTAAAGAAAAGAAATTTTAAAATTTGTTTAACTATTTCATGGTGGTGATATTTCGTATTTTTCATCGTTGATCACCTGGAGACTTCAAGGTATAATTAATATATCATGTTGACCATTTTTAATGGTCTGGCCCTTCACATAGCCATGTGCCTACGCGACGCGTACTGCGTGACGCGCGCTACTGCAAGCGAGAGGGCTCTGGTTAGAGCAAGTCTGGCCCGGCGCGCGCTACTTCGTATCACTTGCCATCGGGCTTTCGAGAAGAAAACGGCGCGGCGCGCGCGCTACTTCAATGAAATTTAGACGAGTAACATCCGTCAATATATTATGATAATGTCCATAAATATATTGTTACAGGTTTCAGGTTTATAACTTCAGTCTTCACCTAACCATGTGCTTCCGCGCCACTGTGGGCGCGGGCAAGACGGTATAAGTATCACCCGCTAAAAATATTGAATGTTGAAGTTGCAGCGGAAATACAGGCCTTACCAGGGGACCTCAGGCTATTATGTTCATAAATAGAGATTCGGCGGAATGACAGGCTGAGCACGGCCCAGTAAGACAGGCCAGGCTTAGCGTTGCTCTAACCAAAGCCCTTGGCCCCTTGCGCTTGTAGTAGCGCGCGCCCGTACCGTGAAACAAGCGCCTAAAGTGGTGCGAAAGCTGAGCGCCACTCAAAATTGTTAACTCATACCAATTCTTAACACAGACAAATTGTTGACACACGTTTTATATTTTTTTGCGTGGAGCTTGCGGCTTTTACTAATTCGCTCGCCCAAAAATTTCACGTGACTTTGGTTTTTACGGTTTTGCAGCCGTACAAAACGGTTTTACATAAACCCTAATATAATCCCAACCCTAACCCTAACCATAACCTCGAAGCTATCCATAACCCTCACCACAACCCTAACCCTAACCCGAGCTGCACTGGCAAGCAAATATATATATATATACATTTTAACATTCAATTTTTCATGTACAATCAATACAAGTTGATGCATGATGTTGACTTACACTAAGTGTAAAAAGATAACATCTGACATCACAGTAGTGGCAATTTTAAATTGCAGTTATCAAATTATAGCAGCAAACTCTTACTATTACTATCATGCTTGAACTATAAGCTGAAAAGCTTAATTTCAGATCGATTTTCAAACATTTGTAATAGTTTATCTGATCACTGATTAGTTGATATCGATATTGTTTATATTGTTGAATGAAGTTAACTCCTGAGATAAATTTTATTACTTTTAACAATGAACAAAGAGACTTGGTTGATACATGTTACAGACTTGGTTGATACATGTTCGGCGGCGCGCGCATCGCGCGAAAAGTGGCATGCAACGTATGTCAAGGACTTGGAGCATAAATGCCTACCCAACCAAGAACTCAGGAGGCAAGGGTGTGTGCGTAAACTTCACGGTCTGCACTCTCCGATTCTGTATCACCCTGGATTCTTTTTATTTATATGTATTTTTGTAAGAAAAACAAAAATAATATATATTTTTGTTTACTTTAATTGATACTAAATAAAATTGTTGTTTTCTTGAAATTTTTGTTTTCTTGAATAATATTACTTCCATCGTAGTTTGCTAGTTTACACGTTTAGTGTGGTTATAAAATAAAATCTATTTTTTACTTCTTCTCTTTATATCATCTTTCCTTCCATTCATCACCTCCTTCCCCTCTCCTTTTTGTCTATAATTCTTCCCATGCTTTCTTCTACGCACAACCAATATTTGCTCTACCTCACATTTTTGATTGATTCATATAGATTCACAATAGACAAAGTATCTCTTAGCCTCTTTTTGTTGTTAATCTGTTAACTGGCTTCCATGCATTTCCAGATTAAATACTCTAGGCCTTACCCTGCCTAGGCTTTTTCATCATGTGATACCTGTGACAAACCCTTGATTATCGTCAGTCGCATGTCACATTTTAGTTCATTTTGAATACATGGACATGTTTCGTCGAAAAGTGGTTTATTTTAAAAGACATAGGAAAAATTACAAGATTACAATCATAAAGTTCTCTAACATTATTTCTTAGCTGTACTGAAGAACAGATGGGTGGATGTGGTATTGGCTTCCCTGATTTGATCTCATTCATAACCTTATTTTCAACCAGTCTGTATTCTCCCATTGTTCCTGCTCTGCAATATGTAACTCTTGGAGTCGAAAAGTATGGAATCGAAAATGTGACACTCATTGTTGCATGCTACAAAGAAAATGATACTAATGTGACGTGTAAAGATATTGGAGATGCCATTTCCAGTGACATGTCATCATTAACTGTGTATATAAATACTGTAAAAGCTGTCTGTGCTCCAATCTTTGTGGTTTTGCTTGGTGGATATTCTGATGCAGTGGGCAAAAAGTTTGCTATCAATACAGTTCTCTTTGTAAATATAGTGTGGTGCATTGTAATCCTCTTCAACACAATATTTCTTACTGGCTATCCATCCTGGATGTATGTGCTTGCAAATGGGTTCATCCTAGGAGTGAATGGAGGCTCTACATTTACTGTCAACAACTTCTTGACTGGTTACCTGTCAATTACAACACCACCATCCAAACAAACTGGCAGGTTCAGCCTGCTCTTGGGTTGTGGCCTTCTTGGCTTTGTGCTAGGCCCAGTTACAAGTGGCCTGATTCTGAGGGTCACAACAAAATACTGGATTCTCGGAGCGCTGTCTACGTCATTGATGTTCATTGCTATGATAATTGGAATTTTCTGTTTGAAACCTATCGAAAATAAACCAGAATTTCAGCTAATGTTCAGCTGACAGGATTTTTCGATACTTTTGTGAAGGCCTTGAAGTTCCAGTATCATAATACCATTGATCTATTCAAGTATCAGTCTTTCCTTGGAAAGTTTCTTGGTGCTAACTTCATGTACATGCTAGGTTCTGTTGGATTGATTTCCCCCATTGTCGTCCTGTCCCAGGTGTACTTACTTGCAGATCCTTTTAAATGGACAACGAGCTCTAGAGGTTATTTTAGTGCAGGTAAATCAAGCGTCTTGTTACTTGTGAATCACAGTTGCTTAATAATATATAACAATATATTATACTTTACTAACACTAATTATTATACTTCACAAAAAATTCAAAAATTGCCTTATTAATTATAACTTTCACCTGTTTGATACTTCAATTTCGTTAGTTTTTAGCTCTTTAGTTCTATTAAACCTGAACTTTCATTTTTCTAATACCTTTATATTTCAGGTCTGGGTTTGGTCTTGCCCTTCAGAGTGTAATAACAGTGAGAATTTTGAAAATGTTCCACTTCTCCAGACCTGCCATTGTTAGAGTGGGAGTATTTATGGGTTTTGTTGGAACATTCTTCTTAGCATTTGCTACAAATAGCCCTATCCTACTGATAGGTAAGTAAACAAAGGCTTGCTGAACTGTTGACATTTCTGATTCGATGTAAGCTTACAAGTAACTAATTGTAGATAAATATCTTAAAATTTTCATGAGAACATGTTTCAGGAGTGGGATTGAGCTCATTCATTGTAATAACAACCCCAACGATTCAATCAATTATACTGTCTCTCGTTGAGCCTGAGCAAGTTGGTACTGCTGTCGGTTTCATGGCAGCCATGCAAGGCTTTGCTGAAAGTGCTTTAGTTAATATCATCCTGTTGGTTTACAACAAAACTAAACACATCATGAATGGCTTCTGCTTTTTCACTTTATCCTTTCTTCTTGGTATTAACCTAGTGATCGCAATGTGAGTACTAGATCTTTTTCAATACTTGTATAGAATACTGGGGGTGGGGGGGGGGGGGGGGGGGTGGGGGCCAATACTCTTAAATTCTGCTCACTTAACTAATTAAATCAGAAAAATGTACTTTAATTAACTCAAACTCATTAACTCTATAAATTATCCCTATCTCTAGGTTCTATACGCATCCTCAGACTACAAGGGAAGACAGGAACCCTCTGACAACTGATGATGATACCCCTGGCTCCCCTATTGTCCCCAGTTCTGATGTTCTCAAAGGGGGTGTACCTAAAGCTTCGACAACTCCTGTGAGTGTTTTGGGGTACTTCCCTGAGGGGCAGAGCATATTATCTTGTTTTCACAAAAGATGAACATAGGACTCCACTTTGTAAATCTAATTTTTCCATAAAGATATTGAACCTCCAGCTTTTTTTGCGTTTAAGAAGTAACAAGGCAGTGGGCGAATATTTCTATCACAAAAGACTAGGCTAAATTTATCATTTCAGGATGGATGTGGACAAAGTGAACGTACTAGTCCTGATAATATATATGCTGCAGATCCTCTACCTGCATCTGAAGCTTAAAGATAAAGGCAGCTTTTTGTGAGTCCATGAGCCAGATTGCGGACAATTTAACCCATCTTAATTCTGATTCTTCTGTAAGTTTTAAATGGAATTATTTCTTTTTACCAGTTTTATCAGTTATACTGTTTTTAATGTGATTATACTAACGGAATTGAATAATTAAAAAAAGGTTAACATTTTTTCATTGTTTTGAACAGCTAAATTAATCATTGCATTTATGTTTTTAACTAAAATTGGTCTTGTTTTAGTTTGTTATTCGTACGTTTTTAATTACAGATACTAAAAGATTAATTTTGTTTTTGCTAAAGATTAATATTTGTATGGTTTTTATTTTAAAGTTTGTAATTTTTATCGATATTTGATTGGTTGTAACTGTTGATTATCTTTATTTTCAAAATCGGAGCAGTATTTTCTTTGGCAGTGTGTAAAATTGGTATAGGTTAATAAATTTGTTGAAGCACCTTACTACTAGATCTCAATTAGGAACCGACCGGATTTTTTTTTCAGAAAAACTTTGAAAACGTTTTGACTTTAAAAATGTTCGGTCCGAGTCATTCTCGATACGTACCTCCCGTATCGAGAATATTCGAAAATCATTTCTGATAATAACTTTCTACTCTTGTTACTTCTTGTTAATACTCTGGTTACAACGTACTGCTCAGTGCTCATGCTTGTTGATTTTATATTTGACCTATGTCTACTGCTAGGAAATTATGGATTATAGATTTCTGATTTTTATAAACAGATTGGTACTTCTAGCTATCAGATCATGGTTGTTTTAAATTTTTAAATCGATATATTATTGTTGAATCGTTAGATACTTATTTTATTCGTGTGAAATAATAAAATATCAGCATTTTTATTTCTCTAGATGATTGTGTCCGTCGTGTATCCGTGCAAATGTTAATAAATCATTGAAAACTTGGGCTATCCCAGCAATCCAATTATAGTCTAGATCGATGGAACCATTTTGGGGGTTCCAATATGGTTGATCATGGAACTTGATTTTATGACGTTTCCTTAAAGAGGAGAGTAAGATCTTTATCTTGATCCTAACACACGCAAGAGTTCAGCTCATATAATATTAATGTGTAATTCTAACACACACAAGAATGAAGAATTTTAACGAAAATCCCTACTCCTCCCACATTTCTGATAGGGTTGCACTGAAACTTGGCAGGTACAAATTAAACATTATTTAGAGAAGAATTTTCTGGCCAAAATATTAAAGGCCTTTAAAATGAAAAAATGTAAAATCAACTGTGACAGAAGTCATAGAAAGGAGGCTATGGTTCATTACTAAGAGTGTGTGATCGTATTATATGTGCGACCAGCCTGCCACTTATTGCAGTTGTTGGGGCCAAGCTGATTGTCAGACTGATTATGTAGACAATTGGATGTATTGGTTACCCCTGATTGTTGTCATCAGTCACCTCTACATGTAACTGCATTTTGGTTGATTTGTAATACAAATTTCGTTCAAAAATGATTTATTGTAAAGGAGTTTAAACAAGAATGATTACAAGATTTCAAAAATTAATTACCATGTACTTAAATTAAATGCTTCCTAAGTACAGAAGAACAGATGGGTGGATGTGGTATTGAGTTTCCCTATGTTATCGCATTTATTAACCTATTTTCAACAAGTCTGTATTCTGCAATTGTTCCTGCTCTGCAATATTTTTTTTTTTTTTTTTTTTTTAGAGAGGCTGGGCCTGGTTGGCCCACGAGAGTATAGCATATGAATGCTTTGCCTACCTCTGGGGTATGGCAGTCCTGTGGGAGGATGCCAGTGGAATCAAGATGTGTAATCAAGGATGATGGTAAGTGTTGTGGGGTGTGTCATAGATAAACGCTTAAGTGGTGGTTGAGTGTGGAAGAGAGAGGCGAAATAAGACGGCGTTAAAGTAGTCGCTATGTTACACCTGTCTGGTCCAACTCCTCTGGCACCACTAAGCGTTTAGTGTAGTTTGTAAAGTTGACAATGGTGGAGATGTGTTGGTTGTCGAATATGTCATTGACAGAGAGGTAGTAGTCCCGGAAATATTGACCTCTTATTTGGGCAATAGCCGGGCACTGTCCGAGAAAGTGTGAGACAGTCTCCTCTTCGTCGCCCTATTTAGGACAAGCACTTGTGTCTGATTTGCGAATGGTGTGTAGGTGTTTGTTGAGGCCACAATGTCCTGTGATGAGGTGCACTGCAGTTCTATAATTTTGTCTGTTGTTACTGAGTGTAGTGTTGAGATTTTTGATGATGTTGATGTTTTTATGTCCAAGTGTCAGTTTAGTGTGTCTGGGACCATCAGTAATCCATGATTCTTGATTAAGTTTTGTGACGTTGTCGTTGATCAGGCGTTTGATGTAAGATTGTGGAATTGGGCAATTCAAAGTGGATTCACTGGTTGTACCATTTTTGGCCAGCTCGTCTGCTTTTTCATTTCCCCACAATCCAATGTGTGCAGCTATCCATCTGATCTCTAAGGTGTTAGTGGATCCGAGTGTATTGAGGGTGTCGTAACAGTCTCTAGTAGTCCTACTCCTCGTTGAAGGTGAGGATATGGCTTGAATAGAGGAGAGACTGTCTGACCATATGATGATGTGTGTGTTTGTATAAGTTGATAGATATTTACAAGCTTCGATGATGGCAGTGAGTTCTGTTTGATAAACGGTGCAATAATCGGGAAGCTTGAATGATCTTTCATCTAGTGTAGTGTTGTTGTTGTCTGTGGTGATAATATAACCAGCCCCGCTACCTGAGTCTGTGCGTGACCCGTCTGTGTAGCAGGTGATGGTTTCACTGGGGATGTTGTCGATGGTGTTTTGGAGTGAGCCTCTATATCCAATGTTGTCAGCTCCAGGAGTGGTGACCGTGAAGCGTCGTTCAAGCATCATGGTTGGTATAGATAGGTCTCTCTCTGCTTTGGGTGGTATGTTGAGATCTACCATGAATTGTTTGTTGATAGTGGTGTGAGTTGTGATGGTACCTTTTCTGGGGGCGATAGTTTCGAGGGTTAGGCTTCCATAAGCTTGAAGCCTGGCTGTGCCCTTTGCTGCTTCACCTCTCAGGAAAAGTATGATATCTGGAGTGTTAGTGAGGTGGTTCAGTGCGATGAAGGGAGTACTAGGCATGGCACCAGACATCATTCTCAATGCCAATGCCTGAACTCGTTTGAACTTCCTCGCGTTGGTGTCTGTTTGGGTTGCTCTAATCCATATACTACAGCAGTATGATAGAATAGGTCTGATGACAGCGGTGTACATCCATTTGCATGTTTTAGGGCTCATACCCCAAGTGGGGCCGACAGCTCTTCTACATTGCATAAGGGATGCCGTAGCTTTTTTGGTGGTATTGGTGATATGTTCATTGAAATTGAGCTTGCTGTCGAGGGTCACTCCTAGGAATTTGGCAGATTTGGATAGACCTATAGTGGTGTTACCCACCACCACAGGTCTTAGTGTCCATTTCTTATTCCAGGTAAACATGACTATTTGTGTTTTGAGTGCGCTTATGGATAGATCTTTGGTTTGGCACCATTTTTCTATTGTGTTGATGGTTTTGCGTGTTCTGTTCCAGATGATGTCTAAATCATTCCCCTCCGCTAGAGAGAGCAGATCGTCTGCAAAAGCTTGCAGATAACCTGGTATGTCTCTTGCGGTGTAGGCCAGGAGATCATCGACTACCAGGTTCCAGAGGAAAGGGGAAAGGATGCCACCTTGAGGGCACCCTCTCCGGATCCGAACCCTTGTCGACTTATCCTTATGATTTAATGTGATGAATCTGTTAGTTACCATGTTGATAATCCATTGTGCTGTGGCCAGATCCACTTTCGTGGTCTTGATAGCGTCAGAAATAGCCTTGAAAGAGACATTATCAAAAGCTCCCTCTATATCTAGAAAGACGCCTAGGACATATCCCTTCTTAGCTATCCTGCGCTCGATGGTGTGAGTAACTTTATGAAGGGCTGCTTCGGTTGAACATCCTTTCTTAAAGCCAAATTGTCGTTTGTTGATGTCTTTAGCGATATTAAGGTCGTGTTGCATATGCCACAGTATCACCTTCTCCTGTAGTTTTAACATCACTGGAGAAAGGGTGATAGTGCGAAATAACTTTGGTTGGTTGTAGTCAGTTTTTCCAGGCTTTGGAAGAAAGATTCTAAGGGATTCTTTCCACAAAGTTGGAATGTGTTGGGTTTCATGATTTTTTGTCATAATGGTTCTGGTGATGTCTTTGATGTGTGTCCAAGCTTTCTGTATGATGATAGGTTTGAGGGTGTCGGGTCCAGCAGCTTTCAACGGATCGAAAGATTTAAGAGCCTCCTCGATTCTGTCTGGGCTGTAGATGGTATTGAGTAAGGTGGTGGTGATTGGTAGAGGACCAGGTGGAGGCACTGGCGGATCAGTGACACTATCCTTGAAGTGGGTTCGTGTCATGACCTCCAATGTCTCCTCTGCATTTTTGGTGATGTCTCCGTTTGGTTTGTAAACGGCTTCTAGTGTATGTTTGTTGTCGTTACAGGATTTCAGAATCTTATTCATCCTTCCGGATTCCTTAACAGACTCTGTTTCCTGACAAAAAGTTCTCCAGGCATTACGCTGGGAGTTGGTTATAAGTCTGTTGTATTGTTTGTTGCTCTCTCTAAGAGCGAGCCACAGGGCATCAGTCTTCTTTTTGCGGGCAGTAATCAGTTTTTGTCTTATTCCCCTCTGTGCTTCCTCTACTTCTTGAGTTAGCCAGGGGGGTTTGCGGACGGAACTTGAGATGTAAGTGATGGGGCATGCCTCCTCGAAGGCTTCCTTTAGTGCAGTATTGATTATGTCTATTTTGTGATTAATTTCAGTCGTAGTGTTGATTTGTGTGTTGTTAAGGTTGGGGTTATTCGATAGGATCTCATCAAATCTGTCCCAGTCAGTGTTTTTGACTAGTCGGATCTGTTTGGGTTCCTTCTTTGGCCCTGTAGTTATATCGAACATAATATAGCGATGGTCAGAGTTGGAGTAAAGGTCACTAACATGCCAGTTACTAATGAGATCTCCTCCCAACTGGTTTGTTATTGTGAGATCGATAATTGAGTTGTGGCCTCGAGAGTTGAGGAAGGTTGGGGATGATCCTTTGTTGGCACATGACAGCCCTAGGGAGGAGAGAAAGTCAAGAAGCTCCTCTCCCCTTTTATTGCATGCCTTGTTCCCCCAAAGGGTGTGGTGGGAATTGGTGTCCGACCCTATAATGAGCGGGATGTTGTTATCATTTGCGTATTTTGCTAGAGGTGATGTTTCTTGTGGCGGGTACCCGGCCCATTTATATCCATGTACGAAGCTGCCAGAATGAGTTCTGTCGAGCTGAGTTGGATTTTAATGGCCACTTGATCGGGTGTTGTGAATTGTGTAAGTTCCCAACATTTTACTGTCAGGTTTTTGTGCAGTACAATAGCGGCACGGGGTCTTTTATCCCGACCTTGTAGTAATATTGGGTGAGATCCTTATTGATGGGTGGTATTAGGTTTTTGTTATTAGAGTACGGTTCTGTTGCAAGAATGATTGGATTTCTCCGGCCGTGAGTGTTGATAAGGAGGGTTTTCCATGCATTGAACTTGCGTTTGAGATTAATTTGGGTGACAGAGTAAGTTTCAGACTGCTTATTGCATGCTGCAATAGTAGTTTTTAACTTTTTTTTGGCGTCTCTTCTTTTTTGTGCTAGTTTGAGCGTCATTGAGCGGAGTGGAAGCCGTCCCTCCCCCTAGACAGGTATTATGACCTATCATTGCCGGTGGGGCGCTGAGGAGTTGGACAGGGTCGGGTAGCAGCAGCTGGCCCTCCAGAAGGTACGCATGGTCCCTTCCAGACAAACAGCCCCCGCCAGACCTTCCCTGAACATGGCTCCCACAGTCCGCTCAATAGACGTTTGTGTGTGAAATTGTGTTTGTTGTTATCTTTTGTTTGTGACCATATGTTCTCACGTGGGTGCGCGCACCCGCTCGAAGATATGATTTTTTTTAGCTTTTAACACAATAATGTCGTATGTCGGTTGGACCATTGAGACTTGCCGAGAGTCAAAAGTGGTCGGTTGAAAGTAGGTTGTTGGTCTGATCGCAATGCCAACTGTCGATTCAATGTCCCCATCCGGCCCGACTGCAAACAACTTTACTAGCTTAAGCTGGTCGTTATGGATAGTGACCGTCCCTCCAGTTGGCACCACTGTTGGTAGTAAAGGTTGGTTTTTGGTGTTGTTACAGTATATTACTTTATAGGGTTCGTGGACGGTGCACAAAGTGCATGAGTCAGACCCAAGAGTCCGTGCACATACATTCGTGTTTGCCGAAGCACACTCTACCCACAATCTATAAAGCAAATGGTTGATCAGTGAGGGTGTATCGTGAGTTTTAACACTTTCTGCGAATCGTAGAAAGATGCTGAGAAATACTACGACGACAGTGTTGAAATGCCGCCCAATAAAACAGGGAAAATGGGTGCTAATGATCGGCATTAAGGGCCCGACCTGAAGCGCACACCCTAAACTTCAAAAACCCTATAGCTCAATGTGAATGAAAGCTGTGAGTGCTCAGGAAGGAAGGATCAGGTGAGTTAAATAGCCAAAAGAAGTGCACGTGCGACTTATGTCCAGTGATGCCCAGCTGGACAGTACGGCTTAGTTTCGGCAGGTCGAGTGAAGCCCAGTAAGCCCCCTTACCACGTCAAGGTCACTTAACCGACTCCAGGCTGCAGTTCCAATCAATCCAAGAATGAAAGACACGAACAAGAAGTGGGTTGAAAGGAATTACAGTCAGATAAATCAGAGTAAGTGGGCGGAGTCTTCACGAATGCTCTGGTGCTCAGGACTGACTCCGCCGCCGTACTTATAATCCCAGCAATTCTAAAGCGTCCAGGAGGCCCCAGACGAGAGGCGGGAGCCCAAACCCCCCGTGCTAGCCCCGAGAAACGGGTCCAAGGCCCGAGAGTTTGACAAGAGCCAGGATCGCAATGCTAACTGTCGATTCAAAGTTCCCATCCGTCCCGACTGCAAACAACTTTACTTGCTTAAGCTGGTCGGTATGAATAGTAACCGTCCCTCCAGCCAGCACCACTCACCCATCCCCGCCGCACCCCCGTGCCAACCCCCAGATCTCAGACCATACCACGAGGAGCACGAACCCACACCAATCCCGCCCAGGACCCACCCAGCCGCTCGAATTACCGGGAAGCTGCCTGGCTAATGCTCTGGACCAGTTACATATTGTAACTTGCTCTGCAATATGTAACTATTGGAATTGAAAAGTATGGAATTGAAAATGTGACACTCATTGCTGCATGCTATAAGGAAAATGCTTCTAATGTGACATGCAAGGATATTGGGGATGTAATTTCCAATGATATGTCGTCTTTAGCTGTCTATATAAATGCTGTAAAGTCAAAAAGCTAAAATTGTCCTTTTCAGGCTTATTTTAACAAAAAGACAGTCAGGGAAGATCGGATTGATTTGATGCTTGACATCAAATTGTTCTCTGAATTCTGGCGCAGTTTTTGATGCCCTCAAAAATGTTTTTACTCATTCAGCTTCAGATCTATTGGACCTCAAAGCCAAACAACAAATTTAGGCACATTTTTCGTTTTTAATATTAATTACTGATTTTTCTAAAATTTTGATAGGAATGTGCTAGTGACTTTTTGAAGGGTGCAAAATAACCGCAACTAGCACATTTATATATGAGTTATGAACAACAAAACACCCTAAAATGCTTCCCTTTGAAGTTATGGGAGAAAATGGGATTTTTTGGCTTTGCAGATAAAAAATCACATTTTCTCCCATAACTTCAAAGGGAAGCATTTAAGGGTGTTTTGTTGTTCATAACTCATATATAAATGTGCTAGTTGCGGTTATTTTGCACCCTTCAAAAAGTCACTAGCACATTCCTATCAAAATTTTAGAAAAATCAGTAAATATTAAAAACGAAAAATGTGCCTAAATTTGTTGTTTGGCTTTGAGGTCCAATAGATCTGAAGCTGAATGAGTAAAAACATTTTTGAGGGCATCAAAAACTGCGCCAGAATTCAGAGAACAATTTGATCTTCCCTGACTGTCTTTTTGTTAAAATAAGCCTGAAAAGGACAATTTTAGCTTTTTGACTTTAAAAATTCATAACACACCAGCCTTTTTAGATACGATATCAAGATTTTACACACACCTTGAAATAGATGTGACTAAACGGCGAGCAAAATTTCAACCCGATACCGCAAGAAATGATTAACTTATAGCGTCTCAACCGCAAAATAATTTTTTCCGAAAATTGCACTCTCAACCAGGAAATGCTCGATTACAAAAATGGGTATTCTCAAAATAATTTTTTTTGGTGTGGAAACGGTGCGCTAGAAGGTCATTGAACTGCATATGAGGTCATTTGGTCTGGACAGATTTGGTGTATGCCCCCTTAAGGGTGTTTGTGCTCCAATCTTTGTGATTTTGCTTGGTGGATATTCTGATGCAGTGGGCAAAAAGTTTGCTATCATTACACTTCTCTCTGTAAATATGATCTGGTCCACTCTGCTCCTCACCAACACAATATTTATTACTGGCTTTCACTCCTGGATGTACGTGCTTGTTTGTGGGTTCATCTTAGGACTGAATGGAGGCTCTACCTTTACTGTCAACAGCTTCTTAATTGGTTACGTGTCAATTACAACACCACCTTCCGAACAAACTGGCAAGTTTAGTTTAATCTTGGGTTGTGGTCTTATTGGGTCTGTGCTTGGCCCAGTTACGAGTGGCCTGATTCTGAGGGTCACGACAAAATACTGGATTATCGGACTATTGTCGACATCATTGATGGCTATCACTCTGACTATTGGAATTCTCTGTCTGAAACCACTCGAAAACAAATCAGGAATTAAAGCTAGTGTTCGGCAGAATGGATTTTTCGATACTTTTGTGGAGGCCTTGAAGTTCCAGTACCATAATACCATTGATCTATTCAAGTATCAAACTTTCCTTAGAAAGTTTATTAGTGCCAACTTCATGTTCTTACTGAGCTCAGTAGGAGTCATTTCCCCAATTACTATCCTGGTCACAGTGTATTTACTTGCAGATCCCTTCAAGTGGACAACTAGCTCTAGAGCATACTTCGGTTCAGGTAAATCTAGTTTGCAATTATTTAGCATATTATCACATTTGCCTCAAATAAAACCATATTATATTTCATTTTCATTTCAACACTAATATTATCTTTCACAAAAAATAAATTACTGACTACTTATAATTTACAGGTTTTATGTTGGTCCTTGCCCTTCAGAGTGTATTAACAGTGAGAATTTTGAAAATGTTCCACTTCTCCAGACCTGCCATTGTTAGAGTGGGAGTATTTATGGGTTTTGTTGGAACATTCTTCTTAGCATTTGCTACAAATAGCCCTATCCTACTGATAGGTAAGCAAATAAAGGCTTGCTGAACTGTTGACATTTGTTATTCAATTTTAGCTTTTCAATCATAATTTTCTCAATTTTCAAAATTTCAAATATATTTGTTTTTCAGGAATGGGGTTGAACTCATTCATTGTTATAACAACCCCAACTATCCAATCAATTATCCTGTCTCTCGTTGAGCCCGAGCAAGTTGGTACTGCTGTGGGTTTGATGGCGGCTGGGCAGGGCTTTGCTGAAAGTGCTCTTGTTGATCTCATCCTGTTGGTTTACAATAAAACTGAACACATCATGAATGGCTTCTGCTTTTTCGCTGTATCCTTTTTCCTGGGATGTAACCTAGTCATAGCAATGTTAGTACTAGAATATTGATGCTAGATGTCTACTCACGCACAGTATTAAGTATACATGATTTTTGTTCACTTAGATAATTGAATAAGATAAAGTTTACTTCATTTCTCTAAAATTTAACTCATTAACTCACTACAAATAATCCCTATCTCCAGGTTCTACACGCATCCTCAGACTACAAGAGAAGACAAGAACCCTCTGACAACTGATGATGATACCCCTGGCTCCCCTATTGTCCCCAGTTCTGATGTTCTCAAAGGGGGTGTACCTAAAGCTTCAACAACTCCTGTTAGTAATTGAGAGCCTATCTTGTTAAAAAAAAAGGTCCGCTCTATTTGTAAATCCAAATTTTCCATCAAAGTTTTAAACCCCCTTGATATGAAACATCCATAATTTCAGGACGGAGATGAAGATACAAGGTGTCAACTTACTAGCCCTGATGAACTGATGAACGCTGCAGATCCTCTACCTGCATCTAAAGCATGATAAAACAGCTTTCTGTGGGCCTGGGAGCATAGCTTGGACAATTTGGGAAATTTTAATTTTGAGTGGTCAATGTGTTTTAAAGGTGTTACTCCGATTTTAAAAGAATATATCTATTTTTCTGCTGGGAAGGAAGTAGGAACTAGATATTTTTAAAACTAATTTTATTTTTATTGTGATTAGGTAGTTTAATTAAAATTAGAATCAATTAATTTAAACAGCAATACAGTAAGATTATTACATAATTTAAAGATGCTTCTTTCAGCTCTGAAGGACACTTAAATCAGTTCTATGAACTGCTAATATTTGGAGTTCAGGGAAGAGATGTCTGAACTTAAAACCTTGCTGAAGGAACAACTGTCCCAGAAACCTGAGAGAGCTCAAGAGCGATCCTCAGATCAGGTTGATTTTATGAAACAATTTGCTGAACAGTTTTCATCTTTAAAAGAAGACCTCACGAAAAATATCAATGATGTTATTGACAATAAAGTAAACACTGTTGTAACAAAATCCGGTACTGTTTCTCATACAAAGGACGTTCTCTATTCCAGCTTGTTTACCGACTCAAACAGTTCCACACCATCTGCTCAACCACCACTGCACATGTTCCAATTGCTCCAACACGTACACAACCTTCATCACCCGAGATTCTAATTCTGTCCCCGAAAGAAGAACAATCGGTAAATGCTGCAACAATGACGAATGTGAAAAAATTTGCTACTGATAAATTAAAGAGCAGTCAAGTAGTATTTCTCAGATGTAATGAAAACAACAAGAAAGTTTCAATTGGCTTCCCTAATGCTGAAATTCGTGATAAGGCTACTTCACTTCTCAATGATGGAAATACCTTAGATTCGTATGGATATCAGTCTAAGAATGGCAACAAAATGCTGCCAAAAGTTACTATTTATGGTGTTTCTTCTGAAGTTCTTGACGATATAGACACTACAGCTGTAGGGAATGATGCCGATAAACTTAGGGATCTTGAAAAGAACCACTTAGTCGCCCAAATTGTGGAGAAAAACTCGTCCATCAAAGATTTGTATGAAGCAGGGCACACTATCAGTATTGTCTATCTCAATAAGATAAAACGTTTCACCAACGATAAGCAGGAACGCATAGAGCTCACTATTGGAATCAAACTATCACCATCTGTCTATAGAGTCCTCTTTAACCAACAACAAGGATCTCTCTATTTAGGTAGTCGCAGATACAAAGTAACTGATCGCTTCTACATCAAACAGTGTTATCATTGTCAAATGATTGGACACACTTCTGTTGACTGTAATGAAGTCAAAACAAATAAACATCCTACCTGCATGTACTGTATGGGAAGTCACCGGTCTTCAGCATGCCAATTTAAGCAGAAGAAGGACAAACATGCCTGTGCTCGATGTTTGGCTTCAACACACACTAATGATGCCGAGAATTCAAGAACACATAATGCGGCAGCTTACGATTGTCCTGTGTTGGTAAGACTAAGAGAAACTAAACGTATTGCTGCTAACACTGACTTCATTTCAAAAAACGTAATGTGAAATTAGGTGCTAATCGACAGAAATCACAGCTTTCTATTGGTTGTTTCAACGCAAGGTCTCTATGCAACAAAACTTGTGGCGTACTAGAAATGCTTTTAAAGATAACTCGATTTCTATCTGTTGTATCACGGAAACTTGGCTAAAAACTAATGATCGGGCAAAGTTTGCCGAAATCCGTGATTTTGGGTTCGATATTATCAGTGCCCCTCGAAGAGGTAGGGGAGGTGGTGTTGGTTTTCTCTTCAACCCCAAAATGATATCGCCTGTACGCAATGATGTTACTAAATATTCATCTTTTGAAGTACTTGAATGTGTCATTAAAACTGCTGGTGAGATTATCAGGCTATGTGTAGTTTATCGCAGCACTCAGGCCAAAGCGAAATATGATGAAACAAAAATATCTAAGTTTATGGATGACTTTGATGGATACCTGGACAATCTTCTGCTTAAAACTGGATCTCCAATTATTTGTGGTGACTTTAATTTCCATGTTGAAGACATATACAATAATGCTGCCCAGAACTTTATTGCTCTTTGTGAGAGCAAAGGCTTCCTTCAGCATGTCGACTCTCCTACTCACATCTCCGGCGGGACACTGGACTTGTTATTTACTCTAGGCTGTGTAAGTGACTCATTGTCTGTAACAGATATGATGGTAGAGACAAGCACTGGAACCAGCTCTGATCACTATCTAGTAAGTTTTCAGGTCCCAGTTACATTCGATCTTCATAAAGCTCGTACATATGAAGAAAAAGATGTCAGAGAGCTAAGCAAAATTGACATCGATAAGTTCAGGGAAGATCTGTTTTGTTCAGAGCTTAACCTTTCTGAATATCAATCCTTAGACGAGGCTGTGAACCTTTATCAAAATGTCCTTGAACAGGTGCTAGACAAACATGCCCCACTTATTACGAAACGATTTACTGCTGAAAAGTCTGATTTTTGGGATAATAAATGTCAAATTGCTGTCAGAGAGAGGAGAAGGGCAAAACGAAAAGCCAAAAAGTATCCAGAGAATGATGAGTTTAAAACTACTCATTTTGAAAAATGGTGTTGACGCAGAAATCACTATCAATCGAGCTAGGGATGGCTACTATGATAAACAGCTCAGTTCTTGCAAAGGAGACTCGAAAGGGACCTATAAAGTCATAAATAAACTTTTAGATAAGGAATATGGCTCCAACAAATTGCCAAATGGTGAAGATACCGAAGTGGCTGCCAAACTCAAGACTTTCTTCGATCAAAAAGTAAAGACCATTTACTCTAATATTGAGAAGGAAATTCAAAACACTTCCCTAAACGGTCAAGGTACCAAGGACTCTACTTCGATAGATAATGCAAAGTGTAGACTTAATCAGTTTAAGGAAGTCTCATTATCAGACCTTGAAACCTTAATTAAGAGTCTTCCCAATAAATCAAGCGTACTCGATGTCATACCAATGTGGCTCTTCAAGAACTGCTTACCCGAGCTTCTCCCAATCATCCATTACATCGTGAATGAATCACTAAGAGTCGGAAAGTTTCCATCTGCCCTAAAAGAAGCATCTATTAGGCCTGGACTCAAGAAACCTACCTTAGATGTTGATGAGCTGAAAAACTATCGACCGATTAGCAATCTAACTTATCTGTCCAAAATACTAGAAAAAGTAGTTCATTGCCAATTAAATGAATATGCTGATGTCAACAACCTGTTTTCCCCATATCAATCAGGCTATAGAAAATTCCATAGTTGTGAAACTGCAGTTACCAAAATACATAATGATATTCTAATGATGATTGACAGCAAATCGAATGTTGTGCTTCTACTCTTAGATCTATCAGCTGCTTTCGACACCATAAACCATAACCTCCTTCTTACGAAACTCAAGAATGCGTATGGTATTACAGAACTAGCACTCAGCTGGTTACAATGTTACCTTAATAATCGCACATTCAAGGTTAAAGTAAAAAAAGCCACATCTTCTGAAGGCTATCTGGATATTGGTGTACCTCAAGGATCCATTTTAGGACCACTACTGTTCATATTGTATACCAGAGATCTTGAAGAAATTGTCACAAAATATGGTTTCTCGATACATTTGTATGCAGATGACACACAGGTGTACTTTACTTTTGATGTTCACAGTTCTAATCCTGATTTAACAGCTGTGAAAAATTGCTTTCTGGAGATAAAGCAATGGATGACAGTTAACTTCCTAAAACTGAATGATGAAAAAACAGAGTTCATTGATATAGGACCATATGTCAGCCCAATCCAGACAATGGATTTAGGAGACCTCTCAATCTGCCCTGTTAGCAAGGCCAAGAACCTGGGATTCCTTTTCGATCACCAAATGAATCTGGACTCTCAAATAAATGCTGTCTCCAGAGTATGTTATTTGAATCAAAGGGACTTAGCAAGAATCGGTTCGAAGCTTTCCCATGACCTAAAAGTTCAGTTAGTTCACTCCAATATCCTCTGTTTCATAGACTACTGCAACTCAGTCTATTATGGAATAACAGAAAAGAATCTTCATAAGCTACAAAAGATACAGAACAATGCTGCTAGATTTATCTTTGGTCTTTACGGAAAAAAGTTACGTGAACCTATCTTGCTTTACCTCAAAAAGCTCCACTTTCTGCCTGTTCGGTTCAGAATTAAGTTCAAAATATCACTTCTGGTCTTCAAGTGTCTTAATAACATAGCCCCTCAGTACTTACAAGGACACGTCAATCTAAGGGAAGTACGAAGACAAAGTTCCAGACTAGATGATGACTTTTATTTGTTGAAAGTTCCTCCTGCTCCTCATTTCAGACGAACAGATGCTGCATTTATGTTTTGTGGACCAAAAATTTGGAATGAACTACCCTACTCAGTGAGATCATTATCATCTGTAGAATGTTTTAAAAATGCCCTAAAGACGTTTTATTTCCAACTAGCTTTTGATAATATTTCTAATATTTGTCCATAATGTCTGAACTGATATGAAAGTGCATAATTTTGGTAACTTCATACAAATATTTGTTCATAAAATCTGAACTGTTTAAAAAGTCCATAATCTTGCTATTTCAACACTAAGTCTCGCTTGAATGACTTTAATGTACATCTTTGTTGGGTATATTTTAATGTCGAAGCGTGTAATAAATGTTAGAATTTATTATTTATTTTATTTATTTAATATAATAATTCTACCCAAGACTAAATTCAAAACATACAATATGCGTTGTTACCAATGGAATGTTAACATCAACGAATAATAAATAATGTCTGCATTTACTTGTATTCTTAAACTATCTGATCTTTTCCGTTTTGTTTTGTAGCTTGTTTGTGTGAAGAGATATATCGGACTATAATTTGTTTTAATCTGATAATAATTTATATATTATGTACTGTACTCGAATTTGTGTCATGACGTGTCAGATATTTTTGTTATACAATTTGTCTGTCGTTTCGAATTTGATTATTAGGGCTAAACTAAGAAATAAATTTAAAGGTTAATTCCGCATTTTTTTATTCAAGTAATTGCAAATACGATTGTTTGTTTTTTGGTTAATATTTTGTTTTAAATTCGTAGTAATTTATAATTTGATTTCGTTATAATACTACTTTTGATTTTGAAACTGGGTAATTCCATGACTATTTTGAAGTTTCAACTTTAATAACCAATCACTAAATAAAATCCTTTTAACATCTTTTTAATTTGATTATCGACACATTCAGAATTATATTGCAAGACTATGTTGCACCTTGAGCACTTCTCTGCGGAAAAGGGCATTTGTATATCTGTATATTATGTTTCGGATAATTTAAAACAAGATAGAGTGTATCCTATTTCGTTTGCTGAATTTAGGACCCATAGCACGAGGCACAATTTACTGACATAATGTTATGATATTACGAAAAAGCCAAAAGGATGTAATTTTACATTTTATACATTGTTCAGATCACGTGAAAACTGTTATCACAAAATTTTGGTAATTAAGCTTGGTACAACTAGCACAAGTCCATTTTACATTAAAACTCTTCACATTGAAAACTAATAAAAGGTGATGAGAAAAAAACATCTATGTTTCAGAATTATACAGAACTCTTGTTAAAGATCCTTAAAAATGGGATCGATTATGCTTGAATTATTGTTAACTGTTATAATGTGCATGAACGATTACTTTTGTCTGTAAATTTTATTTTATTTCCTTAACTGGTGTATGTACTGATTTTTATAAACAGATTAATAATTTTATACGTTTAAGTTCATGGGTTTCTGCAATTTAAATGATGTGTGTATAAGCGTTGTATTTTGTTTTTTAGTCTTTTTGTAAACTAGCTTTGAAGTCTTACTCAAATTCGATGGAAATTTTGATGACCTTACGATATTTGTAAAATGTAAAACCATAGACTTAATAGGCAATCTTTAAAATCCTATTTTAAAGATTATTAAGTTTCACTATTGACTAAACTTAAAACTACCATCCTTCTAGATATGCCAATGACACGTGATGACACGTGATGATCGATAAAGAGAGCTCTGCAATAGTAAATTGCAGAGTTAAAGAACAAACGAGGAACGAATCACTAGATGGTATAACCCTGGACTCTTACTCTCAGAGTCTCAACTGTTGGATCAAACTCCCGGAGTCCAGCGAGCTAAATGTTGGACTTGCTCGGAGACACCACACTGCTGTCGCTTGGAAGGACTCCATCTACATATTCGGTGGATGTTTCTCCAATGACAGCATCAGTGAGCTGCCAGGAAATGGGAACGGTTTGAATGACATGATAAGTTTCAACATAACAGAGAGGGTCTGGAAAATAGTGCAACCTCAAACCAGACCACCAGCTCCTAGATACAATCACACTGCAGTGGTCTACGAGAACTCTATGATGATATTCGGAGGTTTCAGTCAGACCAACAAGAATGATGTTCACCAGTTCCGGTTTGATCGCCAGGTCTGGACCCCTTGGGTACACATCTCAGGAACCCAGCCCAACCCACGGTCAGCTAACTGTGCTTTTGTGTATGATGCTCACATGTGGATATTTGGTGGCTATGATGGTCGGAACAAGCTGAATGACATGTGGATGTTACCACTGGATGATGATAATCCAACATGGAAGAAAGTAGAACAACATGGTCAGATCCACCCTCCAGTTCTCCACGCAGTCTGTGCTGTTATTGACGATAAGCTTTACACATTCTCAGGGTTGTGTGGTGCTTCAACCTCTAACGACATCCTCTCTTTCAACCTAACAACAAAGACATGGTCCATAGTCCTGCCTGATCTGATTAACAATTGTTGTGCCGCACCTGATAGGAGACGCGGACACACCATGGTATCTCACGGCAAGTGTCTTTACATCTTCGGGGGCCAGAACAACACTTCAAGATCCCCGAACGATCTGTTTTGTTTCGAACCGGAAGCCTCTGCCTGGCACATAGTTAAATCCAGGAACAAAGCCAGTAAACATGTCCCAAGTAACAGGTCTTACCATGCCGCCACCATCATCGACAACATCATGTTCATCTCGGGGGGAGTCACTTTCAAAAAAGATCAAAGTGACAGGGGCTCCGACAATTTCTACTGCTTTATCTTTGCCTCCTTCCCAAAATCTACCTTAAGAGAGGACCTATCTGGATTGCTGGATAACAAGATGTTATGTGATCTGGAGTTTGTGGTAGGAGAGGAACCTGAAAAGGAGTCCCTCTTTGCACACATATCTATAGTTGCTGCTCGGTCTCCGATACTGAGGATGAAAATAATGGACCAGTTAAACCAGTTATGCGATGCTAAAAACCACAAGAACCGTGATCACATACTGACAGTTCTAGATCTGGACAATGGAGAGAGGGTAGTGCTGCCTTTTCCTAAAGTTTCATCTGCAGCTTTTAAAATAGTCCTGACTTTCATTTACACGGACAGAATCCCCCACTCTGTTAGAGAGGATGATAACAGTATTGTTACTCTGACTGATGTCTATGGAATTGCAAACTATTTCCAACTGTCTCGTCTGGAGAAGATCTGCATAACCTACATACAAAGTTACATCAGCATTGAAAATGCACTTTCAGCCCTCAAAGTTGCTAAGGATAGAAATCTTACTGAACTTGTCGGAGTGCTGGAAAACTTCATCATAAGAGATCAGAACTTCAAAGCCATCATAACTCGAGAAGAGTTCGAACTGCTGGAAAAATCAAGCATTATAGAGCTCATCCGACTGAAAACCAACATAACAACAGCAATCCGATCACCTCACATTTCCAGTGACGCAGGACAACAGTCCTTGGAAGAGGACCTACAGGCCCTGATGGGAGATCAGCAGCTGAGTGACATCACCCTTACCATAGACGGGATCGCTAGGAGAGCTCACCGTGCTATTCTCCTTGCTAGATGTACTTACTTCAGGGGTATGTACCGGTCCTTACCCCCACCACAGGACACAGTGGGTATCAAGATAGGTGAACTGGAACCCACTCCAGCTGCTTTTAACTCCCTTATGAACTATATTTACTATAATGATACCGAAATACCTCCGGAGGATTCTTTGTACCTTTTTACTGCTGATAAATTCTACGGATTCTCCAACAACCAGCTGCAAGCGTACTGCAAGAAGAGTCTGGAAACGAACATTAAAACTTCAAATGTTATTGAAATTTTGAAAGCAGCTGATCAGGTAAATAGCGAGGATATGAAGTGCCACGCCCTGAAAATGATTGCGGAGCATTTCACATTGGTGCAACCTTTACCAGCCTTCAGAACAATTAAACACTCTTTGTTGCTGGAGGTTACAGACTATGTTGCTACTCATATGAAGGGGAACAGAGTCATAACTCCTCATAACACCCCTAAAAACACCAAATCCTGAAGTTGCGATATAAGGACCTTAGAGCCTTAGGACCGGAGATGTCTTTATTATTTGTTGTGTTGATAATGGTATTTTGTTCTTTTCTCAGTATGTGTTCTGTTTCTCTGTTTAAATACTTAATGATGTAATATAGTCTCATACGCCTAAAAGGCAAATCAGTTTGGTAGTTGCTGAGCTTTCAAAAATTAAAAAATTTAAGGAGTTCAAAAGACGTAAAAATAGCTACCTTTTTCTTTGTCGTTAACTGCCAATAATTGGACTTTCATACATACATACAGCAAATTGTTGTAAATTAAATAACTTTTTACATAAAATTTCAATTCATGACAAGATTTCTTCCTGATTATATTTTAATAAGCCGCTGGAATGAAATGAAACTAACACATTAATGTTTTAACCGAATTCTACTCATTTTGATTGATGTAAAATGTTCTTTTATTTTAAAAGCCGTTGAAATAGTTAACGAATTTTATTTCTTCAATAAATGTATTATTATATAATCTGAAGCTCGGATGTTTTGAAATCTTGATTTGCTTAGATTCCAACCATAAAGTAAAATATTATTAACATAATTTTTCAATCTTCATGCGTAAGAGATCAAAAATTAATACTCGTTATTGGGTATCACCATATTATTATGAATGAATAAATTTTCATTAAATTGATAAAGACATCCACTAAAAACTTTACCATCAGGCGTTAAAGAATATGAATTTAACTCCTCGTTTCTTCCTCAGAAAAAGGTTGGAATTTTCAGTTAAACTGAAATTTGAATGCTCCGAGTTGTGGGAAATTTTCTGTGAAAATAATGTGATCAAATATAATGTACGTACATGCTAACAGGTGAGCGGTTTATATTTCATGCTAACATCCGTGACAATCGGTTTGAATTTCAGATGCTGTACACTACACACCCTCACATCTAGTGTCTCCCTGTTCCGTGGTTCATCACGTGTTGTATCACGTGGTATGTCTACAATAGATCACTACAGAACACTTGGAGTCAACAAGGACGCAACGGCTGAGGAAATCAAAGCTAAATATATCAAACTTTCTAAGGTACTGTGATATATTTTTACTGAAATAATGATTCAAGATGATAATACTTGAGGGATTACCCATTACCCATTACCCAAGAAACCAGTCCGTACACCAGTCCGCCATATTCGATATTCAGGCAATTCATTATTCCTATAACCGAGAAAACTTTTTATACCTAACGAGTAATTGTCACCAGGAATACCATCCAGATAGGAACAAAGATAAGAATGCGTCAGAGAAGTTCGCAGAGATATCTAATGCTTATAAAACCCTCACAAATCTCACGTTTGTGGTCTTGTTTTTTACATGTTATTATAATGTTATTACCTTTGTCACCATTAATTGGTGTTTATCAGCTTAGCTGGGCTTACTTTTGTGACGTTCGTTTAGCTAAGTTAAACCTCTTTTACCGATTTAAAGTAATTTTCGTTCTAATTATGTCAAATGTCGTAGGAAGCGGATAGAGTATGACGAACATTTTGATCTCTCTAAAAATCCTTATAAAGACACTCCTGAGTTTTATACAGGCGGTAAGAAAATTTGGATTATCTAACCTTTAGTTTATCATGAATCGAAATTTCAAAGTACCTAGTGCATTGTATTTATCTGAATTATGTTGGATATATGTTAATGCTTGTAAAAACATTAATTGTAGTTATATTATGTTTGCATTTGTGACTTATGGCGGTATGATCACTTCACTTTTCAGTCAATCCTAATTACCGGCCCGGAAGAACCAGACTAGATTGGTACAAACAAAACCATGACGACGACTACCTGATAGAGAAAGCACAGGAAGCACAGAGCGCCACCTTTGAAGATCAATTCAGAGCTTTGCGCAAGAAATTAGCGTTAATAACTGTTGTTAAATTAGGTGGTTTAGGGTGTATAATCGGGGTGTACTGTTATACTGATAACCTGTGGATTCTTGGACTAGCTGTTGTTTATCTTTCCATGTTGAGATGACCATTGATGATCAGAGCCATTCACGGTCCTCATTTTGTGATGATAGAAGTTAATTAAATCTTATTAAAACAGTTTCTGGAGTATTTGCCTCCATCGAGGTCTACTGTGTCAAATGTAAAATACTGATAATATTCAATTTAAGTTGAACTTTTCTACTACTTCTTTTACTGCACTAAAAAACATTATCAAACTACACATAAATTTTCAAACTAACGAAATAAAGATTATTGGTGATTCTCATAATATTTAACTTCTTAACACATAACCGTGAACACCCATAATCCATATAGGTCGATGAGTCGGTATCTGGGGTCTGGGTATTTTCTAATCGGTGTCCGATAAGTGTATGCATTTTGCACTGGGACACCTCAAGTGGATACAACGTACTTGTATTATATCCGTGCTCTCCAGAAGTTCACATTACGATGTTCTGGGTGTGTCCAGGGCTGCTACTCACGAGCAGATAAAGAACAGATACTACGAGCTTAGCAAGGTTGGGTTTCCTAATTAGCAATTAACCTAATTGTCTAATTATCTTGATGATATTATCATGATTATGTTAAGTTACCATCATGTTCGTCCAGTGTTTTGTTGGTCAATATATTACAAGCTAAAAGCTGGCTCCCCCTAGAAATATCACCCGGATTTAAATGACTCTGAGGAGGGTGCAGACAAGTTCAGGGAGCTAGCAGAGGCTTACGAGGTCCTGGGAAATGTTGATGAGAGACGTACTTACGATAAATTGCAAAAGTAAGTTGTTACCTTTGCTTCTGGTATTCAGCTGTTCAGTTTAACGCAATGTGTTTGAAAGAACCCCCACAAATGCTCAATGTATCACCAAAGATTGCTTGTTTTAGCTTCAAAATCAACAACAGTGTATCAACCCTTCTATTCCCAGTCAACCAGGAAAAGGCAACAGGGCAGGTACAGTGACAGTAAGTGAAGATTACAGCCAGCACCTGAGAGATAGGTTCAAATACACCCAAAGAAGTTCAAATTCCGGGTATCGACCTAAATACCGCAAGGCTGCAGCTGGAAGCTCTAGTTCTCGAACGTCTAGCATGAGCACACGAACTGGAACTGGTTTCTATGAACAGAGGGCTAAGGTACATAATATGATGGCAGAATTTATAGCTTATTTTCTCGCTCAATGATTTACCGTGTTACTTATGTATTGTGTATGATAACTAAAGGCTGCTTTTCTTTCTTTAATAGATCTCACTGACTCCGCCCTAAATGTTGAATATTACTAACAATTGAACACTATCCGCAGCATTACACACAACAGCATATCAGTGCAAGAATGAGCGTACAAACATCGGAACCTAACATTGTTCTCGTTCTCGTTGTAGCGTTGTTCATGTTGACGTTCTGTGTTATAAACAAACGCTGATGCTAACTTTTCTGAATTGATAGTTCCGAATTTTAAGACTCCTGTCCAGCCAAGCTATGACTATCTAGATTCCTGACTACCATCAGAGGTGTTAAAACTGTTCCAAACCACTAACCAGTGTTCCAAGCTTGTTTCGTAATGTGGGTCATGTGCCAGTGTGCCAAACTCACCATAGAAGGGAACATATGGAAGGCGCGGCGTCATCGAATTCAACGGTGCGCACGCGAGTTCTTTGTTTTGATCGGATCACGCGAGCTAGCTAGCTAGCGATCGCGTCGAACGATCGATCGACCGTACCCGATCGACATCATAAAATCGAGTGAATTAAGATCTCGATGATCGATATAATCTGATATGATCAATCGATCAAGCTAAACTAGTTGGTAGTGACACAACTAATGAAAATGAATATGTAGGAGATCTCATATCGGTGACCCAGTGAGATCGCGATTTTAGCATCATGAGTATATTTATTGTTTTATGAAATTAGGTTATACTTGAGTTTTCTAAATTATATCGATTGCAGAATTTGTATTTATAAGCATTTGGTTTCTCTACTTGTTCTACTCAATTGTTCTGCTCTGTTTTTTATACCCTCAGTCTTGAGGTATCGATTCATCAATGATCACTAAAGTCATAGGTTTTAGCAATGAATTTAAAATCTACCTGTAGGATGTTAAAAGGAAGAATATGTACTAGAGTATACGGACCTACCATAATAAGGAGGACTGTGTTCGGTACGCAATACTGCTCTTTTCGTTTTATTGAAATGAAACCATGTTAGGATTTCGATTGTTCTGAATTTTGTATGCATTACAATTTAGATTAAAGATGCTAATTCTGGCATTGTATATTTAACATATCCATACAACATGAGTTTTATCACTCTATTATCTAGGTGGAACTCAGACTAAAGATCCTTATAAACTATTGGGAGTGAATAGGAATGCGAGTGATGCTGAAATAAAAGAAGCTTATCTCAAGAAAGTTAAGGTGGGCGGATTCTTCTGATAACTCCTCAAGTCTGATATAAATTTCATTCTGGTGAATCTTGAAACATATGACCTAAATTATTCGATTTTGTATTAATCACAATTAATTAAGGAGTTGTTTTGTGCTCTATATTCGACCCGTTTCTTCTTTGTCAGTGCCTTAAGTTAAAATGAGTGTAACATAAAGTTTTCCAGTTGTTACACCCAGACTTGAATCCTGGCCCAAAAGCAGCAATGCAGTTTATGGAGGTGAAACAAGCTTACGATTTGATCGGTAAATCTGATAAAAGAAAGATCCACAGAACTGCCGAGAGTGTGTGAGTAGAAATTGTCACTTTTCTGGGTGTTTAGTAGAACAATACAGCCTATTAGCCGTATTTTTGCCACGAAAAGGTCCTATAGATCTCTTATCTGTAACTAAAACCTTGACCCAATATATGGACGATGAAGAGAAAATCTTTCATCAGGGGTAAAAATACGGGATTTGACGACGCCATGAAAAGGGCTATGGGAAATCAGAAAGACTGGATGTCAGACTTCGAGAACGCTCAGAAGACGACCGAAGATCGTTTCAACCGTAGAAAACAGCAAAGACAGCAGTTCGAGCAGCCTGATTTTGAGATGGGAAAGAAAGCCAACATGAGCGCCTTTGAGGTAAATATATATTATATATAGTTGTACTTCTACACAGTAATATAATAAGCGGTGTTGATTAGATCCTCGATATTCTATATTATGTATATCTTTATTGATTAATATTGAGAGAGCATCTCCCAAGTACCATTCCATTGTATTTCTAAGTCTAACAAGGATTGTCGCCACCCTTTACCCGCACAAGTTTGGTAAATTTAAGCACGTTTCACTCAATTTAAGGTAATAGTCTGGCTAGCTGGAGAACATGCGTGCAGCCAGTATAATACATTAGTAATAGTATAGGTAGCGCAGTTGGTTAGAGCACCAGCTTTGCAATCGTAAGGCTGCGAGCGTCGTCGACGTTCTGCTAAGCCCTAAGGATCCCATAGGATCTATGCAGCCTCCCGGTTCACTCAGCCGAATGCTCGAGAAATCGTGTGTGAGGGTTAAATGGGGAGCTGTGCAATAGTACAGCGAAAAAGCAAAAACTCAATGGATGGTTAGTGGTTACCTTAATGGGTGCCACATGCCTAGCATGAAATATTTACCTACTTACTTGCACTTGTGTAGGTCTGTAGAAGCATTAGAATCGGGCGTTGCCTGCCACAGGCTATCCCGAATTTAGAAGCTTGCTTTAATAAATAGTATAGTACATACAGTATGAATAATAGAAAAACATAATTTTTGGGCTGAGATATTCGTGGAGACAATCGCGATATGTCGCGGCAACCGTGAAAAATCGTGATTCGAATAGAAAACGCGTTTACGGAAGGTTACGTCTACGGTAAAGGTTCACGGACACTCTCTTTCTTATTTTGTGCCAAAATTTCGAGTCAAAGTAATAAATCATTTCTTTTTCAATAATGTGCTGATCTAAGTAAGGGTTTTTCTTTTTTTAAATTGGCACAGTAGATACAAAGTTTGATAAAAGTTTGACTTTTATAGACTTGACTACTGATGGGATTTAACATAAAATTTCCAACGGCAGGCTTCCTGGGAAACAAAGCTAGCTAAAATCTGTAATCTTGCGAAACATTTCTGTTCTTGCCTTGCAATCGATACAATATTTTATAAGATTACATGACCTCGCACTATTTTCTGATATCTTGATCTCTATGAATACAATAATCTATTGTGTGGCACCGAACTAAATGAATGGCATGTAAGGTAGCTGGGGACCAAGGGTATTGTGTAATTCTCTCAAATTAGCGTATAAAAGGTCAAACCCTAGAAGCAACACTCGTCCTCAGTCATCGTCAGTTCTCTCAAGGAACCCAGCTCGTACTTCAATACACTTGAATAGAGGGGTAAATGAGGGATATTCCATCTTGGGGTGTCTTCTTGCTGCTTCTTCTGTCGCTCTTTCCATTTCAAGTCCCGGGCACTGGTCCTCAGGGGAAAAAGTTTGCAGTTGATTTTGCGAAGTATGACGGACAGCATCCCTATTTACCCAGAGACACAGAGATAATAACAAAATGCTTCCAATATTCTCGATTGCTGCTTCCTGAATATTATGATAAACCGGCCAAAGAAATAGGGAATAGTTCCACAATATGTCGGTTCAATTTCGACCCTTACCAAGGCCAAGGAAGGATTGACCCCACAGATTATGTCGATGAGATAGTCCGGATTGCAAGTGATGAAGATGCAGTATGGACCTGTTCTCTGCCTGATAAGAACCTCTGTGATGGTGTGTCCCAGTGTCTCACTGATGAGTGTGGCTGCAAAAATAACTTGACTGAAGTTTTCTACTGCTTTGACGGCTCAGGCTGCATCTCGTTCGACGATCTATGTGATGGTACCCAGGACTGCATTGATGGGTCTGATGAGTGTTACTGTGAAGATTCTGTGAAGATATCTTGCCCGCTAATCAGCAGCACTCCCAATTGTTTGCCTGCTGTATCGTGCCTGGGTAGCCTGTCAACTAATTTGAATTGTACTATTCCAGATAAGAGTGACGCTGATAAATGTGAGGAGGCTTTTCGGGAGACTGATAAAATTTCTCCCTTGTACTCGTGTCTTGATAGACAATACCAACATAACCACCAGTCATTTACGTTATCAATGCGTGAGGATCCAATAAGTTTCGTGTCATCTTATTGCAAATATAACTGCGCTAACGAGACAGACTTCGTGGTGGAAAATTGGGTACAATTTTGTGATCATATATTTAGTGATTTATGGTCAGAGAGCGACTTCGTTTTCAACTGTGAGAAAGATCCGTTTAGATCTGGAACAGAGTCTTTCCACGTGACAGCATTGTGTGATGAAAAGCAAGACTGTAAAAATGGGGCAGATGAAATTGGATGTCCGGGCAGGTTCTATTGCAGCCCAAACTCAACAGCAGAGTGGGTTGATCCTGACAAAGTATGTGATCATGTGAAGGATTGTGCTGACGGTAGTGATGAATGTGGGACATGTGACTTGGGAAGTTTGTCCTCCTCAAAGTTCCTTATTCGATCCATACCGGTTCTAGTAGTCACAATTTTCATGGGGCTCTTCATAGTCATCATCAACTCTGTAGAGGGATACAAATGCTATCGCTCCCAAAAGGATTCAAAGACCGGTCAAATTGACAGAATTTTCCGTCTCCAAATATTCTTCTACGATCTGCTGATGGGATTATATCTGTGCTGTATCGTTATAGCCGCTACAGTGCTCCGATTCAAAGGCGACTACTGCTTGTTGGAGAGAAAGTGGCGAGCCAGTATATCGTGCTCTAGTCTTGGTGTGCTCTTCTCTGTATCTTCTCATGGCTCCTTGTTGACTGTCGCATCTGTTAGTGTGATCAGATGGCTGAATTGCACCAGTATGGTTTGGGAAATGAAAACAAGGATGGTTGTCTTAGGATCCGCTTTAGGTCTTCTCCTAAATGTAGCTCATGCTGTTCTTCCGCTCCTATCCATTTCTGCCGTACAGGATATTTTTAGGACGGAAATATTCTTCACTCATCTTGATGAAAATCCATTTTTTAGCAAGAATCCTATCGACCTACCTAGACTTACAAAAATGTACGAGGGTGCATTTGCTACGGAAAGTAACACAAACGCCATGCTGGAAAAGCTCCGAAACACGACTTCAAAGGGAAGCATATTCGATAGTGAGGAGATAGGCTACTACGGCAACACCGGATTATGTGTCCACAACATCTTCAAACTTCAGGAATCTTATCAGATCTACAAACTTCTATACTGCACGACTCTGGCAGTACTGTTGGTCACAGTACTTGTAACATACACCAATATATTGCTGGAAGATAGAAAGAGTAAAGCACGTGTTGCGGCTCTACGAGAAGCAGAAAAGGCGAACATTACACAATCTCTAACAGTAAAAGTAGCTCTTATGATCGGAAGTCAACTCATAGCCTGGATACCCTTCATCATAGCAACAGTCTATTACCAGCTCATTTCCAAACAATCAGTACCACCTTCAGTTTTTGAGGTGTTCGCTCTGGTGGTCATCCCAGGCAACAGTTTTCTGAATCCCTTATTTTATAGCGACCTATACAAAAAGGCTGTTGGTTACCTATTGGCAGGTAGGAGATGGTCGGTGAACATGATCGCGATGTTCACTGACACCTGGAGACTGCCACCTGGAGACGAGGTCAGGAACATTCAGACTTGGAAGTGTGGACCTGGAGACGAGGTCAGGAACATGGAGACTGTGCAGTGTGCACCTGGAGACGAGGTCGGGAACATGGAGACTGTGCAGTGTGAACCTGGAGAAGAGGTCAGGAACATGGAGACTGTGCAGTGTGAACCTGGAGACGAGGTCGGGAACATGGAGACTGTGCAGTGTGAACCTGGAGACGAGGTCAGGAACATGGAGACTGTGCAGTGTGAACCTGGTGACGAGGTCAGGAACATGGAGACTGTGCAGTGTGCACCTGGAGACGAGGTCGGGAACATGGAGACTGTGCAGTGTGAACCTGGAGACGAGGTCGGGAACATGGAGACTGTACAGTGTGAACCTGGTGACGAGGTCAGGAACATGGAGACTGTGCAGTGTGCACCTGGAGACTAGGTCAGGAACATAGAGACTGTGCAGTGTAAAACTGGAGACGAGGTCAGGAACATGGAGACTGTGCAGTGTGCACCTGGTGACGAGGTGAGGAACATGGAGACTGTGTAGTGTGCACCTGGAGACGAGGTGAGGAATATGGAGACTGTGCAGTGTGAACCTGGAAACGGGGTCAGGAACATGGAGACTGTGCAGTGTGAACCTAGAGACAATGTCAGGAACATGGAGACTGTGCAGTGTGAACCTGATGCATATTTGAAGTTATAACTAATAATAAGACGTACTTATCGCTGTGATGACAAGTATTTTTGCCGATGCAGTTTGCAAATAGTTTGTTAGTATGTATATTGTTATTTGCTTTTTGGATTAAGTTACAAATTCCAGCGTCTTCTATGTGTAGTGATAATACTTGATTACAACAGATGTGTACTATACGATCTACATAATTACTACATGCAAACAACCAAGTAATGGCCAATGGGAATAACAACATAATAATAGGTATCTTGTTTGAGCGGTACATAACCCTAGAGTGTAAAGAACTGTTTCCAGATAAGTCTGCCCGACAGAGGGAGCAGAAAAATGTCACATCTTGCGTGGAAGCGTGAAGCAGGAAATAAATTGTGATCGGCCAGGTAGCGCAGTTGGTTAGAACGCCTGTCTTACAATCGTTAGGTTGCGAGTTCGAAACCCACTGACTGCCTGGTCGTCGACGTTCAGCTAAGGATCATGAGTGGTCTATGCAGCCCCCCGGTCTACTCAGCCGAATACTCGAGAAATCGGGTGTGAGGGTTAAATGAGGAGCTGCACATTGCAGCAAAGTCTCGGACGAAGAAAGTATGGTACACACTACCTTAACCGTCACTGGCCAAAAAGATCCTTCGGCTTCCTGTAATTGGCTGGTTGCACTTGTGTAACATTGTGGCTGTTGGAATACACCGAAGTAAAATAAGTGTCTAGATAAAAAAATCAATAAATTGTAATCTCGAGGTCTGGATATAAGATTAACTTGAAACTTTCCAGATAGCTATATGGTTATGATATGGATAATCTGTGGAAGTTTGGGCGAATTTTTATATCACTTCAAACACAAAAAATTATCTCCAAATGAGTGGTTTGCGGTGTTACAACGCATACATCTCGAGATCTGAATATACTTTTCATTGAAACGTTCCAGATAGTTATATTTATCATGGTATGCTGTTTGCTATACGGGTCTATAATTTTATAATAGTACGTGCATATAAATAGCTAGTACGTATTATAGTAAGGGGAAAAGTGGTCGATTTAAGGGTTCCATTGGATTTGAATGTTCACAAGGATTTCTCAACGGAATATGGTAGTTAAGACCCCTACGAACATAATTAGACTTGTTGCCAATTTTGTATCTCAACAGAAACACCACTTTTACCACTTTTTACCACCTTTGTACCACCTGTCTGGTTTGCCAAATATCTTTAGTTGTGAACGTCGTAAAAGGCTGCAAATTAACCTAGAATGTTTATCTTATCAAGGAGTAAAACTTTTGTGTGAAAAATTTTTACATTGGACAATCAGCTAATTGTATAATTACCAATTAGTTAATCACCAAAAAATTTGAAAATTTTTTATTGGCTCAAAATGATTGAAATCGTTTGAAACACGGAGAAATGTAGTTTTTAGAAAAACTTCAAAAATTTTTCACTTAAAAATTTTTTTCGAGACTTAGAAAAAAGTTTGAAAATTTAAAAATATTTTTATTCCGCCAAAAGTGATCGAATTGCATGAAACGTGGATAAAAATGCTTTGCAGAAAAACTTCGAAGATTTTGAGATTGGGGAATACTAAAATCATCAATATTTGAAGTTGGAGTTCAGTAAATCTCGACATATTTTAGTAATTAGGAATAGCTTAGCGGAAAGGGCCGAACCTGAAAAAGGTTAACCACACAATATTAGAGTTTCATAACTAATTACAATACAGCTTTTATTCCACAAATTCCACATAAAGAAACAGCACAAAAGGACCATTTAAGATCGAACCGATTTTACCTGCTGTACTATCATTTTATTGATTTCAATGATCAAAACCTCTGTACCGTCAATCTTGCCAATCTATACCGGGTATCTGAATGTACCGGACCTCTTATTTACCTCTATAATTAGACCCAGTTGTGCAAGAAATGCGATTTCTCACAGGGGTTTCTTTTAACTGTGCACTTTTTGTCACTCTCGCAACTCGCAAGAGGCCCGGTATTATAGGGGGGTATAGGAAGCGAGTGTAAATATACCTTCCATCATCCACTGTGCCCCCACTGTGGCTTTTTTGTATTGTGAATGCGCATGCCGCTTCGTTTGCTATGCCAGATACCTCGAATAACCCCCATATGTCATTGCCAGGGTCGGGATAGAGCTGGAGATAGCATTGAAAAGTTGCTAGAAATAGCTAGATTTAGAGTAAACTGGTGGTAGCTGGGTGGTGCTAGCATGGATGTAGCAGAACGTAGCTACACGGGGTTTCATTGGAGTTGGTTATTTTAATGGCCAAAGAGTGCCGGAACTAAAGTTACTTAAGATTGCAGTTGAGGGGCAGTGTAAACCACGGTGTAGTCAGGGACACAGAGCTACAGTGCAGGAGTACTGCAAGTGCAATAGAACAGTGCAAGTGATACAGTCTGCAACAGTAAAACGCCGACGAAGCTAGACTTAGAGTGAACTGATGGAAGCTGGGTGGTGCTAAAATGGAGGTAGCAGAACGTACTACATGATGAAAACAGGAAAACTAAGGCTGGTTGAGACCTAAAAAGATGTGAATCTGTCCTGATAGATCCAGTGAAGAGCGAGTAGCGAAGAGTTTGATCACTAACCTAAAGCTCTAAAGAAGAAGAGGGCTAAAGAGACTCACTTTGATCAATCAATCTAAAAAGGGTGGGTCAGTCTCTCTGTTTTCATCAGATTCTGATGAAAGGCTGTTAAGCTCAGGACGGTGATCTTAATAGGTCGGATAGCTGTACCTGGTTGCTTCCAGCCCACCCTTGTCGCTTGAAAATAAGTTCTCACCCCACCTCTTCCAAAAATGCAGTGACCAGAGCAGGAAACTCTTCTTCCTACTCTTCTTTCAACCCAAACAAAATCAGGTTCCAGCTCCTCTCCTCCTCTGCAGCCACAATCTTATCTCCTTCTTCGGCGTTTTACTGTTGCATACTGTATCACTTGCACTGTTCTTTTGCACTTGCAGTACTCCTGCACTGTAGCTCTGTGTCCCTGACTACACCGTGGTTTACACTGCCCCTCAACTGCAATCTTAAGTAACTTTAGTTCCGGCACTCTTTGGCCATTAAAATAACCAACTCCAATGAAACCCCGTGTAGCTACGTTCTGCTACATCCATGCTAGCACCACCCAGCTACCACCAGTTTACTCTAAATCTAGCTATTTCTAGCAACTTTTCAATGCTATCTCCAGCTCTATCCCGACCCTGGCAATGACATATGGGGGTTATTCGAGGTATCTGGCATAGCAAACGAAGCGGCATGCGCATTCACAATACAAAAAAGCCACAGTGGGGGCACAGTGGATGATGGAAGGTATATTTACACTCGCTTCCTATACCCCCCTATAATACCGGGCCTCTTGCGAGTTGCGAGAGTGACAAAAAGTGCACAGTTAAAAGAAACCCCTGTGAGAAATCGCATTTCTTGCACAACTGGGTCTAATTATAGAGGTAAATAAGAGGTCCGGTACATTCAGATACCCGGTATAGATTGGCAAGATTGACGGTACAGAGGTTTTGATCATTGAAATCAATAAAATGATAGTACAGCAGGTAAAATCGGTTCGATCTTAAATGGTCCTTTTGTGCTGTTTCTTTATGTGGAATTTGATAAAGCTGTATTGTAATTAGTTATGAAACTCTAATATTGTGTGGTTAACCTTTTTCAGGTTCAGCCCTTTCCGCTAAGCTATTCCTAATTACTAAAATATGTCGAGATTTACTGAACTCCAACTTCAAATATTGATGATTTTAGTATTCCCCTATCTCAAAATCTTCGAAGTTTTTCTGCAAAGCATTTTTATCCACGTTTCATGCAATTCGATCACTTTTGGCGGAAAAAAATATTTTTAAATTTTCAAACTTTTTTCAAAGTCTCGAAAAAAATTTTTAAGTGAAAAATTTTTGAAGTTTTTCTAAAAACTACATTTCTCCGTGTTTCAAACGATTTCAATCATTTTGAGCCAATAAAAAATTTTCACTTTTTTTGGTGATTAACTAATTGGTAATTATCCAATTAGCTGATTGTCCAATGTAAAAATTTTTCACACAAAAGTTTTACTCCTTGATAAGATAAACATTCTAGGTTAATTTGCAGCCTTTTACGACGTTCACAACTAAAGATATTTGGCAAACCAGACAGGTGGTACAAAGGTGGTAAAAAGTGGTAAAAGTGGTGTTTCTGTTGAGATACAAAATTGGCAACAAGTCTAATTATGTTCGTAGGGGTCTTAACTACCATATTCCGTTGAGAAATCCTTGTGAACATTCAAATCCAACGGAATGCCACTTTTCCCCTTACTATTACTTGTATAGTACTGTATTATATATCCGAATCCGTCCGGTCCCGGGCGTTAACTACATGCGCGCGCGTCACGTCATGTCACCTTAACTGTTTACATAGCGCATTCTACACCAAAATATTTATTCATGCGCCTCTCGCTTTCTTAGAAGGAAGACCCTTTTTGTAGTTGAATGGTGTGACCGATTAGCCAAGATCTCATTAAGGACATTGGAGCGAGTAAACTACAGTTGAACTTCATTCCCGGACCAGTTTATATCTGTGAAATCGTATAAAGTCAAATTTTGTCCCATAAATGAATTACTTTCGAATACGGCCAAGAATGAGACTTGACTCGTTCAGTTAGGAGTCACTCCAGGGTCATGTCTGTGGATTAAATATTTACTGTAAAATAAAAGAGCAAATGACCAATTTTTATTTAGGAGTGGGAGAAAGAACATTACGAGAAGCTGTCCCGGAAGCCAGTGGATCGGTACGGAATGCCAAAGCGTTTCAAAGATATGACTCCAGAAGAAATGAATAGTAAAAAGAAACATGTAGTTTTTTTCTTTGGGGTTACTTTTACGTTACTTTTATTGAGTTTCATGGACATTTAATGGCTTCTCCACTGTCGCCCGCGTTCAGAGCGACATATCTAAACTTCTATTGCTCCTTTTTAGGAGGGGATATTCATGGTACGCTAGCCTCTGTTACTCACCTATATATTTGTTACTCTGAATTGGTGTGCAGAAACGAGGTACTCATTATTGTTACGGTCGAGTTGTTTATATTGAAGAAGAGTTTTGTTTATGTTCAGTTCGAAATTAAATTAATGAATTATAATTTTATAACAAAACAGGCGTTCATATTTCCTCTCGAATATTTAAAACTACAGTATATTTAGTAATCATTCAATTTTAGCGTAGTTAACACAAACAAAAATTGGGGTTTAAAAATGTATTACACTAATCTAGTGCAAGTTTATCCTGGACAAGTCAAGACGCTTAAAAATCAGCGTTAAGGGCAATTCTAATCAAAGATATCACTGATGACTGAGCTTGAGGTACGTTATTGGGAATCTTTGCACCGATAGAAAGGATTCTCAAGAGTTATATCTCTATCGGATCGCTAGTACTGGTCCTCATCTAGAGTATTACTGGAAGAACATGAATCAGCCTACACATTACTACATTACCCAATCTCATCGCTAATTGGACGTGTTGCAATTTCTCGTCCACTTTATTTCTCACATGCAATTTAATCATCTGGTCACTGTCATGTGGCAGCTGTACCTTCAATTACTCCCAATATTCGTAAAATCTGCTAGTTTCTGGAATAATCTACTAGGAAATTCTCTATCAAATTTCTACAAAGTCCAAATAGAAAAAGTTCACTTTGATTATCATGACGTATGAAAGTCTGTTGTTCACGTTTGTCGTCCCCTACTGATTCTGTAACATTTCCTCTAGCTCTGCCTCGAAATCTCCTGCGTCAAGCTTTCCATCAACATCCTCTACCATATCGAAATCCTGGCGAGAGGTATAACTATTAGGTAGCCATCGGATTCACTTCCAAGTTTGCGGAGATATTCTAAATAATATCTTACTAAAGATAATAATATCTTACTAAAAGTGGAGTACACCTTGATATATATATACTGGTATGTATAATATATCTTCAACATTATATTAAGATGGTAAACCTGGAGTTCCCGAGCAAGTTCAGCCTCCCACTCCTCATCTGCCGCTGTAGCAGTCTCCGTCTCTTTATCTCCATCTTTCTGTAGCCCCAAATGTTTCAACTCATCTTCGTTAAGTACAAGCTCCTCTGAAGACAGAGCGTTATTTGGTTAGTTTTTCTGAACGAATCAACAGATTGATAGGAAGTCTTGAGGTGCTAAGTATCAGTAACTAAACTACTATCCATATGGTATAATATATTCAATATCCATATGGTATATCCGAGACAAGTTAAAGCGATAAAGGCACCTTCGGCAGCATCCTCATAGTTACTGAGATGGTCGCTGATAAACTCATCATCCTGTGGAGAAAAGGAGTAGTCTGGTTCGTCTGGGCCGGGCGAGGGAAGTGCTACTTCTGGTGCTGCTTCTGGTGTCGGGCTTTCTGAGGGTACATATCCAGGTTAAAACAAGGACAATAAAGTCACCACTCTTTGCCTTCTAGATCCAAATTTTTGACAGGGTCTTACCCTCGGGGATGTAATCGTGTCGGACGAGTAGTCTTGTTCACAATTTCTTTATTGTTTACGCAGATATTTATATGAATATGACTATAAAATAATGGAATATGATAATCATGTACCTGACAACAAGCCTGCTCAAATAACCTTTATATACACAGCTCAGGTACATACTAAACTGGTATTTGTCACCATATCTCGACTCGGAACCACGCTTTTTTCAACCGTACCCGTTTGACGACTCACATCTTACTTACTTTGGTTACTTTGGTTGTGTTTAAATCCTCGTAGCAGGAAGGGTCACCAGATTTCTGACCACCTCGATGGCGAGTAGTCTACCAGGGAATTAGACCAGCTGCAGCTATAACCGGAAGTCGGAGGGTTGTCCGGTATCAAAGCAATAAACTTGGACAAACTAACTTTAAACGACTCAAACGTAGCTTCAGCTTTAATATTATCAGGCACTTTGTTGGGTATGTTCCACAGAATTTCTTAGAACATTAACTTATGGAACATAGATTTGCTATGCTGGGATCTCAGCTTCTGATTGAGATACAGAGCTCAGTTGCATACCAATGTGAGCAAGATACATGTTTATATTAAAGCAATGAACATACTTATTACTTAGGGCCTAAGAGGCTAAGTTTTTGAGGATTCGTTTAAAAACTCTATAATAAAATTTTTCATATGAGTAACAAAATACCAACTACGTAGTAGCAAATTGATTGAATTGAGTGGTCATGAAGTGGTCTGCAGTAAACAACACCACTAGATGATTTGAGTAAGAACAGCTAATCTTTCATTTAATTTGAAGTGATGTTCCCATCTTCGTTTAATTCTTGAAAAATTGTTCAAAAACTGCAAATCTTTTCCGCAGAACTGCTAATGATATAAGGATAGTTTTTCTAATGGCATAAATGTATAATGGCCTTTGTTTTAATCCTTGGTTTATGGGGAGTTAGCAACAGGGATGTTGCCACAACAAAGCAGGAACGCTCTGCTTGCAACTCTTATGAATAAAATATTTGTATGTCATTGGTGCTTCGACTCCTTTCTTTGTGTTTCATTAATTAATTTATTAATTCTATTTTATTTTTAAACTATGACCTGTTTTATCCAAAAACCCAGCTCTCACAAATCCGTGGCGTTGATATAACCGAGAATAATGATATAAGGATAGTTTTTCTAATGGCATACATGCATAATGGCCTTTGTTTTAATCCTTGGTTTATGGGGAAATGGGGAGTTAGCAACAGGTATTTTGCCACAACAAAGCAGGAACGCTCTGCTTGCAACTCTTATGAATAAAATATTTGTATGTCATTGGTGCTTCAACTCCTTTCTTTGTGTTTCATTAATTAATTTTATTAATTCTATTTAATTTTAAACACTATGACCTGTTTAATCGTTCAAAGCGTACGTGGTGGTCAAATCATTTATTAGGTTTCAAACGTGTTTTGCTTTGTAACATTGCACAATATTCTACTCTATTCTATGTATCTGATATTTTAGACAGACTTGAATAGCATGTAGGTGAAACCTTTGTAAACTTTGTAAAGTGGTGGTTTAGGTGTAGAATTAACAATCTAGATTTAATATAATTGTAGTCATATAAGAACAACTTACTATCAAGAGATGCGAGCTGAGAACTGTGCTTGATAAGACTGACACGATAGAAGTAGTTTCTCCAAAACTTGTCTTCTTTAATCCTGCAGAGGTCAGAGTACTTACTTTTTCATTTCGATCGAAATCAATGTAAGATCTAAGCTTTAATCTCTGGTTAATTAAGTATTTTGAATTTCTTCAATGAGAAAACTGAAAAGGCTGCAGTGCAGACTGTATAACTATGTTTGCTTCTACTTACACTTTAGGAACGAGTTTAAATCTGAGGTCGTTGAGTTTAGGATCGGTTTCCAACATTGCGGTTGCTACGGGCATATTGCTCTCAAAATCAAACACAAAGTCTACACCCGCTGGAGGGTCCCTCAAAACATTTCGTTCGTCCTGTTACAAAGATCTGATATTATTGTTTAGCTAAACAGCTGAATATACTAGCGGAGTGTTGACTTACCAGTGCAGTGGAAGTGAAGGTGGTAACATTTGATTAACCAGTGAAAGTGAAGGTGGTAACATTTGATTAACCAGTGGAAGTGAAGGTGGTAACATTTGATTAACCAGTGGAAGTGAAGGTGGTTAAATTTGACTAGAACCAGTGAAAGTGAAATTGACTAACCAGTGAAAGTGAAAGTATTTGTTTCTTCATCTTTTCCTCCTCGTTATAACCAACCCATGGTGGAACAGCCGCACCTAAACAGTGTTAAAACTGAATGAGTCATAATGTTTTTAACTACCTGTGCACTGTATACAAGGCACTAGCTAACTGTTTGTATCGAGCAGTCTTCACTCTTTATTAACTTTAAATTTAACATGTATAATCTGTATGTACTCTTTTAGGTGCCGATCGCGTTCCCTTTTCTTCTTTTCGATAATAAGCTGAGACCCAATGTATAGCAAACACACATTGTATTGAGTGTACATTCAACATAGAATGATGGTTGACGGTGTACATTATATCACCAGTGATAAAGGATGTAACTAGCGCATTATCTTCTGTAACTCTCCTTTGGTGCACTTAAATGTAAAGTGGCGTGCAGAATCTTCAAAATTTGAGGAGCGTGGGTCATAAGTATTTTTGAGAGTCCCGACGAAAATGGCCAAATTCTCATACTCGAAAATTGATTTTGAGTATTTATTGGACCACATTACACTGATACGGTGAATCATATTTGTTTTTGACACGTGACAGAGATTATAGGTTCTGATTGGTCAAAAATACGGTTCACCTCCCAACAACCAGTATATGATATATAGTATCCAGTATATATAGTATCCAGTATATATAGTATCCAGTATTTATAGTATCCAGTATATATATTATATATAGTATATATAGTATATATAGTATCCAGATCTAGTATTAAGCTTCAAATTAAAATAAACTGGAGTCGTGTAACTTACCTTGACGACGTTGTTGCATTTTGACAAACTGGTTCTGCTCTTCATCAAACTCTGATAACATCTGGAGGAATACTTGTTATTATAAGGAGGGCCAGCCAAGGAGTGTATTTAACAGAAAACCTAGTACAACGCTAACTATTTATCATATCAAGGATTATCTTCGTCGGTTACAATGACCAAAATTCAAGCAAAAAGAATAACTAACGACATTTTGAAACTACAACTGACGAAAATAATCCCCAATTGTAGTTCATTCCCTTACACAATACACATGCTTTATTGAACTAAAATTCTTAATTAAGCGCAGCAATGCTTAGCCATACTCCTTAACTGGAATATCTTGGATACCAATATCTATCAGGAGTTCATCGGTATACTGAAAGTTATAATAATATGGATATTTTATAGTGATGCAGATCAACAAGTTGATCAACTCGACTCCTAGATCAGTAGTTCATATTATGTTAGTTCTTTGTATCATTATTATTGTATAATATTATATATTTATTTACATAATTTAATGATCTTTGAAGATCATTCGACGCATCTTTGATGATACAATCTTATGAATGTGCATGTTCATTTGCTGGTCCGGTAATGAATTGGTTCCGAGGTTTGAGTTTCAACGTTAGGTCTGTTTACTGTTTAACCGTTAATTGAAGTTGTATGATCTGTGTTATAAATACTTTGCATTCTCTTGCAATTAGGTATGTAATGTATAACAATATTTTAGGATGTCTTGATTTCATTTTAGGATGTCTTGATTCTTGATTTCTTTTAGGGGTTTTGAATATTTTAATGGTGTAAACAGTTTCTTAATATAATAATGATTGTATAACAATAGGTCGGCAGATCTTTCGCAACTTTCGGCGCACTTTTTATTGTGGTTTTTATCGGTGTGTCAATATGCATTATGCAATTACAATAAATTGTATCGCATGTACTGTTATCTGAGTAACCCGACAGCTGTTCCCGAACAGGTGTTTTCGAACAGGGTTAGGGTTAAGGTTAGGGTTAACCTTAACCCTAACATACCTCACACCTGTTCGGGAACACCTGTCGGGCTACTTGGATACTGCCCTCTTTTATGGTATATATAAATATATACCATTTTTTCTTCACCCGTTAATCAATTTGAATCAAATTACAATATACATGGTCATTGGAAATTTGAAGGTTACTACTTCTCAGGTGGTTCGTTTCATCTATAACATAGAAGACAGAACCACGGACTTGGTTCCCTTCTATAAGAAGGCCCACGTACTCCCTATAGACCAGCGAATCTTCTTTAAAGTTTGTCTATTAACACACAAATCAGTTCACGGTACTGCACCTGGTTACGTCAAAGTATTACTGGATGTGGATGTAGTGGATACAGAATTCTCAAACACCGTGACCATGTCGAAGAGACCGGATGACCATCTCATGCTCAAGATACCAAAGAATAAAAAGTCCAAAGTTGATGACAGACGTTTCTCAAGCCATGATACGCCGGTAAAATCTCTAAAAAGTGTATTTCTAGAGCAAAACGCGCAGTTTTGCTAGTGCCTTCAAACGACTTTGCGCCCCCCCCCCCCCCCCCCCTAAGATGCCCCCCCCCCCCCCCCCTCCCTGCACAGCGGGGTCAGCGGGGCCCTTCGTTACGCCACTGAATGTATTGTATGGTTTCTGCTTCTATTTAGTTTGAGGGTGATTGCACATTTTTTGAGCAATCACCCTCAAACTTTCAGGATATGTTCTTAGGATCAGTAAGAAGAGAACTCTAGAGCCAGAATTTTGAGATAGGCCTTTAAAGATTTTTAATTCGATTTTGAAATTCTTGGACCTTAATTTTTAGAGGTCCAAGAATTTCAAAATCGGATTAAAAATCTTTAAAGGCCTATCTCAAAATTCTGGCTCTAGAGTTCTCTTCTTACTGATCCAAAGAACATATCCTGAAAGTTTGAGGGTGATTGCTCAAACAATGTAGGAGAAGATAGATTTTTAGACTCGATTTTCAGAACGCGCGATTGAAAATCGCTCGCGCAATACAATTACACATAAGCGCTGACCTTTGACCAGCGATAATTTCGGCTAGGAACAATATTTTTCCATGGGACCAAAAGCAGCTGATAGATATCACTCCCCTCTATCAGAAACAACTATAAAGTCGATTTCGAGAGAATTTTGATGAAGACCCCCCCCCCCCGGCCCCCTTAAGCCCTTTAAAGCTTTAAATCAAAGTTGTCTAAGTTAAAGTATAAATTGACTCACAGGGATGCCTTCTTTCTGTATTGTTTCGACGGATGTCTTTAAGCCATTGTACATGGAGTTGAAATAGGATCCCAAGTTGTTGGTTGCACTGGTAACCTTCTCCTTGTTCACTGTCTCACCTGTGTAAAGAAAAATTTGAAACATTCATAACAAGAACAATTCCGTCTCGAATGAAATCTGCACGATCAATAATCATGTTACCTATTTTTTCTCCAAGTTTATTGTAATCAAACTGCTGGGCAGATTGTTGTAGGGTCTGAGCAGACTGTTGAGCAGACTGTTGTAGAGTCTGAGCGGACTGTTTGAGCTTGTTAGTGTAACTAGCAGTGTAGTCCCACCATGAGCTGACAGGTTCTGGTGCCGGGACTGGTTCTGGGACTGGTTCAGTGGTTGGGGTGTCCTCCTTGGTGTCCTCCGAGGCCACAGGTTCAGAGCTCACTACATCATTAGTCTCCTCAATTCCACCTTCTGTGGATACTTCTGATACTGAAATGAAATAGTTTGTAATATAAGACACAGGAGTAATCCCGTAATTTCTAAGAATTTTTGATCTTGCTTTATACCTTAAATATAATTTGTTTTCTTTTTATATTCGGGACTGATTAAATGGCATCTACAAGAGTGAAATGATACATATCTTCTAATTTATTATTGTTATTTTTACCAGTATTTTATTTTAGAGAGACAATGGAGTCGATACAAAATATTCTACAAAAACACGGTCACGAAATGACTACGGAGAACTCCAGCGACGAGAATGACCCTGAAAACGGGAAGCTCCCAGATTTCAAGGATGTTGAATTTTGTCGCTTCTGTAGACTACCAGGCACCTGTCTGACAGGCTCATCTAAACTTATGGAACCGTGTCATTGTTTGAACAGACATTTCAAAATGACGCACATGTCTTGCCTCATCCGATCGATTCACAAAAATCTGACAAAAGAATGTCCTAGGTGTGGTGTCACCTATGATTGCATCCACAATGTCACCCCATTACGTGAATGGACAACCAACCCCGACACAGACAGGATGATGAGCCGATATTGCAGTGCGATCCTTGTGGCAATTATTATCGGACTCCTCGACATTTTCGTCATCTGGATGGTATGGCTGACCACGCTGCCAACTCTATTGAGAATATGTGTCATTATTATTTTGTTTGCAATGTATGCAGCCGGTTATATAGCTGCTTATTCAAGATGTGTCATGCTATATCGTGAGATGTATATCTACAACTGCCCAGTTGTTGATGTTCAACCCAAGCCAAAGCCACAGAGCACAGCGCAGTTGATGGCCAATCATTTTATGAAATTTCAGCTGAATGTTTTTGTTCCGGGAGCTGTAGAAACTGTTTAAAGCTACTACACGAGTATGATTTCAAATCGCACATTTCGTTCTTGTACGATGTCAATTTCTTGGGCTACATCGCTATAATTAACGCTCTAGACAATAACGTCCATTCTAGGTTACTCCTCCGTACTTTCTTTCTTTACATGAGCACTCTAGTGCACAAAAGAGCTACTTTGAAAATTGCGATTGCTATTCATTAAATTAAAGAGATAATTCATACTACAATACATCTAATAAAACTGGCAGCCAGCGCCACTAAGTCGCTGCGATATTGCTGCTTCACCAAAACTAATATCTGTTCACAATTCACAGTAGTTGTGCCATCAGTCGTGGTGTTATTTTCTTCTTTTGATAGACGTGCGTCTAAGATTTATGAGTGATGACTGCCAGGAATATGGGTGAGACGATCTGACGTCGACAAATCTGCATCTTTCACGGACCATGACATTCCGAATTTTTAGACAATGTTGCAATGCGGTCTTTATGAGCCAAGTTATGGCAATTATAATTGGAATCATGGACGGTTTCGTCATCTATATGGTCTGGTCGACAACATTGCCCATCGGATTGAGATTAACTATCATGATTCTTCTGTTTGGAATGTATCTAGCTATCACAGCAGGCATGATAGTAGGCATGATAACAACGTATTCAAGATGTGCCATGCTAGACCGTGATTTGTATACCTTTAATCATTCTGTTGACGATAGTATCCCCCAAAAGCCGGAGAAGAAGAGCACAGAAAGGTCGGAAGCCCTTCCCTGACTATTTTCAGTTCAAGAAACTTCCATCTTTGTGAATCTTATAATCTATGTATTGGAGCTCAAGAATCTAATAAGCTGCATTATTGAACTTACCTTAACTTTGAGGACAAGATGATGGATTTTTAGCTATAATTAGTGTTTAGTTTATATTTCCAATAAGTTGGCAGAGGCAACATACCATATAGGTGTGGTAATATTTTCCAAATACATAGTGCGATCCTGCACCTGCCTAGTGCCTAAACACTAAAACTTTTTATGTGCAGCAAATTTGGAGACAAAAACACCGCAATTGAGCTGAACAATTCGCCAAATTTGCAGTCTTTAGGTACTCTCAGGTTGCCTAGCGCGATTGTTTTGTTTAACACGACAACTAACTTGTAGGGTGTCTTACGTAATGACTAATGTCCTACGGCTGAATTTTCTGGCAATTCTTTTGTGTAAACCTAGAAGGTTTGACGATTAGATGGGCAGGAATCAGGATGGCTGGGATTCTAACACATTGTGTCAGGGACAAAAGGATTTCGCGATTATTTTGGCCAAATTTCGCGATACCGCGAAATTTAACAGGCTATACATTAAACTATACATAAAATTTGTCGCGGAGAATGGGAAATTTCGCGATTTCGTACATACCGCGAAATCCTTTTGTCCCTGCATTGTGTGTATAACAGACTAATATGACTCAATTTCAATCTGTTGGGGGATCGCTAATCGGCTTGACGATTTATTCATTATCCAATATTCACTTTCAATTGTTTCTTAATCTTATATCGATAGCATTGAAAGTCAATTATGCATTATTATATTAACTTGCTATCCTGATAATAATGATAATCAACTTTCTGTATAATATGTTTTAAAAGCCAATTTTCTACTTTCCGCTTTTTTAATGTTAAATCATGAAAAACGCTTGATCTTAACCATAGTTTAAGTTACGGGCATGTCGATTATATCTCATTGTAGACAGCGATACCAATTATACAAATCTGATAGAACGAATAACGGCCCGGCCGATGGTGCAAAAATTTGCGATATTAGGTCAATAGTGCGATTCTGCACCCACCGGCCACCACACTTATGTGTTGCCTTTGTAAGCTATATTATATATAATACAAGCTTAAAGGACACATTTTTTAGGTAATGAGCACTTGGAGTCTTCGATTTTATTAAATTATTAAGAATATTTTTAAATGAATTAAGTTCAAATTTTATCTCGAATGACTACCGATTCAAAATTAAATGGTTTATGTTACTTACAAAGTCCCGATTAGTCCAGCGGTTCTAATCAAAGTAAATAAATATAACGTCAAGAAACATTTAAATGGTGTAAAGATGGGGAGTTCTGGAAACATATTATATATATGATGTATTATATCCTCTAGTAGAGACATCATATTCGTGAGTTCTCACGACATGACATGATCCAACGCCGATATTTTGGTAATAATTAAAGTTATCCCAGCTATATGCAGTTGAATATCTCAAGCGCGTTTTAATTTGGAGAATGTTTAAATTTGGGGAATTTTTGCCTTGTTTGGGAATGTTTTTATTTGGGGAATATTGAATGATTTCAACACCTCAACCGAAGTTCTTCAGTTGAAGTGATGAAATCATCATTTTCTAAAACAACCACGTGGTCTTTGCTTTTGTCAAAGCGAATTAAGAAAATAATAGGGTATTGAAAAAAATTCTATTATGCCGAACAGACCACAAATCCGATGGTCATGTGATAAAGATACCTGATGTATGTTAAAAGAAAAGTAATGTCATTAGCCGAATTGGCGGATAATGACTAGATCATTAATCCGTTGTTTAATTTCAGATCTATTCAGCTAGATCTATTTCTTCTTTCTCGAACAGTAATGTTGTGCACAAAGCAAAAGAATGTGCTGCTATTCATTTACGGGATTAAAACGAGATAGTCTGAGATAACCTTTGGTTGTGGTTTACGTTTGTTCAATTTTTGCAGGTTTTGCGCTTATAGTAGAAACTACTGCTGGAGCATGGATATCAATGTGGGAAGATTTGCAGCCAAGAAATGGGGCGGTCTCAAGGAAATTGAAAACTGCCGTTTTTGTGGACAATCTGGCATATTTCTCGGAAAGATTTTGAAACAAGGAAGTGGTAGTTTGATGACAAGTACGACCCACAAAGTGATGAAATCATCTGGCTCAAACATATTGATAGAGCCTTGTTACTGTTTGAGAAGACAGTGTAGATTCGCACACATGGTATGTCTGATCAAGTGGATTCGCCACTATCTGACTATCGTATGTCCTGATTGCCACACTACCTTCAATGTCATCCACAGGATAACCCCCGTACGAGAGTGGAGAACTCACCCCTCCACAGATAGGATGACCTGCCAGTATTTGATGGCCATCCTCATGTCACTTTTAATCGGAGGTCTGGATGGGTTCGTCATGTATTTGGTCTGGCTGACAATGCTGCCCGTTGCGTTAAGAGTATCAGTGATGATTCTCTTGTTCGCAATGTATATAACAGGTCTGATAGCTTTTTATTCAAGATGTGTCTTACTGTATGATAAGATGTATCTCTACAACTGTCCAATTGTTGATGTCCTCCCCCAAGAGCCAGAGAAGCCTATAGTGGAGAAGATGAATAAGTTTTTGGCGGCCCTTCCCTGACTTTCGGTTGGAGCGAGTTGTATTGGAACTCATCCATATATTGAAAGAAACTTATCAGCAGTAATGAAACCTACGTCCTTGGCAAACTGATGAATTTTTACTTGTAATGGTCATAAATGACAATTCTATTATCTATGGTTATTAAGGGGACATACACCAAAAGCTTTTATGCCCTGGCCCTGCTGTTAACGTCATATTAAGAAAGTATACATCAAAACAATAAGATTTGATACATTAGTTTGCGGAAGAAAACATCATCTGAGGATAACCATTAACCAGCACAATAAGACTTCGATTATATGTTTGGAAATGTGTTTATCTTAAATCGTTTATCCTAAATCTTTAAAAGATGTATTTAAAGTATATAATAAAGCTAGGATCCTTGGAATATGTGTTTTATATTAATACAATCTCCGTTTTCATTTAGACCTAATATATTACTTCTCACTGAGTCGACTCCAGAAAATAAATATTAATGGTTTATGATACTTGCCAAGTTTCATTAGCCCTTTAGACTCAGTTCTAATAAAATTAGTGGTGGCATCCTCTTTCATTCAAGGCTTATAAGTAACGTCTAGACACTGTTATGGTCTACTGAAGATGAATGGAATTCTGGAAACATATGATTGGTATATAATAAGAAGTTGTTTCAGATCATTGATAAATTATGTCAGCTATTGTAGTCGGCAATTAATGTTAATTGTCAGAACATAGAGAGAAAAATGAGTATACAATGGGCGTTTCTCTGCAGCACATGTCAGATATCTGCCTGTTGTATGATATAATGCAGATCACGCACAGAATGCTGTTGGCCGACTATGATATATAACATACCTCAATAACAGATCCTTCGTGCTTTAAATATTGATAAATGAAGATCAAAGAGATGCTTCCTTGGAATTGGACAGTTACTCTTCATGTCCAGTCGATTCAATACAACTTGACAATGCAGCTGACCCTGTGGATGCATCCCACACAGTAAAAAGTTTAGGTGTCCTCTTTGACCAATTCCTTACATATTTTGAAGATCAAGTCAATTTAATTATCAGTTGTTGCAACATCCATTTGAGGAACCTTCGAGTTATAGGCTCAAAGCTTAACTATGACCTAAAAGGCAGCTCATTCACTGTTTGATCTTTTCAAAACTAGACTATTGCAATGGACTTCTATATAATGGTTTATCTAATTTTCTCATAAAGAAACTCCAGAAGGTACAAAATTCCTGTGACATACGATTCTTGTTTGGTAGAAAAGCTATTAAAAAATGGGACAGTGTCACTCCATTCCTGAAAAAGGCCCATTTTCTTCCAATTTTCTTCCACTGTGCGGGGGGGGGGGGGGTGTGGGGGGGGCCCTATCTTAAGGGGGCGAAAAATCGTCGTTTGAATGTGGGACAATTTTGAAAAACTTAACTGAGGTACTAGCAAAAGTGCACGTTTTGCTCTAGAAACACACGTTTTTAGAGATTTTACCGGCGTATCCTCTAAAGTCACCTAATTTGTTCAATTTTAGAGAGGGGGCGCCAACACTCAACAGGCAACGTTAAGCCACTGTCACCAAATGCATTGACATCAAGAGTCAACCTGTAAGTGTGCTACGAACTGAACAAGACTATTTCCTCCTAAATTTTCCTCCTGTCTCAAATTATACATAGTAAAACTAAAAATATTTTGGAGCCCTACTCCAATATTTTACGGTTGACCGCGGCGTTTCCTTGGTTACAGCCTATCGCGACAGCTTGTGGACCCATTAATGCCGTAACCTGCGAAGTATAGCACCTAGACAATCGAACAATAGCTTAAAAGATGCAGAATACGTATGTTTATATTTAACTTATTGATCAAGTATGTGTCTAAAAAAAACTATCTGTTCTTAGATTTTGGATAAACTTTAGTATTTTGGTACAGCCGAGTTAATGTCATACTACTTTATGGGATATCAACAGAGAGTAGTAAGATTGATCTGGATGATTCCCCATTTGGATGATTCCCCCATTTGGATGATTCCCCATTACATGGTCGTTTCCAACATTGGTGATTCATGTGTACTACTGTTTGACAAACTCTAATATAGTCAGTCACCTAAACCTTGTCAGATGTAACATTTTTGTTTTTTGAAATGCATACAATCTTTAATACAGGTGACCTGCAAAGAAGTTTTAACTTTTAATCTGATGGCTCATAATATACGTAATTATAATATATATTATATACGTAATCATAATTAGAAGTGTTCCTAATGAGAGCCACTATCATCTACAGCAGTTATCCCAAGACAATATCAACATTTCTAGTTTTAAGTTTACACCATTGGTCAAGTCTTTAAGACTATTAAATACCTTAAGAACGACAAATTTGGTCTACCATAAATTTAATCAAACTTTAGACTAAAATTGTTGTAAACCAAATTTCAGTAGATGAATCCATAAATTTGGAACATGGGCACATCGCAGTATTGGCCGTATTTGAGTGTTGGGAAGGCTCAGTTCGGTTTTCTAAGATGGATATAGCCGTACGCTAGGCCTAGGAGCCATCAAAAGTCGTATAAAATTACCCATGGAATGACCAGAAATGAACGAAAATGAACATTCTTCTCAAAGTGCTCCGAATGGTTTAAAATGGGTCGGAAAGTGTTTACATTGATCCTAGGACCACTCAAACCAAGTTTGTGCACCACTGCATGTCTAGAATCGATGTTACCAATGTTCCAAAATGTTTCAATTTTGGGACAATAATCCTCCTGAGAATCCAGATTTTTGGAACATGGGAACATCGAAGTATTGGCTGTATTTAAGTGCTGGGAAGCCTCAATTTGGTTTTATAAGATGGATATAGGTAAAAACTAGGCCTAAGAGCCATCAAAACTCAAATAACATTACCCAGGTTCATGGAATGAACGAAAATGAACAAAAATGAATATTGTCCTAAAAATATTCAGAACGGTTTAAAATTGGTCGGAAAGTGTTTATATTGGTCCTGGGACCACTCAAACCAAGTTTGGGAATCACTGCATGTCTAGAACCGATGTTACCTATGTTCCAAAATGTTCCAATTTTGGGACAATAATCCTCCTGAGAATCCAGATTTTTGGAACATGGGCACATCGAAGTATTGGCTGTATTTAAGTGCTGGGAAGCCTCAATTCGGTTTTCTAAGATGGATATAGGTAAAAACTAGGCATAAGAGCCATCAAAACTCAAATAACATTACCCAGGTCCATGGAATGAACGAAAATGAACAAACATGAATATTGTCCTAAAAATGCTCAGAACGGTTTGAAATTGGTCGAAAAGTGTTTATATTGGTCCTAGGACCACTCAAACCAAGTTTGGGAATCACTGCATGTCTAGAACCGATGTTACCTATGTTCCAAAATGTTCCAATTTTGGGACAATAATCCTCCTGAGAATCCAGATTTTTGGAACATGGGCACATCGAAGTATTGGCTGTATTTAAGTGCTGGGAAGCCTCAATTCAGTTTTCTAAGATGGATATAGGTAAAAACTAGGCCTAAGAGCCATCAAAACTCAAATAACATTACCCAGGTTCATGGAATGAACGAAAATGAACAACAATTAATATTGTCCTAAAAATGCTCAGAACGGTTTAAAATTGACAAAAAGACGAAGACTGAACCCCGACACAACGACAAAATCTATTTTCATCTCCACCTGGTCCGTTAAAACGGTCTGTATAAAGAAGTCTTACTGTAGAGTAATTGAGTAGTTTATTTTTATATACAGATTTTATAATATACAGTATTTTATAACATACAGTATTTTTACTAGATAATAAACGTAGAATTTAATTTGCTGTTTACTAAATGACTGTTGTCTTTGTTTTCAAAATACACAGCACACTCAAATACAGCTAGTGATGTCAAAAATTTATATCAAAATATTGGAGGATTATTAAAACCAAAATATTTGCCCAATAAAATAATTTCTGTCTAATTGTACATAATTCTGATTGCAACTTTAAGACCCTGTTGGACGAAAATATTGACTCTTTGCCACCATTTTTTAACCATTCTGAGCGCTTTGAGGAAAATTTTCATGTTCGTTGTTCATTCCATAAATTTGAGTAATGTTATTCGACTTTTGATGGCTCCTCTAGGCCTAGTTTTTTTATATCCATCTTAGAAAACCGAATTGAGGCTACCCAGAACTTCGATGTCCCCATGTTCCAAAAATCTGGATGCTCAGGAAGATTATTGTGACAACATTGGTAACATCGGGTCTAGACATGAAGTGATTCCCAAACTTTCCGACCAATTTTAAACCGTTCTGAGCATTTTTAGGACAATATTCATTTTTGTTCATTTTCGTTCATTCCATGAACTTGGGTAATGTTATTTGGGTTTTGATGGCTCTTAGGCCTAGTTTTTACCTATATCCATCTTAGAAAACCGAATTGAGGCTTCCCAGCACTTAAATACAGCCAATACTTCGATGTGCCCATGTTCCAAAAATCTGGATTCTCAGGAGGATTATTGTCCCAAAATTGGAACATTTTGGAACATAGGTAACATCGGTTCTAGACATGCAGTGATTCCCAAACTTGGTTTGAGTGGTCCCAGGACCAATATAAACACTTTCCGACCAATTTTAAACCGTTCTGAATATTTTTAGGACAATATTCATTTTTGTTCATTTTCGTTCATTCCATGAACCTGGGTAATGTTATTTGAGTTTTGATGGCTCTTAGGCCTAGTTTTTACCTATATCCATCTTAGAAAACCGAATTGAGGCTTCCCAGCACTTAAATACAGCCAACTTCGATGTCCCCATGTTCCAAAAATCTGGATTCTCAGGAGGACTATTGTCCCAAAATTGGAACATTTTGGAACATAGGTAACATCGGTTCTAGACATGCAGTGATTCCCAAACTTGGTTTGAGTGGTCCTATGACCAATATAAACACTTTCCGACCAATTTTAAACCGTTCTGAATATTTTTAGGATAATATTCATTTTTGTTCATTTTCGTTCATTCCATGAACCTGGGTAATGTTATTTGAGTTTTGATGGCTCTTAGGCCTAGTTTTTACCTATATCCATGCAGTGATGCTCAAACTTGGTTTGAGTGGTCCTAGGACCAATATAAACACTTTCCGACCAATTTTAAACCGTTCTGAGCATTTTTAGGACAATATTCATTTTTGTTCATTTTCGTTCATTCCATGAACCTGGGTAATGTTATGTTACTTTTGAAGGCCCCTAGACCTAGCTTGCAACTATATCCATCATTTACAATTATTTTTGGCACTATTTAGAGCTTATTAGGGCAAATAAATGCATGGGACACTTTTGGGACAATTTTGGGACATGTTCCAAAAATGTTCCAAAAATCTGGATTCATCAACTCCCAAATTTCATGAGACCAAATTTTTCGGCGACTTATTTTAAAGGAGACCAAAATTTCAGTAGATCATATTATATGACAAGAATATTGAATATTATTAAGCTTACATTATTTATAATTAATATAATGACATCACCGTTCCTACTGCACAAAACCGTACCAAAGTCCTATTGCAATTAGAGGGTTGGAGCTCCTTTTGGACATTACATTTTGATCGATCCATCCCAATGCATGCTCTGTTGAAACAGCTGAAGGATCATATCGACGTAAAATACGTCGTACCGACAGAAATGGTAAAGTCGAAAAAGGGTGAAAAAGAAACTGAACAGTGTATTGAAGAACTTACTGATACAGAGTCACAAACTCTAGATCTGATGTTACTGAAATTCCTGAGTAATTATGCATTGCAGCTTAATCTGTAATGCTCAGTTTAAATTTGTCGTTTTTAATGTAAATGGAATGGAAAATGGTCTCGAAAAGCCGAAAAATGTGACTAAATTGTTGTAGACTAAAAATTTGCGAAATTTGTGACTAAAATTATGGTAAATCAAAATTATGGTAACCAAATTTATTGCAAACCAAATTTATTGGCCCTAAGGTATGTAAAAGAATCTCCAATTTATAATTTTAAATAAAATGGTGAGGAAAACAAAGTTTCCCATGGAAAGTTACATCTTGAACTAACCTGTATCTCCTTCTGTTGCAAGAGGCATATCAGTTGCTCGATAAGGTTTGTTTTTGCCCCATATACTGCCAAACATCACATATCAAAATATCCTACCTTGAGAAAATTTGAGTTGTTATCATCTCAATTCTTTAGCATAGCAGAGAGAAAAGGAAAAATGAATCCTATAATTTAGGATGCTAAAAATCCAAAGGTGTTGTTTGAATCAACATGAGGGGGGGTCAGGTACTAAGTTTTGAACATAATAATTAAAACACCCACCCCTTTTGCCAGTACTAACTGTTGAGAAATCACGGTACTAACTGTGTCTTGGTGTATAAAATAAGATACCCACCCATAAATTGCTTTAAACAGCTCATTAAACATTGGGATATGGGCAAATTATGCCCATTATTTAGTAGGGTATTTGTTTTCAGTGTAGTCGAATTAGATAAAAAGTTACAAACATTTTTTTTTAAACCCAAAAAAACCCTCAAAACCCAAAAAACCCATTCTTAAAATTGAAATTTGAGGTAAAATGGGGTTGTAAACCCCCTAAGTATCATGTACTAACTGTTTTTCTGGGAAATGAGAACTGTTCAACGAAGCATATGAACGTATTATATCTTAACTGAATGGCAAAAAAGTATATATTCTTGGTGATTTCAATGTCAACATTTTGAACGACCCATCTCCATCAGAGGACAAATTCCAAGAAACAATATTCAACAACGGCTTCATATCAACCATATCAGTACCAACTCACCAAATGCCTGGCTGTTACAGGACTTGATATCTGATAAGATCTCCCACCATCACCCTAAGCTATATTCAACTTGAGCTTTCCCCTGACTCTGTGCCAATACCTGGTTCATCAGACAAAATTACTGGATACACTACGACTATAGTAATGCTAACCTAGAGAAGCTCTGTCTTGAAATAGAAAACGATATAGATAGGTTCCAGCATAGCTGTGATACATTTGACTCTTTCATGCAGTTATTTCAAGAAAAGATAGATTTGGCCTGCAAACTTCTTAAAGTAAAAAAGTAAAGTAAAGTAAAAATTATGACATAACATCATCACTAATGTCTACAAAGTATCATTGCACTACACGGAAAAGTATACAGTAACTATTTCTCCATCAAATTTAAAAGTAATAATTTATCAAATTTTAATCATGAATAACAACAACATTAAAAAATTTAATTTATTCATACTTCCCAGTGGAGTAAAGATTTATAAAACGTTTCTTTGCTACATAAGGATGAAACCAAAGATAATCATTGTGTTTTTCCTTATTACTGACATAACTGGTACCTTCAATTCGGCACTATCCGTCGTGGAGTGGACTCCGCGAGCTCCGCCGGAATTTCAGAGCAGCCAAACCGGGGTCTATTACCCGTACGGCATATTATTACGCGCAGGTGCCACTGGTGGCTCGCCGACCAGAGACGCCCGGTGGCAAGCTGATCTGCATATATGACCTCCATATCTGAAAGCAGGTTGGAGTGCACTACGGAAAGCTTAGAAGCTTCTGTCACCTACTACTACTACTACTTAGTCCGCGGCGGACACTCCACCGACCCGCCGCGGAGCCGCGGCGGACTTTAAAGTCCGCTTGGAGTCCGCTTGGGTCCGATTGGAGTCCGCCAGAATAGTTTCGAGTCCAAACGAAATACATTTTGGAGGAGCTCCGCCGGAGTCCGCTCGGAGTCCGGCCTTCAATATAGTAGTGCCTTCAATTCTTTTTAAAACTTCTTTAGAAACATTCCAAAAATGAAAGTCATTTACAATACATTTAGAAATTATATCCTTTTTAAAACTTTCCAATCCAATTTTAAAACTCAAAACTGTCAAGCAGTTCTTTACCTCCGAAGGGAGTTTGTTCCAATAAGGAACAACTCGCTCTGGAAGAAAAGAACACTGAAGATTCTTGACCTTTGTCACACTTTCACTACATCTATTGGATGAAACCAGATTAAGACCTGATCTGCTTGGTCTGAACAAGTCTGAACTCTGAACCATAATCGGTCAAACCATCAATCACCTTGAAACTTTCAGGATATGTTCTAACGACCATTTAGAAACTTCTGGTCGATCAGAATTTTGAGATAGGCCTTTTAAATTTTTTTATCCAATTTTGAAAATCCCGGACCTTGAAAAATCGTCAAAAAACGAGGTCCAAGAATGTCCAGGAACATATCTTGAAAGTTTCAAGGTCAAAGGCGATTGCTCAACAAAATGTAGGAGAAGATAGATTTTTAAACTCGATTTTCAGGGCGCGCGATTGAAAATTGCTCGCGCAATACAATTACCATGAGCGCTGACCTTTGACCGGCAATAACTTCGGCTAGGAAAAATATTTTTCCATGGGATCAAAAGCAACAGATAGATAACACTCCCCTCTATCAAAAACAACTATAAAATCAATTTCGAGAGAAATTTCAAAAAGACCCCCCCCCCTGCCCCCTTAAAAGCTTCAATAAGGTCCCCATGTATTCGCCGCTCTGCCAGAACCACTAAACGTAATAGCATAATCAACCCTTGAATTACCCAAGGGCTAATTAATTCCATCGACAAGAAAGCTAGGTTGTATTTCGAATGGAAGAAGACGTGTACATGAAAACTAAGACCGAAATTTCTCTATACATTTTTCTGCTTCTGAAATTTTAGCTTTTCTTACAGCTGTACCAAAGGATTTCTAAATAATGTGATGCTGTGTGCACGGCGGGTTATATAGTGTCATGCATATGGTTGACGGATGTTATTCGTCTAAATTTCTTTGAAGTAGTGCGCGCCGCTTTCTTCTTGAAATGGCCCGGCCGATGGCAAGTGCACTCCTGCGCGCAGTGTTGTGACCTCCCTTCGTCGTAATTAGCTCGTATTCAGATTGAACAATTTTGAAGTCAAATAAATGTTGTTTCTTTTAGATTTGAATAAACAATAAGGATTTAGTCCGAAAGTAATTTGTCTACTAAATAACATTTTGAAATTATGAACAAAATTGGTAAAAATTTGCAATAGTTGTGACCAAAAAACTACGCGCAGAATTAGATATTTCTTCATAAACGCGTGAACATTTTTGAGTTTAACATTGAATATCTTAGCTCGGTTATTTTAATACTTAATTTTGAAGTATCTATCCGATGACTAAACATTTTATCTTTACGACAGTATAATTTTTTTTTGTATATTTGCTAAATTAAAAAAACAGTAGGAATAGAAACGTCGAAGGTCTTGCGCTTATTTCAGTCCCAAAATATACCCTAATCATAAACTTCATAAAACCCACTGAAAATGATGTCTACAGGCATATTTAGCCCTTACACCTTCCCAAATCATTTAGCAAGGATTCAGAGCCAGCTTTTAAAATTAGCTTTCGAATAACATTGTTAAGACATAAAACTATAAATAAATGAGTGCGTTTTTCTCTTTCGTCTCAACAGTTTCTCTTTCATTTTAACACTATATATTAGTAAAAGCAATCAGCGATCTTTATTCATCATTAAGGGAGTAAAATAATTGGTCCTCGTTAATGTTTAGTGTCTGATTACAGTTTCGGTCCGACCTCCACACCTGAAAAGATATTGGGGGTATTATCAGTTAAGTAAATGGAAAAATCATATTTGCATCATAAAACTATGAAAACTAATGTTTTTGAAGGCTCGCCTATTCGTTTAAGCAATCAAATAGTCAGTGCAAAGAACAGTTGAAGGCACCGGGAATGTTTCGAATAAATCCTCTGTCTACTATCAGACCACACACTCCACTATGCACTTCAATGTATCGTATAACAATGGCAGTTGAAATGTGTTCCCGCCATTTTAAAATCAAAAATGTGCGCAGCATCTTACGGGTTATGCGCCGTGATCAACGGTCACGGCGCAATGGTTCTGCGCCGTGACCATTGATCACGGCGCATACACATTGCGTTTAAATTGTCGTATAAATGTCCAGCTTCTCTGTGAAATTTGGTTGGCTCGACTAATTTAAAAATTTAATACTCTTTGTTTCATTCTAGTTTAATTGTATTTCTATTATGGTCGGAAAGAATTATAATGTTTTTTTCTTCTACTGGGCCACATTCAGCCTGTCATTCCGCCATATTTTCAACGGCTATGAACACTAACATATGAACACTTATATGAGCCTGAACCCCATGTAAGATGTTTCTTTGTAGTCAGCAGTGTATTACTATTTCGGTTTTATAGTCGCATTTAATTCAGTAAATATTAATGGTTTCTTCACCTCTTCAAAGTTCAATGTAATTGGTTTGGAGGTCATTTGAAATAAGGAGGTAAAATAACTCACATAGCTTCCAGCAAGTTTCACGGATATAGTGATTGAGTTTCTAGTCAACCTAGCCTCTTTGCCTGACTGATTTCTTGTTCGGCAGGGTGACTGCTTAAACGTCAACTTCAACCTCTTCCACTGCATCGAATCGTACTAGTAGAATTTGTACCTGAAATATTACATTTAGTTTAGCGACCTTCACATGTGGGTCAAACTGAGTAACATCTGCTTATTTAGTCAAACATCTAGTGTGGCCTTGCCCATCGGCAGCCTGTCTGATACTTGGAAGCTGGAGAAATGTCGACTCCAACAGTCCTACCAGCAGTTTTTTGATGACATGATAAGGGCGATTCAACCGCAAGTCAGGTCAGGGAGAGTTTGGAGACCAGACAAGGAACTAGATTGTGCTGAGAGGGACTTAGTCTGTGAAGCGGTGAGAGGAATGGTCCAGCCGTACAGCAGGGCAAGGATTGGTTTTGGAGAATGGAAGAAACCGTGGAAGAAGATGAACGCCCGGGAACAACAAGCTGAGGTCCTTCAGAGAGTTAAAAGAAACCTCGAGCATGAAAGTGAAGTTCAATGCGGCTCTCTTGAGATGCAGTCAAGATGGGGACAGTGGAGGGAAGAGGTTATGAAGACGGACATGAGCTGGCACGCACTCTTTAAGTATGGTGATTCGCTCACAGGTTTTATGCTCAGTGCGACTTATGGTACTGTGGTCACACCAAATTGATTTTTTTAAATAATCCAAATACAGGCAGCGATTTAGTCAACTTAAGTTTGTCATTTATGTAATTGAAAATTAAAAATGTATCCTTCATAGAATTTTGTATTATCTCGAGGGTATAAAATTGTCAATTGAGAAACACGTCATAAATCTAAACAAATAAGTTCATTAAAATAGCTATCAATCAGTAAATGAACGAACCTGTACATCTAGATGATGTAGGTCCACCACTTGTAACTTGTCAGACCGGTTGTTGTACAGCTTCCTGTTCAGCCTGAAAACACATTTCTGTTACCATGACAACGTTACCATTACAAGTTACCCGTGATGGGGAGTGTCATGAGGTTACGTGACTGATAAAGTTAATACACCTCCGCCCCACTAATAGTGCACTAACCTGGAAATGAGGGAGTAGACTCCAAAAAGTGAGGACCAGCGTCATGTCAGTAACTTAAAAAAAAGCCCGGGCCTATTTTAGATCCTGAAATTAGTGCCAGGAGTCTGTTTTGTGGATTATATTGTTGGCTTTAAAGGGATTTAAAAAGTGTAAACAGTAGGGTATTTATAAAACACATAATTACTGAACACGTGTCGAGATTAACTTAAAACGTGAAAAATCAATAATCAAGTAATCACACGTTTCCTTGCCCCTTCCCTTGTCTGAAAAGTGAAAACTATCCCCTCCCCTTTCACCGAACGTGTGTCTAATCACGAGCAATTTAAATCAAACACGTAAAAAAAAGTAACACATAAATGCGAGTACAGTGGCAGTCAACTACATGAATGGTAGTCAACTGATAGTGCGGAGAAACACGGCACACACGTTAGGCCAGGAATGTTCCGCGCCATATAAGGAATAATTCACTGGGTGTACAAATAAACAATGTGGTTGGGCCGTGAACTGGTGGTATTTTTACACAACTTGTTTTAGTGGGCTTGTCAAGTCCTGTGCTCGATTATAGTAGTATATAGAAGTGAGGCGGAACACCATAGTATGAAGACACAGGCACTTTTAGAGTCCATTTTAATATCACTTTTCACGCTCAGTGCTTCAGACTAAGTAAAACTGGCACTTTCCATTTTAACTTCGGCTAATTGATCCCTTACCAATATAAGATAAGTTGTAAATGTAAGTATGAATTGTGGGTCAAATAAGACAGTAGTTTTTAAGTTCTTATGTGACTTTTTAATCTATAATTCCCGGCCAAAAACTCAAAATTGGCCGGGGCCGGGAATAAACACCTCCCCCGGCGCCGGGAATCCCGGTCGTTCAGTGCATTACAGCACAGTAAACAGAGCCAAAGTTGTTACTTGTCGAATGCTAAAATAGAATCTCTAGAATACAAATAAATTCATTCGATCAACATCGAAAATGACGTCACAACGACGGTAATCATCAATGGTAATGTCAATGACGTCACGAAGCTCACTTGAAGTTTTTGCTGCTGTCTGAGTTTATCAGCTTGTTCACCAGTCTCTGTACTTCTTCAGCGTGCTGATTCAACAGCTCCTGCGGGAGATGCTTCTTTGTCTTTCAGCGCTTTTAGCTTCTCCTGAAATAATCGAGAGGTAATATTGTCTTCTTTCTCTAATAACAAACAAAATAATAAACAAACAAATAAGCAAAGTTTTGTCTGCTTTCAAGCTCAAAAGTAATAGTAACACTAACACGACTCACGAGCCCTTTAAAGCTTGTAATAATGTAAGGCGTGACTGTGTTTTCTATGGACAAAATTATTTCAACCTAATTTCTGCATGACAATGTTTAACCTAATTTCTACATGACTATGATCCAGCTATCAGGAAAATTTAAACATCTAATAATTTAAAATTATATCATTAGAACTAGAAGTTCATTTAAAAGTATCGAAATCTTAGTTCTATTTTTACAGTCACCTTTTTAACTATTGAGTTCAATGATTGCTAACTTTGATTTACTCTTTAACTAAAATTTGCTGAAATTAAAAAGTTGTATGATAAAAAGGTACACAAAATCAAAAACTTAGTCGATTAAACTCGTTTCTAGTCTGCGTCCAAACTTACTTATTATTATTAAAGTTAAACGTTAGAATTTATAAATAATAGTAAAACAGGATTTAATATCTCCCAAAGGATCAACCTCGTGAACTGTAACTTCGATTTAATAAAAGGCTCGAATAAAAGCAAAGAGGTTACTAAGTACTTACCTATTACCCCCATGACATAAGGTTAAAATTCTCCCCTAACGAGATATTGGCGAAAAACTGTCTCGCTCACGTGATATGACCGTATAAGGAAGTTAGCCTAATTTCTCTATAGTGTTTCAGTATATGCTTTTGTTAAGGATTTGGTTAGGGTTAGGCCGTTAGGGTTGGGATCTGATTAGAGGGTTATGGTTTCCGGGTTTCGAATAGTTGTTTAGGGCCATCTACAGAACGGGTTGAAGAAGTCACGTGACAGGCGATTGTAGAGTGATTAATCATCATCCACCATAACTGCCATCGTAAACAGTTAATTAATTAGGTATCAACAATCAAGCACAATATATAATACAGCAGGGCTGATTACTGCTGACACATTATAAAGCAACTAAGAGCAGAAATATGGATGATGGAATAACGCGAGGCAACAGTGAACTGGGCGCAATTAAGACGCGAACAGTGAACGCACGAGGTGTAAAGCTCAAAGTGCTCCTTCATCAATTATGTTCACTCTTAGACGGATTTGACACGCGAAATTGCGCGGCAATTATGCGCGGCGCGTAAAACTTTTGTAAACCTTTCGGACAAGGGTTAAATTATTTTTCTACTGTCAACACAGCCCAAGTTATACATGTTTTAATATCAAAAAATGTCCAATTTTTTTGTATCATTTTTAACTAATTTTTTTTTCAAATCGCTGCCACATCAAAATTATTTTACGAAAGTACATTAAATTTTCACAGAAAGCAAGTTTAATCGTTTTAGAACTATATTAAAAAAGAATTTAATATTAAAAATGTTAAAACTTTAAAATTATCAATTGAATAAATTGCCAACGTCCAAATATTTGTAAAATACGACGAAGAGGGGTCACAACACTGCGCGCGGCAGTGAAGTGCTACGAAGTAGTGCGCGCCGGGCCAGACCATTAACAATGGTCAAGTATATAATATGGTTGAATTTTTAATTTGAATTTATCTATACAGTAATTAATAAATGTTACATGTAATTGTAAAATAACAATTGAATAGACCCTGCGCACAGGGGGACTATAGTGCAAAGAAACTGCTACTAACTGCTGCTAACTGTTGCAAATGGCGCGCGCGCGACAGCAGCAGTTAGCAGCAGTTAGCAGCAGTCAACAGCAGTTAGCAGCAGTTTCTTTGCACTATTATAGTCCCCCTGTGTGTGCTGCCGTTTTCTCGGATTATTATTATTATTAAATCTAAAATAGCTAATAATTTAATAAATTATTAACAGGCCCCTTAACGTGGGCAATAATATACGCTTTATAAATTATATAAACAAATTGAAGTCTATTTTCCAATGTTGTTAAGTGTCTCTTTAGATCTGTTTTGGTCTTTCGTGGGAGTTCCCACATTTGTTGGTTGAGAATGCTCAACATAACATACATGATGCTTGACTGCTTTATTGACCCGGACAGGCACCGGGGGCAGACATCCCAACACCAGTGCGTTGGGACATAGTGTTGGTCTGCTTCAGGACGTGTTAGATCCTAGAGAAGTGTTATATATTCTAGTAATTTATTGTATGATTAACCGATATACTATTCAGGATGACTACCTGGGTTTTGGTTTTGGTTTAGCTTTTAGCTTTTAGTCTTGCGTTTACCTTGTCACAACGATTCATAACAATGGCGACGAGTCTGGTTTCGAACTTACGCTTATCCAAGGAAACTGATTGTGTCAGAGAGTGGCTGGAAATCTTTGAAAACGCCGCTTCTGTGTTCATTTTCGCACACGCAGATAAGTTACCAGATGACGCAAACGAGAAAACTGCTAAAAAAGCAGAACTCATGAGAACACTGTTAACAGTCAATCTGGGGCCTGACGCGTTGAAGAAGTTGCGTGCATTTACATTTCCAGATGAAATTAAAGACACTACCTACGCTACCCTGAGAAAAACTCTTGTTGATCGGTTATCACCCAAAACAAACATTGTAGCTCAACAGCAGAAGTTTATGACTTTAAATCAGATTGCTGGTGAATCCTTATGTACTTTTATGTCACGATTGAAGGAAGCTGCTAATGTTTGTCAGTTCGGTGATTTGTTTGATTTAATGGTGCGTACACGTTTTGTGGCTGGACTATCCTCTGATAGGATACGTGCTGAACTCATATCAGAATCTGCTACCAACGACACGTCTGCCAGCCTGTTTGATAAAGCTCAGACGAAGGAGAACGCTCTGCAAAGTTCAATGTCAGTCACAACACACTATGTTCAAAAACCCGGGAAGTTTCAAAAACCTCAAAACTCTAAGTTCCATCAGAAGGCCGACCTTAGCATTGTTTGTTCACGTTGTACTGTTCGTGGTCATGTTGCGAAAAACTGCAAAGTTCGTTGCAGAAACTGTCGCAAACCCGGACATATCGCGAAGAACTGTCGTTCTGCTAAGAAGCAATCCCATTGCGTTGAAGGGATTGGTGATCATGATGATGGCAACGCTTGCGCTGCTGATTATGGGTACACACACCAAGAGTTGGAGAACACGTTGTACTGCGTGGAGACGGCTGATCCTGTCCAGATTCCAGTACAGATTCCTGTTTCCAATGGTACTCTTCCTGCATCAGTTGTTAGTAATTTATCCAGTTGTATTGATTGTAATCAGAAACCATTTCTTAAAGTTAAGATTAATGATAAGATTTTGAAAATGGAGTTAGATACTGGTTCATCTTTAAGCTGTATAAGTAAGTCTGATTTTGCTAGACTAGGACTAACTGATTGCCAGATTGTTCCATGTTCCCAGAAATTGCGAGTAGCTAATTTTAATTGTGAAAGCATTGACTGCAAGGCCCTTGTAAACGTTGAATTTAGAGGCAAGAAATGGATTTTACCACTATATGTTGTCGATTGTCGGTTTCCCACACTCCTAGGTCGAGAGTGGATCATCCAGATGTTTGGTAAAGACTGGTTGGATCATATGATAGGACTTGTTGATGTTGAGCAATCTTACGCTGTCTCCAAGCTTCAGAGAGATGAATTTGTTAGTGAGATACTCCGCAGTCCTGTGTTCGATCCTGGTGTTGGAACTGTTAAAGGATTCGAAGCTTGTCTACAATTTAAGCCTGATGCGAGAGCAAAGTTTTGCAAGGCAAGGCAGGTCCCATTTGCCATCGTAGACAAGGTTGGGAAAGCCATAGACGAGTTAGTGAAGAATGGACAGCTGATTCCAACAGAGCACTCAGACTGGGCTTCACCCATAGTTCCTGTCATGAAAGCGGATGGTACGATTCGCATATGTGGTGACTACAAGACTACTGTAAATCCTAATCTCGACACAGCTATTTACCCACTTCCTACGATAGAAGATTGCTTGAGTAAGATTGTCGGAGGTAAACTGTTTACTAAGCTGGATATCAGAGCCGCTTATAATAGTTTGAAGTTGAGAGAATGTGACCAAAAGATTGTGACTTTGAACACACACAAAGGATTGTTCAGTCCTACTTCTCTACCATTCGGTATTTCATCTGCCGGACCGATATTTGAACGCAAGATTGATGATACCTTGAGAAAGACAGAGAATACAGCATGGCGTGTTGACGACATTCTAATAACTGGACCTGATGATGAGAGTCACATGAAGAACGTGAGAACGGTGATTACAGCACTAGAGAAAGAAGGCTACAAATGCCGGCTAGACAAGTGTGTTTTCATGGAGCCTAAGGTTACATTTCTTGGCCATGAAGTATCTGCTGACGGGATAAGACCGCTGAGTTCGAAAGTTGAAACCATAGTGAGAGCACCGTATCCTACTACTAGAGCGGAGATGATATCATTTCTTGGTGGTGCACAGTACTATTCACGTTTTATTCCCAACATGTCAACAGTTGTTGAACCACTTAACCGTTTAAGACCCGCTGACAGTATTTTCCACTTTGGAGATAGAGAAAAGAGAGCTTTTGATGAGTTAAAAGCACTGTTATCGTCTGACTTGGTTCTAACAGTCTACAACCCTGAGCTGGAGTTAAAGCTTGACACGGACGCTTCATCCGTTGGTTTAGGAGCTGTTATGTCACATATTGATGAAAATGGGACAGAGCTACCGATCGAGTATATATCTCGAACACTGACGAAATCGGAGAGAAACTATTCCATGATAGAAAAAGAAGCATTGGCAATAGTTTGGGCGACTAAGAGACTGCACCGTTATCTTTTTGGACGACCGTTTACCCTAGTTACAGACCACAAGCCGCTGGACCACAAGCCGCTGGAATCTATCTTTCACCCTAGTCGTGGGATTCCTAGCATGGTGGCAGGTCGTTTACAACGATGGTCATTGTTCCTAAGCGGTTACACTTACAAGATCCAGTTTCGACCCACTGGTAAACATTGTAATGCTGATCTATGTTCCCGTTTTCCACTGCCTTTAGACACATCGGCAGAGACAAGAGAGTTTGATGACGAGTTAACAGAGGAGTTTGAAATGAAACCTCTAGATACTGTTTTCAGCGTGCACTACTTCGGTGATGACAAACCTTTGATTGACGCTGAGTTAATAGCTAGTCACACGAGAAGAGACAAAACACTTGGTCGAGTGTTACAGTTTGTTAAAGACGGCTGGAACGAGAAACCCCCTGTTGATGTCGAGCTGAAACCGTTTTACACACGTCGAAACGAGTTGTCAGTAGACCAGAACTGTATTGTCTGGGGATCTCGAGTTGTTATTCCAGAGAGTATGAGAAAGAGCGTGCTTTCAATGCTTCATGCAACACACATGGGCATTTCACAGACCAAAGCACTAGCGAGAGGCTATGTTTATTGGCCAAACATGGATGCTGAGATCGAGAAAATGGTTAAACTATGTGAACCATGTCAACTAAACCAGAAGAAACCCGCTAGATCTACACCACACCCATGGGCTAAAACTATGGAGGCTTGGGAGCGGATTCATCTAGATTTCTGTGGACCCTTTCTTGGATCTATGTGGCTGATAGTTATCTGTGAATCGTATTCAAAATGGTTAGAAGTTGTTAGAATGACGAACATTACAAGTAAGAGAGTGATTCAAGAGTTACGAGACATCTTTAGCCGTTGGGGACTACCCAAGATACTAGTATCAGACAATGGATCGAGTTTAACTTCAGAAGAGTTTAAAGTATTCACGAACAATAACCAGATTCGACACGTGCTTATTCCTGCTTACTCACCTGCAAGTAATGGACAAGCAGAAGTTGCAGTCGGACTGTTTAAAAGAGCTATGAAACGGATGATCTTGAAAAACCCTGACGTTATGTGTAACCTGGCTGATTGGCTGCTAAACTACCGCAACACACCACACACTACTACCGGAGTAGAGCCTGCAGTTGCGATGATGAAACGACGGACGAGAAACGCCTTGAGTTTTCTACACCCGAGTTCGAGTAGTAAGTTTGCCAAAGTTGCTTTAAACGATCAGAACACGATTGCTGAATCGAGACTTCGTGATCTGAAGATTGATGACACTATATCGTTCTATGATGAGAACAAGAAGTGCTGGAGAAACGGTGTTATCGAGGGTAAAGAAGGTACCAAAGTGCTACTGATCAAGACACCTGATGGAGTCTACCGCAAGCATTTGGACCAGGTGATCAAGAGATCTGTTGTGTCAGAGCCGTTGCAACAAACAGATCCGGATACACCGAGAGTTGAGCTGGAGATAATAGATGAGCAGAGTTCTACAGCTACTGATGGTGATTTCAAGAAGACAGCTAGCTTACCTGAGAGTACAGAGCCGGAAACTTCGATTATAGTTGGTAATAATCCAAATCTACCCGCTGAGCCTGACCATAAGGCAGCCGTTGAACCTATAATCACTGCACAACCTGTACTTAAACCACGTGAGCTTGCCATAGAAATTAACCGTAGCACTATAAAACCTAATATTGTTAGAGAGCATGAATTGCAAAAACCTAATTTGCTTCTGCCAGCAAACTTTGCACGTGATAGTAAACCACCAGATAGGCTAAGTTACCGCAAACTGGGAGGAACATAAAACACGTTTCATTATCACATTTTATGACAGTTGTTTTATTTTGAATGTGTAAATCTAACCACACATTAAGCCAGTTAAATTATCCAGATCAAACGTAATACTCCAGTAGCAGGGAGGTGTTGAGTGTGCACTTCACTGCATAGAGTTTTTTGCTACTGAATCGGGTTAAATAGGTCATTGGTAACTCAAATCACCGAGGGGGGAATTTTGTGTCGCTAGTCCCAACCCTGTGGAGCCACGCCCATATTTCATATCAGGTGCGTATATGGGAAATATGTATCTCAGCTTCTGAAGGTCTTAGAGACTCAAACTTGAGTTTAAAATGACCGCAATGCACATGTTTATATTAGTACTATGAAGGTCATGAAAGCCCAAAATGCTTATTTTTGGAAAAAATTCAGAAAAACCGATTTTCACTTGAGCATGAGTAAAAAATCTACTCTAGAAATTTTGTGAAAATCGAGTAAGCAGTTCACTGTCTACAAGATTTCTAAACACAGGGTCCTCTGTTAGGTCATTCTGAATCAGAATTGATAAAGTAAGCAAATTCTATAGGTAGTTTAAACCTTGTGGAGCCACGCCCATATTTCATATCATGTGCGTATATGGGAAATTTTTATCTCAGCTTCTGAAGGTCTTAGAGACTCAAAGTTGAGTTTAAAATGACCGCAATGCACATGTTTATGTTGGTACTATGAAGGTCATGAAAGACCAAAATGCTTATTTTTGGAAAAAATTCAGAAAAACTGATTTTCACAAGCAAAAAATCTACTCTAGAAGTGAAATCGAGTGTGAAGTTCAGTGTCTACAACACAGGATCCTTTGTAAGATCATTCTGAATCAGAATTGATAAGGTACGCAAATTCTATTAGTAGTTTCAACCCTAGGGTGTAAAACTCCTAAATTACCCCCAGGCGCAAATATATGACTTTTCTATCTCGGCTTCTGGACGTTGTAGGGGCCTCTCTTTGAGCTCAAACTAACTACAATGGCCAAATTTATATACCGACTATAAAGCAACATAAGGTCTATAGAGCTTAGTTTTTAGAAATTCATTAAAAACTGTTTTAACCTTCATGCATCATAAGATAGTAACATGATCAAACATGTACTTAATAATGATATCTCGGGCTAAAAAAGTCTTAGAGATATTTGCAGCACAGTAAAACGTTCAACAAGAACACATTCGGATAACATTTATGGATCAGCACATACCACCTAACTTTAATTTTGGTATAACTGCGAAAATACTCAGTTTCAGAAGCTCCTTCCAGCTATCTTAGGCTGCCTTGAGCCTTCAGCTCCCTCTCTGGGGCTCTCTCCAGTACTGCTCGGCTATTATGGCTAATCAACTTGAATCCAACCTCATGTAGCAGAATCTACTTCTAGCTACTTTCTGCTAACTCCATGTCAACTCTACCCAGCTACCACCATAAGTTATAATAATTTTAGATCTTGTAACCTCTGATATGAGTGCTACCTCCGCTGCATCCAACAATTTCCAGCTCATTAAGGAAGAGGAAATTTGCTGTTTCTGATGGTTGCTAGATAGGGCAAGAAGTAGTCCACTAGCCTAAGCTAAGATTGCTAGAAATAGTAGAAGTTGGAGGATTCTTGGTAGTAACTAAATAGAGGTAGCCGAAGTAGGTGAAAACAGCTGGAATTGGTGGTATAGTAGCTGGATAGAGGAAGAGGTAGCATTCATATCAGAGGTTGCTAGAAAGATCTAAAATTATAACGTACTGGTGGTAGCTGGGTAGAGACTTGAGATGATGCAATGAAGGTTAAAATAGTTTTTAATGAATTTCTAAAAACTAAGCTCTATAGACCCTAAGTTGCTTTGTGCTTTATAGTCGGTATATGAATGTGGCCATTGTAGTTAGTTTAAGCTCAAAGAGAGGCCCCTACTACGTTCAGAAGTCGACATAGAAAAGTCATATATTTGCGCCTGGGGTAATTTAGGAGTCTTGCACCCTACGGTTGAAACTACTAATAGAATTTGCGTACCTTATCAATTCTGATTCAGAATGATCTTACAAAGGATCCTGTGTTTAGAAACGTTGTAGACACTGAACTTCACACTCGATTTCACTTAACTTCTAGAGTAGATTTTTCGCTTGTGAAAATCAGTTTTTCTGAATTTTTTCCAAAAATAAGCATTTTGGGCTTTCATGACCTTCATAGTACCAATATAAACATGTGCATTGCGGTCATTTTAAACTCAACTTTGAGTCTCTAAGACCTTTAAAAGCTGAGATACATATTTCCCATATACGCACATGATATGAAATATGGGCGTGGCTCCACAAGGTTGAAACTACCTATAAAATTTGCTTACTTTATCAATTCTGATTCAGAATGACCTAACAGAGGACCCTGTGTTTAGAAATCTTGTAGACAGTGAACTGCTTACTCGATTTTCACAAAATTTCTGGAGTAGATTTTTTACTCATGCTCAAGTGAAAATCGGTTTTTCTGAATTTTTTCCAAAAATAAGCATTTTGGGCTTTCATGACCTTCATAGTACTAATATAAACATGTGCATTGCGGTCATTTTAAACTCAAGTTTGAGTCTCTAAGACCTTCAGAAGCTGAGATACATATTTCCCATATACGCACCTGATATGAAATATGGGCGTGGCTCCACAGGGTTGGGACTAGCGACACAAAATTCCCCCCTCGGTGATTTGAGTTACCAATGACCTATTTAACCCGATTCAGTAGCAAAAAACTCTATGCAGTGAAGTGCACGCTCAACACCTCCCTGCTACTGGAGTATAAAGTTATTTAATATTCCCTGTCACGTTTAAGTTTTGAAGAATAACACGTTATTTTTTGTTTTAAACGGAATGTGCTAAGTTTTAAATTGTGTAGCGAGCGCAACACGTTTCAGTATTTTCACGTGAGTTCACTTAACAATTTTGTAGATTTCATTTTGACCACGTTTTCAAACATTTTAAATTTTGTACGATTGATTTATATCACATTTTTTTACGAATTCAGTTAAATTATTAAATCTATATTGTTTTTAACACTTTTTAGTTGAACGGGATGTTATATATTCTAGTAATTTATTGTATGATTAACCGATATACTATTCAGGATGACTACCTGGGTTTTGGTTTTGGTTTAGCTTTTAGCTTTTAGTCTTGCGTTTACCTTGTCACAACGATTCATAACAAGAAGCCGCCATCCCCTCTACTGCTTTAGCTCAGCGGCAGCATGAGCCCTGGTTTCCTGCCACATTGGTACCTCTGAAAGTACAGAAAAGTGGTGGATTTCGGGGTCCAGGATACTCCCTCTTTGTTCTTTATGGTGGTAATATTTCTCTGAGATGTTTGCAGAGTCTTTATTTCATGATCTTTCTAGTCGGATAAATCCTGGAGAGCATCATTTTGTCCCCAAAGAAATTCGACTCTCCTAATGAAAGCTTTTTGTGTGCTGCTTTTTGTTAACACTTCATCTAGATAGGAATGTGAGTCTGCCCCACCCAGCTCTTCTTTCAGTTGCAGGTAACTGGTGTCTTGCACCTCCAGACACAATAGGAGCTGGTGTACGGGGGAATCAATGAAGCTGTTACAGAAACGACAGGCCTCACCACTGCCACCACCCATGATCTTTTGGATGTTCGCAAAGAGTGGTGAGCTGCCGTGAATGTAGTCCATTATTCGGCTGTCCAGATTTTTACTCGTGTTGTGCCCGAATAAAAAGTTGTTTTTGTCTAGGAGCAGCCCACTGTTTTTGATCTTTGTGATCACACCGAGTATCTTGGTCTCCTTGTTGTTACTGACAGTTCTGCATTGCAGATTTGTTTCGATGCTGTCAATCCAGATCTTATTTTTGTAGCTCATTATGTCTGCCTGAGTGTAATAGGCTAGATCCTTGAAATGTTGCTGCGTTAGGTCTATCATTCTGGTTCCGTGTGACTTATTTTCTTTCCAGAGGAAGTACTTTTTCAGTGACATTGTTAGGACATGAAAACTTGGTATTCTGCTTTCATCAACTTGGTAGAGGGTAGCTGAAAGATTGTCACCTTGTGTGAGTATTTTGCACATGAATTTAACCGAAAGAGCTTCGAGTTGCACATCCAGTGGTGGTAGGACAACTGAGCTTATGGACGGCGCAAAGCTTTAATGTTTTTGACAAATTAAAATTTGACTCATTATTGATAACTCAACGTGTTTATTTTCGATCTTACGCAAAATGTAAGCGGAGAAAAAACCTGAAACCATAAACGCAAAAGTCGCAATATCTCGAAATGGCAAATATGGACTTACTGCTTTTTCCTAGGTTACGTAAGGTTGAAATGTAATTATACATCGATTCTGAAAATTTAAAGCGAAAATATCGATCGGCAGTAAAGTTATGTTCTTTTTGGGAAATCGCTTTCTAAAATTCCGTCTTTGCCTCTCTTTCTTTTCCCCTTTCTCTCTCTCTCTCTCTCTCTCTCTCTCTCTCTCTCTCTCTCTCTCTCTCTCTCTCTCTCTCTCTCTCTCTCTCTCTCTCTCTCTCTCTCTCTCTCTCTCTCTCTCTCTCTCTCTCTCTCTCTCTCTCTCTCTCTCTCTCTCTCTCTCTTTCTCCATATATCTCTCTCATACCACAAATGCGCCATAAATCTCTCTCTCTCTCTCTCTCTCTCTCTCTCTCTCTCTCTCTCTCTCTCTCTCTCTCTCTCTCTCTCTCTTTCTCCATCTATCTCTCTCATACCACAAATGCGCCATAAATGGCAATTTATAGCAGGATTACTTCTTTGAGAGCACGTTTCCTTGATTTTTGTAGTGGATTTGTAGTGCTTTTCACCCCTGTAGTGCTTTTATGTTCCGGGGTAGGTGGGACATGTTTTAGTTTAAAAATGGGTTCTGCCTGTCCCAAACCATCATAAAAATCAAGTTTCGACCTCTCAACCCACTCGGGCCACTCCCAGGGGCCACGCCCATCCCAAAATGACCGAAATCCAGCTAAATCCAGACTTTAAAATCTTTACCCCTGTAGTGCTTTTATGTTCCGGGGTAGGTGGGACATGTTTTAGTTTAAAAATGGGTTCTGCCTGTCCCAAACCATCATAAAAATCAAGTTTCGACCTCTCAACCCACTCGGGCCACTCCCAGGGGCCACGCCCATCCCAAAATGACCGAAATCCAGCTAAATCCAGACTTTAAAATCTTTACCCCTGTAGTGCTTTTATGTTCCGGGGTAGGTGGGACATGTTTTAGTTTAAAAATGGGTTCTGCCTGTCCCAAACCATCATAAAAATCAAGTTTCGACCTCTCAACCCACTCGGGCCACTCCCAGGGGCCACGCCCATCCCAAAATGACCGAAATCCAGCTAAATCCAGACTTTAAAATCTTTACCCCTGTAGTGCTTTTATGTTCCGGGGTAGGTGGGACATGTTTTAGTTTAAAAATGGGTTCTGCCTGTCCCAAACCATCATAAAAATCAAGTTTCGACCTCTCAACCCACTCGGGCCACTCCCAGGGGCCACGCCCATCCCAAAATGACCGAAATCCAGCTAAATCCAGACTTTAAAATCTTTACCCCTGTAGTGCTTTTATGTTCCGGGGTAGGTGGGACATGTTTTAGTTTAAAAATGGGTTCTGCCTGTCCCAAACCATCATAAAAATCAAGTTTCGACCTCTCAACCCACTCGGGCCACTCCCAGGGGCCACGCCCATCCCAAAATGACCGAAATCCAGCTAAATCCAGACTTTAAAATCTTTACCCCTGTAGTGCTTTTATGTTCCGGGGTAGGTGGGACATGTTTTAGTTTAAAAATGGGTTCTGCCTGTCCCAAACCATCATAAAAATCAAGTTTCGACCTCTCAACCCACTCGGGCCACTCCCAGGGGCCACGCCCATCCCAAAATGACCGAAATCCAGCTAAAATCCAGACTTTAAAATCTTTACCCCTGTAGTGCTTTTATGTTCCGGGGTAGGTGGGACATGTTTTAGTTTAAAAATGGGTTCTGCCTGTCCCAAACCATCATAAAAATCAAGTTTCGACCTCTCAACCCACTCGGGCCACTCCCAGGGGCCACGCCCATCCCAAAATGACCGAAATCCAGCTAAATCCAGACTTTAAAATCTTTACCCCTGTAGTGCTTTTATGTTCCGGGGTAGGTGGGACATGTTTTAGTTTAAAAATGGGTTCTGCCTGTCCCAAACCATCATAAAAATCAAGTTTCGACCTCTCAACCCACTCGGGCCACTCCCAGGGGCCACGCCCATCCCAAAATGACCGAAATCCAGCTAAAATCCAGACTTTAAAATCTTTACCCCTGTAGTGCTTTTATGTTCCGGGGTAGGTGGGACATGTTTTAGTTTAAAAATGGGTTCTGCCTGTCCCAAACCATCATAAAAATCAAGTTTCGACCTCTCAACCCACTCGGGCCACTCCCAGGGGCCACGCCCATCCCAAAATGACCGAAATCCAGCTAAATCCAGACTTTAAAATCTTTACCCCTGTAGTGCTTTTATGTTCCGGGGTAGGTGGGACATGTTTTAGTTTAAAAATGGGTTCTGCCTGTCCCAAACCATCATAAAAATCAAGTTTCGACCTCTCAACCCACTCGGGCCACTCCCAGGGGCCACGCCCATCCCAAAATGACCGAAATCCAGCTAAATCCAGACTTTAAAATCTTTACCCCTGTAGTGCTTTTATGTTCCGGGGTAGGTGGGACATGTTTTAGTTTAAAAATGGGTTCTGCCTGTCCCAAACCATCATAAAAATCAAGTTTCGACCTCTCAACCCACTCGGGCCACTCCCAGGGGCCACGCCCATCCCAAAATGACCGAAATCCAGCTAAATCCAGACTTTAAAATCTTTACCCCTGTAGTGCTTTTATGTTCCGGGGTAGGTGGGACATGTTTTAGTTTAAAAATGGGTTCTGCTTGTCCCAAACCATCATAAAAATCAAGTTTCGACCTCTCAACCCACTCTGGCCACTCCCAGGGGCCACGCCCATCCCAAAATGACCGAAATCCAGCTAAATCCAGACTTTAAAATCTTTACCCCTGTAGTGCTTTTATGTTCCGGGGTAGGTGGGACATGTTTTAGTTTAAAAATGGGTTCTGCCTGTCCCAAACCATCATAAAAATCAAGTTTCGACCTCTCAACCCACTCACATCCACAAATTTTCGAATGTAGGTACGGACTTCGAAAACCGAAAAAATTATTTTTGGCTCAGAATGATCAGGGTAGCATGAATCATGAACAAAAGTAGTTTCCAGAAAAACTTTTTAAAATTTGGACTTAGAAAATGTTCAGTCTTAGTCATTCTCGATACGTACCTCTGAAAGCAGAGCTCCCGCTTCCGAGCTCGTATTGCGAAGGGGAGGCCTGCCTTCCGAGATCGCATTACAAAGGGGACCCTCGAGTCCAAAATCGTATATCGAACTTCGAAAACCGAAAAAAATTATTTTTGGCTCAGAATGATCAGGGTAGCATGAATCATGAACAAAAGTAGTTTCCAGAAAAACTTTTAAAAATTTGGACTTAGAAAATGTTCAGTCTTAGTCATTCTCGATACGTACCTCTGAAAGCAGAGCTCCCGCTTCCGAGCTCGTATTGCGAAGGGGAGGCCTGCCTTCCGAGATCGCATTACAAAGGGGACCCTCGAGTCCAAAATCGTATATCGAATTTCGAAAACCGAAAAAAAATAATTTTTCGCTCAGAATGATCAGGGTAGCATGAAACATGAACAAAAGTAGTTTCCAGAAAAACGTTGAAAAATTTTGACTTAGAAAATTTTCGGTCCGAGTCATTCTCGATACGTACCTCTGAAAGCAGAGCTCCCGCTTCCGAGCTCGTATTGCGAAGGGGAGGCCTGCCTTCCGAGATCGCATTACAAAGGGGACCCTCGAGTCCAAAATCGTATATCGAACTTCGAAAACCGAAAAAAATTATTTTTGGCTCAGAATGATCAGGGTAGCATGAAACATGAACAAAAGTAGTTTCATTTGAGACAGAATGAGAATCTTTACACTTGTAGGGGATTTATGTTCCGGGGTATTCTTTTTGGTATGACTTACTATCACCACTCATTCGAGGAATATATTAAATCAAAGAATATTCATTTTCATTTTTTTAATGAAGGTTCATGATCGCATTTATTGATAGTTTTGATAATCAGATCGAGCCAAATTTTATAGGATAGTATTTGGCCATTCAAATTACGTTTGATCTGAAAAAATGAGAGTTGTAGCTTCTCAGATGACCGAGATACGAGGCATGACGAGTTTATCCATTACGTGTGATCAGGTGATTCGATTACCTGTTCAGGTGATTAGATGGCCCCGTCAAATTGCAAGGGAACCCAATTAAGGTGACCTATCACATAATCACCCAATCAATTTTGTTAACGAGATACATTAAATGCTTGATAACTTCGTCATTTCAAATACGTTTGGCCTCAATTTTTCAGATCAGATGCAACAATTAATTATCTGCAGTAATCTGAAATAAATGGGCGTCTAGCATGTCCGGAAAGAACAATATGGGTGATTTAATATTATATAGGCGTAGTCTAAATATTCAAATTTTCGAACATTGGCGACGGAATCCTCGAATGAATAGTTACAGCATGCCATCTGCAAAGTTGCAGGTCCATAATATGAAACACGGTGATGGTATAATACTCAACGTATGTAACGTTAATTTTGCCCCACCCCACTTCCTGTAGCTTTTCTGGGTTAGGCGTGGCCCCTGGGAGTGGCCTGAGTGGGTTGAGAGGTCGAAACTTGATTTTTATGATGGTTTGGGACAGGTAGAACCCATTTTTAAACTAAAACATGTCCCACCTACCCCGGAACATAAAAGCACTACAGGGGTAAAGATTTTAAAGTCTGGATTTTAGCTGGATTTCAGTAATTTTGGGATGGGCGTGGCCCCTGGGAGTGGCCTGAGTGGGTTGAGAGGTCGAAACTTGATTTTTATGATGGTTTGGGACAGGTAGAACCCATTTTAAAACTAAAACATGTCCCACCTACCCCGGAACATAAAAGCACTACAGGGGTAAAGATTTTAAAGTCTGTATTTTAGCTGGATTTCGGTAATTTTGGGATGGGCGTGGCCCCTGGGAGTGGCCTGAGTGGGTTGAGAGGTCGAAACTTGATTTTTATGTTGGTTTTGGACAGCTAGAACCCATTTTTAAACTAAAACATGTCCCACCTACCCTGGAACATAAAAGCACTACAGGGGTAAAGATTTTAAAGTCTGGATTTTAGCTGGATTTCGGTAATTTTGGGATGGGCGTGGCCCCTGGGAGTGGCCTGAGTGGGTTGAGAGGTCGAAACTTGATTTTTATGATGGTTTGGGACAGCTAGAACCCATTTTTAAACTAAAACATGTCCCACCTACCCCGGAACATAAAAGCACTACAGGGGTAAAGATTTTAAAGTCTGTATTTTAGCTGGATTTCGGTAATTTTGGGATGGGCGTGGCCCCTGGGAGTGGCCTGAGTGGGTTGAGAGGTCGAAACTTGATTTTTATGATGGTTTGGGACAGCTAGAACCCATTTTTAAACTAAAACATGTCCCACCTACCCCGGAACATAAAAGCACTACAGGGGTAAAGATTTTAAAGTCTGTATTTTAGCTGGATTTCGGTAATTTTGGGATGGGCGTGGCCCCTGGGAGTGGCCTGAGTGGGTTGAGAGGTCGAAACTTGATTTTTATGATGGTTTGGGACAGCTAGAACCCATTTTAAAACTAAAACATGTCCCACCTACCCCGGAACATAAAAGCACTACAGGGGTAAAGATTTTAAAGTCTGGATTTTAGCTGGATTTCGGTAATTTTGGGATGGGCGTGGCCCCTGGGAGTGGCCTGAGTGGGTTGAGAGGTCGAAACTTGATTTTTATGATGGTTTGGGACAGCTAGAACCCATTTTTAAACTAAAACATGTCCCACCTACCCCGGAACATAAAAGCACTACAGGGGTAAAGATTTTAAAGTCTGGATTTAGCTGGATTTCGGTAATTTTGGGATGGGCGTGGCCCCTGGGAGTGGCCTGAGTGGGTTGAGAGGTCGAAACTTGATTTTTATGATGGTTTGGGACAGCTAGAACCCATTTTTAAACTAAAACATGTCCCACCTACCCCGGAACATAAAAGCACTACAGGGGTAAAGATTTTAAAGTCTGGATTTTAGCTGGATTTCGGTAATTTTGGGATGGGCGTGGCCCCTGGGAGTGGCCTGAGTGGGTTGAGAGGTCGAAACTTGATTTTTATGATGGTTTGGGACAGCTAGAACCCATTTTTAAACTAAAACATGTCCCACCTACCCTGGAACATAAAAGCACTACAGGGGTAAAGATTTTAAAGTCTGTATTTTAGCTGGATTTCGGTAATTTTGGGATGGGCGTGGCCCCTTGGGGTGGCCTGAGTGGGTTGAGAGGTCGAAACTTGATTTTTATGATGGTTTGGGACAGCTAGAACCCATTTTTAAACTAAAACATGTCCCACCTACCCCGGAACATAAAAGCACTACAGGGGTAAAGATTTTAAAGTCTGTATTTTAGCTGGATTTCGGTAATTTTGGTATGGGCGTGGCCCCTGGGAGTGGCCTGAGTGGGTTGAGAGGTCGAAACTTGATTTTTATGATGGTTTGGGACAGCTAGAACCCATTTTTAAACTAAAACATGTCCCACCTACCCCGGAACATAAAAGCACTACAGGGGTAAAGATTTTAAAGTCTGGATTTTAGCTGGATTTCGGTAATTTTGGGATGGGCGTGGCCCCTGGGAGTGGCCTGAGTGGGTTGAGAGGTCGAAACTTGATTTTTATGATGGTTTGGGACAGCTAGAACCCATTTTAAAACTAAAACATGTCCCACCTACCCTGGAACATAAAAGCACTACAGGGGTAAAGATTTTAAAGTCTGGATTTTAGCTGGATTTCGGTAATTTTGGTATGGGCGTGGCCCCTGGGAGTGGCCTGAGTGGGTTGAGAGGTCGAAACTTGATTTTTATGATGGTTTGGGACAGCTAGAACCCATTTTTAAACTAAAACATGTCCCACCTACCCCGGAACATAAAAGCACTACAGGGGTAAAGATTTTAAAGTCTGTATTTTAGCTGGATTTCGGTAATTTTGGTATGGGCGTGGCCCCTGGGAGTGGCCTGAGTGGGTTGAGAGGTCGAAACTTGATTTTTATGATGGTTTGGGACAGCTAGAACCCATTTTTAAACTAAAACATGTCCCACCTACCCCGGAACATAAAAGCACTACAGGGGTAAAGATTTTAAAGTCTGGATTTTAGCTGGATTTCGGTAATTTTGGGATGGGCGTGGCCCCTGGGAGTGGCCTGAGTGGGTTGAGAGGTCGAAACTTGATTTTTATGATGGTTTGGGACAGGTAGAACCCATTTTAAAACTAAAACATGTCCCACCTACCCCGAACATAAAAGCACTACAGGGGTAAAGATTCTCGATCTGGATTTTACCAGGATTTCAGTCATTTTTGGATTGGCCAACTCTGTGAGTGGCGTGAGTGGTTCAAGAGCTTAAAACTTGGTCTTTGTGATCGTTAGGGATATGTACTACCTATTTAACCTCCAAACATATTTCAAATACTCAGCAACACAAATCCCCTTCAGGGCCCAGGGGTAAAGATTCTCATTCTGGATTTTTAGGGATTTGTCACAGATTTCAAGCTATTTGGGATGGGCGGCCTGAGTGGGGTGGATGTGTTACTTAGATTTTCATATCTTATAAGTGTCTTTAAAAGTATAAGTACGAGCAGTTTATTGAGACTTCTGACTGCTACCGTCGTACTACGACTCTACGACTCGTAGATTCTACAATGATAAATATTGTTAAGTACGTGCGGCGCGCAAAATCCACTACAAAATCCACTACAAAATTCAGGGAAACGTCTTCTGACTTCTTTCAACGTAACACGCATAGCGAAGAATAAATGATTCTTCGCGCGGTGAATAAAGCGCGCGCGTCGCGTCTAAGTACAGTCGGTTTTCATGTAAATTCGGTTTTCATGTAATGCAATATGTATGTACTACGGCTTTACCTTGGGACCTCAGGCTATCATGTTCATAAACATAATAGAGATTAGGCGGAATGACAGGCTGAGCGCGGCCCAGTAATCTTTAGCATGCTTTTATAGGAAGTAAGTCCAGCTACTTCTTCCTATCACAGATAGTTAATCTCAGAAAAGGCAGTAAGTCCACGGAATCACTTCCTTATCTCAGAAAATTTTCAATATTTTCTCAGAAAAGGCAGTAAGTCCGGACTTACGTCCTTCTCTCAGAAAATAATTGGCCAAAACCGAACATAATATTTCTCAACTCGGACTTACTTCCTTAGGAATTGCATGCAACAATGTTTCTATACATTAATATGTAGCTCATGTTGTAGAGAATTTTTTATTGAAAATGTTGATACCAATATTGTCATATTTCGAAAAAATTGGACTTACTGCCTTTTCTGAGAAAACGGTTGATTCACGATGTCAATCCTTCGCAGCTCGGTGAGGCACAGTGGTGCATTTCGCCGATCTACCGAGGTTGCGAGAAGCATTATTTGATGCGCGCGCGACCCAGTAGTGCATCGCGCTACAAAGAAAACGGCAGTGTAGTGCGCCCGGCGCTTGCAACAAGCTTGTATCACGTTGCGACCCCCACGGTCGTTTCACTACGGTCGTTTCACCACAGTCGTTTCACTATCGTCCTGAAGATACAGGGGGAGCCGCGCACGAAGTGCGCGGCGGGTCATACAACGTATGACAAAATCCTACCTATTAATCCGAAACTATCCATAACCCTAATGGCCTAACCAAAACTTAAATAATGATACACGTTGCATACGCTATACCACTTTTTACGCGCCTATCACTACTATGCGTAGCTTGCTTTTTAGCTTTTCGAGCTTTTTGCATTTTGCATATGTGATTATTGTGAAGGGATCAACTAAGCAAAATAAACATGTGATAAAATACAATTCCAAAATACAAAATTTTAGCAAATTGACGGATAATACTAGTTCATAGTTTTCGAAGTAGCGCGCGCCTCTTTTTCTCGAAATCTCATGGCATTGCCCGGGTCAGTCCATTAACAATTACCGATTCAAACTGAATCGAGATCAGATTTTATTTTTTGCAATGCAATGTCAAATTTATTCAGAATCAATATAATTGTGTTATGTATACAGTATATACGTTTATGCAATTTACAAATCACTTGCACTTGGAATGCTAAATTATATTCTTGATTCTGAAATATGAATAATTATAACACATATTGCATATGATATATTGATAAATAAACAAACTTAAAAACGCTACTGTCTTCTTTCTCCACAAAAAACCATAATAGTTGCTGATGGCGATCGCGATTAGATTTTGACCGTTCTGTCATTCTGTGTACAGTGCATGTACATGCTTATACGTTTCCCATTTTTGTTTGTCATACGTTGTTTGTAGCGCGATGCGTTACTGTGCCGCGCCCCGCACTCAATGAGGCTTCTCACAGCGACATCTCTTGTCATACGTTGTATGACCCGCCGCGCACGAAGTGCGCGGCTTCCGGCCCTGTATCGTCAGGACGATAAAGGGAAACGACCGTGGGGGTCGCAACGTGATACAATACATCTCTAGCATCTAGATCGGCGAGATGCGCTACTTTGCCGCGCCGAGCTGAGATGAATTGACATCGTCAATTAATTGTTAATACGTTGTATGACCCGCCGCGCACGAGTGCGCGGCTCCCCTGTGTCGTAAGAAATGATAAAGGGGTGAAAACGACGTTGGGGGTCACGTGTCATACGTTGTATGACCCGCAGCGCACGAGTGCGCGGCTCCCCCTCACCCCCTGTATCTTCACGGTCGCGCTAAATCACTTTACTTCATACACTGTAAGTGTAGACTGTATTATAAGTGCCGTACATTTGATCAGCAATTTACTGGGCAAGCGATTTACAACTTAATTGTGCCATGATGTTGATAGTTGCCAAATTTCGGTAACAAATTAAGACTTAATTTGAGTTTACTGCACGCGCGATGAATAAATTGTGTTTATAGAGATCTGCGGCGCGTTATCAGGTTAACCAATGAAATCACGGCGTTTTCGTCACGTGACAGTCGAGTGTAGAGTGATTAATTATCATCCGTAAGATTGTAAAAGTAAACTATACCAACAACCAATGTATTTTGTATTTTTACGCTGATTTCGAATAAAACCTATTACGTAGCATGAAAATTATTTCTTGACGAGTTATGAATAATAATAACCATTTTTGTCAAACGCTTGTAGGTTTACAACCTACCAGGACGCACGCCGAGTTGGACTCGTCGACGGTCCTGTTCCAATATATGGAACAAATATTTTACGAGTATCACCCGTTAATCAAAGTCAAACGCGCGCACATGACAGGCTTGTAAAACAGATTTGGGCTGTTTGTGCTACATAAGGATTCAAGTTATTTTGGTTTTAGAGCAATTGTGAAGATAGTATAAAGATTTGAAGTGCATCATAACTTTAAATACTTACCATTAAATGATTAAAATGGAAATCAGCATTTAGAAATGTACAGTGTACACAGAACGGTCGAGATCTAATAAATAATAGCGACCATAATAGTGTGAGTATCAGTTGTCCTGACGGCCGATGTTACTTGTCTAAATTTTTTCGAAGTACTAGTAGCACGCGTTAGTTCGTAGTACTTGCCTCGGCACTCGGGCAAGAATGCTACTTCTAAGAAATTTAAACGAATATCAGGATCATTTGTCCATGTCAATCATCAATGTCAACTTAATGCAGAATCAAGCAAGTTATAAAATATAAAACTATTTCAAACACATATACATCAAGTTTGTATGTTCAATGTTGTAGGTTTATAACCTACCAGGACGCGCGCCGAGTTGGATTCGACGACGGTCCTGTCCCGTTTTATATTTGAAACAAATATTTTACGAGTATCGCCCGTTAAACATCAATTTAGGAGGACGTCACTGGTTCGACTATGGACTATCATTGTTGCGTCGCATCGATTTAGAATTGGAAGAGTTGACATTAACGGGTGATACTCGTAAAATATTTGTACCAGGACCGTCGACGAGTCCAACTCGGCGCGCGTCCTGGTAGGTTGTAAACCTACAAGGTTGACAGCGTCAATTAAACATCAAATTGGATGTGCTTTCTGTGGTGATGTAGTGCGCGTCTAAGATCTTGATGGTGGATGTCCAGTGTCCACCCTGTGAGTGTGCCCTAGAGCATATTGGAGGATGCTTCCTGTAAGGGGTTGTTCACATATTACATATTACGTAATCAGCCAAGGGGGTTCCAAATGATTACACTTGTGTTATTTTGACACAATAGCCATGTGTAAAACTGATTACGGAGGAGGTAAAAATTGTTCAAAAAGCGATAACAGATAACGTGATATGTGAACGACCCATAGTAACATCAAACATTTCGACGCATTATCATGCTTGCTTTGCTTCGACGAGACCGTAGCAGGAAGGGATTGGCATTGTCAATCAACCCATGTGTTTAAGAAAATATTTTTGAGTAACTCCTCAGGGAAGTGTTTTTACCTTATTATGTCGTGGGGGTGATCTGGAATCATCGTACAAAGATACATCGATTGATGTTACACATTACATACCCCGAGAACTATCAACGTGTATGATATTACAGTTACACAGGGTACATTGTGCAAGTAGGTGGTTCAAATCTGATTACCAACAATAACAACTGTCACCAAGATTTAACCCTGTAAAGGTCTTTATTAGATGTGCTAGGGCCGGGTCTACTTGCATGTTAAGGACCTTAAAAGGGTTACATTTGCTCTATCTAGAGCCCTTGCGCTTGCAGGGGCGCGAAAGCAACTGGTTAGGTGAAGGGTTACATCTTGGTGACAGTAATGGGTATAAGTACTATGTACTAGTAGAATGAACTTTAGATCACTTCGATCTGATGCATGATTATCTGAGGTGAACCGCACTGGTAGTGGTAACTGCATCGAAGCCCGAAATTATCGTAATTCTTTCACGAGTGTATCTAGTATCATTGCAAGACGTTGGCTCTTCGAATTTGTATAAATATAATGATTGCAAAGTGAAACACAATTTTAAAACGAAATCAATTTCGGAATCCTGTTCCGTTAAAACTGACCTGTTGAAATGGGTATAAATACATCTTGAACGGAGACCGAGAGGAAACAAACAAAAATTCTACATTCAAATAGGTTCCATCGATACAGTTTTCATTCAGATTGAGACAATTATGCAGATTGCCATATTTGAACGGATGTCCCTAGTGGCAGGCAATACGGAAACTATGAATAATTTTGTTCCTAAGATCAATAAAAATAAAGTTCTGTCTAGATCTGAAATCAATAAGTCAGCTTTCTTCCAAGCTATTCAGGAAATTTTATAACTGACCTTATCGCCGATTAGGCAGTCACACAAAGTTACTTAAATATGCATTCGTTATAATGTTAAGATTGCACAGATAAAGTTAAGCTGTAGTACATACATATTACATATACATATTATAAACGTGTGCCTGTATTATAAATGCGCGGCATTTCATCGCAGTTTTCATCGCAATGTAGGTTTCAGCGCAATGTAATATGTATGTACTACGGCGTTAAACCCAAAGAAAGCGCTTTAACAATTTTTAACGCTCTGATGTAAATAATTTAACGTATAAAATAATAAATAATTTAACGTAAACCCCAAACAAAGTTAAAATAAGGCTTCAGTCTTGAAGCAGAAACTCTTAAATGTTAAAAAGCCTAAAAGAATGAGCGGTTAACTGGAATTTGCTACAATCTCTATCCATTGCCTGAGAGCGTCAGCTAGGGTAGCAGGAAGATCAGACGGATCTCTCAGCACAACGTAGTACGGGAAGGGGAAACTGTCCAGGTATGATTCTATCTTCACTAGTTTCCCAGAACTGTCGAATACTGAAATGAACCTTTGGGTTATAGCCGAAAGGAATTGCCATGATTGTTAATTCCCTTGTAGTTATTGTTACCTCGAATTGAATATACTTCAGAAACTTGGTAGAATACTTCAGCTTTTCGTGATTTCGTGTGCCAGTGATGCTAAGTTGTATAAGATAAATATTAAAAAATGTTAAATCGTTCAAAATTGTAGGATTCCGGCCTTTTAACTGTACCACATATCATGATCACTTTTTCAGAGGATATTAGGGTAACCATATCCATAGCTGGTCTCTTAAGTTCGACCGTTTTATAGTTGGGTATATGTATGAGAGCAAATCTCGTTAAGCTTGACCAGAATGCAGAAACCTTGACGGGATCCTTATACTATGTTACTGTTTTTATTGGTGGACGGTGGTAAAGCAGCGATTCGATTGGACACCTTGTCAAGCTGATCAGGTACCCTGATAACCTTGTGAGATCTGTATTAAATTGGGGTAGTAGTCTGTCACTTCAAATCCACCGCTTCCTAATTTGAACGTTCTAGGCGTTTAGCCTAATAATACATAGTTTGACGATAGCACTCTGGTAGAAAAACTGTACGATAAAAAATAACATCTGATCAGTGATTCAATTGTCAAAACTCAAAAAGAAATAAATATTACTTGGAGTTCGGACGTCAAGTATACTTTCGGAGCCTCTCTGTTTGTCGATAATGAGGAAGACCATGAAAACACCTGCATCCCAGGATTCCTTCACCGCTTTCTTCACCGCCTCTACTCCCTGGAAGATATATATCATATAATACATAATGTTGGAAAATAATGTCGTTTACTTTGTAACGCTTATAAATAGCTCTTATTTTTAAGTAGAGCACTCTGATGACCACGAGAAACGAACACATTTGTATAATGTATATATATATTATATGCAAGCTTATATTATATGAGTTTTAATACTTTCAAAACTACTATTATTATATCAAATAATTTGAGATGGTGATGAATAATAAAATGATGCAAAGAGTTAAGAGATACTAATCAACACCGGCTTTCAATGTGTAGAAGTACAGCTACACAATATGATACTGTATATATATATACATATATATGTTTTCGCCAGAAAAATATATGGTTATATTTATAATTCACGTGCAGGATTTCAAGAGTTTATATATATAATATATTTTTAGAGTTGTTGAAATTCACAAGAATTTTGCAATCTTACAAAACATGTTGCAAGCCATTTTCCGACGTTAAATATTGCCACATTGGACATAAAATAAATAGAATTTACATTACCTTGATATAAAGACCCCTGCCATCGCTGACAATGAATAGAAGTTGAGAAACAGCTTGGTTGGAGTGCAAGGAAGCTGTTTGAGCGAAGTGACTTCTAGTCAATTCCAACAATCTGTAAAAAGTATATCATTCCAAATCATTTTAAAGACTAAAAATCAAAAATAAATGAAAATTGAAGCGGGATGATTTACCTGATAATATCCGTGTTGCAATCCTAAAACTAAAATGTACCTGATAATATCCGTGCTGGTATCTTGGAAACTGAAGTGTTTGACGATCCTAGCTCCGGAACTGCTGGTGAAGGGCTCGTTAAACGGAACAATGAGGGACGTGTCAGAACCAAAACCACACACCCCGAGTCTTCCTATCTCCAACTTGGACAGAGCTCCAGTTATGACAGCAACAGCCTCAAGGGACATCTGGGGGGTTTGATGGGTTGCTAAAATTATATAGATTAAATGCATAATTAACACAATAACGAGAGAGAGAGAGAGAGAGAGAGAGAGAGAGAGAGAGAGAGAGAGAGAGAGAGAGAGAGAGAGAGAGAGAGAGAGAGAGAGAGAGAGAGAGAGAGAGGGAGAGAGAGAGAGAGAGAGAGAGAGAGAGAGAGAGAGAGAGAGAGAGAGAGAGAGAGAGAGAGAGAGAGAGAGAGGGAGAGGGATGTTAGCGATGAGGATGATTTAACGAGAGAGAGAGAGAGAGAGAGAGAGAGAGAGAGAGAGAGAGAGAGAGAGAGAGAGAGAGAGAGAGAGAGAGAGAGAGAGAGAGAGAGAGAGAGAGAGAGAGAGAGAGAGAGAGAGAGAGAGAGAGGGAGAGGGAGATGTTAGCGATGAGGATGATTTACAAATTATGTCTTTCACACAATAGCCATTTGAGGGAATATACAGACGTAATATCATGGCTCCTGACTGGTTCACATTACATTTGCTATACAATTAGTATAACATAAAGATTTACAATCAAAATTGTTAGAATCAACAGAGTTTACAAAATACCTAGGGCCAGAGTAGCGGGGAATTTATGAATGACTCACCTGAACACAATCGGCAGATGACATAGAAGCAGAATCGTCCAGAGCTATCATAACCTGATAATCTCTGCTTGATGGCTTGCTCCGTCGTAACCAGATCTTATCTTTCTGGAACTTGCTAGCTATGTACGGTATTATTCGTTTCATGTTCAAACGTTTTCCAGTGCGGAAATCTCCTTTTAGCTTGGCAGCTTTAGTCGGTTCCAGTATAAGTCTCAGCTGTTCGCAAAGGTCCTGGAATTTATATGTGTCATGATATTAATTTATTACAGTTTGACAGACGTTTATCTTGATCGTGATATTTTGAACGACAGCACGATTAGTTTGATAACTTCATACCAGACAGAAGTTTTACTCGACAAATTCGGACCAATCACCAGGCAATATTCAATATTTGAGTTTGGTAAATAACTAGCAGAAGTCTTCTTCAATGATATTATTTGAACGCCGCGCTGGCATTGCCAACTAGGCATGATAGCTGCCAGCTAGGCATGATATCTGCAAACCATACGAAAATTGTAAATGTCCTCCGTCGAACTGTCATATAATTTAACCAACCCGATCATATTCATATTAAATAATATTATAATAATTACCTGGGAGAGAGGGGTGGTCAGAGATTCAAACTGTGTCCAACGTACTGATGCTTCATTCTGAGTCATATCTTCTCTACCTGGAAGAGTCGTTCATATCATTAATTGTACAAGAAACCAAGGATTTAAATAAAAAATCTATAAGTTTTTATAAAATCTGATTTTAGTAATGATACTCGTAAAAATGTCCAAAAATTCTCCAAACAAACAGAGTTATAGAGGTTTGTTTAGGCACGTGACAGAGTTTATGTGTCAAACCAAATCAACACTGCTCCCCTAACATAACCTGAGTATATTCTAAGGATCAAATTATTGGGAAACCGAATCTAACCCGATATGTTGATCTCCATAAGGTTAGATCTGATCTGTTCGAGCTGCTGACTTCTTGTGGTTTGATAATCTTCGTTGGTAATGAAGTGGGAAGTCCTGACATCTTCTGTCGTTTCCTGTGGATATGTGTACTTCAATATAATGCAGCGCACTGCGTAGTCACTTCCGTAGTGATTTGCATTTATGTATGTAATTAATCATAGAAAAAATACTCTCGAAGATTGGCTTATAAAATTAAAATACAGGTAAGATTATGAAGCATAACCTATTTCCTTGCGGTAACTTTTATCATCCGCATAATAAAAGTATGGTTTTGCAGTTAAATTGTTTAATAGCACTATGATTATGTTTCATTTAGAACTAGGCTGGTTCATGGGCGTCAATTAAACCTGCAAAGTGCTGCCCACGCACGTAGTAGCATCGCGTGACGCTTCTTTTAGTTCTAAGAAGCAATGCAAGACAAATTTGGATTATTTGAGAGAATAATGGGATGTTAACCATTATTAGGTTGTGTATTTAGCTAAACTAGCAGGAACCCGTCTAACCCTAAAATGGTGTCAAGACTCAAGAGACTAAAACAATTATTACCTATTTAATTCGCGTTTTTGACACCACTTGGGGTACCAAATTTTGGGCTCTAAAACTCCTATTTTTTGGCCAATTTTTTATTTTTTCATGCTGATTTGGAGGCCATTAAAGCATTTGACCCAGTCAAAAAAGTTTCAGTTGTATATCTTTGACGGTTTTTGCAGAAATTCGCGTTAAAGTTGATGCCGTGGTGTCAGTAAAATGGCACAGATAAATATATATATATATCGTCTCGCTTTATATATAGTAAGATGTGAGATTAACCAGACAGTATTCTGAAGAATAAAAACCAATAACGCAAGAGGAAGGGGGCAGCAAGAGGGAGAATTCATCGCGTTTCGTGGGAATTTAACTGCGATTAATATAAGATTTATCACTGTGAGTAATCTCTCATCTCAGCGTAGGTTCCAGACTGGGTGATTAAACTTATTAATTCTCTAGAATAAATTGCTTAGTCTTGTAGGATAAAGGAGGGATATATCAGTATCGGATAACGGGCAGGCGAAGACAGGAGTGGATTAAATCTTAGGATGAGCAGGTCTTGTGACGCAGAGATAACGAGAAATAACAGACCAGCAGTGGTCCTGACGTTGTGATCATTAATGTTATTATGTTACGGCACAGCCACGACATTATTATTCAGAGTTGTGAAACATGTAAATGAAAAAACTCATGATTCACCATTTTGTTGAGAAAAACGTAAAAAGAACGTTCTCAATTATAAATTTTGCCGAGTCGTGGCACAATATTTTCTCTTAATATAAATCACTTCACCTTGTAACACCAGGTCAGCAAAACTCAGATTTACTGACCAGTTTTGGGAAATAAAAAGAGAAAATTTAAAATCAAATACAGTTAAGATTATAACCTATTTCCTTGCAGTAACTTAATCATCCGCATAATAAAAGTATGGTTTTGTAGCTAAAGTTTAATAGCACTATGATTATGTTTCACTTATAACTAGGCTGGTTCTTGGGCGTCAATTGAACCTGCAAAGTGCTACCCACGCAATTCGTAAACCTACGTGCGTAATAGCATCGCATGACGCTTCCTTAAGTTCGTAAGAAGCAATGCAAGTCTGTTGGCGTTAGACAAGACAAATTTCCATTAAATTTCGCCTATTTTATAGAATAATGGGATGTTAACCATTATTAGGTTGTGTACTTCACTAAATATGGCTATGTGTGCAAATTGAGAGATTAACCAGACAGTATTCTGAAGAATAAAAACCAATAACTCAAGAGGAAGGGGCAGCAAGTAGGTTCCAGACTGGGTGATTAAACTTATTAATTCTCTAAAATAAATTGCTTAGTCTTGTAGGATAAAGAAGGGATATATCAGTGTCGGGTAACGGGCAGGTGAAGACAGGAGTGGATTAAATCTTAGGACGAGCAGGTCTTGTGAAGAAGAGATAACGAGAAATAACAGACCAGCAGTGGTCCTGACGTTGTGATCATTAATGTTATTATTTCACCATTTTGTTGAGAAAAAAAAAAAAACGTAAAAAGAACGTTCCTCAATTGTAAATTTTGCCGAGTCGTGGCACAATATTCAGATGTTTCACTTCACGTTGTTACACCAGGTCAGCAAAACTCAGATTTACTGACCAGTTCCATTCTTAAACCTAAAATAATTGAACAGCGAGAGTAAAATACCTTTCGAAAAGTATGGAGGGATGAAATATATTCTAAGTAATATATACGACTGTTTGGCTACAGAGTCACAGACTAACCGTGGCTGATTTATGCTAAATATCGTACCGAACATAATATATTATACATAATGACAATGTTTTCAATTTTATCTTTTGTGTTGAATATGGGTTTAGCTTCCTTTTAGTGTAGTCGGAGGCGTTTCCCCAATATGCACTAGTAAACTTCAATTCAAGGACTATTATTTATTAGAAAAAACATAAGATATTAGTTGAGTTCGGTTATCTACCATTTGCATTAGGAATTATCACCTTTGTAAGAACTGTCTCATCTCAGTGTAAGTTAGCAGAATGGAGAATGGAGATCAGCTGGTTATCTGGTATATATTAGATAGCCAAGAAGGAAAAGGGAGGCAACATTAGCCTGGGAGAACTGTATGAGTGTGGTGTGAAGTGAATGAAATCTTAGGATGAGCAGATCCACGGAGTGAGGAGGAGATCACGAGGATTGACTGGCTAGCGGTGGTCCTGACGTTGTGACGTTGTGATTATTCATTGTACGGCGCACCATTATTATCTCAATACTTTTACTTTCTGGTGAATAGTGATTATACTTCCTTTTTATTGTTGTCAGGATTCCTTAGAGTTAGTAATGCTCTGACTCAAAAATCTCACTTTTATTATTAGTGAGACAGAACAATAGGGGGGGGGGGGGGGGGGGGGGGGGGCCAAGTGGATATTTGTAGATATTTGTAGATTAATGTAGAATGGATAATCCACGAAAAAAGTGGATGACATTCTACAAATTTATACATTTATCTCCAAAAATTCAGTAGAATTTCTGGGCACATATTTGAGATTACATTTTTTGTAGATAAATGTAGATATTTGTAGATTATTGTCAATGGATAATTCACGAAAATTCTACAAATTCTACAAATTTATACATTTATCTCCGTATTTGAGATTACATTTTTTTGTAGATAAATGTAGATATTTGTAGATTATTGTCAATGGATAATTCACGAAAATTCTACAAATTCTACAAATTTATACATTTATCTCCAAAAATTCAGTAGAATTTCTGGGCACATATTTGAGATATACATTTTTTGTAGATAAATGTAGATATTTGTAGATTATTGTCAATGGATAATTCACGAAAAAAGTGGATGACATTATCCAAATATCTACAAATATCCACTTGGCCCCCCCCCCAACAATAACTTTAAGATTCCATGTTGCCAGCGTTTAGTAGATTACGGTATAAACTAAATTTGAAAATTTTTTTCTTTCAGTGAGTAGATTAGTAGAAGAAGGGAATATGTAACTTTAAAAAAACTCAGTCCTTTCTATTCATCTATTCTTATATACGAACCAATAATTAGTGTGGTGTAAATTTCTAAAGCAGTAAAGCATATATTGAGTTTATATGCGGAGATTCAAACTCTATACTACTTGTCAATACGTTGATATTACTCCGTCAGCAAGCAGCAGTAACAGCTGGAAAATTTATTTTCATGTCGGAATGAATCTCCGACGAGGACGACTAAACATTTTTTCACGTAATAAAATCTGACCAGGTTTCAGTATTTAAATAACGAACTTTGGCACCAATAAGTCGAATTTGACCTTATTACTTACGTGCTGAATAAAATGATAGGTTACTTGTTTTGCTGTGATTGAAATTGTGTTCTTGTCCTTGTGCGTTCTTGTCACGTCTTGTTGGTAAGGTGCATTTTGAATATTACGTGTTACAATGGAACCCGAATTTTCAAGTTTCAGCGAGAATGCCATTAATCATTATTCGCTTAAGGTGAAAGTATAACATATGAGCATGTGACGAGCTCATGTGAAGAATTTAAGATTTTAGATGATCACATTAATCCTTCTACTGCTTGGAATCCATGTCATCTCCGCCCAAGGTACGATATATTATAGACCTCTGAAAAGATTAAATTTGGAGTGTTTGATCCCTTATGATGCTATCTTTAGTTTTGAGATGTTTAAATCAGAACGCTCGAAGGGAAGAAAAACAAATGTGTTAACTGTTTCAATATTACATACTTAAAGATCCAGATACTGCTGGGGAAGTGTTTTTTGGTACATTACTGTCTGGGCCAGAAAAAAATAGGGTTCACCTCCCAATATCCATTATCCAGATTTTATATGAACCTGCACATGCAAGAGTGGGCTAAGTAGTTTTTAGTGGTTTTGAGATAAACGAAAAAAACTTTCCCATTTTTACAGGATATGTTGGATCATCAAACATTTTTTTTTCGTGGGTTAGGTATTCGGTTGGCCCATTAGGCACATTAATTTTTTAAGCAAAATTGTAAATAGTTTCGTCTGCATCTGGAAAAAAGTTACATGGCTCGCTGATTTCCAATAAACTTATGTGGTCTACATTACTTGGCCCACCCATTCATATAAAAGGATATGGGCCATGTAACATAGACCAGCAACTATTTTTAATAGAAGTAATCTCATACCTATGCAATAACGGGCCACATTAACTTGACCCACCTTTACAGTAGATCGTGTCTTGCTAATATCTGTGTAATAACGGGCCATGTTAACTTGGCCCACCTGCGAAGAAGCACAGCTTAATTATTATCTCGGGCTATGTTAGCTAGCCCATTCTTGCACTGCATAACTTAGATTGAAGTAGAGATCCACATTATATTGTCCACTATAGAAAAGGCTGAATTTTCTAAAATGTTGTCCGATTTTGTTCAAAATTGACATGTAGATGCGTCTTGGCATCCTGATCACTTCTAGCAACAAAATAAAAAACCGGGCCAAGTTACTTGGCCCATTGTTGCATGTGCAGGTTCATATAAAAACACATATTATTATTTATGTAGTAATACCTTATACCATGATGGTATTTCAGATTGGAACCAAGTTATAAATGATAGCGATAAAAGTGATAAAATAGACTTGAACTTACAGAAAAATGTGCTGGAGATCATAACAAATTCAAGTCAGATTAGCAAGAAGAAAATCATCGTTAACCTCTATGACGATGAGCGAATAGTGGGAAAACTCAAGATCAGTTTAAAATATCCTATGAAGTACAAGATTGAGTATTGTACCGAAGATTGGCACTCCTTCTCTGAGGTAATGCCAACCGATCAGGATAAAACCTGGAGTATTTTCAGAAAAGGCACGAATCTAACAGTACAGTGTAAGCTGTGATAATGCGGATTTTACAAGTTGGTCAGAAATAACTAAAATCACATTCTCATCAGACTCGGCTTCATTGAAATGGAGGGCAACCGAAGGAGGAAATGGTACAGTAAAACATATAAATATGTATTCGTTTTTTTTGCATACTGAAAACTGATAAAATAAATATAATATGAAAGGTTGATTCATCTTGATGAGTACAATTGTAGCATGTTTTGCAGGAAACAGTTGCAAGCCACTGAACGTTACTAACGCTCTTCTGCCACAAGACGATCAACAAGTAGGGACAAGTCTCAAGATACAATGTGTAGCGGGGTTTGTAGTTGTAGGAGAAAAGAATGTGACGTGTCAAGATAACGGGACATGGTCCTCCCAGCATCAGTGCAAGAGATACGGTAAGATGACGTGGTGTTATCAGTTTGTCAGTACCTATATTGATTATTCTTATGTTATATTTGAGTTTATCTATGTATTATTAACAATTTATGAAAATAAATTGTTAATAATAAATAATTTCATCAATACATTGGCGGGACCAATATATTGATGTTAGATTAATTTATGAAATAATATATAGATTCACACCGCATAATTATTCATTAAACGTAATGCACATGTATTACGTTTAATAAATTGATGCTCCCTAATTAAACGTATCTAGTTAATATACCAGACAGCCAACAGGTGTTACTGACGAGGGTGTAAGTTTTAACAGCTTTTATTAAAATATTAGTTCTAACACCAACCCCACAATAACAATAAATCTAGAGGAATATGCTTCAACCACAGCAACTTAACAAGACTCTGCAGTGAGCGCTTCTTTGTCAAGTCGTACTGATGACAGCAAATATTCTTCGACTTTTGGATGAAAAGAGAGAAAATAAATATAAGTATTTACCTCTTAAAGTTATTGTATCTGTTCTGATGAATTTCTAATTCTAACTCTTAATTCACCAAGTTATATTTGAATACAACAATTTAATGTCAAGTATACTATTTCATATACAAAATTGTCTTTATCAGGTGCTCTTTGAGGTGATCACTTGGCCGTTCCTGGAGAAGATAAAATAACAAGGCTACCTTTTAATACCTCAAGAAGTAAGTAACACGAGTTGAAATATCTCAACCTGTAGCAGGTAGCTGTTTAGTTTTAGCTTAGTTGAAATCTCATGTAATATGAGGGTCACTTAAACCTGTGATACCGATTCACTAAAACTAATAGATTACAAAAAATTCGCTAAAACTCTAGATTACAAAAACCTCTCGATGTAGATTTCAAAAAACCTCTCCAGATTACCAAGTTTAGGTAAGCGAACATCCAATATCACATCTTGACACTTCTTAATTTGTACTACCCTCAGGGAACAAAGTACAAACAGAACAGAAAGGACTAGACACAGCCTGGACTCAGATAATTTCAGGGTGCTCTAATAGATTGCTGGCTCTAAACGCAGCAGCATGTGTAACCACGCTAACTAACAACTGCCTACTCCAGGCGGATCATCCAATACGGACCTAAAAACTATATTACCGAATGTCACTTTTAGACATGCTAGACTACTATATCAGATATTATAAATTTGATGATCTTTTGATAGAAATTTCTATTTTCTAATGTGTTGAGGGAGTAAGCTTTTCTCAATTTTGTCACGTGGAATCGTGGATTCGTTATTAAGATTAAATATACCATGCCAGTTCATCTTTAAGATGAGAAAAAAAGCCGAATTACAGACCTCAGATCCATTTTCCCTTTACATTTTCTACGATCAAAGCTATTACCTTACAAGACATATTTATGGCGGCCTAATTTGCGACGACCGAAATTTTGGCGGTCCGAAAATATGGCGAAATTGAACAAAAACCGTCAAATTTCGGACGTCACAGAAAATAAGGGTATTTTTCATCATTTTTTGTGACAGTAAGCAGTAAGGAAATTTCTGAAATTCGGTAAAATCATGTTCAAACTTAGTCTGTATCAAGACTGTAAAACTTTCATGTTAGCACATACATGTATTTTAATGCAAATTTAAACTGTATTGCTTGACATTCAATTCGTCATTGGTGTGGTGATAATTTGTCCCAAGATGCCAGAATTTATTTATTTATTTTACTTGATATTACTTTTTAGAAACAAAATAAAGCAGTGAAGGCACAGTCATTGAAATAAGCTAAAAGATAATGCGACGGATTCTATTACGACGACCGAAATTTTGGCGGTCCGAAAATATGGCGAAATTTTCGGAAAACCGCCACATTTCGTACGTTATAAATATGTCTTGTAAGGTACACTGATTGACGACATTTTTAGTGGAGCGAAAAAATAGTTCAACTTTTTAGAAGATAGTTTCACTTTGTAAATCTCATCTTGGCGATAACCCAGTCAATTAGCTTGCTTAAATGGTGAAAATGAAATGAAATCACGAAAGTTCACCACTTAACTACACAATTTCACTGCCATTTTCCTGATTAAATATAAGTGCGCATTCTTTCTGACCACCCTGTACCGTGTCACTCTTGTAAGGCGTTAGTTCCGAGCACTGACTCAGGTGGTGCTCCTCAATCAATCGATCATAATAATAATCGTAATATATTTAATAGTATGTTTAGAGTATGCACTGAAGGGGTATCGTAGGAAGTTTATTGGACTTTTAACAGGTACCCCTCCTCATTTAACCCTCAATTAAGTTTCCTATCAGTCGGCTGAGTCGACCGAGGAGATCGCATAGATCATGAGAAAAAACATGATCGTTTACAGGGGACTCGCAGGTTTATACCTGCCCATTCTAAACTGCTATGGAGTTTAGAATGGAATTTAGAATGGAGTTTAGAATGGAGTTTAGAATGGAGTTCCTCAATTTCAGAGAAATTTAGACTGGTTCCCCGAGCAACACTCCTTGTGGACATGATGGCACCGCCAACTCCGGATGCTAGACAATCTAGAGTAATTACAGATCACGTGGATAACTGGATACGGTAACCTGTAGGTATATGCCACGGCCGTGGTCTGAACAATGGTATAATATCATTCATTCATTCCGACAATCATTCATTACTCAGAGAATTGCATTGCCCTATCGAGTCCCAATCATGCACAGCCCCACCAGTATTTCTAATGTTTTGCCGTTTCGTAACCCTAACGTAGTAGTGGTCGAGGTATCGGTGATAATACTTGATATATTGTTGCTGTTTTATCACGGTTGCTCTATAATACATATAACTATAAGGTATAATAGAACGTCAGCCAATAGTGTTAGCGCGATTTGTATATTTTTAAATCTGTCTAGGGGCTGCTTGTGATGAATACCCAGATTTAATTAAGATTTACTGAGAACTGCGAACGTGTCTTTAAAAAATAATTAAAAACAGGTAGATTTTTCCCTAGCACGGGCCTAGCACTTAGGGCGTGTAAAATCCGGATCGGATAATATTATTGAGTCGCATAGTTGAAATGTTTTCTTGGGTAAATTTCTATTGATCCCGTTTGATGCGACAAGGAAAAGGCTCTTATCAGGAAAGAGCCTTTTTGAATTTTCGATAGAAATATTTTTAGATCATGAATACGATGTTTTCATATTGAAACGTTGAATAATTCCTTTCCTGATAAGAGCCTTTTCCTTGTCGCATCAAACGGGATCAATAGAATTTACCCAAGAAAACACTTAGGGTGTTTAAGACTGATGAATTCATGCTATAATTTGGTTGCTGATCGAAGATTTTCTACGAACTCGATGATTGTTTTGGAAATAACTTCCTACTTCAAATTTCAGTAGTAACCTATTTCAGTAGTAGCACAGGTTGCTTTTGATTTTGTTGACTCACGTTGTAGGCCCGCCGCGCACAAGTGCACGGCTGTATCGCGACTTCCACCTCACTAAGTGAAACAACAATGCGGGTCACGACGTGATACAATGATTTTGATACCAGACACTACCATTACCATTACCACGTTAACTGAGAAATGGTTTACTAAATATAAATAGGTACTTATAATCGTGGTACGAAGTAGGTCTAACTACTTCACTGTATTAAATACTTTAACCGCATACGTGGTACGGGTAAACCCCCCCCCCTAAAATGTCACCCACCCCTAAAACGCCACTCTTGATTGATTGGATCCCATATTCTTAGAAAGTATCTTACAATGATCACTACCATGTACCATTACCACGTTCACTGAGAAATGGTTTACTGACATGCTGAAATCGTTAAATACTTAAAAGAGTTACTTAAAATCGTGGTATGAAGTAGGTCGAACTACTTCACTGTGTTAAATACTTTAACGGTTAAAGTATTTAACACAGTGAAGTAGTTGTAGTGAACAGCGGATTTTGTCGTTCTGAACGCATGTTCCGGTTTTTTTTAGCGAACGTTATTGAACGTTAGTGAACGTCAGTGATTATCAAAAATACAAATATATGCCAATTTTTGAGATGTTATTTTATCAGACTGATAATTATCAATTTTACAGACTGATATAAAATGAGGCAATCCTATTTGTGTGCATAAAATATTAAAACATTAATATTGATATTATGATTATCAATAAGTTACAAGATATAAACAAAAAAATAGTAGTAGATATAAACTGGTAATGTCACTTGAATTATTCTTTGACATGAGAATTGTCCATGAATCGTAGGCTTGCATTTATGAAAATCAAGTCTCTCTGCTTGTCTACTGTCAGTCTATTTCTCTTTTTATTGACGATCCAATCGAACAAACTCCAGTTGGTCTCGCAAGGAGAAGCAGAACTTGACTGGGAGAGAGCTCGGATCGATAGCGCCTGCAATTCCGGGACCTCACAGCCTAAATTGTTCCACCATGAAACAGGGTCATCTTCTTTCACATTGAACTCTGCAACCTCCCTTGAAAATAGCCCTCGCTTTTCTCTGTAAAAATTGTACTGAGACAAGATATTTTTCTTGGTGTCTCGATCGTACCATTTGTCTGTAACGTCTAAGAATTCCTTCCACACATCTTGATTTATGTTTGGGTCAAAGCCCTAGTATGCAGGGTGGACAGAGAAAACCACAGAGTGAATTGGCGAGTGCAATTCGTTCCATCTCTTATTCGCAAGTTTTGTCTCTTGTGGGTTCTATCCCGAAACACAAAATTTGCTATATATTCACAGTAAACAGATAATATTTGTAGTAAATCAGACCTATAAAGCCAACCGGAATCTTATAGCTATTATCAGAGAGTCTTAATTTAAACACTATTATCGGCTCCAGTATCGCAATACTAGAGGAGCCATCTAGTCTGTTCTAGAACATGGCGGTTGGCTGGGAATGCTTCTACACGCGTGTGCGTCGCGCGAGAGAGTATATTTCTGACTTTGTCGCCATGAGCCAATGATCACACAATGTATTTGGGCAATTCCACGGTAAGGTTCCACTTGGTGAAAATGAAAAATGTTAAGATAGGCACCTAATTTTGGTTAAAATATGTTCATTAGACTATTAACCTTACAGGTCAACAAAAGTTTTTTGTTTCATATTGCATTAACTTTTGATTTTTCTCATTCAAAGGAACACTACTCGGAAATTTTAAAAATCATTCAAATTTTCAAAGGGCCATAGTTTGGGTATGCAGCAATATTTCTCTATGAAATTCCATACACTTAAGCATAGGCATAAGAATGAGAGCTATGCAAAGTTTCAAAACCGTTGCTCAAATACTTTTTCTAAAAAATTTCCACAAAGATGGTGTCGCGTCCGTCACAAAATTAAGCAAAAAAGTTTTTTCAGAGCCACATAGTGCTATTTATATTCAAAAAACCACTGTAACCTATCTCTTCTGAAGGTAAGGGAGTACCGTAGAAATTATCAGACTTGTATCTTTTAAGAAAAAATTTTTGGAAGGGGGGTCCCAACTTGTCGCGTCCGTCACATTTAAAAAAAATGTTCCAAAAAATATTTTAACAGACTTTAAATGCATTTTTGTTAAAGCTGAGACCGTCCTTAACAAAACATTGTTGTCAAATCGAAAATTGGACAGAAAATGACTGAGTTATGTATAATTTTGTATATGCCCATATATGGGCTTACGGCTCACTTTTAGCCATTTTTATCCATATTTCCATTATTTTGACTAAAACCAAGACAAATTGAAGTCAAATAAGGTTTGACTATGTTGACTAGACTATCAAATAACATCATATGCAATTCAATAATTAAATTTACTGAGTTTTGCCATTTTATTTGCCTTAACCTTTTTCAGGGGTAAAAGGCACAAAAAATGGACTTTACCCTATTTTTGCATATTTTTGAAGTAAAAATTCAATATCTTCCACATTTTAAACACTAAAGTAATGAAACTTTTGGGAGATGGTCTCAACAGTGTGATGTGTTGAACAGAGATGAATGTTTTACCAGAGTTATAAATTTGTTCAAGTAGAGAAATAATTGCTGCCCCTAGATTGATACCCTAGCGTATGCCCAAAATGGACGATTTTGGCTATTGCAGACCTCGTGGAAGTACTTGCGGCCTAAAAATTGGCATAAATATAGAATGAAGGTCACTGAACAAGATAAAAGTGTCAAATAGAAGATTTGGAGAAATTGAAAAAAAACGTGTGTCCGTCACAGTCACGTCCGTCACAATTTGAAAATGGCGCCACGCAACTAAAAACTGAGCAATCTCCAAAAAAATGGTATCTCAGAAATCACTAAACCTTTTTCTATCACTGCATGTCCAAATAAGAGATAATAGATAACGTTTTGAGATAGATTTGGGTACCTTCTGAGTAGACACCCAAAAAAAGTGTCATATCTAAGTCGCGTCCGTCACAGGGGTGCTATCTCAGAAAGTAATAATGGTAGGGGTCTGAAATTTTCACACAACCTATAGAAAGGTTAAATGTGGACTAATAAATAGTTTAAACTGATAAAGAAGCAACATCCTGAGCAAAACATTCGTTTGAACTTTAAAAAATGGCATAATCGTGGTGTCCGTCACGGTGGAATTGCCCATAATTTACTACGTTCAGAACGTGATATGAGTTTTAGTGAACGCATGTACAGAAAATATTTAATGAACGTTCCGTACGTACACTACAACTAAAGTTAAACCGCATAACTTATCAGACGGTATGACCAAAATATCTAATAAATCGCAATCTGTCAATAAAATAAGCATTTGATCAAGCATCTACGTCATCACCATCTAATATTCGACCACCATAAATTTAAAATATCTAATAAAAAATAAATCGACTACTGCCACGAAGGGTTTGGCGTTAACAGTAGTGTCACTGTCTGGCTCATATGCTCATGGACCCAACTTAATTCATTTATACCCTATATTGATAAGGAAACGCTTATCTGGTAAAACCCACGTTCTTGCTCAATCAGTTCAACGTGCGTCCTGGTACTACTACTCTGCTAGAGATTCAACGTCATTCAGCATTCATTTAGTTTTGAAATTTTGTTCATAGATTTAATCTTAACTTTCCTTAACCATGTTAAGTTTCAGTCTGATCTTGATGTGAATCGTTAGCCAGTCGTTTAATTTAAAATCTACTTGAGTATATCAGGAAGAAGTGAAAATTTAATAAAAATGAAGTAATACGTTTTTGCTCTCACTCTTACCCGCTGGTTGCTAGGCTGGTCAGAATCCTCAACTTCGTCCTGTTTTCCATCCTCCGCTGCTTGTTGAACATTCTGTTTGTCAGTTTGGCTGTTCGTTATTTTGTCATCAGTAGCCTCCTGCAATTCCTCTTCGTAACCTTCCAACACTCCACTCTGTTCCCCTGGTTCATCTTCTTTTTCATCAGCAATATAGTCCTGATCTAAAACAATCATAACGTTAATTGGTGACACCAATTTTATCAAAAATCTGCGACATTTTATTTTCACAACCGCGCCGATCATCCCACGACCATTCGTCCTCGTACAATTTTAGCAGAAATAAAGTAAGCAAGCATCGTGCAGCCAACCTGTCTTCTGCTCAGTCGTATCCATAACTTCTTTGTCATACGCTTCCCCTTCCTCTGTGTGTTCGAAGACATCCGTATCCTTTACCTGTAGTGAAATAACCATATGAAATTATGCTAAAAATAAAATAAAATTGGGGAAATTTGTCGCGAGTTCACCAATTTGACAAAATGGTCAACAAAATGCCAAATGGTCAATAAAATGATATCTTAATAAATTGGCGGCCACGAAATTTTTTTACTGGTTTTTAAAACTGAATTATCAGAAACATCGGGGTAAAAAATGGGTTATCCTTTACCTGGCGGAAAAATAACCATATGAAATTGTTCTCAGGATAAAATAAAATTGAGAAAATTTGTCGCGAGTTTGTCAATTTGACAAAATTGTCATTAAATAATATCTCAATAAATTGCTTCGTTGGTGGCCATTTCCAATTAATGGCATTTGGACACTCAAATAAAAGAAACATCGGGGTATAAAAAGGGGTATTTGAAAAACGAGGTTCACCTCAGCGTTGGAAGATTCACGGTCCTCTTTTATTTTTGGCAAAGTCTTGGCCCGCTTCGCGGATTTGCTCTCTGACATTTGCTTTTTCTCATTCTCGCGATGTCTTTTTCCTAAATCAGCGGGATCCGTCTCATCACTCTTATCATGGCTGCTCTCGCCTAAAAGTTTTTTATTGAATTTTGACTGACATAAATGTATCCATAGTAGGTTGTTGCTAAAAACCAATTAACTGCCATCTCAAGATAGTGGCCGCTGAAGTACTGATATTACAACACGAGCTGTCCGATATAAATTATCTCTGGCTAAAACTAACCGGCAGCGTCAGCTGATTGACCCTGGTTCTGGTCATCCTGTCCACCTGATTGCTGTTCAGCATCAACACCTCCCTGTGTACTTTCTGTCTCCGCTTGTGGATCGGGTGCTGCCTCGCTGTGATCCGTTGGTACACTCGCCCCAACCTTCTCCGTTTCCTGATGTAAAATTAAGTTGAACCCTATTATAGCCCTATCACTTCAGGTTAAAATCACAAACAATTAAAATAACGGTTGATTTTGGTGGCTGAAGGAACGGATTTTACCTCGTTGGTTTCATCTGGTTGGTCTTCTTGCTCCTCGGCTATGTCATCAATCTCCCCCTCCTCTACACCCTCTTCCTCTTGATCATCTCCACCCTCTTCAACCTCTTCCATGTCAACGTCACCTCCTTCGTTATCCTGGATAATCAATGAGGAAATCGAATAAACAGTGGTTTATGGCAATACAAATTACTAATTTAAAAATAAAATAAAACTCCTGAACACTTAAAAAAGCAGCTTCTTTTGTGCCCTACAAACCTGTTGGTCCTCCAACCCCTCCATGTCATCTGGGAGGTCCTCAACTTGAGGAGGATTTTCATCGTCGGGTTGCCCGGAAGCTTCGGGATCCGGAACATCATCTTCCGGGTTATATTCCTCAGCTTCAACGTCATCTTCCTGCTGTAGCTCCTGGTCTTCAGTTTCTAAAGAAAAAGGTTTGATATAAAGCTCCATATTTGAGAAATTAAAGGAGAAATTAGATGTCGACAAGGACAAATGGATTCGGATTATATGCATTTCAATATCAAATAACTGTACTTCTTTTGTGCTTTGGATTCTAATCCACAGTCAGCGGTTCTTTTGCTGACTTTTTTATTATTAAATAATTGTTTTATTAAAAAAGCGACGTCAAAGACGTAAACACTTCACGCACACTCTCAAAACTAGCGCTAACTATCAGGTTCGACACGACGACACTATATCAGGTGGCCAGTTATAGTTCTCGCTAGTTAGCACTGCCACTAGTTTACCTGATAGTTAGAGCTAGCGCTACGACTAACTAGCACTAGCCATCACGTTTAGACAATCGCAAAATAACCAAGTCAGCAAACCTTTTTCGCCGGATTCATGATCCAAGTCATCGTCTTTTGCGACCATTTCATCTTGCTGCTCACTTTGAGCACCTTTGTCCGCTTCAGCTTCGGAGTCAGGCTGCAATTTTAGCTTTTTAGGGTTTTAAATTTTAAATATTATTATATACAAATCCAGCTTCAAACGAATGCTATTAAATTAAAATTTAAATCCATCGCAAACGATTTCGTTATGACGTCAATACTCGATGTATGTTCAATTTTACGACAATTCACATAATTATCTCAACTTTTAAAAATAGATAGTATTTCCCTAAGCAGTTATAGTAGCCTTGGTTTGACGTCAATTGAATCGTCAAAGCAATATTTAACCCACCCAATCTTTGTAGACTGTTTTATTTTCACTACCTATTAGTTCAAAATAATATGAAGTGAGCTTCAAAGTTTCCAGTTGATTTTCAGGGCGAATGTCGTTCTAGGCATCTCTAAGGTGGTTTGTGTGGTCTTAGAGTTCGATCGAGTGTTCTGATATATCGGCTAAAATGACCTAACTAAAATTCGAGCATGCCAGACGTACTATTCAATTGCGGCGGCTGCAGGATCACACAATTTGCTGTCTATTTTAATTTGTATGCACTGTTGTGTAGAAAATGCAGAAGAGTGGGGCCCAAGATCATCACCGATATGGACTTTGCAGATGATATAGCACTTATATCTGAGGACATGGACAAAGCTAACGAGTTCCTGCTCCGAGTAGAATCGGCGGCAGCGAGCGTGGGGCTTCACATAAACGAAAGCAAGACCAAGTTTATGACATTGAATATGGAGGATCGATCTAGCGACCTCCGAAGTCGATCTGGGAAAGCCATAGAAAATGTGGATGATTTCATCTACTTAGGCTCCTGGACTGAGAGCACAGATAGGGAGACAAGGGTTAGAAAGGGAAAGCATAGGGTGCCCTACATAGACTGAAGGATATCTGGAAATCCAAAATATCAAAGAGCTTACAAATTAGATTGTTCATAGCGGCTTGTGAGTCAATACTGCTCTACGGATCAGAAACCTGGACACTGACAAAGGCTCAAGAAAAAAGTTTGGACGGGACATACACAAATATGCTGCGTATGGTGCTGGATATCTCATGGAAGGACAAGGTCAGCAATATAACTTTGTATGATAGTCTACCAAAGCTGTCAAACAAGTTACGAAGCAGGAGACTAAAAATAGCGGGACACTGCATCAGACATCCTGAGCTACTTGCCAGTGATTTAGTGTTATGGGAACTTATGCATGGTAGAGCACAGCAAGGCCGACCACTTGAAAAAGCTACTTGTCTATGTTACTGAAGGAAGTTGGGACAAACTCTAAAGAGGAACTGCGAACCCTGATGCGGGACAGGGATGTATGGAGGGGGTTATCTGGCGTAGATCGGACTTAGTTCCGACATAGTAGTAGTAGTAGTAGTAGTGTTGTGCATAATTTTGCTATATAGACATGTTAATATTTTGATGTTGAGGATAATGATAATACTAGTAACCCTATTAAAAGGCACGTTGTTGTTAACGTTGTAACACAAAAAAATTATATAAGCCCTTTTTGGTTAGGATAATTCATAATCGTCTCATTCTCTACTTCAATCAGGTGATAAGATATCGCCTAAATACGGCGGGCACGGAAATGTTTACATTGTCACACTATAAACATGCGACGAATTTAATATAAACGTGGACCCCTTGCTACTGTGTTTGACCAAATTTGTGAAAGCCCAGTTGATAGGATGGGTACATATATGACAATAACCTACATATTCGACGACCTTTTCCGATAAAAGGAGCCCCAGGTCAATTCCGTCAAACATTCCAGAAATACATGAGGAATGTTTAGAACAGCCCCGCACCCTGACAATAAATGCTGAGTAGTGTAGCAACCTTATGACCTGGATTTGTTGTACAACCTTGCAGTATTCATGGCGGGTTTTTACAGTATGGCGACCACGGTGTTTTCTTAAACAATTTAAGTAATCTTAAGTTTTTGAGATAATTAGCCTTCAATAACTCAATAATAATAATGAGATTCTGTTATGACTGGAACTAATATATACACACGAAATTCAGGATGACGAACTGAACAATCCGTCCGGATTCACTGACTTACCAGTTTTTCCTCGTTTTCACCGAAAGTTTCAGATTTTTGTTTGTCCTCCGGATTGTCAACGTCCCCCATTTGTTCATCATCTTCACCTTCTTCTGAAAATACAGAAGTATAGCCGGTACGCAAGAGCCCGAAACAAACCCTTGCCACCTCGGCATTATTTTACTTTAGCAATGGACCATACTTTCATATTGGACCATATTTTTTTTGAAATAATCTTTGAACATTAGAGAACCATTAGAGATCAACATGAAATGATTTAACACACGAATCAGTTAATGGGAAATTTAATGCATTTTTCTGCAGTCACTGTGCAGTGTCTGCACAAAATTCAACCCCTACTTTATTGACGATAGGTAAAAATAGCGAGAGCCGAGAAGCTAACATTTGGATCGAATATAACAGTATTTCCACGCAGATAAAATTAGAATACATTAAGTGATTCGAAAAACGCCAAACCTTGGTCATCATCGCCACTATCCTCTCCTTCTTCATCCCTCTCCACATCACCTAGGGCACCCTCAAAATCATCCTCCATTTCTAGACCCTCTTTTTCTTCGGCAACATCGTCCTGCTCTTCTTTTTCCTCATTTCTTGTGCCCTCAACCTTGCCGGGAGAATTTGTTAAGGTACTACTATTCTCCTGTATTATGTTTTTTCAATTATTGGTCAATCAATCCGAATTTTACGTCAAAAAGGGGGGGATGCAACGTCAATTAATGTCAATTAATGTCAATTAATGTCAATTAATGTCAATTAATGTCAATTAATGTCAATTAATGTCAATTAATGTCAATGTCAGTTTTGCAAAATTTTGGAATACTGACATTAATTGACACGATATTTGTCGACCAGAGATTATGTAGTTCTACCATATTTTTAGCACTTTAGAACGTTTATATCATCAATTTATTCACTACTATCACATATGGAAATGTGAAATGTGAAAAAAATTCAGATCATTAAACAATAAAACTAAAATAATACGGTTTTCCGAAATTTAATTTTCTTAAATGGGCGTGGCCATCCAAGGGCGTGGTTCTCAACATCATCAGAACTTAAAACCCACATTAAACGAAATGCCTTCATGACATTTATATTTGAATAACGAATCTTAAACAGCTAGCATTACTCCTTCATACTAAAAAAGCCGATTCTAGATATTTTACCTGTATAAGAAACCAATAAAATATGGGCGTGGCCGGTGGGGACCGAAGATGGAAGAGTTTGAAGCTGAAATTTTTTTGGTGGTCTTTGAACCTAAGGATCAACAGATAAGAACATACTCATAATTATTCAAGGACATTTTGTTTTTTGAACCGGGGGGGGGGGGGGGGGGGGGGGGGGAGTAATGACTACCAATGGAGACTTTTGGGGACTAATGGGGACTAAAAATCATGGGGACTAGAGGTCAACTCGTTGACGTAATTCACCATTTGTCCCCATAAGTCCCCAGAATTTTTGACAGTTATTCATGGTTTTCAAGTTAGTTTAATAACGATACGATCGAGATGTTTTGTCCAAGATAAGAGTAGGATAAATCTGACTTAAAAGTAAAATGATAAGCCCGGTTGTAATGTGTTCTACCACTGTACTAGTCAGTTCAAATTGAGGTTAATTGAAGTTTAGCTCTCGTGAAGGTAGAAGTAGCCGACTCGCTGAAAAATCATGAATTAACCCTTCGACTTACCCTCCTAATACACTTAAAGATGTTAGATGATGGGTGAATGAGTATTTATAACAGCCGTTCTGTGAACAGACTTGGGTGATCTTTATTTTAAGCACTGACAAGCACTCTTTTGTGAATATTCCATAAATGATCGTCAAAAACAAAAGAAACCAACGCCAATTTCAAATTACTGAGCATATCATTTCAGACAAATCAATACAAAAGTAATAAGAAAAATTGATAGGGGGGGGGGGGGGGGGCCAACGCCCCAAAGGGCCCCGATTTCTAGGGCCCTTTTCGGATTTTGAATATGTGTTCATGTTGGGGCCTTTTGGGGCCCTAGAATTAACTTCAATTTCATCAAGTTTGATATATGCTAAGTGCTTAAATGATATTATCTGACTACTTGCACAGTACTTTTATGTTTATTTGAGTGTATTTGGCCCAGTGGCTTAGTTGGTTAATCTGCTTGTCTACTGGCCCTGACGTTGCGAGTTCGAATCCCAGTTGGGCCAAGATTTCAAAATTGATGGGCAGCCGTCACTCACCAAACCATGGTGTGAATGGTAGTGGCTCTCATTAGAGCTGCGAAAATAACACGAGTGCATATGCCAGGGGTTGCGTCCCGACTATGCTGCAGGGAAATCTGTACCGAAAGGACCGTGGCCGCACCGCAAAAAAAAAGGAGATCGGCCCCTCGATCCTAGCTTGCTAGGTTCGCCATTGTTGTTGTTGTTGTGTTGTTGTGTTGCACAGTACTTTTATGTTTATTTGAGTGTATTTACATGGAGATTATGGTCCATAAACACTATCAAATAGTGGTCAGGGTCAAAAGGCCCCAAAAAGCCCCGATTTCTAGGGCCCTTTATGGATTTCGATATGTGTATTGTGTGGGGCCTTTTGGGGCCCTAGAATTAACTTCAATTTCATCAAGTTTGATATATGCTAAGTGCTTAAATGATATTATCTGACTACTTGCACAGTACTTTTATGTTTATTTGAGTGTATTACATGGAGAATGTGGTCCATAAACACTATCAAATAGAGAAAAGCAATGATCTAACAGGGTGGAACTATCTAATTTAATGTTGTACCATATTGCATATTAGGGGGGGGGGGGGGGGGGGGGACTTAAGCTCTGATCTCTACCCGTGCTGTCAGTCTGAACTTCCAAGGAAGAGGAGGACTGAGGAGGAGGAGGAGGACTGACGTGCAGGAGGAAGACTGGGGACTGAGGAGGAGGACGGAGGAGGAGGACTGAGGAGGATAAGGAGAACTGAGGACTGAGGAGGATGAGGAGGAGGAAAAGGACTGGAGAGGAGGAGGAGAAGAAAGACTGAGGAGGAGGAGGAGGACTGACGAGGAGGAAGACTTAGGAGTAGGAGAAGGAGGAGGAGAACTGAGGAGGAGGACTGAGGAGGAGACTGAGGAGGAGGAGGACTGATGAGGAGGAGGATGATGAGAAGGCTGACGAGTAGAAGAGGACTGGGGACTGAGGAGCAAGAGGACTGAGGACTGAGGAGGAGGAGGAGGACTGAGGAAGACTGAGGAAGACTGAGGAGGACGAGAACGAGGACTAGGAGGATGAGGACGAGAACTAAGGACGAGGACTAGAAGGATGAGGACGAGAACTAAGGACGAGGAGGAGGACGACTGAGGAGGAGGACTGATGAAGAAGAGGACTGGGGGAGGACTAAGGAGGAGTGAAGAGGAGGAGGAGGAGAAGGAGACTGGGGGAGGATCAGGAAGAGGACTGATGACGAGGATAAGGAGGAGGAAGAACACTGATGAGGAGGATGACGAGGAGGACTGAGGATGAGGAGAGGAGAAGGAAGACTGGGGGAGGACTGATGAGAAGGAAGAGGAGAAGGAAGACTGGGGCTGGACTGATGAGAAGGAAGAGGAGGAGGACTGAGGAGGAGGAGAAGGAGGACTTAGGAGTAGGAGGAGAAGGGGGACTGGGGACTGAGGAGGAGGAGGAGGATGAGGAGGAGGATGAGGACTGACAAGTAGGAAAAGGACTGGGGACTGAGGAGGAGGAGGAGGAGGAGGGCTGACGTGCAGGAGGAGGAGGAGGAGGACTGAGGAAGAGGACTGAGGAGGATGAGGAGGACTGAGGACTGATTAGGATGAGGAGGAGGAGGAGGAAGACTGAGGAGGAGGAGGAGGACTGACGAGGAGGAAGACTTAGGAGTAGGAGAAGGAGAACTGAGGATGAGGACTGACGAGTAGGAGAAGGACTGGGGACTGAGGAGAAGGATTTTTGGCAAGGTTGGGATAGACTTGATGTCGTGAGGCACAGCGTTATACAAATCAGAGGCCACTGAAGGGAAAGAATGAAACCTCATGGTGTTGGTGCTTTTGTATTTTGATCCGCCAAGAGGACGAAGACATGTAACTCCTCTTCTTTGAGAGTGTTGGAAAGTAATGTTTACACTGTTGGGAATCTCACCGTAGTAAATTTTCCAGACAAGGATGATCGTGTACCTTTCGCGGCGGCGCTGTAGGAAGTAGAGATCAAGCTGCTTCAGGCGCTCCCAGTAGCTAAGATACTTGTATCCTGCTATTTTTGCAGTGAATGAGCGTTGGATCGACTCAATCATGAATATGTCACACTGGATGAGGAGGAGGAGGAGGAGGAGGAGGAAGAGAAGGAGGAGGAGGATGAGGAAGAGGAGGAGCAGGAGGAAGAGGAGGAGCAGGAGGAGGAGGAGGAGGAGAAGGAGTACTGGGAGTAAGACTGAGGGGGAGGAGGGGGAATGAGGACTAAGGTGGAGGGTGAGGAGGACTGAGGAGAAGGACTGATAGGGAGAAGGAAGAGGAGAAGGAGGAGGAGAAGGAAGAGGAGGAATGAGGAGGAGTAGGAGGAGGAGGAGGAGGAGAAGGACTCAGGAGGACTCAGGAGGGGGACCCAGGAGGAGGACGAGGACAAGGACTAAGGACGAGGTCGACTATGAGGAGGACTGAGGAGGAGGACTGATAGGAAGAAGAAAGAGGAGGAGAAGGAGGAGGAGAAGGAAGAGGAAGAACGAGGAGGAGGAGGAGGAGGAGGAAGAGGAGGAGGAGGAGGAGGAGGAGGAGGAGGAGGAGGAGGAGGAGGAGGAGGATGAGGAGAAGGAGGAGGTGGACTCAGGAGGAGGACTCAGGAGGTGGACTCAGGAGGTGGAGGAGGATGAGGAAGAGGAGTCAGGAAGAGGACTGAAGAGGAGGAGGACTGAGAAGGATCGGAGGAGGAGGAGGACTCAGGAGGAGGAGGACGACTAAGGAGGAGGAGGACTTATTATATAAATAGTCAGTTTCAAATTGTTATTTGACGTATAATCGATATAATTTCTTGGTATTTCTGCTACTCTAGTAGCAGGGAGGTGTTACTCTAGTAGCAGGGAGGTGTTGGGTGCTGCACTAATAACCCTCAGACGAGAGTGCACCTCGGGTACTGAAAGTATTAGGAGCTTCTTGTTTAGCTCAAATCAACCATATCCATATACAAGTTAGGATGCAACATTGAGTATAATATATTGCTTAGTTATTGAGAGATTCATAAAATACAGTTTTTTAAACCTCATTTGTGTAACATTTATTGCGCATCAAATTACATATCTTCAGATTTTTAGTTTAGATATGTTTGAAATTGAAATGGTATACTGATTACTGAAGCTATGCTATTTCTAATCCCTTTCGGCTATTATCTCTGGTCACCTCAAACTCATCTACAAACTCAAGCTCAAGCTAGCTTCTGCTGAATTCAGTTATAATCTAACTTGCAGTCCAGCTTAGCTAGAGAGAATTACAGTAATTAAAGGACAATAATTAAAGGACAGTCATGCTTATTTGGAACCTGCATGCTGAACCACCTGACATACCAAGTTTAGTCACGTGAGCAAGCACCCGACACAATCTGCAGGTCTTCAGATCGGAGAGTTCTCAAAAGAACTTTCAAATTAAATTCAGTATTAAATACTATTCATTAAATTCAAATTGATACCACATTCCACAACCGAGAATGCATCGTATTAAAGTGGGTTTGATTTGATTCATAATAAAACAGCTGCAAAACGTAAGTTTGTTGGTTAATCGTCGAAGGAAGTTGTTCATACAGTCAGCTTAATAATGTAACCAGCCACTCGTGAGTCGTGTATTGTATCTTGTTCATCCGTACATATTATATTTGTTTTAAAATTAAAATGTATCCTTCTTCTCCTTTTGGGTCGTAATTATGTTACAATTGAGATGTTTGAAATCGTAAAATAGCTCAATTTCCCTCCCTATGTTTAAAGAATACAGCATTAAGTACCTGATCCTGGCTCTCGATCTGATCACTAACGTCAGTAGTACCTTGTCCTTCTCCTACTCCTCCGCTCTCACTACTGTCAAACATCTCACCTCCCTCTCTCTCTGCTTCTTCCAGCTCATCAGGCTTGCAGTATCCTCTCTGAAAAGCAAAATGTTACATAAACATCTCCAAAATCTTGCTAAAAAATTGTGCACAGAAAACCTACTTGGTTGGTTTTGGAGCCCCGTCTCTACTCCGAAACAATATATATATAATATATGTATATATAAAATATATGTTACAAATAGAAACGACCGGTTTCTATTTAAACTTTCAAAAGCTATGTAAAATTTTACAGACCTTTTAGCTTTGTACTTACAATAATTTTAGTTCCTACCTCAGTTGTCACTGATGATATCATGGCTTTGCATGAAACAATTGTTTGACTCAACCGGTCGTTTCTATTTGTATCTAGCTCTCGGCTTGCCGATTGAGCACTGTCAGCAGACGACTCCACCCACAATTAAAATATATCTGTTACCATTTTACTGACAAAGCGATATCAACTTTAACACGACTTTCCGCGAAAACCGTGAGAGATATGCCATAGTAACGTTTACTAGCCATTGATACTAATACATTGATACTATATCTCACCCAGACCCTGTACTAGAGCTCCAGACATGGGATTAATTAATTGAGAACTTTCTGCCAGCTCCTAACAGGTAAACTGTGAGCGAATACTTTTAACACCTCCGATATAATCTCCTGTTCCTAGGAAGTCTTGAAATTGTTCGTCGAGAGATTATTCTGGCCAATCACAACTTTACAGTTAATGGTTGTATGGTGAACACTGACTACCCCTCTCTATCTTGTATTGCCATGAAACTATCATAAAAACTGTTAAGTTGTTGTTGATTGGAATAATCTCACGACGAGCGATTTCAATTTTCAAGACAGGAAATGGTAGCAGAATTTAGAGGTGTTTAAAGTTAATGAGGTTTTCCATCTGAACTGAGAAGAATCTTGAAGATTAAATGGTTTTACCTTGTCTCCAATGATGAACTTCTAATGCGTGCTGGCGTAAAGTCTATATAGACACTTTCATCGGTTCTGCTAGACTACGGTGGTATGGACACGTTGTAAGAATGCCAGAGACTAGGTTACCAAATTTTCCACTAGAGTGGAAACCTAACTATGAAAAGCGATCGAGAGGGAGACCCCGACAAAGCTGGATGGCCTGTGTACTCGAGAATGCTGCTAACCTTACAGGTGTTGACAACATCAGTCGAGATGCAGTACGACAGTTAGCACTGAACCAAGTGGAATGGAGGAACCTGTTACGCCGTACAAGGGATGTGTGTGATGCAGGCCACTCCAACGACTAGGAGGAGACATCTTCATGTATGTATGTTTAAAGTTGCACATGAATAAAAATTAAACATGTAACATTTTGTGCTGAAACTTGATTAAATTTACTATTCAAATCACTCTGTTGCATTCAAAGCTCATGACTTGACAGTTCTTTAAATCTTTTACGATATAGTAAAAGTAATATTTACTGCCGCGGATTTTAAATGCAGAGCTAGAATATTGAACTAACGGTTATTACTAAACCTTCATCACCACCATCAGTAATTAGCAGAAATACACTTTCTCACCCAGAGTGACATGGCTCATGTCTGACATGGTAGGGATCACATCGGTAGCGCCAAGACAGATTACTGGGGTAAACCAATAATCTGGCAAATTGAAGGAGGACTGTCATCGCAAACTAATTACCACTGCTACTCCGAGCAGAGCATAACCAGTACTGACAACCTCTTTCAAAATCAAATTTAAGGGAAGTTCTATTAAATTGTTCTGCTACGACCAAATAGTTCTGCATTAGTTTAAGATATTACTTTCAGGACATTTGCATTGGGAATTAATTAGATGGGGCATTGAACAGTTTGAGCCATCTAACATTTTCCCGATCCATGACTCAAGTGCCGATAAATATGATCTAGTGACATTGAAACGTCGAACAATTTCCTTTACCTGAAAAGAGCTAATATTCCTTTTTTCGCATTTACGGAATCATCACAACAATAACTAATGTTCCTATCCGGATATTAAATGGAATACAATTACGGCGGCACGTTTTAATATCCATCTGCCATTATAGGCTTATTGTAGTCTTCGCTTATAACAGAAATACAGACAACACCATGCTACCAGACCAATATATATCTATATATTAACGTACATAGTGCAATCATTAGGCCTCCATCCTACTTGTATTATATAATTATTTATTGCGATGCACAAAAACCAGCATATTCATATTGTTGTACGATTTATTGTTCATAATATGCAGTTTGAGGTTCTGTGGAAATTTGTTTCAAATAAAATTTACTAGAGTGCTATATAAATATTGTATTCGCGTGAGAACACGCGCGACGCGTGATAGCTCTACAATTACAAGGGCCATCTTCTTATTATTTCAGTAATAAAAAGGATTTTGACGCGGTTACACCACGCACGATCAAATTTCCCTACAAAGCTACAATTAAATGTAATTGTTCTCCTTGTATTGCATCCCAGTGTGGTGTCTGTCGCACGTGAAAATCGTTTAACTTTATATTATATTAGGCGTCAGACTAGAACTTGAAAAATCCTGCACGAATCTGAGGTTTCGCCGTCGATCTGTATGTGGTTTGGTTGTAGATCATTTCATATTTTGCGCGGTTTTGTTTCGTATCATGTCACGTCATATTATTGCATCGTATGCCAACTTTATTGACTGTTATATAATATTATGTCTCATCTTAGTTATTATTTGTATCTAACATAAACTAATAAATGTTGATGCTTACTCGACACATCTACAGCACCATCGACTATCGAGCGGCTCTAACTAATTATCTAATAGTTTGACACTGTATGGTAAACAGCGACTACATAGTTGAAAACAGATGTTACTTTACATTTACTATATACATTCAATGAGCAAATAAGATTGCAGCATGCTTTTAATTAAGTGTCTTATATCAAATCAAAGGCTCGATTAAGGGCCTGTCGTGATATCATGGATCGCTTAGGTTCCACCAGGATCTGGTAGTCCTCATAATTCTGCGGCCTCTATGTGTCGTCATCTCGCACGACTCCGAAAAACCGTTGTGAGTTTGGCATGTGAAAATTTGCAGCCCTCCAGACATCGATTGGGTTAACGAGTTGTCGTACGTCACCTCAAGATCGGGTGACAGGGTGCTGAACAGGCCAGAACCCAATTGATTGGGTCTGAGGTCACGTGATTATGGGCCTGAGGTCACGTGACTATGACGTCACCAGAGCTCGTTCTCCGTTTCCCGCTCTTTGGACCAGGTGAGCTTGCATGCTTGTGAAAGTGGGTGTAAGTACAGTTGTACTGTAGTTACATCCAATTACCCCTAATAGAATGAAGATTTATTTTCTGACAGAAAGCTAGAAATTTACCAAAATATCGACTTTGTTCAAAATTTATTTTGATGATCACTCCTAACCTAAAATTGCACGAGAAATCGATTAAACTTGGTTTCAGAACTCAACAATGCTTCCTTATGCCTTAAAATCCATTTTTATCGATACAATAAACATTTTGATCCTGTGGATTAATTAGTAACAGGTAACAAATGCACAAAAAAAACCATCGCACTTACATTGCATTCTTAACGGGTCGATTTCGAGTGACCAATAATCGTCGTGATGATATTTATACGTCATGCGTTCCTGATCATCATCAGCAATCAAGAGACAGGAGCGGCGATTACTTTAAATCAACGGTTTACGTTATTTTTGTGAATTCGACCCCTGTTTTAACGGTTATCACACTTTGTCATTGAATGTATTGAGGATAGCTTTACAAATAAGAGGACCAGTAAATAAAATTGTCACAAGTGTTTCTCTCATTCACTTTCGATAAGACACAATGAAAATTCTTACTTAACCATAAGATTCGGAATTTTTCAACATTTCAAGAATATCGGGCATTTTTCAGAATTTGGCCGCCAAATTTTGTTAAAGGCCTAACTTAAAATTCTAATACAAAACTTAAGGTCGTGAGGCGATTCTACGTCGATTCTGAAAATTTCATGAAAAAATATTGAAACCCTATTGAGTTCTATTGTTTTGAGCGAAGTCAGTTTTGCAAATATCGCGAACTGATATATGGGCGATTTTGTTCATTTTTTGCAACTATTTGAACACAGAATCCACAGTTAGGTAGATATTGAGCTGATAATCATAGAGAATGTGTAGTATAGGCTTACCTTCCATATAAAGTTGGTTTCATTCAAAAATATTGATATTTGACCAATTTATGGGCCAAAATCGATCAAATTTGGTGCGTATGCCCAAATATGGTCATATGGTTTTTGGCTCATAACTCAGTCATTTTTGTCCAATCTTGATGAAAATTCATATACGAGTTCAGGGGACCACTAGCTACAAAAAGAGCACCTAAAATTTGGGTTTTGGGCATGTTCAGGGTATTTGGCTAAATTGGGCCTGATTTGGACCAAATATGGGCGTGGCTGCCCCGCGGGCACCGTTTGGCGGTTGGGGTCCGGGACCCCCTCAAAAGTTCGGTCACCGGTCCTAGTTTGTTGGTCAACTGCTATCTCGAAACTAAGTTTCACAAAAAAAACAGGGTGAACCCCCCCCCCCCCCCCCCCCCTTAAGGCATAAGGAAGCATTGTTGAGTTCTGAAACCAAGTTTAATCGATTTCTCGTGCAATTTTAGGTTAGGAGTGATCATCAAAATAAATTTTGAACAAAGTCGATATTCTGGTAAATTTCTAGCTTTCTGTCAGAAAATAAATCTTCATTCTATTAGGGGTAATTGGATGTAACTACAGTACAACTGTACTTACACCCACTTTCACAAGCATGCAAGCTCACCTGGTCCAAAGAGCGGGAAACGAAGAACGAGCTCTGGTGACGTCATAGTCACGTGACCTCAGGCCCATAATCACGTGACCTCAGACCCAATCAATTGGGTTCTGGCCTGTTCAGCACCCTGTCACCCGATCTTGAGGTGACGTACGACAACTCGTTAACCCAATCGATGTCTGGAGGGCTGCAAATTTTCACATGCCAAACTCACAACGGTTTTTCGGAGTCGTGCGAGATGACGACACATAGAGGCCGCAGAATTATGAGGACTACCAGATCCTGGTGGAACCTAAGCGATCCATGATATCACGACAGGCCCTTAATCGAGCCTTTGATTTGATATAAGACACTTAATTAAAAGCATGCTGCAATCTTATTTGCTCATTGAATGTATATAGTAAATGTAAAGTAACATCTGTTTTCAACTATGTAGTCGCTGTTTACCATACAGTGTCAAACTATTAGATAATTAGTCGCGAGTTTATCAGCTGATATCATAATTTTATTGGTTTGGACTAATTAGGGCCTGTCGTGATATCATGGATCGCTTAGGTTCCACCAGGATCTGGTAGTCCTCATAATTCTCCGGCCTCTATGTGTCGTCATCTCGCACAACTCCGAAAAACCGTTGTGAGTTTGGCATGTGAAAATTTGCAGCCCTCCAGACATCGATTGGGTTAACGAGTTGTCGTACGTCACCTCAAGATCGGGTGACAGGGGGCTGAACAGGCCAGAACCCAATTGATTGGGTCTGAGGTCACGTGATTATGAGCCTGAGGTCACGTGACTATGACGTCACCAGAGCTCGTTCTCCGTTTCCCGCTCTTTGGACCAGGTGAGCTTGCATGCTTGTGAAAGTGGGTGTAAGTACAGCTGTACTGTAGTTACATCCAATTACCCCTAATAGAATGAAAATTTATTTTCTGACAGAAAGCTAGAAATTTACCAAAATATCGACTTTGTTCAAAATTTATTTTGATGACCACTCCTGACCTAAAATTGCACGAGAAATCGATTAAACTTGGTTTCAGAACTCAACAATGCTTCCTTATGCCTTAAAATCCATTTTTATCGATACAATAAACATTTTGATCCTGTGGATTAATTAGTAACAGGTAACAAATGCACACAAAAAACCATCGCACTTACATTGCATTCTTAAAGGGTCGATTTCGAGTGACCAATAATCGTCGTGATGATATTTATACGTCATGCGTTCCTGATCATCATCAGCAATCAAGAGACAGGAGCGGCGATTGCTTTAAATCAACGGTTTACGTTATTTTTGTGAATTCGACCCCTGTTTTAACGGTTATCACACTTTGTCATTGAATGTATTGAGGATAGCTTTACAAATAAGAGGACCAGTAAATAAAATTGTCACAAGTGTTTCTCTCATTCACTTTCGATAAGACACAATGAAAATTCTTACTTAACCATAAGATTCGGAATTTTTCAACCTTTGAAGAATATCGGAATTTTATAAAATGTAAGTTCAATTTTTACAAAAAATCAACGAATCGTATGAAATTCCATCAGCAGTTAGTTCCAGAGTAGGGATCAGAGCAAAACGAAGGAATATAATTTCTTGCGGGAATCATTCCTGAAATATTGTCGACAGGTTCAAGTCTACTAGCAGGAACCCGTCTAACCCATTTTGACAGGTCACGGGACCACCACGAATTGAATTATAAAGATCTATCCAAATTCCACGAAGACTACGGACCAAGTTTAAATACTTCATTATAGTTGGATTCGGGAAGCAGTTCAATTGTGCTTTGCACGGAACAACTTATATCACGAGACCGCCATTTCTGTTGAACCGAGAGATTGCAAATCAAACTAGTTTCAATTTCAGATCACCTTTTATGTGTTCATTTGTGGTGGACTGGTCAGTATACAAACGTGGCACGTGCGGGCATATTTCTCAGTTTGAGTTACGAATTGCTTCATGCCTGAGTTAATTAATTCTTTGTGGTCGACTTGCTTTCGATCAAAACTTCATTAAATGAAATCGCTTTAGGGACATGTGTCAAAACTTCATTACTACCAACGCGCACCAATTAGACACCACCCTTGCAGTTGCTCTATGTAGTCGAGTTTTTCTTAGTCAGATTAGTCAGATTGAGGGGGTCCGGGACCCCCTCAAAAGTTCGGTCACTGGTCCTAGTTTGTTGGTTAACTGCTATCTCGAAACTAAGTTTCACAAAAAAATCCCCCCCCCCCCCCCCCCCCCCCCCCCTTAAGGCATAAGGAAGCATTGTTGAGTTCTGAAACCAAGTTTAATCGATTTCTCGTGCAATTTTAGGTTAGGAGTGATCATCAAAATAAATTTTGAACAAAGTCGATATTTTGGTAAATTTCTAGCTTTCTGTCAGAAAATAAATCTTCATTCTATTAGGGGTAATTGGATGTAACTACAGTACAGCTGTACTTACACCCACTTTCACAAGCATGCAAGCTCACCTGGTCCAAAGAGCGGGAAACGGAGAACGAGCTCTGGTGACGTCATAGTCACGTGACCTCAGGCTCATAATCACGTGACCTCAGACCCAATCAATTGGGTTCTGGCCTGTTCAGCCCCCTGTCACCCGATCTTGAGGTGACGTACGACAACTCGTTAACCCAATCGATGTCTGGAGGGCTGCAAATTTTCACATGCCAAACTCACAACGGTTTTTCGGAGTTGTGCGAGATGACGACACATAGAGGCCGCAGAATTATGAGGACTACCAGATCCTGGTGGAACCTAAGCGATCCATGATATCACGACAGGCCCTATTTGGACTTGCTGGATTTTATCACTTGGTAATTCATCAAGCTTGTTTCATAAAAATAACACTTATACTGATGATTGATCCGTTCAAAAGACTAGTACGCTAAATTGATGAATTAGAGTAAAACCAGGTGGAAACCTGTGTAACAGCCGTCAAGCACCAAAAACTGGTTGCTATGCCTGTAAATAATTAACACATAACTGGCGTCGCGCGCGCAAAATATACTCCTTTTATACACATAATTATAGGGGAGTGGTATATATTGCGAAGGAGCAGACTTTTGTCAACAACGCAGGACCGTCGGGCCACCTCATATATCCAAACCCGATTACCTATTCTCTACGATCTTATTGCCGTCGGCAAGAGTAGGGAAAAATTCTAGTTTTAGTGTTGATGTTGTAAAGTTGTTCATGCCATAGGAACCTTCAATGAAGGTTACCCCATCAAGCTGTCAAGTAGCACATAAGACTGTACCACCCTTGTATCAACGCAGGACCGTCGGGCCACCTCATATACCCAAACCCGATTACCTATTCTCTACGATCTTATTGCCGTCGGCAAGAGTAGGGAAAAATTCTAGTTTTAATGTTGATGTTGTAAAGTTGTTCATGCCATAGGAACCTTCAATGAAGGTTACCCCAGTCCCCATCAAGCTGTCAAGTAGCACATTAGACTGTACCAACCTTTAAAATATCCCTGAATAGTTTCACCAGAGTCGCAGTAACAGGTAGAAGCCCATGAGATAGCCAGCTATCCAGATGATTTAGGTATTCCTTACAAAACTCCAGCAGGCGACCCACAACATCTCTCACTCTGTATAAAATCTGGGAGACATTTATCCAGTTAAAGTCATGCTGCGACATAAATCTTTATTAATCTTTATTAATACCTTACAAGACATTTTTGTGGCGGACCAATTTGCGACGACCGAAATTTTGGCGGTCCGAAAATATGGCGAAATTGAACAAAAACCGTCACATTTCGGACGTCACAGAAAATAAGGGTATTTTTCATCATTTTGTTTTCTGACACAAAGGAAATTCAAAATTTTCTAAAAATCGGTAAAATCATGTTGAAACAAAATGAAACTTATAAATCGATTTCTTCATCTTCCTCTAAGGGGTCCGGCTCGACTCTTTCAGTTTCACTTATTGAGTTTGGTATTAAATTGTTTATCTTGACTTAGTCTCTTATAAGACGTTTATGTTACTAGGGTTAGCAGTTAGCACATAAATGTAATTTATTGTAAATTTAAAACGTATTACTTGGAATACCACACAGACGCAGATGAAAAGATTCGAGGTGTTCCATCATAGATGTCTGAGAAGAATCCTAAAAATCAAATGGTTTTATCACGTATCTAATGCTGACGTACTTAAGCGGGCTAACATCGCCCCTGTTGATACTTTCGTACGAGCAGCTAGACTCCGATGGTTTGGCCATGTGGTGAGGATGCCAGAAGAAAGAATACCCAACTATCTTCTGCACTGGATCCCAAAGCATGGTAAAAGGTCAAGAGGTAGACCTCGGAAAAACTGGTTGTCATGTGTCCGGGAGGATGCAGCAATCTTCACAGGTGTCGATAACATCACGATAGAAGATGCAGAACAACAAGCTACAGACAGGGCTCACTGGAGAGGTCTAATACACCGGAGAAAGGAGTTACTTTGTGGTGCAGGCCACTCCAACGACTAGGAGGAGACCTTTTCAAGTACAAGTAAGTATTACTTGACATTAAATTCATCATGGAATATTGTGTTTATTTGTCCCACCATCATATCACTAACTTTTCAAGAACAAAATGAATCGATGAAGCCACAATTATTGGAATAAGCTAAAAATAATGCGACGGATTCTATTACGACGACCGAAATTTTGGCGGTCCGAAAATATGGCGAAATTTCGGGAAAACCGTCGCATTTCGTACGTTATGAAAAAGTCTTGTAAGGTAGTACTATCAATAAGCTGGGGGCTTCTGTGTCCCGTTAGTTCCTTAAAAGGTAAATTTCAAGGATTTTGAAGATATGCGAGTTAGAAACTAAAGTGCTTAACAGGCTATCTTATCAAATCGCTGAGATTCATCTTTAATAATTTATTACGTCTTTATCATAATATTATAAGTGCAAATATTCTGCGATCTTAATCGTAAAAGTTAAGATTAAAGATTACTCGGATGATTTATAAACATAAATTTTACGGTTAAAGATTAAATGATTAATGAATATTCGGCATTTGGCTAAATACCTTAGTTGGCAGTGGTTTGCAGAACTTAGCTGAGACAAGAATATCAGATATGATAGCTAAGGGCCGTTCAAGGTCAGCAATTCCGGCTAAATCGGTCATGTGTTTCAGCTGGTTAACAAACATGCCTTTCTCGCAACCCCAGTCCTGAAAATCACGAGAATAAAGATTAGTATCGAGAATGAAGATTAACACACCTCAAATGTTTAACACACATGTACCTCAAAAGAAAGAATTCAAGCCGAAAAATCTTTCAAAACATAGTAAATAACATGATAAATGATAACATCAAATATGTTGGACACAAACCTCAGTTACAGGGCTGTTGGGGGTTTTGAACAAAGGTAGCTTCACGGAGGCAAGTAGTGAATTCAACTCTTTTAAAGAGAGTATTTTACTTTCTGAAAGGTTATATATTATCATCAAGTTTATTAAAATTTATTTGACAGCATACGGGTTTTAATAGTTCTTGACCGGACCTATCGGGGAGATGCACGAATATCGGTAAAATTAGATGGGGGCTGATCCGGCTGAATCTACATAAATCAATTCAGGAACTAAATTCGTGGGGTGGCACATAACTAGACGCTGGTTGACTGACCCTAGCCCCCCCTGCTTCCTACACCCCTGTCTAGCGGAATCACTCTAAGACTTTACTGAATTTCCAACATAATTTCATACGTTAACTTCTACTGCAGTCTAGCTGAAAACTATCCAGCTGTTGATCTCTGACATTAATCAAGTTCTCTTGATAGATAATATGCTGGTTAAATTATCATGACCGCCAACATCAATGAAGTCATGATAAACCATGCAACAGAAACTTCAATTATAAGAACTGACAGTTCCAAACCGGCAAGCAATCTCACGTGCGCTATACCTATCACGGAGGGCTAAATGATTGAGGAAGTGTTGCTCTAGACAATAGATTAATGGGATCTTACCAATACTACAGATTATAATTCCGTCCAGGACTCTGTCAAAGATTTTTTCTTTCTGTCAAGCTATGATAGGAAGCCACCTTATGCAGATACTCAACCCCATTTTCTCTCATCCCCAAATTCAAATTAATCGTAGTTTTTTTGGAAATTACCCATGACGAATACTTCCTAGTTTGTGAGTTGTAGAACCATTGGCATTTCTAAAGTTATTAGCACCCATTTCGAAAAACTTTAGTGCAGTTATCGATAAATAATTTCAAAACTAAATGGCGGGGGTCACCACTCAGACTGACCGATTGAACAAAATCAATCAATCAATCAATCAATCAATCAATCAATCAATCAATCAATCAATCAATCAATCAATCAATCAATCAATCAATCAATCAATCAATCAATCAATCAATCAATCAATCAATCAATCAATCAAATAGATCGATTTATACCGGTGGTGGGGGTCACAGTCATAGCCTTTATTTGCTTCACTGTGCTCGACAAGTTATCCAAGAGGGGGAGGGTTGTGGGAACATTATTGAACAAAATTTGTTTTTTATTCGCCAGAGCTTCCAGGTACACCAGAGTTTCTTCCACCATACCCTCCACATGTTCTATCTGAGGTTAATAAAGTAGTTAATCTCGTGCAGCTGGTTCAACTGTTCTCAGAAACGCTCTAAGTGATCTCAGAAAATATGTTCCATCAGCTAACATGTTACATGATAATATGCAGTTATTTTGTGAATAAATGAACATCTTCAATACTTCTAAATCTATACCAGTATAGCATGGCTCGTTCTAATATACAGGGTGGCCCATAAAACACTACCCATCCTTATCTCTTAAAATTGTTACAGCTCGCTGAGATCTTGCTAATTATTTTATTTCAGAATGGAAAAGCGCCATAACTTACGTTCTGATTAATATTTTTGCTTCAAATTTTTAGAGAATGTCAATCATAATTAGACACAACTTCGTGCTAAGTTTTGTGTGAGTCTGAGCTTGTCTGAAAAAGTTAGCTCCTGAGCGTGCTAGCTTTAATTTCTCACCCAGAACTGTTTATACATTTATTACATTGGTTAATAGGAACCACCAAAAAAATCCTGGGTAAAAAATTAAAAAACCACCGATTTATTTATGTTTTACCAATTCTATTCACCATGATCCATCGCACATTCCATGTGAAAGAACGATATAAACAAGCAGGAAGGATCATCTGTGATAGTCCTTATCAGTTAAAATATAGAGAGATTGGAATGTGCGATGGATCATAGTGAATAGAATTGGTAAAACGTGAATAAATCGCTGGTCTTTTGATTTTTTTACCCAGGTTTTTTTTGTGGTTTCTATTAACCAATGTAAACAGGTCTGGGTGAGAAATTCAAGCTAGCTCGCTCAGGGGCTAAATTGGTCAAATAAGCTCAGTGAAGCTCGCACTCACACAAAACTTGCCACAAAGGTTTAGCTACTTGTTATTAACATTCTGTGAAATTTAAAAGCAAAAATATTTATCAGAACATAAGTTATGCCACTTTTTGTTTTTAAAATAATTAGCAAGATCTCAGCGAGCTGTAACAATTTTAAGAGATAAGGATGGGTAGTGTTTCATGGGCCACCCTGTATATACATAATATATACTAAAAAAGCCATAGAAAATGAGTGGAATTACCTCAGCAGCCTCTCCACACGTAAAGATATGATCCGGGTGGTGCACAGCTTTACTGAGGTGCAGCAGTCTGGTCTTGATGTCGTCCACGTTGCCTTTAACGTCAGTCATTAGTTTTCCATCAACGAGGGACCCTTTATCGTAAAGGTCCGAAAATGCAGCTGCTCCGTTATCAAATTTAGTAATGGCATCCCTGGCGAGGAAAAAAAGTTCAGGATGTAAATTGTGCGTCTGGTAAAGTTGGTAATGGAGGGTAACTCTGGCCATTTTCTCACAAGGTGTAGTTCAAAATTCATTTTAACATTTAATTCTGACACAAGGTAAGCACACGTTTTAGAATGCTCCATGAGAAGGTGGTTGTGTTCACGTCACTCGGTCAACTCTTTCCTTGACATATAAAACAGGGGCCGCCAATATTTCGGTTCATCCTGTCTTTCTACTATTTGCCGTACGAGTTCGCGGTTCAAATCGTGAGAAATGGAACTCTCTCAAATTAATTGTACCTTGTCAGGTTTGTGAACGAAGCAGTGGCCCACATTTAATGTAGATATAACTCATCTTTAACTGGGTTGGGTCAGAAGTCTAATCATGCAGCTCACTGGAATAAGGCAGTAAGGTAGTACGTTTTCGTGAAAAGTAAGGGTGAGATGTGCCGAGAGCGGGAATTGAACCCACGACCTCCCGATGAACGCTCGGATGCTATAACCACTAAGCTATCTCGCCACAAATCAGTCCGAACAATTCACTACTTGTACTACAGATTACATGCCTTATCAGTTGCTGTATTACACACAAGTGTGTAACACACAATTTATACAGACTCTCGACTAAGGATCGTTGCAGATATAACCATTAGGTTAAGTGGGGGAGGAAACTCGGTCGCACCCGTATTTCAGGGCCTAGCACCCGTATTTCAGGGCCCAGCATTTAAGCATTTAAGCAGCCAAGATTCATAGAGCAACATTCTGGTACATATATTTAACTGGGTTGGGTCAGAAGTCTAATCATGCAGCTCACTGGAATAAGGCAGTAAGGTAGTACGTTTTCGTGAAAAGTAAGGGTGAGATGTGCCGAGAGCGGGAATTGAACCCACGACCTCCCGATGAACGCTCGGATGCTATAACCACTAAGCTATCTCGCCACAAATCAGTCCGAACAATTCACTACTTGTACTACAGATTACATGCCTTATCAGTTGCTGTAACTGATAAGTTACTAACTAATAATAACTAATAACTAATAACTAATAATACGTTCCCTGAGAAAAGGCAGTAAGTCACATCGATGTCATTTTGAGAAAATGGGACAAACGTGTTTGTCGTTTTTTAGGTAATTTTATTCGTATAAACGGGGTTAATTTTGACATCTATGTGTAAATAAATTATTGTCATATGTCCTAAACATGCTTAAAAGCATAAATTCACCAACACTGATCTATAAAAACCATTTTTCTTCATAATAACTGAACTATTTTCCCATCCGCATTGGACTCACTGCCTTTTCTGAGGGAATTGCGGACTTACTGCCTTTTATCAGGATCGATTTCAACCGATTCCTCTCTAGAAAGGCAGTAAGTCCATTTTTCCTCAGATAAAGTCAACACAAAAAATACAACATTTCTATATTTTTGATCATATCCTTGCAATATAATTATGTGGGCCTCCTGTGCATTGCAAGTGTGTAATATTGACGAAAAATGGATAATTTCTCGCTCAAAATGCCTATAACTCCTTAAATATCGAATATTTTGGAATAATTTTTACAGCATCGTATTCAGCTTGGTCGGACGCATTAATTCGAAAAAAATATATTTGAACATAAAATATTTAAAGCACCAAATTTTTCAAAAATTTTTTCAATAATTCACACAAGGGGGGACCCTTGTGTTCACGTTCAAAAATTTTTGAAAATAATATTTTCTTAAATTTTGAATTATTAGTACCAAAATGTTTTGCTTGCTGAGCTGATTACGACCACATAAAATTTATTTCGATATAACTAAAACTGTGGAAGTTATAGGCCAAAAACTATAAAAAATGCAATTAAATCTGGACTTACTGCCTTTTCTCAGGGAAAAAGTTCCCTCACGGAAAAAGTTCCCTCAGAGAAGGCTGTACAAATGGACTTACTGCCTTTTCTCAGGGAAGGTTTTGGGATTACGTGCTAAATTGTCACGTTTTGTGTGGCTTACTGCCTTTCGTGACAGCTAAAACAGTATTTTTATAACGTGATTCATAGCTTAAGTTGTAGAGAATCTTTTCCTGAAAATTTTGGCACCAATATCTCAAAATTTCGAAAAATGGACTTACTGCCTTCTCTCAGGGAACGGCAGCACACAAGTGTGTAACACACAATTTATACAGACTCTCGACTAAGGATCGTTGCAGATATAACCATTAGGTTAAGTGGGGGAGGAAACTCGGTCGCACCCGTATTTCAGGGCCTAGCACCCGTATTTCAGGGCCCAGCATTTAAGCATTTAAGCAGCCAAGATTCATAGAGCAACATTCTGGTACATATATTTAACTGGGTTGGGTCAGAAGTCTAATCATGCAGCTCACTGGAATAAGGCAGTAAGGTAGTACGTTTTCGTGAAAAGTAAGGGTGAGATGTGCCGAGAGCGGGAATTGAACCCACGACCTCCCGATGAACGCTCGGATGCTATAACCACTAAGCTATCTCGCCACAAATCAGTCCGAACAATTCACTACTTGTACTACAGATTACATGCCTTATCAGTTGCTGTATTACACACAAGTGTGTAACACACAATTTATAACTCATCTTTTAACAACTATAAAATACGGATACATCTAGATTGCCTGCAGCCTCATACTAATACTGTACTGGTACAAGATTAATCAAAGAAACGTGATCAAACCGGACTGAAATTATGTCATATTTATGCTGCTTTAGCTCTTAATCTTTAGGTACATTATATATGTATTATCTCACTTCGGCATTCTGCCTCCCGGTACTACTTAGTACTTAATCCCTTCTTTTCATACCATTGTCCACTAGCTACTCCACCTTTTTGTAGAGTTGGCTCAGACTTCAAAGGTTAGCGAAGCATTTACAAGCTGTCCTTTTGTGGCAGATGATCGCTAACCAGATATATGTCTCGAGCGTGCTAAATCACTTTACACTCGATCTTCGAGATTTTTCTAAAAGGACCTCCGACAGTTTAAACCGACTTGAATCGATGTATTTTCGGACACTGATTCCGAATTACCTCCATGACATAGGGTTAAAATGCTCCCCTGGCGAGATATTGGCGAAAAACTGTATCGAGCACGTGATATGACCGTATAAGGAAGTTGGTCAAATTTCTCGTTAGGGTTAAGGCTTCATCATAATATGATTTTGTTAGGAATTGGGTTAGGACTTAGGGTTAGGGTTGGGATCAGATTAGAGGGTTAGAGTTTCGATTAGTTGTCCAGGGCCAGCTAGAGAACGGGTTGAAACAGTTACGTTACAGTCCAGTGTAGACTGTAGAGTGATTATTAGTGCCATCCTATATGTATGGCATCACTGTAAGAATCTCTAGTGTCCATAAGGGGTCCATAACAACGCATGCACATGTTCGATCGTTTCTTGATAATGCACACCACGCTATTTCGCTTAGTGAAACCATTCTGCTATCGGTAATGAATAACGCATTCTTCGGGGGTCAGTTTACGTTCCTGGGCATCAAGCCTCATTGTGGTCAAATTGGGGTATAGTAGTAAAATTAGGATATTTAGCGTTAAAAGGTACGATTCCACATTCCTGTACAGCCCGACCTATGATGAGAAGTTCGTACTGTACGTACTTTTAAAAATGGCTGTACCGTACGTACTAATTAAATTGGTTATGAAGTACGATAAATGGGTTTTCGATAAGTCCGACTTTCGTGACAAAAGAATAACAGGAACATTTGAAATGGCGCTACGGGCACCTAAACTTATGTTGCCGCATTCTTATTTCCATCATTAGAATAGTATGACTGTACAGTGTACGTACTCCTATTGAGTATAATTGCAGTTATTAAAATAAATTAGCGTCTTAAAAATTGTTTAATTCGACTTTAGCATTCACTGGCACCAAAATCGTGGTTTGAAAATTGCATACATACCTGCCAATTTTATAACAATAGAAAAATAAGGTAAAAAACGGAAAAATTTCGTACTTTAAAGTGGTTGTACGGTACGGACTAATAAAAAACTTCGTACCGTACGTATTTTAAGCCGGGTACGGTACGTACATCTCATCTTAGAGCCCGACTATGAACCATTTAACCTTTTTAAGGGTAAAACTCAAATTTAGACCTGCCTCCACGACTCCGGTTCGGCTCACTTCATGTTAATTTCGGTAAGCGTTTTAGTGGATTCTTGACGTTGGCTGGTCGTCTATCTGATTATTCTACATGTTACTCTGTCCTTCCCAGAGGCCTATTTGTATGAATTACTTTAGACGATTAACAGATTTCTTGGCAATTCTAGTCTCTAGACCCCATCTGTGAGCTACTTTACACATAGGTATACCTCATCCTTCTTTATTTAAACGGACATTAATTGGACGGTGAAGGCCCTAGCGTTCATTTTAATGTCCGTTCAAATAAATTCCGATAAGGTAATTTAATAAAATACTGATCATGAATGACTTCGAGTGTTCATTTCAATGTCCCGTCAAAATTATGTCCGTTCACACAATGTCTGGTCAAGTAACGTCCGATAAGGAAGTTCTATAGTGTAGACATTAGACACTACAAAAATTAAAGCTACCATAATAGTTTCAATGCATCATACACAGGAAAACACCAGAAAAACACCTCGATCGCTAACCCTAGTTGTTGAATGTGGACCTTTTGTGCCTACGGCATAACGGTCATGAATCGGGGAAAAATTCCACCAGAAAATTGCGATTGTTATTTTCTGTTTACTGCGCCAAACCTTGCTGCATAATCTCATAGTTTACTGTTAAAACTTACAAATTAACATAATAATAGATTAAAAATGCGATTGCATCAAAGATAACGTCAATAACACCGCTGAAAACCACTAAACATGAACTGTGAGTCGTGACCCAGCGATCCACTCTTCTCCTGACAGAACCTACAGAACCTGCATTCGACTAATATGGATTAATATGCTTTAAAAAGTCAGACTGCAAGTACCAGGACAGTAACCCGTAGCAAATACAACTGCAGATACTTACCATGTCCACCTTAAATCCTTTGCTCACGTAAAACGCTTCCTTTTGAATTTGCTCATGCTGTCTAAGCTGTTTTTACTATAGCCATGATGGAGAGAGTGAGAGAGCGAAGGGACTTCCCACTTTTTATAATTAAATTGTTTTCTTTGATTAATCTTGAGAGCCCCTGATATGAACATCTCAACATTTCTTCGCGCATTTCCAGCAACTTTTGTAATATTGTAAGTCGTTAGGTATGCCAGCAGCCAGAGAAGGGGGAAAAATAATTCTTGTAATTTTAACATAATTTGGTGCGCAATATCTCAGGAACGTAAGGTCAGATTTTGATGCGGCTTTTTCCTACTTTACTTATTCATCTACAGCGGCTCTATCACACATTTACACCCCTCCGGCCTCATATCAAGTTTTGCATTTATATAATGTACAAAACATAATATATCAAACATCACTAGCGATTCTTTATGATTTCACCTTAGATATTCGGTTATTAATTGTACCAATTTTCTGTGATTTGCAAAACAATATTTCGGGTTTGCTGTTCAGCTGCTTTTAAAATGGAAACAGGCTACGTTTAGTTCCATAAGCTCATTTAAACATTTTGGTACTGGTAGGTCTCCGTCGTGGTTAGGTTTATAGACAGAATTCTCAGCGATCGATTTGACACCACGGCTGACACGGCGAGAGCGCATAATATGTCAGTCTACTCGACTTTGCGGCATGCTTGGCACATAGTTCCGCGGTGCGTAGAAACAATTTGGTAAAGTAGTCCAGCGAGTTCCAGGCTTCATATTATTAATTTTTTTGCGTTTCAGTAACGTTATTATATATTGTAACGTAGATATTATGTACAGTATAAGTATGTATGTCAACCAATCACAATTCAAGATCTGAATGTCTCAACCAGCGAATGCGAACAGTAATTGCCGGTCAGTGCTTGCTAGTACAATGTCTTCTGGTAAATTTCAATGTTTCCCCCCTACAAATTTCCTTATGCCCTCAAAAACGAGGTTAGGTCTTCTAAAAATGTCCTCTTTGGCACCAAATTTCCTTCGAGGGGTAAAAGCAATCAGTGCATAGTATATCGAGGAACGATGACATAGTTTAATCATAATTTGGGTACATGCATCGTCGGCGTTCAATAGAGTAAGTACTACCTTATCGGACATAATTGTCACGGATATTACCCGAAAACTTCAAACTTCCTTGCTATACCTCCTAAAGTCCTAACCTGCGCATTTCTATATTTCACGTTCAATTATAAAGGCGTGCCAACGCAATACCAATTGCCGTAATATTGTAGGACAAATTTCTGAGTGAGTGAATCACACACACCTAGTATTATTTTAAAAGAAAACATCGACGTAACCGGTAACACCGCTCGATTACCAACTCGATTTTCTTTAGTTTTACAGCAAGGTATCATAATTATCGTCATGTTGGAAATTATGCGTGATCATAGTTAAGCTTACTCAAGTAGTTTAAAACAACCAGAAGATAACTTCTGTGGTTAATTTCTTATATTATGTATATTTGATATTCGAGAGGAGAAAAATTCGGATTATTTTTCCTCAAACCAGTTTTTCGATTTTATAATTTCGATAGTCAGAAGTAAAGTTATTACCCGTTAAATACTCACGTAAGATAAAGTGTTTGGTAGGAGCAATCTTGTAGAGGAACCGCCTTTTTAACAACCATTTCCCATCTGTTCTTTACGGCTACTTGGTGAGCGTCATACTGTCTACTTGATAAATTGGAGCTCATCTGTTCCAGAGTTGAGATATGTCGGCGGGATTGGTCCCTTAAGTTGAGCAATTCGTTAATAATACCTGCGAGGTAAGAAATGAAGCGTTACGTAATGACAATGTGTGCCAACACGATAACGATCTAGCAAGATCAGGTTATAATGAAGTTTCCAAGAATTTGTAATTTATGGATATTTTAAACGATCGTACCGAACTCACCGAAGCAGTTCGATCAAATCGCGAGTTTTCATTCACTAATATGTATTTAATCTTGCTTCGGAAGTATTTAAAAATAAATTGGAAATCTCTTGGCGATGAATTTTCACGCATAACATTAGCTTATTGCGGCCGCGGGAAACAGAATTTCAGAACTTTGGCGTCAATTTTGTAGCTGATATTAACAATTCCTTGGTGCGTGACGCAACAAAAAATTCGCATTCAAATCTGTACTATTCAGTGAGCTATCTGTGATATATCTAATTTGCAAGTGGTTGTAACAATAAAAAAGACCAGTGCAGGGCTTACTGGTGCTCACTGATACGTTTGTTAATATGCATGATTGCATCAAACCAATGTATTATCTGTGACCCCATACAGATCAGATCAATACATAAGATTGACTTCGATAGCGAAAGCAGTTTTATTTGTTGTCTGCACAGACGTGGTCTACATAATACATATAATGTTATTTGCTTTGACACATATCGGCATGTGTCAGGCAACGCGTTGTGGTTGGATACTGGATAGTGTTCCTTACCTCTTGGCTCTTTCTGTGTTTAGATAGATTACTGCGATCTGTTTAACATTTAGCACGGACGAATTAAGGGTATCTAAAAATGGTGTGAATTAAATTATATAAATCATATAAATCATATAAATTATACAAATCATATAAATTATACAAATCATGTAAATCTAAAACTTACCAAAAAGATGTCCGGAGAACCCTTTAATTCTGTCAAGTTCAGTAGGACCAAGCTGGTCAGAGGGCTCAGTTACAAGCTTTAGGAGTGTCTTCAGGTTGTGAAGAACCCAGGAAGATTCTGAGCTAGGGTGCGTCTCACTCATCATCGAGTAGAAGTAGTCGACACTGAAGAGTAATTACGGTAATATGGAAACAACATATTTTTACTTACTGATTACATTTACTCAACCTGATATCGCTAATATTAATAGATTTCTTGTTCGAAAACTCACAGAAGTTCTCTGCAGAATATCGTGCACGTACCTAAAGTTCATAGAGAGGCCTCTGGTAAAGGAAAGCCCACAATGTGATAAACATTTAAAGAGGTCTGATAGAGCTTTCCTCTTTCTTAGATCAATCCCTTTCATAGCCTGAAAAGGAATTAGGTTTAGTTGGCAGCCAATGGATAAATTTAGGGTTTCCCAAAAAAAAGGACCAAGCGACGTTTGTTAATAACTCGCCTCAGCTCTAACTTAATAACTTGTAAGTTCGCGATTTATGTGCTATGAACCAGTTCATTTAGCGCAAAATTTTGGTAACTGACAAAAGAGTAATTATGGAGCTGCTGCTGAGCACGTTATATCACGTTATATATGTCAACAGGTACAGGAGCTAATCAGCTTGTGAGTACAGCTACAGCAATCTGATCTTGCATGCGATCAAGTGCAAGATTGACAGAGTGAACGCGAACCACAAGACTGACACATCGTCATCAAATCTTATATTATTCATTCCCCGACATATTTGTGGGGTCACAGGTTGGCCATTCTGCGACAGATTATTAATGGCCTTTAATTTTAGAACGGCATTCAATTCTTAGAATAGCTCGGACTGAACAAGTTTAGTCATTCCATACCTTCAGTCGTTTCTCTTTATCTTCGATTTTATCAAAACCGCACGAAGCTTCTTGTAGCTCCGACAGTGAATCTTTTATCAAGGTCCCCAATTCCACGACGATGTCGATTCTGAAATTGTTTAATTATTTAATTATTGGTCGCAAGATAGCTCCGTGGAAAATTGCACAGTGAAATGAGCCAATATAATATATTGTTACAATGAAAGCTCGTGTCTGGTCAGTCTACGTTTAAAACAAATTGCTTTCCTTTGCCACCCAGGGTCTGCATGCAGAATACAGATAATACCAATGTCTATTACTCTGTGTGCATTAGTTCGACAAATTTCCGAGACTACCATCACAATTGAACCATCACATAATCTTGTTATAATGGGGCAATCACCACCCCATTTCTATCTTACCCTTAATGCGAGCAATCAAGTTCACGAATACAGCTTTGGACATTGAATTAATACTTGGTTGTTTGATCTATTCCATGCAATAATCGCCTTCATGCACAGTGTCTTTCTAATTCTTTAGGGAATGAGAATTTGCAAGCCATCTTTGAGAATATATTGCAATCATTTTCGAATTAATGATATTGCGATTTATTACAATATTTGACCTCACTTTTCTATTTAGTTTTGATATATTTTCTAGTAGTTATGTTTTCAGGAGTGCCCATTGGGGTTTTTATTTTTAACTGATTATGATGTAAACAATGAAATTAGTCCATTAGAGACAATCCCCTTACGAGGGGGCTTTCAATCAGAAATATCTAAAAGGGCATTAAAAAGATGTCATTTGAAAGGTGCCATGACAATTTTCACTGTCGATGTTAGAAATATAGACAAAAATTACAAGAAAACTTCTCTTTTCGGGCAGTGAAAAAACTAATAAAAACTATCAAAAACATGCAGTTGCATTTCTTATGACGACGATGGCGTCCGTTCATATTATTGGTCATGAAAATCATTTCTATGTTCTATTATAGACTATATCTATTACTCTAAGCTGACACGAATCTGTGCATAATGCTAATTCATGATAAAGTGCAAGATATTCGCAATTCGCATATCCACCACTAGCCTATATTTTCAATTAAAATGGCTGGGAACCGTGCATAGTGATAATTTTCAATTTGCAGGAATTTTGGCGCAGCGCACAAACAGTAACAAAATTCATAAAATCGCGCAAATTAAAATAACTTTGCAAATCTTACCATATCACGGACGTACTGTGTACGTACGAAACCGTGCGTGCGGAGGCAAGCTAAAAACTTCAACTTTAAAGAAATTGTTTGCAGTCGAAAATGAAATAAATCAACAAGTATGTATCAGGGATTTATCAACTATATCAGTGAATGAAATCCCGGTTTGTACTTTTTGGCTCTGTAAGGCGCGCTTGTACGGTGCCAATATAGTTTTGTAACACATTTCTTCTGTTAAACATGACCTTGATGAACCTCAATCACATTAATACGTACGAAACCGAGCGCACGGAGGCAAGCTACCATAATATACAGAAACACCTCATTCGATAACCCTAGTACTTGACTCTTTTGTGCCTACGGCTCAAGAGTCATGGATGGGTAAAATACTCAAATTACCTTGGTTGAGGTACCAGTAACGGTGTTTGTAGCGGCAAAGGTAGAATATCATCCTTCTCAAGCGTGGTGGTAACGGGGTTCTTGAGGGACCCCTCATATTGCTTGATCTGAAATTATCTTGATTAATAACTCCCATGTTGGTTAAGCAATTTGTTAAGTTCACCTTGGAGCACTCATAACTTCGGGTCCAGTTCTGATTGCGTATCGGTCCCTTGACAAGGTCGCTGCGGGGCTTGTACGGGGTCTGTATAGGTTTGTTACGCATTTCTCATTTTAGTGTTACACATATACTTGATGAACCGAAATCACGTTATACCTTATCAATATTAAGTTTTCCGTTCCCTAAAAATTAATTATTACCGCCTTATTGTTCTTCTGGCATTAAATATTTTCTTATTTCTAAAAAATCAGTAAAATAATGATCTTTCGCAAGCACTCCATTCTGGAGTCTGGACGTGATGGACTTTTACTGAAAAAAATCTAATTTTGAACGTAAATGCGGGGTTACATCATCATAAGAATATCATTAATTATTTTGCAATTTTGACAAGTGAATTTTGACAAATTGAAAACTTAAAATTGATAAATGAAACTATCACAAAATTGACTTTTGCCGCTCAGCATTCGTGATTTATAACTGTCCATTGAACACGTAACGATTAATATAAGTTTTAAATTAATCTTTTAAAGATTAAAAGATAGGTTGTCGGTAAAACTTACGAATTTAACTAATTTCTGATGAGATGCATCTGTAGACTGCTTGACACTGAAATAGTTAACATCTTTCCAACGCACGATCTTGATGTAGTCCTTCAGTTCCTTCTTCATGCCAGCAGTAGAATTTTCAAGCTCCTGCAATAAGGTTTTATTAACTTAAAATTGCCGATAGTGCAGACAAATATTTATTGAAGGGAATGTTTAGTGTTAACGGGTTAAATATTTTCGACGCTAATAACCTTTTAGCCCTAAAGTCATGTTCTTAAGGTATAAGCCCAATGGACAAAGCCTTAAAAACGACTGCCCATCGATGCCCATTTGACGAACAGCTAAGGAATAATTAACGGAGTTAGCCCCCGCCGTTAAAGCTATTTCTTAGGAATAAACGGTTTGCGGAATATAAATGGTTCCAATTCTGGGGAATATTAAGTATGTGACATAATTTAATGTCACAAACCGTTTTAACGGTTTGCGTCAAGTAAACAGTTTGCGGAATATAAATGGTTTGCAGAATATAAACGCGGTTTTAGGGATATAAGCTCATATTATGTTTTTTGAGAATCATGCCGGTCTTCGATATTAGTGGATACATTTGATACATTGAAAATTTTTTTGAGAGTATAGTACGCACTTTCCAAAAAAAAATTTTCTTTATGGAAATTAAAAAAGAATTGGTTTAGTCTGTCACTGAAATACCGATCATTTAGTCATTTTAAAAGTTCTATCTATTTGGTACTAAAAGTTTCGTCTTATCAAGCTGATTACGGTTCTGCAAAATTAATTCAAAAAAACTGAATTTTTTGAGTTATAGGCATTTTAAGTCTTAAATCTGCCATTTTTGGCTCTTTTTTACATGAATTTTACTAAGTCCTTTGAGGCCAGATTTCATACCTTAAAACTCAGAATTGAGAGAAATCTTGTTCCAAAACGTTGGATATGATCATCGGCTACACTCACAAGAATTTTTTAAGCGATATCTTATGACCTGGATGATTGGTAAAATGTACAACTTTAATAGTAGGCAAACATTTCTTCTCTCGACCTTGTTCGGTCTGTAACTTCGTCATTTATTATTCAATTGTATAATCCTTTGGAGGGCGTCTTGTACGGATAATATGTAATGTTCAGTAAAAACATCAGCCACAAAACTTTTAAAATGACTAAATGTTTTTCGAAAGGGCGTACTCTCAAAAAAAGTGTTCAATGTCTCAAATCTTATTTTTTAAAATCTATATTTTCATAATATGAAGTCGAATCCCGAATCCCGGCAAAAAAAGGTTTTGATGTACGTCCCCTTAAGCATTAAATTGACTTTTTTCGGAGGAATTTGCGTTTCTTGGATTATTCATTCCGGACCACCTAACTCCCGGCATTACTACCTTCGGAACAACTTATTCCGGCCAACTATGTTCTGGACCTTTTAAATACCGGACCTTTTTAATTTCAAATCATGAGTAATCAGATTCACAGAAAGAGAAGCACGATATCCGACAAGTAAAACCTTGCCTAAGTTGACGAGGCAATAATTGGATGACAGCATGTGCCGACTATTTCGATAGAATATTGATCAATTAATCATCGATTTTAATACCAAATTTTATGGTCACAGATTTATCATCCCTCGATTATAATTTTTGTCATAAATCAGTTCCGATAGGTAAATCACAGGGGAATAGTGTTAACAAACCTACTCCGCAAAACTGTCACTATATTAATATGTACCTTTTTCACATATTCTTTGAAAAGGCTGAAATAAAAATGTATTGATTGAAGAACTTTCTTGATCTTTCCATGTACACCCAGTTTATCGGAACAAAGTCTCAAATACTGGAGACGTTCTTGGAAATCGCCGACGGAGCTGTCCTCTGAAATAAGTTAGAAATTAAAATTAAGCACTTTTAATAAAACATGAACAATCCAGTACTAAAGCTAAATTTTATTTCGCTTCTTAGACCAACCCCCCTCCCCCTTCATTCAATATAATCAACTATCGTTTAAAACATCCACTGTAAATAGATTTTAAAAATATTAATAACCTATAAAGGCGAATACTGCGGAAACAAAACTGGAACACTGCGCCCCGGACTCCAGATTTCCTGATTCGATTACCAAGTTGGCAAGTTTTAAGAAGTTGTCATTGGTACTGGCCAGATGGTTACGGAAGGCTTTGTCCAGCAGTAATGGCCATGACCTGAAAGGACACGTGATAATCATTATATTAATGATTTATGGGTAAGTGCATTACATCGTGATGTTTATTATGTTGTATAATAGGTAGTATTATGTTTATAAATTTAACCCCCAGATTGACAGATGCAATCTATTTAGCACGATCCATAAACACTATAATTGTCCCCCCCCCATTATTGATTATACATTTTAGACTTAGTGCACCCCTGTAGCCACTGTCATTACCTGAGTTCATTTGATCGCCATTGTATGATCTGTTGGGTCAGCGTTTCCACAGCGTCCGACATAGACACTTTCCGTGACGCTATACCCTCCCACAACTATAAAACAAGAGCACTTTAAGTTCAATATTAAAAGATTTACAACAAGATCAAGTTTAAGACACCATTATAGTCGACCCAGTTTCTTTATAGTTGTTAGATACCGTACCATTATTGTGTTACAATTTTCGTCACAAAAACACTATAATACCTGGCATTTGGTGAGCAGTATTTCCAGACCTTGTAAAAACTTTACAATTGGCTGGTCAAGAGGAAAACCTTCAATTCGTTCAACGACAGCTTTTATCTGGAACAGTAAATAATCTAAATTATGATCTGTACAGCTAGGCTGCTATAAGGCTACGGTATATGCGTTAAATCGATTTTAAGGAATGTTAAATTTGGGAGCAGAAGAGTCAATGTTGGTCAGACGATATTACCAATTGGATGAGTTTGTTTCACCAGATTTTACATAGGATAGCAGAACCCATACCTGAAGGAGTGCGGGATGTTCGGGCCATGTTTCCAGGAAGCCTCTTGTTCTGTCACCCAGATCCTTTAACAAAGGTCTGATTGCCTTGACCTGCGCGGGGTATGACCCCCGGTATATGTCCACACAATCTTCACCAGTATCGGAGGGCGAGGTGAAACGATCAAGATTGCTCCAGCTGGAGCCTACCGTAATAGCTTCGCCTGAAGATTGTGGGTGCAGCTTGTGAGCAGGTAGACACACATCACCAGATCTATAGTTTCCATTACCCTACAAGAACTGTCCAACTTAAGTGATGTGTAGACTTAAGTGAATTTTGGAACTAAATAATTCAAGCTGGAAACGTGTCAACGGTCAGCTTGAGAGCGGGATCAGGAAGTAAATTTAATTATTCATCGTTTCTTGACTATCCTTCAATTCAGAACTCACATTGTGCCGCTTAGACTCCGACCACTTAATTATATAACTAAATGATAGTTTAATCTATTATTAATCTTACCTCTGACAATATCTAAGAATTTAATCTAGTTTTACTTCTGTAGATATTTGAGAATCTAGTCTAGTTTTACCTCTGAAGATATTCAAAAATCTAATCTAGTTTTACCTCTAAAGATATCTAAGAATTTAATCTAGTTTTACCTCTGAAGATATTCAAAAATCTAGTCTAGTTTTACCTCTAAAGATTTCTAAGAATTTAATCTAGTTTTACCTCTGACGATATCTAAGAATCTAGTCTAGTTTTACCTATGAAGATATTTAAGAATTTAATCTAGTTTTACCTCTAAGATATTTAAGAATCTAGTCTAGTTTTACCTCTGACGATATTTAAGAATCTAGTCTAGTTTTACCTCTGAAGATATTTAAGAATTTAATCTAGTCGTACCTCTGAAGATATTTAAGAATCTAGTCTCGTTTTACCTCTGAAGATATTTAAGAATCTAGTCTAGTTTTACCTAGTCTATCTAGTCGTACCTTTGTCTATAATATCCAATCCTTCTAAGTGTTTCAAAGATAAACATTTTTTGAGGCGTAACAGGGTTTCTGCCTGGCTGACACTACCGTCATGTTGTAAAAGGTCGATAAGTCGCTGTATGTAGTCTCCCATCACTTCAACAGGAACTATTCCATCTTTATCCTGCGACTTAAACGATTGTGCCGTTAACCTACCCATCGTTTCATTTTGTATAATATGATATTTAAATAAATATTTACTCCATCTCAGGATTTCGTAATGGTTTTGTTGAGTGAGAGAAAGTTCGAGAATCAGGTTTAAAGTTGTGCCCACGATGTATGTGGTCATCGCATATTATGTAGTGCATAAGATAATCACTGGGCCAGTAATACTGCTGAGCCAAGCCTATAATTTGATCCACAGATGACGTGAAGATTTAAGTGGTTTCTGGTAATATATAAAGTATTCGAACGATGGGATTATCCTTACGAATCGGATAGAGGATTCGTTTACTGTAGTATCCATTTGTGCATCTTCAGGTGAATCAAGATCGTTGAAATCCTCGTAAGTAGGGAACAGTTTTTCGATAGTTACGTCGTCTTCTAGCTGAAAAATTAGTGTTATAAGAATACTATTGTCTAACAAATTTATTTTACTATATATAGTTAATTGTGTCAAATCATATCAAGTTGATTGGAGTGTCACGATAACATACATTGATGTAAATTCATTGTTTTAGCCTGCTCAAAATATGTTAAGTTGCGTTCCATTTTTTAAATGTATAATCGATTAAGAAGAAACATATTAGAAGAAGATTTCTACGGAACCAAATAGTGAATATCCTGATCTTCTTGTTCGAGACGAAACGTAAGATCGATTACGTTTCGTTGGTCATAGCCCAGCATTGGTACGACAAAAGACTATTAGCTGTGTTACAAAGGTCTATTCTCAGCTGTCATCCAACACTGTCGTTAAAAGTTAAACCGGAAAAACATATGTTTATCGGAGTTGTGTCCACGATAAAAATATATATTATGCCAGCTGGTCTGCTGACAGCCAATAAGATTTGATATATTTCTCACGTGAACGATTTCACGTTTGTCTTATCATATATAAAGATATAATTTACTTTCTCATTTGCATTAGATCATTCGGAAGACAATACAAGGCCAGATAAGTCCTATAAACGTGATAAAACTAAATAAAAAATATAAAAATATCCTCCATTTGATCACCACCATTCACCGTAATCGTGGGCAGCAAAGCGTCAATATTATGAGTCCGTAATATGTACGATGATAACATGACCAACTGTGGAAGTTGGTTCCCAGGTTTAAGGCAGGGTTCCGCACATTAGAAGTCTTTCACCTCGACAACAGACAAGGCACTACCTTCATTACCAGAACAGTATCAGTAACAACTGGCTTCAAGAGAACAAGTACCTCTACAATACAACGCAAAACCACCTACAAGCAGTCAATGGAAATATCCTTGGGTGTTGCCATCGAGATCTTTAACATTGGACTGGAAGTATCGGCGGAGTTTACATCAGAGGTCTTTCTCGGAAAGAAAAAATACAGTTAACCATTCCTGCTGGCAAAAACTACAAGGTACTACAACACACATCCTTCTTTGATGGTCTGTTCAGCTCTGATTCTGGCACTCTCCAGGCAAACATAAAGATATTTGAGAGTGATACCGACGCATTTAAGGGGGAACAAGATTTTATCATAAACAAGTGGCACCAGACCATCGAAGGCATTGAATATTATCACGAGGAGCTCTGATTCAGTGAAACTTGTTCTGTGGAAAGCTGTACTCTAGTAGCAGTGTGTAGTTGAGTGTGCACTTCGGTGTCCACGATTTCTGACAACATAGGGTTGTTTGTTAGGTCATCCTAAACCAAAATCGTTTAGGTGCGCAATTTGTATCGCTAGAGACAACCCTACAGGGCAAATTTTCTAAATTACCCTCAGTCGCATATACGGGATTTTCGTATTTCGGCTCCTGAAGGTCATAGAAACTTCATTTTTAGCTTAAAATTACCGCATAGGCCACATTTATATACAACTTATTAATCAATGTATGATCTAAAATTGTTTGTTTCCGAGATATCTGCAAAAAACTAATTTTAAGCTCAGGCGTACGCACAAATTTCATCAAATTTGTATCTCAGCTTTTGAAAGTCTTAGAGACTCAAACTTTGGCTTAAAATGACCGCAATGCACATGTTTATATTGACACTATAAAGGTCATAAAGGCCCAAGATGCTTACTTTTGGAAAAAAATCCAGAAAAACTGATTTTCACTGGGGCGAGTGAAAAAAATCTACTCTAGAAGCTAATTGAAATCGAGTATGCATTTTGGTGTCTACAACTTTTCTAGAAACCATGTCCTTTGTAAGGTCATTCTGGATCAGAATTGATAAGGTACGCAATTTCTATCAGTAGTTCCAACCCTAGGGGGGAAATTTCTAAATTACCCTCAGGCGCAAATATATAACTTTTGTATCTCGGCTTCTGAACGTTGTAGGGGCCTCTCTTTTAGCTCAAACTAACTGCAAAGGCCACCTATAAAGCAACATAGGGTTTATTATAGTGCTTAGTTTTGGAGATATTCATTAAAAACTGTTTTAACTTTCGTGCATCCTAAAATAGTAACATCAAACATGTACTTAATTTTGGTATCGGGGCGAAAAAAGTCTTACAAACACTTTACTTGCAGCACAGCAAACTGTTCAGCATGAACACATTCACTCATTCAGATAATATTTATGAAGCAACACAATTCAGTTTCAGAAGCTCCTTCCAGATATCTTATCTTATCCCCAAATTTATACATCTCTATACGATCTCTTTTGTTGCTTACATCTCGTTAAAGCCAAGGCTCGACCGGGACCACTTTTTTGGCCGGGACTGGGACTGGGAATAAGTGCCGGGACCGGTATTAAGACCGGGACCGGGATTAGGGATCGGGATTAAGCCCGGATCCCGGTCTTAATGTTAAGGGGGCCGGGTCTTCATCAAAATTCTCTCGAAATCAATAATTTCGGCTAGGAACAATTTTTTTCCATGGGACCAAAAGCAGCTGAAAGATATCACTCCCCTCTATCAGAAACAACTATAAAGTCGATTTCGAGATAATTTTGATGAAGACCCCCCCCCCGGCCCCCTTAACATAAGTTGGGCTCTCTCCAGTACTGTTTGGCTATTATAGCTAATCAACTCCAATCCAACCTCATGTAGTAGAATCTACTTCTAGTTTTCTTCAATTCTGCTATCTCCACTCTAGCTCTTTGTAGCAATCTCTGAATGCTACTTCCTGCTCTATCTAGCTTCCACCAACATCCAATAATTGTTGTTATGCTACTGTTAGCACCTGCAAATTCTAGCCCTATCCAGCAACCTCAGACTTACTCCTACTCTGTTCAGCTATCACCAGAACCTGCAAATTCTAGCACTAATTCCAGCAACCTGAGACTGCTTTCTGCTCTATCCAGGTAACACTAGCAAACGGTACCCACAAATTTTAGCTTCTTCTAGCTACTTCGGACTACATCCATCCTTATTCAGTTGGTTGAGCACTCTCAAATTCTATCTGTTTTTATCTAATTTAGGCTACCTCCAGGCTCCAGCTAGAATTTGAGGGTGCTTGTGCTATCTGGATATATCATAAGGTAGTCTAATTGTGCTGGATAGGGCTAGAAATTAGAATTTGCTGGTGCTAGTGGTAGCTCAACAACAATTAGTGGGTGTTGGTGGAAGCTAGATAGAGCAGAAAGTAGCATTCAGAATTTGCTAGAAATAGCAGGTTTCCTCTTCTGAAACTGAATTGTGTTGCATAAATTTTATCTGAATGTGTTCATGCTGAACTTTTGCTGTGCTGCAAGTAAAGTGTCTGTAAGACTTTTTTAGCCCGGGATACCAAAATTAAGTACATGTTTGATGTTACTATTTTAGGATGCACAAAAGTTAAAACAGTTTTTAATGAATATCTCCAAAACTAAGCACTATAAACCCTATGTTGCTTTATAGCTTGTATGTAAATGTGGCCTTTGCAGTTAGTTTGAGCTAAAAGAGAGGCCCCTACAACGTTCAGAAGCCGAGATACAAAAGTTATATATTTGCGCCTGAGGGTTATTTAGAAATTTCCCCCCTAGGGTTGGAACTACTGATAGAAATTGCGTACCTTATCAATTCTGATCCAGAATGACCTTACAAAGGACATGGTTTCTAGAAAAGTTGTAGACACCAAAATGCATACTCGATTTCAATTAGCTTCTAGAGTAGATTTTTTTCACTCGCCCCAGTGAAAATCAGTTTTTCTGGATTTTTTCCAAAAGTAAGCATCTTGGGCCTTTATGACCTTTATAGTGTCAATATAAACATGTGCATTGCGGTCATTTTAAGCCAAAGTTTGAGTCTCTAAGACTTTCAAAAGCTGAGATACAAATTTGATGAAATTTGTGCGTACGCCTGAGCTTAAAATTAGTTTTTTGCAGATATATCGGAAACAAACAATTTTAGACCATACTACTCCAGTAGCAGGGAGGTGTTGAGTGTGCACTTCGATGTACAGAGTTTTTTGCTATTGAATCGGGTTAAATAGGTCATTGGTAACTCAAATCACCGAGGGGGGAATTTTGTGTCGCTAGCCCCAACCCTGTGGAGCCACGCCCATATTTCATATCAGGTGCGTATATGGGAAATATGTATCTCAGCTTCTGAAGGTCTTAGAGACTCAAATTTGAGTTTAAAATGACCGCAATGCACATGTTTATATTAGTACTATGAAGGTCATGAAAGCCCAAAATGCTTATTTTTGGAAAAAATTCAGAAAAACCGATTTTCACACGAGCGTGAGTAAAAAAATCTACTCTAGAAATTTAGTGAAAATCGAGTAAGCAGTTCAGTGTCTACAAGATTTCTAAACACAGGGTCCTCTGTTAGGTCATTCTGAATTAGAATTGATAAAGTAAGCAAATTCTATAAGTAGTTTCAACCCTGTGGAGCCACGCCCATATTTCATATCAGGTGCGTATATGGGAAATATGTATCTCAGCTTCTGAAGGTCTTAGAGACTCAAACTTGAGTTTAAAATGACCGCAATGCACATGTTTATATTAGTACTATGAAGGTCATGAAAGCCCAAAATGCTTATTTTTGGAAAAAATTCAGAAAAACTGATTTTCACAAGCAAAAAATCTACTCTAGAAGTTAAGTGAAATCGAGTGTTAAGTTCAGTGTCTACAACGTTTCTAAACATAGGATCCTTTGTAAGATCATTCTGAATCAGAATTGATAAGGTATGCAAATTCTATTAGTAGTTTTAACCCTAGGGTGCAAAACTCCTAAATTACCCCCAGGCGCAAATATATGACTTTTCTATCTCGGCTTCTGAACGTTGTAGGGGCCTCTCTTTGAGCTCAAACTAACTACAATGGCCACATTTATATACCGACTATAAAGCACAAAGCAACTTAGGGTCTATACAGCTTAGTTTTTAGAAATTCATTAAAAAATTTTTAAACCTTCATGCATCATCTCTAGTCTCTACCCAGCTACCACCAGTGCGTTATGATTTTAGATCTTTGTAGAAGTTCATAACATGAAACAACGTGACAATTTCAACCAGGCTTATAAAGTGTCAATTCTCAGTAATAGTAGCCCAAGAACTCTAGAAGTGGATGAACACCGTTATATTCAGAAACTAAGAACTATACGTCCATTGGGGCTCAATGCCATGGACCCGTTTGGGATTCCATTATTGGATTTATCTTAAAGTTTTCCATTGCATTGGGGCACAAGAGTTATGTTTTTTTAAATATTCATATCGTTTTTAGTTGTGTCATTTCATTTCCAATGTTACACTTTGTAGGAACTGATATTAACCGAGTTTCTGATTCAGGATGTTACTGAAGATAGTAATGAAAATGTTTTAACACCTCAGTACTGTGTTTTACTACAGCTCAACCTGCTCAGTCTGACTATTTGGGAATTTAAACTCTTGATTTTAGATCTTTCTAGCAACCTCTGATGTGAATGCTACCTCTTCCTCTATCCAGCTACTATACCACCAATTCCAGCTGTTTTCACCTACTTCGGTACTATCTCTTTAGCTACCACCAAGGTTCCTCCAACTTCTGCTATTTCTAGCAATCTTAGCTTAGGTTAGTGGACTACTTCTTGCCCTATCTAGCAACCATCAGAAAAATTTCCTCTTCCTTAATGAGCTGGAAATTGTTGGATGCAGCGGTGGTAGCACTCATATCAGAGGTTATAAGATCTAAAATTATAACGTATGGTGGTAGCTGGGTAGAGTTGACCTGGAGTTAGCAGAAGGCAGCTAGAAGTAGATTCTGCTACATGAGGTTGGATTCAAGTTGATTAGCCATAATAGCCGAGCAGTACTGGAGAGAGCCCCAGAGAGGGAGCTGAAGGCAGCCTTCTGAAACTGAGTATTTTCGCAGTTATACCAAAATTAAAGTTAGGTGGTATGTGCTGCTCCATAAATGTTATAATCCTAATGTGTTTATGTTGAACGTTTTACTGTGCTGCAAATATCTTTTTAGCCCGAGATATCATTATTAAGTACATGTTTGATCATATTACTATTTTATGATGCATGAAGGTTAAAACAGTTTTTAATGAATTTCTATAAACTAAGCTATATAGACCCTATGTTGCTTTATAGTCGGTATATAAATGTGGCCATTGTAGTTAGTTTGAGCTCAAAGAGAGGCCCCTACAACGTTCAGAAGCCGAGATAGAAAAGTCATATATTTGCGCCTGGGGGTAATTTAGGAGTTTTGCACCCTAGGGTTAAAACTACTAATAGAATTTGCATACCTTATCAATTCTGATTCAGAATGATCTTACAAAGGATCCTATGTTTAGAAACGTTGTAGACACTGAACTTTACACTCGATTTCACTTAACTTCTAGAGTAGATTTTTTGCTTGTGAAAATCAGTTTTTCTGAATTTTTTCCAAAAATAAGCATTTTGGGCTTTCATGACCTTCATAGTACTAATATAAACATGTGCATTGCGGTCATTTTAAACTCAAGTTTGAGTCTCTAAGACCTTCAGAAGCTGAGATACATATTTCCCATATATATGGGATATGCATATACGCACCTGATATGAAATATGGGCGTGGCTCCACAGGGTTGAAACTACTTATAGAATTTGCTTACTTTATCAATTCTAATTCAGAATGACCTAACAGAGGACCCTGTGTTTAGAAATCTTGTAGACACTGAACTGCTTACTCGATTTTCACTAAATTTCTAGAGTAGATTTTTTTACTCACGCTCGTGTGAAAATCGGTTTTTCTGAATTTTTTCCAAAAATAAGCATTTTGGGCTTTCATGACCTTCATAGTACTAATATAAACATGTGCATTGCGGTCATTTTAAACTCAAATTTGAGTCTCTAAGACCTTCAGAAGCTGAGATACATATTTCCCATATACGCACCTGATATGAAATATGGGCGTGGCTCCACAGGGTTGGGGCTAGCGACACAAAATTCCCCCCTCGGTGATTTGAGTTACCAATGACCTATTTAACCCGATTCAATAGCAAAAAACTCTGTACATCGAAGTGCACACTCAACACCTCCCTGCTACTGGAGTATACATTGATTAATAAGTTGTATATAAATGTGGCCTTTGCGGTAATTTTAAGCTAAAAATGAAGTTTCTATGACGTTCAGGAGCCGAAATACGAAAATCCTGTATATGCGACTGAGGGTAATTTAGAAAATTTGCCCTGTAGGGTTGTCTCTAGCGATACAAATTGCGCACCTAAACGATTTTGGTTTAGGATGACCTAACAAACAACCCTGTGTTGTCAGAAATCGTGGACATCGAAGTGCACACTCAACTACACACTGCTACTAGAGTACTGGGAAAAAGGTCAACTTTTAAACTACGGATTATCTTTATCACTTTACCAGAAATACATTATCGGTCATAATTATCACGGACATTACTTTCACGCTGATTGTGCATGATTTATGTAAAAGAAATCTTTCTATGAAGAATATTTTTGATCTGTATTATCTCCGTAATTTAGCTTATGACAAAAGATATTGGCAGAAATTACAATGAAGTTTTGATATTTAGTTATTTGTTTTAGGGAAAGATTAGCCTTGGGCAGGTTGTTTTTTTAACTATCCCTTGTTTAAAACCTTTTATTTGATAATAAGAAAATTAAAATCTTTTCAGAGTGCATTCATGGTAAAATGTGATTGCGTGATTAAGAAGTAAGGTGTAACCAAATTTATTGTTAGTCTGTTTTTATGTTCTGTAATCTTTGTCAATACATTCAAGTGGTTTTAAATCACCACAACGCGTAGTCGTCCCGATCCAACAAATTTGGCTTTACAGCTTTATCTTTGGAAACGAAAGTAAAGAATTGATCATCTACTGAGTCGAATGATTTGTCGCGAATTCTTTGAGTTATACTAGTCAGTTCGCTTAGGATTTGAGAAACCAATGATAAATGGACAGTTATAATTTGCTTTGATCATTGCAGCTGGATATCTCATACCATATGTACATATAGACAATATATCGGGTATGTGATGTTAATCCAGAGATCCAGACGATACATGTTCGAGAAAACGGGAGAACTCAATATGTCTATGATCTACGTGGGCTAATGTAGAGGCCAGCTTGATACCTTGGCCAAGGTATCACAAATGAGTTAATGCAACTACTTATAATGAGGGTGGGTTAAGATGGCGATCCCATTAGTCAGTAAAATCAACGAAAGGAATTGGGGTTCAATGGTGTTGCTTTCGATGCTCTAGACGCGAACTCCATTTGCAGCCATCTGCAAGACGCAAGTGCACCCGTCATAAAACCTCTTATTCTTGTTTATTTAATAGCTACATACGTTTTGGGAATACCATATCCACATACTCATTTCCAGGAGACACAATATTTGGCTGTTTCTGTATGTTGGGGATTTTAAAATGTACTACTCACCCTCCTTTCCACCCTTAGTCAGCCGTTTAACACACATTTTCAGACGTTTAACACATATCTAGCTGTTTAACACACATTTTCAGCTGTACAATACACATTTTCTAATAACTTTAATCTTAGTGTCTTTTTTTGAAGATGTGTTAAGTATTTTCATTTTAGAAAGCACAAATTATTGTAATTATTCATTTTGCGTACCTACGAAGTGAAAGAGTTTCTATTCGCTCAACCCAGAACTACGTGCCCGGAGAGGGAGCAATACTACCTGTTAACAGGTTAACAGGTAGTATACCTGTTTGACCAGTGCGAGTTGATATGTACCCTATAACCCTAACCCTAACTATACGCGTTAGAAATAATGCCACTTTATAATCTGCATACTTACTTGAAAACGTTCTGTATCTTTGTAGATCGACTCCTGGTTTCTCTCCATTTTATCGCGCAGTTCTTTGTTACGCTCCCATGAGAGATAAAACGATTTCACAACAGATACAGTTCTGAAACAGTAAATGCCATTAGCTAGTCTGACGCCTTTTTAAAGCCTGAAACAGCTTGGGAGACAAAGATCAAGGGTAGATGGCATTGAACTGTATTACTATTAAATATACGGTTTACAAATATTGGGCTAAACTGCAATGCATTTATGCATTAAGTGGTGTAATAGGTGCACCCATTTTTATTTGCGAGTTAAAAGCATCAGAAAACATTATTGCTTTATAACTGAATACAATGATTACCCTGCCAGATCCTCTTCGACAAAGGTGGTTATGCTCTCCCTATAGCTGTAGAGAGCTACCATATGGTCCATTAGCTTTATATTCGTTGCCACTTGACTTCCCTGAAAAAGACATGTGACAGATTTGTTTGGAATAAGAATGATGTCATGATGGTTCGAAACACTATATAAACCAGCAAACGAGGCTTGGGATCACTGTTCAAACGTTTCCAGTTGTAAGCAACTGTACTTACAGGTGTCTATACCACCAACGTTTGGCCCACAAACTTAAAACCCACTAGTGTTGTTGTTGGACTTAGTTTATTAAACAGCGCCGTTTCCCAACAAATTCTGTGGTAATCAAACGGTCCGTAAGTTTTTATAATTCCGAGAAATAACACCAGGAAGTTTAGTCTACTACGAATTAAATAAAAATTGCTGTCTATGAGTCTCATACTCCAACAATCCATTTTACTGCTGATTCTCATCTTGAATAAATGACTGAGGCGTTTGACAGTTGACTAAATAAGTTGTTGAATTGAATCTTGGTTTGAATTCTATCGACATAGTTAGGGGCCATCTACTTAGGACGTCCGGCAAATAGGGAGGGGGGGGGGGGGGGGTGGTTTTGGAATTTCGGACAAATCCGGACAGGGGGAGGGGGGGTGGTTTCTGAAAATCCGGACGTCCAGAAATTTTGGCAGAATTAACGAAAAAGTCCCATTTATTTCAACTCTTTGAATTTTATTTCAACTCTTTTAATTTTATTAACAATGAATTTAAGTTGATTTTATTTTCACTCTTAAAAGTATCTGGAAATCCGGACGTCCGGGGGAGGGTGGTCTGAAAATCTGCGATTTTTGCGGACGTCCTAAGTAGACGTCTCTACTCGGACGCTGAAGCCGCCTTAAGTCAGTCAGTCAAGTCCTAAGTAGATGGCCCCTTAGTCATAAAATTACTGCAGTTGTAGACATGGAGCTAGAAGTTAAGTGGTGCTGTAGTATTTTTAATCAACTTGCAGCCACCGAGAGATCAATCAAATTCTAATTTTCCAGATCTCAGTCACGTTGAAAAAGTGACGTGCGCCCACGCCATGTGCCTCTCATTACTCAATTAATCACGTCTTCAACTTTCAAACAGTTCATACTGCTGGCTGACAGTCTCGTTACATAGTATAGCGTTCAGAAATGTTCATTCTTCACCTAATACCTTTGCAGTTAGAATTATTGTTAAGCACGTCATGAAATTCCATTTTAATATGCTGGGTTCCGTTCAGAGAACTTTCCCGCCAATGCCTTTGAAGATGTTCAATGTTTAGTAGGTAGTTTTTAATAAAACCAGCTAATAAAATCGCTGGTAATACGAGTTTCTGGACCGGTGGAATTCTGAAATTAGTCGCGCATTTCTGCTGGCCACAATTTACGCAGTTGCTCTTCGAAAATTGTCCACAAAAATTTGACTTGAAACACACTCTATCAGTCACCCTCCCTAAATGAAGTGAAACACTTTTTGGAATACCGAACAACAAGAAGATTCAATCATTTATTTGAAATAAATTACCTGCAAACTTGAAGATATCACTTGGTTAAGCCGGTCTATGCGGTCGAATAACACGAAACCATGTTGTTTTTTCGGAGTTGTTAGCTTTACTGACTCTTCGATCGCTCGATACAAACAATATAGAGCTATCTGCGAAAGAATAATTCAGAATAATAAATACGAAGACAAATTAGTTTTCATCAGAAAAACCTGGCATTGATTGCCCACATCCAGAAAGTTTTATATTTCCTCCCAGATGCGTTTTTTCTAAATTCTGTGGCCCGCTCGCTTCGCTCGCAAGTTTGAGGGGGGGGGGCTGCCGGCGAGCGAAGCGAGTCGACATGTCCAATCCAGCTGCACAGAGAGCGAAGCAAGCAAGCTGTGGCAGGGGTCTGGGGGCGCAGCCCCCAGCGGGGTCCAGGGGCGGAGCCCCTTGGCGGGGGCTAGGGGGCGCAGCCCCCGGAAATTTTTTGCGAAGTAGGGTGTTTTAGACGGAATTTGGCATTAAAGAAATTTGTAGGACAGCAATAAACTGGGATTGAAAAGAATCAAGTACTCACGTAAATTTGGTAACTTCACAACAGCAATCTGCATTCTCCAATCAGAATATTTCACTGTGTTCCAAAACTGACGGGATGTTCCTCTTTGATTTTTATACAATCGAAACATTTTCTTCAAAAATTTGTCTAATTTGTCTTTATTCCAAAAAAATATTTCGAAATTTAGGAGTAACTTCTCAAAAATTTCCTCTTTTTCTCCCGTTTTTCCTCCCAAAAAAAAAATTTCCTCCCAGGCTGCCTTGCAAGATGGCGTGTTTCTGGATGTGGGATTGATTGTAACGGCAAGTAGTTTTCCTGGTTTGATGAATAATAATTAATAATCAATAAGACAAACCTCTCTCAATTGAACGACAACATTGTTTTCATTCATAATTATTCAAATTTGGAAAAATATGAACTTACCACAAATGGGGCCAGAACGTCTCTGTAGTGCCAATATTTGGTATAGGTTTTTGAGACGAATGTTCCGACAGATTTCATCCAAGATTCCACTTTAGCTTCATCTCCTTTCAATTCGCTAGCCCGTTGGCAAACAATACGGTTGAAGATTGCCAACTCCTCAGATAGATCACTGTAACTAGGCTGAAGGTCGAGAATCTCAAGTTAGGAATGACAAAATGAATCAAGATTTGGATCAACGTTATCAAAATCAATCCTGTGATGGTTTCATCCGCAGAAGATTCAAATTACAACCATATATAATGTAGATTTCAACCATATATAAATTTCAACCATACACTATATAGTAAGAATTTTGCTAGTTCTACAAATTATTTGGGTCCCACTTTGCACTCACCTGACCAGGACGATGCCCTAATTTACAGGCAGTTTCACCAACAGTGGTTCTAGCTCTTTCCAGATGTTCATGGATAACAGTATATGGATATGCGGACTCCGGTACCTGGGCGCCCCCTTGAGCGTGACTCTGTATCGAGGAATGCATCTTTCGGTGGTTCTCCAATAATTCCACCTGAATAGAAAGTTCTAGGGCGATTGTTGTAACAACCTGTGTGACTAAAGGACCCATACACCAAGATATGGTTTTGTGTCGTCTATATTCTATCATTAAACCAAATTTAGCAAAGATTAACTGAAGCCTAATCTCAATCTTCTTAGTCAAGTAAATAGTGAACATCTGAAAGGATACAGTGGCCAGTGCTCCCATTCACTGCTAACTATTTATATTCTGTCGTAGCTCTCCAGTCTTTAATATTATGTGGATTGTTCGGCATTCGACCTCGTTTTTTGACGATTTTTTGAGGTCCACGATCTTCAAAATCAAATAAAACATTTTCAAAGGCCCATCTCAAAATTGTGTCTGAGCGATCTCTTTTAAATGGTCCCTAGAACATATCCTGAAAGCTTCAGGCGATAATTTCGGCTAGGAACGATATTTTTCCATGGGACACAAAAGCAGCTGGTAGATATCACTCCCATCTTTAAGAAACAACTATATAGAGAGCATTTTGATGAAGACCCCCGGCCCCCTTAAACCACCCAAGATGTCGTATCTTGCCATCGTGGGTGGCTAAATGGAATGCCGAACAATCCATATATTTGAGAAGCTCAAGGGTAGGTTACGTACCAACATAAGACAACCGTCGCGTCAAAACAATTAAATAAAACGGTTTTTAATGATTTTCAGTTTTATTGAGCATCATCCTACGTTATGGTTTCTGTTTTATAGTCATCTGAATAACAATAAATAGAACTTACATATGCCAAGGTAAAATTGTGGAGGATGGTATAGTGCTTCACAGGATCTGATTTACTAAGTAAACAAGTCTTTTCCATGGTCTCCAACAGCGAATCCACCGTCCCCGCATCCGTCCTAAAGAGTCATAAATAAATAATAAATAAAGTCACATTTTAATTTTATACAGCAATTTATCGATAAATATTTATGTCGATAAACAATTCTAAACATCAAACATGTGCGCCTCTACGATAACGTAATTCATGATACATATTTAAATACAATTGTAAGAAACTCTTTAGCAATGCTCTATACTGTATTGTTATTATAATTTGATTATCATCATTGAAGATCATTTATACTTAATGCGGTAAGGGGTGGTTTTTTATCAATTGCGCAAGTTCGTACCCTTACGCCGATTTTGGTCATAAATCGAGTTGCATTTTTGGACGTCTTTTATTTCGAACGAAATTTCTGAACAGATCTCAAATGAAATCTTTTTATGGAATCACAATAATTGTGATTCCCCGATCGAACAAGAATTTATAATATTCCAATTTCCGGGTAATTTTACTCTTTAATAGACCTACCGGCCACCGGGTCTTGCCAACGGGCAAAAATTTCATTTGGCAAGCCAAAAAGGACGCTTAACTTCTCTAAAGTCTGCAGAAAGCATACAACATTATTAGAGTATTTTTTAATCATTACGCGGGAATGAGAGTGAAACTCACCTTTTACCGCTAACACTTCTTATTGTTTTCAAGCGTGCGTGCCGCAAGTTCTTCCTGAAAGATTAAACTGAACGGATAGTAATTGCTAGATCCATCATTGCCAAGTACATTGTATTATCAATACCTGGACTTGGGTGGTCTACAAACTCCGTTATCTTTATAAAAGAGCACACTTTCTTTTTGAATATTCTGGAAACTACATTATTAAACTTTATGCCTCGGCAGTTTAGCTCATGCTACTTGAATTATAACAATTTAATAAAATCAGCGCTGGTATTTTAAAATGCTCCGTTTTCCTGTAATTGCCCAGACGACCAGTGTAACAAGGTATTTGGGTAAAAATGGTATTTTACGGTAAAATGGAAGTAAACTAAGCATACAATTTATAGTTAGCCAATGATCGGGTAGACGACGAAATATCAATTTCCGTCGCAAAGCGACTCAAGCACCATGATATTCTACGAAGGTTATTTTGTTGCATTTTATTCCACCTACATTATTGAAGATCCCCCGATAAGCGAGCGAAGGATCTGGTTTGATATTGTTTGTGTGAGATTCTTGGTCCATTCGTCAAAGGAACACATTGATGGGACATCGAGCACCGTATCTTGATCTTTACTAAAACTTTTGCCATTTGAATCAACCTGAAAACAAAAGTTATAATTATCGATCAAGTATTTGTTCATCCAATTGATTCATGAATCACACTGGAAACTGTCTCCATTATCTTAGTAAAACTAGACCTACCGAATCAGACGTTTTGTAGATCAGATAAGCAAGTATATCCGTAAGATGTTGAGATTGTCCCGTGAATGCTCTGAGAGACCATCTTAAATACGGTGAGACGTGAGGAAACACTGCACTCCTAATAGCTCTCTTATCGTCTTCGTTACTGATAAAAAGGTAATTGTAAATTATTTTATCACTAATTATACCACTCTTCTTAATAGTTTGTAAGTTGTGCGGACTCCTTGCAAGTGGAACCAATTTATCAGCATGGATCCTTTTTGATGGACTGATTTATATATCGACTTGATCAATGATTATAAATCAAGAGGCTTGCATATAATGAACATATTGACACGGGTGCAGAGTTGAGTCTGTACGGAACCTAGTAGTTTCAGATCCTTGTTTAACTTGCCGTACAGCAAGGTCATCCACTACTTTAGCCCGGCGAGGCACATAACTCCCTCTACAACTCCATATCAAATGTTTCATATATACTAGCCAAGTTCACAAGATATATCCTTGTGTTTGAGAAGAGCTCGTTAGAACTGCTTCCTTTCCCTTCAGTATCCCACAGTCTCTCGAGTTATAGCAGAGGTCATGTTCACGGGTCACGTGAGTGAACAGTAATCAACTTCTTGCTCAAATCGAGTTCATATCTAATCTAAGGCAATCCTTGCTGCTGCTAGTCCGAGTGATAATCTATAGACTCCTTCGAGTCTGTAATCGAGTCAAAAGGTTTCGTAACTTTTTGTATTTCTTATTTCTATTTGATAATTTTTTCTCCGCCACTAAACTTTAACATTAGGTACGCCCAGCCGTTCGTGTAACGTGACCATAGCTCAAAATAAAGTAATATCAAACCTCAAGGAACTGTGTCTATACAATCTAAGGTCCGATAAAAATCTCATCAAATCAAAATAAAATAATCGAGACAATATACCGAAGAAAGCGTTTGGACAATGGACACGGGCCATGGCGAGGTGATCGGTCGATTATGATTACCTTATGATATTATACTATTATATTCAGATCAACAGAATAATATATAATACTATCCTTCTTTGGTGTATAATTGCTGGGAATAAGGTTATTTAATAAGACCAGTAATGTGATTTAGTTAAGGGAAATGAGAATCAAGGAGTTTGATTCTTTTGATTGCATGATAGAAAGCCTTTTGTATTGGTAACCAGTACACTACAAGGATATGGGTTAGCTATGACTTCTTGTGTAGACTTCTGTGAGTTCTGTCATTTAAGTGGATCTTGGGCGGTTTCATGAAGTTGTTAGGTGTAATTTCAATGACATTAAATGGAGTTTACAAGAAAATATTAGGGTTGTCTGATGAATTGTGTTTAAATATGTGGAAAGTTTTACGTAGGCTCTACTAACAGGTTGGTGGGAGTGACTAAAATCTCCGCTAACAACAGAGCCAGTCCAGTGGTTCGTGAGGATTCCTTCCCCGTCGAATTAGGTATTTCATTGTTGTCACAGTTACCCTCGACTGGTTTCACACTCGAGTTCACCGTTTGATTGCGTTGGTCAGGAGTTATTCCTTCGAATATGATCTGCAGAAACGCATCATCGTGACTAGTGAATACGTCACACTCCGTCAAATAACTATCCTGTAATATATTCGATTTTAATGAAGGTTCTTTGAGATAACTATTCAGTTGTTTGCAATGTATTCATCTTTATAATATTTAAATTGAACTACTTTGTAACGTACTTTGTAGAATATTTAAAACTAATAACAAAACTACAAATATATAACACTTATTGAGTAGTATGTGATCATGTTTGGTAATGACCGTTTTAGCCAGCTGTTGTGGCTAGTCTACACCTTGGCTCCATGATATGAACATTTTGAGTCACTTCCAGGTGAATATTCGAATATTCGACTTTGATATTTGATATCAACCTGGAGCTGACTAGCAACTATCCTGCTACTTGGACCACTTAACGGTTTAACATCGAGCACATCAAAAGGTTTCCGGATTATTTAAGCTGTCAACATATTTGCGTGGAATAAAGTTCGTATTTCTTAGCTTTATTAGGTTTGAATGAATATTAAGTATATCTTTGCAAATTTTACTAGATTCTCACTGAGTTAATCAAAGTTGTCTAGTAAAACGCGTCACAATACAAGTACAGGCGTTGTATCGCGTTTTCATGGTTACCATGGTATCTAATTGCGCTCCTCACGCTCATCGGACGCGTGTTCCGCTGTAAGAGCTGTGTTACCTCATCTAACTATACTATCCAAGTGCCATGCGAGTTGAGGTATTGGGTTGGCCCACCCAGGTGGTAACAAGATTTTGTGTCGTTTTAGTATGTGTTAGAACGATGATTTTTGTTTTTTATTTTCCGGTGAATAATTCTGTCAATTAATCTGCTATGATATTGGGATTTTCAGATCTATACTACAATCTACTAAAATTTAATCTTTTCCTAGCCAGCTTTCAAACCAACAAATTTAATTTCGCAATGAGTGTCCTTGATCTGAAATGAATAAGATACTATTGAAGACAGTAGCTCCTCTCCTCCCTGTAAAGCTTTAAGATGGACGTTTTATATTTAAAATTCTGCCTCTTGCACTCTTGCAGTGAGCCACTGAGAAATTAATGGTAGATGGTAATGCACTCATGCCGCTATTTCTAACATTTCCACAGAAGCAAAAATTAAGTTCTTAAAGTAGATTTCGTCTCGTTTGATGTCGAGACATATAAATTATAGAGTCAAACAAATCGTCATCGTGTGATTTGTCATACCAGCTACCTGCTTCAGCACTCAGCAATCGAGACGACATTTTTAATTCTGTGGATGATCGTCGGTTACCGGGCTTCGATTTACTCGGTAACTAATTGTTTGTACTGCAAGTCTTCGTTTGTAGTTTTATTTATAATATCGTACCTCCACTACCGGTATTTGATCGTGCAATTTCCATTTTTCAGTAAAACAATGTTATACTGCATTTAAATAAGACAGTTTAATGAGTTTAAAAGGCTAACACTATTCAAGAATACTCGATTTTGCCAGACAACCTACTACTTACTACTACAACCGAAACATTGTTTAATTTTATTTGCAGAAATCAAAATGGCCGTATTTCTGATTACGTCACACAACTTACGATAATGCAGCCAAGTTCCTCTGACTGAACCAGGGGAGGATGGCCAACAATCTCCACCAGGTGCCAATGAACATCGTCCCTGGAGGACCCAAACCGGTCGTCGTACAGGGAGGATAGTGGGTGGTCGAGTAATGCCTCTCTTAGTTCCCACCAGAGCGTTCCATTCTCGCCTTTACTGAACCTGAAAAAACAAGTGGCTGTTGCAAATTGAAATATCATTTTAAAGGATTCCAAATTCAGGAAGCAACCGCCAAGAAGTTTCAGCAAAATACCATAATAAATACAACTGGCAAATTGTACCAAGATCACTTCGTTGAGAAATCATGTACTAATATTTAAAATAATGTACCGATAAAACATCTGTAGATTGATTTATGGGGGAGCAATCAGCTATAATTAGCGTTAACAAATCGGTTAAGAGTTTGATATGACTGCCCAACATGCCGTGCCGAATAAACTTTATTTATCAAGCGGTATACAGTAAAACCCCGATTTTATAGCTCCCGATTTACCACTAACCCCGATTTACTGCGGTTAGTTCGTTTCCCCAAACTCTGCGGTAAATCGGGGTATTACTGTATAGAGGAACCACTCATATACACCAAGCGTGCCATCTCAATAAAAATTAAAAAGTTCCATTAAAATTAAGGTAGTACAGATAAATTAAACAATGATAGGTTTGTTTGAACAGGATAGTCGCCAGTAAATTTGTGGCTACTATTAATCTTACTATCGAATAGATCTGACGTCGTACTGCATCACGGCATGACTGGCTGATTTCGATCGAGCAATTCTTCGATTTATTAAAGTATTTAAAGTTCTATATTGACAAAAAGTTCATCGTTTGTTAGCAATGCTGTGGATTTATTGCCAATTTTCACATTTTGATGCAGCTCGGTAAAATTGCAACTTTTAAACTTAAAGTGAATTCTGTTCTCTGTGTGATGCAATAATGCCGATAATGAAGATTTCACTAACATTTTGAACAAAAGCAAAAATTTCCTGAAGAGATATAGATCTGTCCACTCAACCGCTGCCAGGCTGTTTCCCAATTCAGTGAGAGTTTTGCTGTTGCTCATCGTACTCAGATCATAACTTAGACACACAAACTTGTTGTAACACCTAAAAAACAAATTATGAGCAATCCAAGATAGATTTTTCGTGTACATCAATATCTTGAAGATTCAAAGGTTTCCCAACAAATGATTACTGTTAACGCTTCTAAACTTACTTGAATGAAGAATTGGGTTTAACAGTCCATGAGCTTAGTTTTGAGTCGCTTGGAGTGAGGTCAATGTGACCCTCTGAAATTTCCTTGAGTTAACGTTAAGGGTATTACATCAAACATGGGTACATTTTTGCATAAACATTGCACTCACAGAAGGATATATGGCTCCTTAATCTTTCTTGAGGGACCCATTTTGGGGACTGAAATTCGGCAGCTTATTTTATAATACGAAATTAAGGCGACGTGTGGTTCTGAAGAATTGCAGAACCTCTCAAGCTAGGTGAGCCCAGACTCCAATCTCATCAATTCACCCACTTGTATTATGCAGCTTACACCTTGAAAACCTACGACCACGCACATGTTTTGTTGGACGTGTTTTGTTGGACGTGGTTTTATGGACGTTTTCGGGTCATCGTTGAAATGTCTATTAATCAATCTGGAAATTGATCTTTGCCTAATGCATCAGAGGCCCGTCAATTCCTCGGGTGTCACGGTTTAGCATGGCTGTTGCGTGACGGTAAGGATACCAGGTACTGCAACACCACAAGGGAAAAGGTTGTTTTATTTTGTTTATGCGTTTAGTCACAGGCTGATCCATGTCTTGGAATTTTGTAGCAAAGTAATCAGTCGACTGAAACTATAAATTATTTTTTGGGGCCCAGCACCTAATATTAGAAATAGCAATCGAATCCACTAGCTGTTGATATTTGTATCCCATTAACATTTTAAATTCAATATAGCTATGTCTACAATTATGTCCATACCCTCAACGCGAGAAGCTGACCTCTAAAAGCTAGCAATTATGATAGAGCTATTACATTTCCAAGAATTGCGACGCAAGCTGCATCTTAAAACTTTAAAAGCTCGAAATTGTGATAGAATAATGGCATAACTCACTGAGCCTCACCAGAGTGTTTCAGCAAAAGACTAATTTTGCAGCAACAACTACCTTAGGGCCAATAAACTACCGTAGGGCCAATAAATTTGGTTCACAATAAATTTGGTTACCATAATTTTGGTTACCATAATTTTGGTTACCATAATTTTGGTTACCATAATTTTGGTTACCATAATTTTAGTCACAAATTTCGCAAACTTTTAGTCTACAACAATTTTAGTCACATTTTTCGACTTTCGAGACCATTTTCCATTCCATTTACCTTAAGAACGACAAATTTAGTCTACCCCGTCTGAGCATTACAGATTAAGCTGCGATGCATTACTCAGGAATTTCAATAACATCAGATCCAGAGTTTGCGACTCTGTATCACTAAGTTCTTCAGTACACTGTTCAGTTTCTTGTTCACCCTTTTTCGACTTTACTATTTTTGTCGGTACGACGTAGTTTATGTCGATATGATCCTTCAGTCGTTTCAACAGAGCATGCATTGGGATGGATCGATTAAAAATGTAATATCCAAGAGGAGCTCTAACCCTTTAATTGCAATAGGACTTTGGTACAGTTTTGTGCAGTACGAACGGTGATGTCATATATTAATTATAAACAATTTTAGCTTAATAATATTCATGTCATACTCAGATTTGCTCTACTGAAATTTTGGTCTGCTTTAAAATTAGTCGCCGAAAAATTTAGTCTCAAGAAATTTGGTTTACAACAATTTTAGTCAAAAGTTTGACTAAATTTATGGTAGACTAAATTAGTCATTAGTGGTTCTTAAGGTAACAGCGAAAATATCTTCCACAAATTTTGGTATAGTTTCATAATAAGCAGATATGCAATTTTTCTCTCCAAACCTTTTGACTTGATAAAGCTGCGCAATGAATCCACGAAAGCACTGGAAAGTTTATTTCCAAAGGTAGCGAGTATTAAGGACCATGTTGAAATGGGGAGGTATCCTAGAATATTCCTCATCACCTCTTCTGTATTCTCATATGAAAGCTTCCTGAAAGAATGGAAATTGAAATCAACTTTAATACTTCATAACTTATTTGCGATTAGAAATTGTTACGAAACTGCTATACCTACTTAACTACTATACTTTGATAATGACCTTGTATTGTTGTTTATCGACATTATGAAGTTCGTGAGTGAAACTGTTTAAGATTTTAATGAACTAAGATTTTAACGAACTAAATAGGCGTAACATTATACCAATACATTAGGGTTAAGTTACCTAATATAACCAATCAAATGTGGAAATCCAGTAACATTTCGTGAACTCAATTATACCTGACATGACATGCGAAATGTGCAAAAAAGCTATGCTGGGGCTCTAGAAATAGAATAAAAGTGGTTATAATAGCGGTATTGGTAGTGCTTAAACGTTTAGTACAGCTTGACTAGTACAACTTGACTATAGGGCTGTCATTTTATAATTTAACAAGGAAGGCATTTCTGTCACGGTCGAGGTTAGTTCTCGTTATGCAGCCCGGTGGAGATTAAATCTGCTTGAAAAACGAGTATTATAGACGAGTTTATTTAATTTTAAAATTACATATCATGACTTTTATTTTTTGTTTAACAATCTGTCAGATCCTATTCCGTCGAAATTAATGTCCTGATTTCGGATTTCAAACATTATATCTGTCGCATTTCAATCAGTCAAAAACCATAATGAAAAACCACATTAATATTTACCAGGGAATTTTTGATAAACCATATATAAACATGTTGCTTCTGAAAATACACCACCGCATAACGTCTTAAGGGGGGGGGGGGGGGGGGGGGGGTCAATGGGTATTTTTTTGTGAAACTTGATTTCGAGATAGTAGTTGACCAACAAACTAGGACCAGTGACCGAACTTTTGAGGGGGTCCCGGACCCCAACCGCCAAACGGTGCGCGCAGGGCAGCCACGCCCATATTTGGTCCAAATTAGGCCCAATTTAGCCAAATACCCTGAACATGCCCAAAACCCAGGTTTATGGTGCTCTACTTGTAGCTAGTGGTCTCCTGAACTCGTATATGAAATTTCATCAAGATTGGACAAAAAATGACTGAGTTATGAGCCAAAAACCATATGCCCATATTTGGGCATACGCACCAAATTTGGTAGATTTCGTCCCATAAATTGGTCAAATATCAATATTTTTGGATGAGACTTACTTTATATGAAAGGTAAGCCTAAACTACATATTCTCTGTAAGTTATAGCTTTATATCTGTTTAAATGTGGATACTAAGGCGAAAAAACCACAAAAAATGAACTAAATTGCCCATATCTCGGTTCGCGATATTCGCGGAATTGATCTCACCAAAATTGTAACAACTCAATCAGTTTTCAAAATTTTTGCATGAAATTTTTGAAATCGACTCGAAATCGCATTTCGACCTTATTTTAAGAACGGATTTTTGATTTAGGCCTCAAAAAAAATTTGGCGGCCAAATTCTGAATTTCTGTAATATAATTTTGGAATTTGGCCGCCAAATTTTTTTTGAGGCCTAAATCAAAAATCCGTTCTTAAAATAAGGTCGAAATGCGATTTCGAGTCGATTCCAAAAATTTCATGCAAAAATTTTGAAAACTGATTGAGTTGTTACAATTTTGGTGAGATCAATTCCGCGAATATCGCGAACCGAGATATGGGCAATTTAGTTCATTTTTTGTGGTTTTTTCGCCTTAGTATCCACATTTAAACAGATATAAAGCTATAAATTACAGAGAATATGTAGTTTAGGCTTACCTTTCATATAAAGTAAGTTTCATTCAAAAATATTGATATTTGACCAATTTATGGGACGAAATCTACCAAATTTGGTGCGTATGCCCAAATATGGGCATATGGTTTTTGGCTCATAACTCAGTCATTTTTTGTCCAATCTTGATGAAATTTCATATACGAGTTCAGGAGACCACTAGCTACAAGTAGAGCACCATAAACCTGGGTTTGGGGCATGTACAGGGTATTTGGCTAAATTGGGCCTAATTTGGACCAAATATGGGCGTGGCTGCCCTGCGCGCACCGTTTGGCGGTTGGGGTCCGGGACCCCCTCAAAAGTTCGGTCACTGGTCCTAGTTTGTTGGTCAACTGCTATCTCGAAATCAAGTTTCACAAAAAAATACCCATTGGCCCCCCCCCCTTAAAACATAATATGATCATAACGCGTTGCCATGACATAACGATATAGGTCGGCATGGTTGGCTATATAAGTATCGCACCCTATAATCAAACTTGTTTTAAATTCCAAACGTTATAAATTATGCCTATTTCCTCAACCCAATATTAGTTGTCAAATCTCGTCGAGACACTTCGCACTGGTCCTACCTTGACTGCAGACACGTGAATGTCAAAATGAGTAAACTACGAAGGTTTCGTTTTCATGAGCATCATAATTTTCGTACAGGGTGTTTCAAGACGTGTCAAAAAACCTACTTGTTCGAGGATTCCGTCACCAAAATTGTAAAATTCGATTTTTGGGGGCCACACCCAATCAACATTGAATTGCTTATTTGGGTAACCTCCTTGGATTCTTCACCAGGAACTTTCGCTAAATCCCACACTAAGAACTCAACCTAGGCCTATCTCTGCATAGAGACATATCTCCTAGGCTTTGACCTTGCTCGGAAGTCCCTTGTCTGCCCGCAGAAGTACTACAACGGAAGTGGGTTTGCTCTGAGCCAGGTAGCGACAGCTTCAAGACTCCAGGGGTCTGTTGCATTGATATTTATTATTTTATGATTTCGTATATACTTTGGGAGTCCTGGCGTGCAGCTAGCAGGATTTGCATTCTGTGGGCACGGTGATAATTGGGCTCTCTGCACGACTCCCATAATGCTGACGCGGATCTAGCCTCAACCCAATCGCCTGATCACACGTAATGAACAAACTCGTTATGTGTCATATCTTGGTCATCTGAGAAGCTAAAACTCTCATTTTTTCAGGACAAACGTAATTTAAATGGCCAAACACCATATCAATAAAATTTGGCTCGATCCGACTATCCAAACTATCAACTAAATGCGAAAATGAACCTTCATTTGAAAAAAATGAACACGAATATGTTTCGATTTGACAAATTCCTCGAACCAGTGGTGGTAGTAAGTCATACCAGAAAGAATTATTTCAATTGGGCACTCAGTGACTGAGCTATTAAGGCCAACGTATGGGTACTGACTTTTGGCCCACCCTGTACAACCCAATTGCCCAAAGTGTACTTACCCCACGTCACAGGACTAGCAGTTTTATCGTTCACAACAGATTGTTTGACCTTTGTTCTATTATCAACACCATTGATTTAACGAAAACTATTCCATTAGCAAGATCAAAAGACAATACAATGGAGCCCGAAAAGATGTTCTCGGAGAGTGTAGATGTTTACATTTGCATATCAATCGCTTTACTGGTTGCAGTTTCCACCTGTCTCAACCTCATGACTGTCACAACAATCAAGAAGATTCTCAGTCCATCCAGTTTTGAGAATCCTACTCTCAACATCATATTCAAGTGAGACTTTTATTTTTAACCAACTGGGACAGAACGGATCAGCTTTTTTAAGTATTCAATTTGGGAACTGGGCGGGTTTTTCAGCATTTTTCCCCCTTCGAACTGGATGGTAGTTTGCACCGGATTTGCTCTTTATTTAAAATATACAAATCTTCAACGCATTTCCAATAAAAATAGTTCATTACTCATACTGCATGACGTAGTGTTTATCTCCATAACCTGTTAAATATATAATGGAATAGTTCCATAATAGTCTGTAAAGGAAGTGCAAAAATACTAGAGTTTATGTTTCTAAATTACGTGATGATGATCTTATTCTATTAAGTAACGGAACGTAAACCAATGAGCAATTTCAGAATAACCTGAATGCTTTTTTGTCACATCTAATTTTTTTCCCTCAAACTAAGACAACAAGTAAAGTTAAATTTCATACCAAAAGGCTAACATTTCCTAATTTTGGCAAACAAAATTTGTCGATTTGCTACAACTGTATAGGCATCCCAAGCCAACTCGTGGTTTCTCTATAATGACCGTGCATCCGAAAATAGTATTAATATTATATGAATATTGCCGGCATTACCAGGCAAAATTAAATAGCAACCAGGTATCCTGCACCTAGTATAAATCACAGACAGTTGTGGGCAAATTAAATTGTACTACTACCAATATCAAATATGCAGGACATTATAATGATCAGCAGGAAAGTTATTAATAGCTCACGGTAACTATCTCACTAGTTCATCCTCTAATTGTGTCTGATTTCAGCACGGCGCTCAGTGACCTCTTCTACACTCTGCTGCCGATGATCGCAGCATTCGGCAGTATTGCAGCCGGACGAACCATGGGATCTGGTGTTTTCAGTGAGATAATCTGCAACCTCACAGGGTTCACATTTAACGTGACAACACGACAAGCCGTGCTTTCTATCCTGGGTGAGTGTATGACGGTACCGTCTTAATCCCTAGTCGTAATTATACTCTATAAGCGTAATGTACGTGATTAAATGTAAGGGATGACACCTTGTTACGAATGAGACACCTTGTTGGCAGTTATTAACATTACTAACAATATTAAACTTACAGGTCTCAGTGTGGTCAGACTATTTGCCATTACAAGGCCAATCCATTTCAAAAGAGTAATCCACAGCTGCCTCATCAAGAAGTTCATAGCAGTCGCTTGGATCCTCCCAATATTGGTCTCGATAGCGCCCTTCGTGAAGGGAAAGAAGTATGTTTACAGCGAGTACCTTGCAGTCTGTTCCTGGTCTGTTCATGAGGTATGTTTAATGTCCGTCCTAACATTAATGAGGGACTGTAAAGCGGTATCAGATATTCTAAATCACTGTTTATAACCTAATTTATTCACTTTTGTTCTCGGCATTGGTACATGTTTTCAGTGTTGCAGTCTTAGATATTATCATCAAAAAATTGTCAACTTAGCTCAGTTGTAGTAGATCTTAGACGCTATTGTTATGTCACGTGATGTATAGCCACCATATTATGTTACTGTCACCAAGATGTAACCCTGTTAAAGTCCTGAACAGGGTTACATCTTGGTAACAGTTAGATTATAATCACGATTAGGTTATAGTCACTCGTCACTCGACAGATCCTCTCATTTATCTTTTTAAACTTGGAGGCTAAAACCAGTTTCTCTACCCAGATCGTGCCAGATGGAAAAATAATCGTATGGGCGCATCTATTCTTCGTGATCGTGCCTTTCATGGTGCCAGGGATTCTCATCATCGTCATGTACATCGGCATTGTTTCAACAATGTGTAAGATACGCCAACGTAGGAAGGCTTTTACAATGGTGAGTTAAACCTAAAATCCTGTTTACAATCAATATGATAACTAGGAATCTATTCGATTTCATCATTTTAGTATGACGGACTTCAAAAGAGTGCCTTATCAGTTATCAAGACCTCTAAATTTCAGGCTCGTTCTGCATTACAGATGGAATCTGTATCGCAGTCACAAACTGATAACAAGGGAACGATAACAAACGAGTCAGCTATCTTGACTAAAAAGAGGTAAGTCCAGGATCACCCACAAAGAAACCTTATTTCGCCATGATTACTAATCTGTTGACCATTAACTATCTTCACGTTAAAATAGGTTATAATACTAAATACAGACAAGTTGAAGTATATGAAGTCGTATATTATTTTTATCTTTTCAATTTTATTAAAGCCTCACGATGATGCCTAATAATTTTACTGATTTGTAGGGAAAAGGACGAAGAAAAGAAGTCGCCCGAGAGTGACGGACGAGGCAAATGGCTGAAACACGCAACCATGACGACTATCCTGGTGATGTCGCTCTTTTTCATCTGCTATATATCATACTGGTCCATTTGCGTGGAAATATTGATAAAATACATCCAACACTTTTACTTGAACAAACAGGTCGGTTGGACATTTAATCAAATTGGTGGATTTTTTATAATAGTCAGTAGGTAGGGTAGTTAGTTAAGGGTAGTTTAAGGGTAGGTTTAAGTGCATCCTTCGTAGACACATAACATGACTACATCATAGATAATTTAATTATTTTATGCTCCATTTTTTCCCTGCTCTTGCCGAAGGCAAAAAGATCGTAGGGAATAAGTAATCGGGTTTGGATATATGAGGTGGCCCGACGGTCCTACGTTGACGACAAAAGTCTGCTCCTTCGCAATATAGACCACTAACCTATAATTATATGTATAGGAAGCATCTGTTATGCTGCGCGCGACGCTAGCCATGTGTTAATTAATTACACTTACAGTGAAGTTCCTCCTTCGCAAAGTTATTTTCCACAATTTTCTGGATTCATTTATTGTTGATGCGCGGCTCTACATTGGTCAAATAAATCGTCATTTTTTACCATGCACGAATCCCACTCATTTATTAAAAAAATAGTGTGTAAATATGTTGCACTTCTTTTCCAGTCACACTTTTGACTCAAAAGAATTAATGGTACAAGTACATCGTAGGGCCGGGAAAATTGATCGTGGGTGGTTTAACCGCAGCGAAATTCTTGTTTAGTAAGAAGATTTACTCGAACACCTAAAATAATCTTGATGAGCTTCCATTTTCAGATTACATCAACGTTTAACTTCTGGTTTCTCACCAAACTGCAATTTAATGGTAAGGATTTTTTACCAATTGTTTCAATTAAATAAGTCTTAGTCCACAAATCGTGAAAGTTCTTTATATAATAAGATATAATAAAGTCGATTTATTTACTTGCTTTAATATGTGAAGCAAAATTATACTTTTTTAAACCAAGTTTTCTTCGACAGATTTCTGCTACTGTACGATTGGAAGCTACGTGATGATCCTGCTAAACGGTCTGATCAACCCCTTCATATTCCTTCTCTCCAACAACCGCAAACTCAGTGAGGCCAATAAGGAAAAGACATTCCCCACACTCGATGACAATGTGCGAGGCTCGCGATCTTCCCCTAAATTTAGGGTCCGAGGAATTGCGTTTCCTCGCAGTCCCCGACTAGGGGGAGGTTGATTGACGTTCCTTGATTAAATATCTCGAATATTTCACCCCCCTCCCCCCCGGGGTAGGCGGGGCCCTTCGTTACGTCACCGATCCGGAGTTTCTCAAATATTTCAAGACGACAAGCCCATTAGTTGCTATTATTTACATTATTTGCCTATTTGGTTTGATATTTATAGTTGATTATTGGTTGCAATGTTGCGATAATATCGGTTATCGGCGATAAATGAAGTAATATTTGTCTGCACGCTGCGTACTTGAATTATGCTCCTTTGATATGTTACATTGTTAAATCGTCATTTTAAAGTTAAATTTAAAGTTGAATTTTCAAAAATGAAACATTGAGTCATGACAAAATGCTGGGGGACCTTTTACTTAGGAGTTTCTGGTATTTTTCAATTTAAGGCTGAGTCTAAATGATAATGAAATGTTTGATTTAATTCTGAAGAAGTGGAAGTTTATCACAGAACTGAGGGTTTTCACGTTTTTATGTCGGCGCCATTTAAAAAAACTTTAAACAAAGCAATATTTGAATATTACATAATACGATTTTCTGCTCTATGCATTGACGAACTACGGTTTATCAGATAAGAGATCGTTCACAAATGACACCACAACGATTATGTTAAACTAAATAGATCTGTACTCTGGCGGAGAGGCTAAACATATTTTTCCTTACACGTCACAGCGATTCAATTTCCTGAATCACTGTCAAATGTTTCACCTCCTCGCCAGAATGCAAAGATCTATAGAGCCATTCTTAATTAGTCGACGTCTTTTTTTAGCTTGACATCTTTCTAGCATCACTAAAAATCTTTTTAAGTGGTGTCACTTGTGATCCTTTTCTAATTGAATGTTTTGTACCTTTAGGGGTCTCTCTCAGATATTATTAATCTGTAAGGAAACATCATTCAGAGTTCACAGTGTGTTCTTTAGATAAATTATACTGTTCGTGTCTCGGACAGGAAATAGTTAGTTAGAAACAGTTACCAAGGATTTTTTTCTACTTGACATTATTTTCCATTATGAGCAATGGGAGTATGTAAAATGTACATTAGGGGTGATATAAATAAATTGTATTAATTCGCTAAATTTGAATAAGCCTTAATTTTATTTTTGATTGTCAGATTTATTTCTATCTTCATTTATTGCAGCCAGTATCTCATGTATCATTTTGACACTGTGTCTTGACATTTCACCGTTGTTTTCATTTACTTCATTTATCATCAGATACTCCAGATAATTTTATCGATTTACAGAGCATTTAAAAAAAATTTAAACAAAATATTTGAAATTATAATAATTTTCTGTTAATGGCGCTCGGCTATCGATAGGATCGTTCCTCACACACATTCTGTAACTAAAATCACCAAGGTAAACAATTTTCCTTACAGAACTTTTCAATTTTGAATACGTCAAAGTTTACTCATCAGAATGCAAAACAAAGCCATTCTTAGATATTTACTGTTAAGTAACCTATATTCTGGCGTCACGTAAGATTTAAGTTGGTAACTGTGATTTTTTTTGATGGTTTTGTAACCTAAGGGTTCAAATATACAGAACATATCATAATTATCAAGGACTTTTGTTTTTTGAAACGCGTTCTCTAACATAGTATTAGAACGTCAAGATTCTACTTGACATTATTTCATTCGAATAGATGAAATCTAAATTTAAAGGGTATATAAATAAATTATATGTCTAATTTGAATAACTTAATTATTTTATGTCAATTAATCTCAATTATAGTCCAGGTAAGCCTCTCAGATATGAAATAGTGCAATATGTTAATATGGAGTGAATATCACAAATTGTATATTGTTCAACGATTTCTCGGATCGTTTTTGTTACTGTGATTAAATGTTAAACTTATCATATTATTATCTTATTGAATAAAATTGTATAACTTCTACGGCTTCTAATAAATTAAGATTTTTCAATCGCAAATATGAAATTTGATATTTTCGCTGTCGTACCAATCTTGCTGGAAGCACATCATCAACAATCAACATGTCCTTACCTTAACAAATGACAATAGAGGTTAACATTGAAAGCGGCTGAGTTCTCTGGGAGAAGGCGGGGTTGATGATTATTTCTGATTTGATAATCACAGTCAAGATATATCTCAACTCCTCGGTTCCTCATCGGCCTGGACAGCTCACTGTACCGGGGGTCCATTGTCATAAACAACCTGCGGGATCAGATTGTCAATAAAGGTCGAAGTTAACGTCCGGGCGAGGTCGGGGAGGGGGTGTCAATGACCTAAAATGGCATAAAGTCTGGTCACTGCAACTGGTCACATAATTTTAAAAGCGTCCGTTATTCTGAAATATTCTTTACAGCATCGTAATCAGCTTGGAGGGACTAAACATTTACTACCGAATTTATTAAATTGGTACAAAATTTATACAAGAGGGACCGGAGACCCATGTGGTGTTCGAGCTGGGAATTTTTTTAAGTTCATATTTCATTTTTGTGTTCAAAATGATATTTAGATTCTAGATGAATATTGAATTACATTTTTATCATTTTAATTCTTTAATGCTGAAACTTTGTACAAAGATTGGTTTTTCCAAATTTTAAATTTCTAAATAGCATAAAATGTCATGAAATTTTATGAAGCATAATAGATATTTATGCCATTTTAGGTAATTGGCTAACCATCATTCATTTCAACGTGACTGAAGGTAATCGTTTTAGTTCACATAATAAATAGGCAGTTTGCAATATCTTTAATCGTGACTGAAATTGATCTTAATTCTTACCCGTTTACATGACAGCCTTCACCTCTGCGACTACTCAATTATTACTATCAAACATTTTAACTTACGCTTTTAGATACCAGATCTAAATGAGCTATTAGTATATGACATGAGGCAGCGAACATTTGAAGAAAAACTGGGGGATATAATATGAGTTACCTGAAAGCTGGGTGGGGAGTTATGACCGTAGCTTCACCGTTAACATACCCCCTCTCATCCAGTACAAGGACACCCTTCTGTTCGAGGAGTGGGTTAAGTCGGTCTAGGACGCTCGGAGATATTAAGTTGGCGTTATCAAGCACTACCCATCTACCTGTTAAATTGAGATTTACCGGTCCCGAGAAACAGTTATGAAAAGGGATTTTAGATTTAATTGTAGTAAGTATGTCGATCCCCAAAAGCTTGAAATACTAGACATAAAGTGCCATCCATAAAATTATCATAGTGAAGGTAGGATCTTACAAAGGTCCTGAATTACACACTATTTGCTTGGTCCATCCTTCAATAATGCCCACTTAGGAAGGTGTTTTGGCTCCAATTCGGAGATAAAAACGCCAAAATAGCGGTAATTTCCTATGTTGTTCTAAATTGTACCTTCGATAAGGGCGTCCACAAAGCGACTGTTTTTCCATTCAAACGTCCCATCAGTACTTTTCTCAATTTTACGGATAACGGTTAAGATTCGTTCCAAAATGAGATTCACTTTTACGGGGAACACTCCTGAAAAGGTTGTAAGTGAACTGTGTAAAACATACTCCATTTAAATAATAACACAAACATCCTCTCCCTTTTGATATTTCTCAAATTAACACAGTGATAGATTTGAGAGGCGATGATTGGTTCTTTAGCCAACACTACCTATGCTAGGGTTAAACTAATGAACGAAGAAGACAATACGAACCAGTAGATAGAATTTTAAGAATTTTCCGGACATTTTCTTCGAATTTATCGTCGTTCTGCAATCTCGGGCAAGCAGCCAAGAGAGGGGCGAGATGGTCGTGTTGAACAACGATTAGCTCCTTCACCAAATCATCTACTAACTGTCGAATTATTTCAAAATACGCAGATTTGGATACCTGAAACATTTCAAATATTAGTTCACTGCTGAAAATTTGTTATGTTATTTAATGTGATCAAGTTGCTCAACAAATAGAACATTCGATTTAGCTATTGCTCATGTGGTGGGTAGTGAAGGAGCAGTGCCAATCTCAAAACACAAATCATGACTGTTGTGGGGCAATAAAGTATTTTCTGGTACAGTTTAGATTCGTTGTCAGATTGTGTCAATTTTGAATCTTCGTAAAAATTGCCATTGTTGTCACACTAGCAAATAATTGAGTATTTTCTCATAGCTGTGATAGTGATTAGAATTAGAACTAGAATTAAATTTACACAGCAATACAATAAGAATAAAAATAATTTAAAGATGCTTCAAACTGCTGTGCAGGACATTCAAGTTAGTCAGAAACCGTTAGAAGAATACCCTTCTAAGGACATAGAGGACATAAAGAGTTTGTATTGGTTCCTACCGATAAAGCTAAAAATAATATTACTATTGTTTGTAAAAAGTTCTATATTTAATAAGTATGATTGAAAAAAAATTATCATCGAATACACAATCATATCCCCACATTTACTAAAGTTGCATTGATCGTTCAGAAGATTATATAATTAATGAGCATAAAGCGTTTCTACTTAAACATCGTATTAAATTTGACGAAGATAATAGTAAATTACCTTATTTATATATTACACCAAAACAGCATAAAAAGCCAGTCAGAGTTAGATATATAACGTCTGGTAGTGGAAGAAGTTTACAACAATTATCAGTCTATCTTAGCATTTGTATTAAATCTATGCTTCACTCAGCTAAAAATAATTATATATATGATAATACATTTTACGTTAGAAATGATTATTTTGTTATTGATAATAATGAACCTATATAAATTTTCTTAGTATCCACTATATTCAACAAGCACTGAGTTATATCTTTCACATAGAGTTAGTCTCATTAAAAATATTGAAATTTTATCGAATTTGGGCAAAAGCGAATTTGGGCAAAAGGGTATGCCCAAATATGGGCATATTTTTTAAAGCTCATAGCTCAGTCAATTTTTGACCAATCTGGATGGAAATTCATGTACTAGTCCTAAAACAGGCTTATCTTGCGAATCTGAGTGAAAAATATAGTTCATCATGTAAATCTTAACGAAGAATATAAATCTTCTAATTGTAGGTATATTAAAGTATATTAAAATGTAGGATTTTTTCCGATTTTGACCCGGGGATATACTTTAATATACTTTAATATGGTTGGCCCCCCCCCCCCCACATTTACTAAAGTTGCATTGATCGTTCAGAAGATTATATAATTAATGAGCATAAAGCGTTTCTACTTAAACATCGTATTAAATTTGACGAAGATAATAGTAAATTACCTTATTTATATATTACACCAAAACAGCATAAAAAGCCAGTCAGAGTTAGATATATAACGTCTGGTAGTGGAAGAAGTTTACAACAATTATCAGTCTATCTTAGCATTTGTATTAAATCTATGCTTCACTCAGCTAAAAATAATTATATATATGATAATACATTTTACGTTAGAAATGATTATTTTGTTATTGATAATAATGAACCTATATAAATTTTCTTAGTTATGATAACACCCAGAAGGGTTTAAAGTCTGTCAGTACATATGATTTTTCAACTTTATATACATATATTCAAAAATTTATTCATGATGTTAAATTAGTAATTGATAAACTTACCCAGAATTTTGAACGGAAGATCTTACATAGATATCTTAAACATGTTAAATTATTTATTAATAGTCAGCCAACTTTATCCTCAGACACTGGCATAATTTCACAGTTAATGACTTCGTGTAATTATAGTGTGTGTTACTGTTAGGCCTCCTTCTAATTCCTTATGCATGTTTCCTTTTGCGAGAGATATTTGGTTTTATCGGAATAGTTTTATTTACGTTAACCACTCTTTCACAGTTTACTATTAAGCTTTCAAGCAGTAGACTATTATGTTTTTTATATTCTATTAGTTTGGTTTTATCGGAATAGTTTTATTTACGTTGACCACTCATTCAAATAAATGTCAATCAGTATAATTTTTAAGATTTCTGGGAATCTCTCAACCGGTAAGGTTCTGATAACATTGTTTAATACTGAGAATATCATTTTTACGGTAGCGAGTTTTCAGGCGACCAACGCCCCACAATATTAATTTTTAGAGACAATTTTGGTCAGATAGTTAAGGAATCACTCAACGAGTTTTATTGACAAAGCTTACTTGAAGACCCGAAGTATTCCTGACAATATTAGTAGTAGTGGTAGCACACGTAGAAAAAAATGCTTAACCTGGTAACCTTGTAGCCTGCACAGAGCAATTCTACTTGCATATTAAAATTTCTCAATGAGATCACACACAGTCACTGCGTGACGCAGTGATAACCATTTAATTGTTCAGAAACAATAAACCATGGGAACTTCCAAAGATATTTCTCGGCTAACTGTGCAGTTACGCCATCTGCACTGCAGCTAAATGATATACGGTGCACCCCTCTGAAGCTAAGGTATCTGCAGTGAGGACTGAGGGGCCAATTAAGGGGGGGGGGGGGGGGGGGGGGTGGGGTGGGGGATTCACCCTGATTTTTTGTGAAACTTGGTTTCGAGATCGCAGTTGACCAACAAACTAGGACCGGTGACCGAACTTTTGAGGGGGTCCCGTACTACACATTCTTTATGATTATCAGCTCAGTATCTACCTAACTGTGGATTCTATGTTCAAATAATCGCAAAAATGACCAAAATCGACCTCAATAGGGTTTCAATATTTGTTCATGAAATTTTCAGAATCAACGAAGAATCGCATTTCGACCTTAAGTTTTAATATGGAATTTTGAGTAAGGCCTTTAAAATGGTTAGGCCTTTAAAATGGCGGCCAAATTCTGAAAAATGCCAGGCAAATTTCAGAATTTGGCCGGCAAATGAAAATTCATATACGAGTTCAGGGGACCACTAGCTACAAAGTAGAGCACCTAAAATCTGGGTTTTGGGCATGATCGGGGTATTTGGCTAAATTAGGCCTAATTTGGATCAAATATGGGCGTGGCTGCCCCGCGGGCACCGTTTGGCGGTTGGGGTCCAGGACCCCCTCAAAAGTTCGGTCACCGGTCCTAGTTTGTTGGTCAACTGCTATCTCGAAACCAAGTTTCACAAAAAACCAGGGTGAACCCCCCCCCCCCCCCTTAAGTTGGATCGTAGATGTTGAGAAACGATCACTTGTGAGCTATTTATAGTGTCCTGTTGCTGGACATTGATAGGTGAGAGCATCTGCAGTGCAGTTAGACTTATAGTATTACATAATCCGTACTATGAACTTAGTCCGTACTATGAACTTAGTCCGTACTATGAACTTAGTCCGTACTATGAACTTAGTCCGTACTATGAACTTAGTCCGTACTATGAACTTGTTTCTACCTGGCTGAAGCCTCCAAGGAGATCACTTATATCAAACACGGAACTGCACCCTATCTCCAGTACATCTCTACCGCACATCGCCGCAAACGTTCTTAGAGTGGTCGACTTCCCTGAGTTGCTGGGTCCAATCTGAGATAAATAAGTTCTTGTAGAGTGAATATATAATTTCATAAACCACTTAAAGACTTAAGTACTTCAGTTGAAGTTCTAGAGAAAGCGATTGCCAACTTCTACCAATATTTTATTTTGACAGTTTAAACTGATATGAGGATAATTAGTCTAGTTGTTGGCTGAAAGCTAATCAGACAACTGTTACTAGTGACCTGTCAAAAAAAGCACTATCTTATCTTCCAACTACTACAACTACTACAACTACTACAACTACTACAACTACTACAACTGTACTACAACTATAAACTACTAATACTATTAACCACCGAACAACCTGAACCTCCTTCTTACCAATATCGACATCCAGTTCATTTTGACAGCATGTGCCAGAGTCTCCATGGCAACAAGCTGAGGACTGTAGATGTGAGAGGTTGTAGGAACGCTTGCGCAGTGTCTGGTGAGAACAGTCGGACCAATTTGAACCTTGTCGCTGCTCATAAGGAGAGGAATTGGTCGGGAAATTTCACCAGGAAAGTTCAGAGATCGAAGTTTCCTAACCTGAAGATTATCTGTATTGAGTTTAAATTCATGACTTTACCGCGCCGAAACGTTTAAAATTAAACTGTTACGGAGTTATATAATAGCGAATTTTGAGATTTCGGAACTTGGGTTATGGCGTCTCGGATTGTCGGTAGGTTGTTTATAAACGTCAACCACTTTTATCGACTGTGACGATATTAGGTTTCTACGTGGTTCGGCTCATTAAATCGTTATAGAACAAACGTAGAAATCAACCCGAAAAGGAGGACAATTTGTGTCAACCCGTTTAAATCTTTAAATGAGCGCTAAGGTCTAAGATAATAAGTTGTATGAGAACTTCAAAATCAACGAACTACGCTCACGACTGGTTATCTTACAATATCTACAAAAATGGCCCGACAATGCAGTTGTATGATATACCTTCTCCCGGTCGACTTCACATCTAAACTTTGAGGTATAGACAGTATCGATAAAGTAGGGGGGTGGAACATTGGGATATGCTGAGATGAGATCGCACCAACGTCTCGTGTCCCGCAGGTTAAACTCCCAGGGTGAACCTCGCTTCCCCCATTCTCCACGAACACATACCTGGTTGGTAATAATAACAATTTATTCATCAATAACATTTATTCATCGCTTTATAGCTGAAAAAGTTACTTTTTCAAAAATATTCAAAAAATAAAGATCCAGTTCAAGCCATCTAATAATTTTGTTCCATTCAATCATGTCTCAAGACATGGTGAAATATTGATATGGATTGAAAATTAGTAATGATCTTATTTTGGTAAAATGTTCTAAACCTGTTCATGAATACACCAGTTGAAGGATATTATCTTGCCCAGAGTTTCGGAGGGGATGTGCGGGTGTGTGTTCGATAATACCAGGACCATGTCTTCCTTAGTCAGCATCTCTATGTAAACCTGATATACAGAAGTCATTATTAAACTATTTACTAGGCTGTATAACTGTAAACTTACTGGTCGGTTAGTTTCTTCTCCCAACAAAGTGCGGCACGAACGTGAATAGCAGATTGCGACACGCGTTACTATTACTTAAGAGAGACACTGAATTCAGGCTACTGCAGAGGACAGTTCTAAACAGTTGATAGGTAACTTGAGCTTAAGTCTCACTTCGTAACAGCTCGCAACTGTGAACTTATAAATAAGTATTACGAGAGATTTCAAATGAGGTGAAGTATGACCTAAAGAGTAAAGGTTGGTGAAAATGTAATAATTTCAAAGGCTTATGTTTGGCAGTGGCAGGGTAAAAACATTCTGATGAATTATTTTATCGAAATTGAAACTGTAACATTTTGACTTAAATAAGGTATGAAAGGTCTTTAATTTTTTTGCATCCGAACCTTGACAAATCTGTTGAGGAAGGACTTGGGGAGACCTTTCCTTCCGCCACCCTGCTCCACCGGGTTCATACAAGCAATGAAGCGAGTTTTGTTGTGGCTGTTTCCAATGGTGAATGTTTTGGAGAGCTCAGGGACATATAGCTCCCCTCGGTGATCAAGACAAGCGTTTAGACCTGAATATTTGCTCGTTTAATTAGAGAAACTGTAAGCTGCTTCATTGAGGACGTATTACAAATTAGATTATTCGTTTCACAATTATAGTGCGTCAAGAGAATATATTACTCTACCAAAAATATAATATCAAAATTTACATGAACGATTTCATACCTTCAAGAACAGCTTGGCTAGCTAGATTCATTTCATCCAATAGAACCCAATTTCCAAGTTTTAAAGCTTTTAGTAGTGGACCGTCCCGCCAACAAAACCCAGATCCATCCTCACTTGGCAAATCACAACCGAACAGATCGGACATGTCCTGCAAAGAAGATTTGGTATTAATAAATGTGAAGAATACAACTGAAAAAAAAAACACTCTGAATAAAAGACATGATAGGTGATAACTTAAAACAATATCAGTGTAACCGTTACCGTTTGCTCGGAGAGGTTGATTCTAGTTAACCGATATCCTAGCAGCTTAGCCAATGCACTGGTTAAACTGGTTTTACCGACTCCAGGATGTCCCTTTCAAAAGAATGGGCTTGTCGACCTGAATAGAAAATTAAAAACTAAACAGCCAACAATACATTTTCGTTCTGAGCAGTGCATATGGGAGTATGGGTCACGTGGCTAATGTTCAGAACTTCTGAACACGCTAGATGGATAGATGCTAAAATTAAGCCACTATCGTCGAAAACGCTATTTTTTTTGTTTAACAACATCCTCAAACTTCAATGAACGTGTCCATACTCCATATAATTAATTTTTGCCATCTTTTAGAAAAGCAATCAGTAAAATTTTCTAAATCAATTTCAAAATTCGCTCAACGTGTCTAATTCTCAAAACTCACTTGCAGACCACGAGTAATCCTGAGAATATTAGCGGTAGTTGTTGGGCCTCCCAAAGAATAACCGTCCAAGTCAGGACACTCTAAGGATCCACGCTTCACACGAAGGGATCCGAAATCTACCCAAGTTGCTGCAACACGCACTTCACAGGCGAGGTCCAGGACCTCCCCGCACTGTTCCACCAGGTAAGATCGACAGTGGTGTTTGAGTGCCAGGTCAGATAACCCGTCCACCAGGACCAAGTGAGCACCGTGAAGGTATCGCTGAACTAAGGGGGTCGGTAGTTCTGAGGTGTTCTTCAGGAATGTCGTCCATGTTAGGGCATCACGTACTGAAAGTAGTCCTGTTAAATGCGGAAAACTTCGGCAATTTCTGGGATTTTCTGATTTTTGGTTCTCGAATAGTACGTTAGGTTTAATTCAACAGCATTGACTGAAACTTAAACATCGTCTTGATTTATCATCCAGACATCAAATAACTTAAATGCTATTTAACTTCAATGTCAAAATAAGTTTATCAGATAAATTATTACGACAATTTCATCGTGGGTTACGCTGTTATACTTATTTTCATGTAAGTGGATTTAGTTCTCGAATAATAAGTCAGGTTTAATTCAGTCAGCATCGACTGAAACATAAACATCGTCTTGATTTATTGTCCAGACATCAGATAACATAAATACTATTTAGCTTCAATGTCAAAATAAGTTTATCAGATAAACTATTACGACAATCTCATCGTGGGTTACGCTGTTATACTTATTTTGAGCGACAATGATAATTTTGAAAGGTTATCAGAGGATAAGTCACCTGTTATAATCTGTTTCCCAGAAGTATGCTCCTGAAACCACCCAATAAACTGAACCATCATATCACTTATCTTATCCCGGTTATCCTCATGGGTCAAATGATGGTGGATGATAGCCCTCATCTCAGCTAGTGTGTCACCCGCACTGCACCAAATCTCGGTAAACCTGTTTCTCAGAGCGGGAGAGAGCTGGAAATATTAATAATATTACAATTATATTGTGATTTCAGAGCAAAAGAAGAGGATAAAACCACTATAGTTCGATAGATGATCGAAGAGAATAAACGAATCAGAAATGACTTTAGAGACAGGAACTGACCTCCTTTTTACCGTAGTCCCCTCCAGGGTTCATGGTGGCAATAATCCTGAAGTTTGAGTGAGCAGTGAGGGTGAGAGACTCACTACTCTCCGCCAGGGTCAGTTGTCTCTCCACCTCCAGGACACTGTTTAGTCGCTCAAGCACTGAGTCGTCCGCTAGAGAGATCTCATCCAGTAGGATCATATCCCCCTTTTTCATTGCCTCGATCAGTGGTCCATCAACCCATTCGAAGAGCTTATCTCCCTTAATAAAAAAAAAGAATTACGACAATCGATTTCCAATTCTGGATACCAATAACAGACAACTATAATTATTACCATATCCGATCTATTCAAAATCAAGCATCAGCAATGTTTAATGTTTCTCACCAAACGATCGCGCACTGGTCTAAGACTCCCAATAAAGTCCGCTGTGTCAGAATGCATGTGACAGTTGAGTATGTGAAGTTTCAAATTCTTCAGGGCTGCCATCACTTGACAGATTGTGGTTTTACCGCACCTGAGTTGGTTTCAATTAATTAGAGCTTTTGACATTAAAACATAATATTAAATATTCACCCTGTGTAGTGTGCGTGGAACAATCAGATAGGTTTTCCCCTGCAAAGCTTCATGATGTTCAAACTGTTCATCCGACGTAATGACGTATACTCTTAGCATTTAGTTCTAAATATATTGTAGCCCGTAGTTGAAATGCAGCACTACTAAATACTTCCCAGACCTATCATTGACGACATCTTGATGGCAAATTTTATTTGTGAACTGGTACAAACGGTTTAATGTGCTGATGAAATGCGAAAGTAGCGCCCATGTCTGTTGAGTCAGTTTATAAACTACAAATAACTACAAATAAGGGCTAATAAATTGTAAAGTATAGTAATAATTACCCTGTTTCTCCAATGAGAAGTACCGGCTCCTGAAACTCCAGACTACGATTAACCAGGGTCAGCAGTCGTAACATACTGGGTGTCCACACTATACCAATGCTCTCCTGATAATTAAAATACTGGTTTTAATACGTGCAAAACTTCCATACTGAGACTTAAACTGGAATTTTTATAAGTAAAATATATAATCTAGTCTAGATAAGCTCCAATACCGCGAAAACAAGATAATTATACGACCAAAGGAACGCAAGTCTACTGTCTACCAGCATTTATTACTCACGGTCATAGACAAGAAATCTAAAGAGACCAGTGACCCATCAAAGAAACTGTTCGTATCTATTTTTCGCTTAAAGACTTTTACAAGGACATCCTTTATGATTTCTTCTTCATCGCACCGCCTGACTTTTCCCGTCAGTAACATGTATCCTGAGAACAAATTTTACGATCATTATAACGGTATTTTTCTAGTTAATATCGTTGCTAGATGAGACAATCGTAAACTATTAACGGATATTTTTACATTGTATACGATTTTTATACAAGCCCACGCTGACAGAATTGACTAAACTATTAGCGTATCTGTTGCCAAACTGACTACTGAATAGTATTTATTCTCAGCTCAAGCTGGTGTGCAGCATACCATCGTTAGCTAGCAATTGGTCCCAGTCAGTGAAGTTGTCGTTTTCAGCACTCAGCCTGTATCTGTCTGCCCATCTAAAAAGGTCTCGCAATGTTATCAGACCGTGTCTTCCAGCAAATATTCCCGATTTTGTCCGGCTGCTCTGAGGGAGAAAAATATGGGAATTTGTAACGGATCAATGCAGTTGGGAGGGGGATATTAAAGTTGGTCACGAGCGTCTCGTTCCTGATGTTGTTTGTTTAGTTGCTAAGGTGACATTCGCGTTAGGTATTTTACGTGGTTTCCGGGTTTAATCACCGTCTTAAATGCGCGGAGTTAAAATTAGGACGAAAAATCGCTAATTAGAACTTGCTTAAGACTGAGAGATAAAAATGGGATGGATAATGTCTGGAACGCTGTGGATCAGGAAATCGAGCGGTTGCCCAAAAAAGAAATGCGGCCGAATTTATCGTTGAATGTGGGGCTTGAGTGTGGCGTAACGTTAGTGAAATTGGAGCAAGACCTGCGGGAAAGTACGGAGAATGATTTTCGAGTGTGGTTGCACTTCCTCTAAAATGTTAGGAAATTGCGGTGGTGGACAGTAACTATTGTACGAAATACTATACGCTCCCTTCTTTTTATAGATATTAGTCATCTTAATGATAAAATTACTTGACTAGACATGACTGATAACTGGAGTAAAGAACTTACTGATTTGCAGTATAAATTTAAATGACATTAATTAATTAATTTCGCTGATTTCTTCAACCAGTTCCAAACATTACATTGTAATGTTTAGAACTGGTTGAAGAAATCAGTTATTAGAATATATATTCGCATATATCCACACTATATTTACATTACACGTTCAACGTGATATCATTATCAGTGCAGTGTGTACAACACCAACTACACCGATCAATTGCCAATCTGCGAAACATTTAATTATTATTATCACTTCGAGATGGCAGGGCCTACTCTCATGCTGTCTATAGGTGATGATTAATTCTGAAAAACTAGGGACAACTGGGGAATGATCCCAGAACCTCGACATTTCGCGTGTCTTGCTCTACCAATTGAGCTACTGACCCTGATTCTCAGAGCGAAATCACCACTCATATACAGCACAATTTCATGCTTTGTGCGGAATATCATTTATCAGTTATTAGAATATATATTCGCATATATCCACACTATATTTACATTACACGTTCAACGTGATATCATTATCAGTGCAGCGTGTACAACACCAACTACACCGATCAATTGCCAATCTGCGAAACATTAAATTATTATTATTACTTCGAGATGGCAGGGCCTACTCTCATGCTGTCTATAGGTGATGAGTTGTCCCTAGTTTTTCAGAATTAATCATCACCTATAGACAGCATGAGAGTAGGCCCTGCCATCTCGAAGTGGTTAAAGAAATCAGCGAAATTAATTCTGCAAGCGCAAGCGAGTAGAGATGTTCTTGCAGAAGTCGAAGTACAAAATTATCGTGAATATTTTAACTCAATTTCGATTAAGCAGTTTTCTATTTATTTCTGATTATTATATAATATATTAATGCCCAATTAATGCAGTGAAACCTTTTATTTATTATTAGATAATCTGTATCTAAGTCAAGGATTTATTAGCTGAAAATGAGAAATGTAAACAATTTAACAACAATTTTCTTTGCAATCCATTTCCAAATGTTTTGTCTTTCCAATTAGGCGCCTAGAAAATATTCGACCACTCTTCAGTAAAAACTTAAAAAGTTCATCTTGAAAAAACCAAGTTTCCGATGTCAGATATTATTGACAGCATCACCGTCAAGACATTAACAGAAGGTCTGTACGATGCATTGCTTTCTTGATTTGAGAATGCTGCGCGTTCTCACAGCCCACAGCCGCATTTTTACCGAATTTTCCGCGCATTTCTTGGCAAATTTAACAGCCCTAAAGATTAAAACTTGAAGTAGTAAATTGGCAAATTATTCGCGTATTTTTTGAAAACTCTAAATGCACCGTATTTTTTTACGAAAGCCTTATTTATGTTAATGTTTATCAAAACTTCCGTGGGTGGTATTATTTAGATTGCGATTTGTTTGGACTTTGGGGCTGTGATTTTTAGACCCTAGCTAAACGGTGCTACCTATTTTAGTCAATCGAGTGCAGTCTCCGTCCTAAATAAAGTGCATTAGTGCGGCAATTTTAAATTGGTAGTTTGAATAGAGATTTCCAGTAAGGTTGCTCAATAAATTTCAAAATATCCATGAAAATCAGTTCAATTATATCGGACGACTTTTAATCTCTTTTAATTGTAATTATCCATGATTTCAACCGCCAGTTAGTTTGTGCAGACAATTAAAAATTAATATAAATATGACACTTACAAGGTGATATTTGAGAGACTTTTGTACAAAGAAGCTATGAAAAGTAGTAATTTCAACAGTGTCAAATGCTAAAATATATTAGGATAAGACGAGTAGAAGTTAACATTCAGTTGGCATCCGTCCAAGGCAAAAATCGCAAAAACATTTTCGCCATTAATAATGATCAAATCATCGATTCCAACATGACGTTGATACAACACCCAACGCACGACGCCCCGAAATTGTACGATGTTCCAGACTGCAATGTCCCTTTGTAATCATGTCTGATTGTTTTTTGAAGATGGAGTCGTGTAGAAATGTCCATTGCATTGATATTTAATATTTAAAAATCGGGATTATCTCAGATTATTGCAATGGCAGTTGAATGTTACAAATTGCCACAAAATTCATTTTCAATAAAATATTAGTTCCTAATAAAACTGAAATGAAAAAAATAAGACGAGAATTATATTTATTGACAACACATAGTTGGCATCACTGTGTCACCACAAGGCCCAAATGTTTATAATCATTAAGCCTGCTGACTCGACTAACATGCGACCCAACGACGTCTGGAACTGTAAAACGCGTCCTTTCAACTACTAAAGAGTTAAACGTTACACACGACCTGTTAACATTTGAAATCCCAGCCCCCTTCGAAATATTAACCATCCTCCTCGCTGGTCGTGGAGATCGAGGGAGAGGAATGTTCTTAAAGGTATCAGTCACGTGAGACCTCATTCCAGAAATACGCAGAAAATATACGACAGGGTTTATGGCAGCGTTCAGGATTACACAAAGGGGATTGAGAAATATCCCGAGGTACATATCAAAGAGGCTGAAGGTGTACGGCATGATGAGATTGTAGGTTAGATAAACCCAGTAAGGGATATTCAGAATGATATAAATCCCGGTTATGATGAGGATTGTGACTGTGGCTCGATGTTTCAGCCTACTTTTCACGACCGAAGACAGCTGACTCAGTCGAGGAGCAACACTGAGCCGTTTTTTCTTGACAGGCGCGGCGCCAGAACTACAACAGAGTTTGTTTAAAATGCGATTAGAGACAGTGATTTTAGGAGAAATTTCCATCCCGGGAATGTCTGGAACTGGATAAGTTCTGATGAACGTGATTGAAACCCCACAGCTGATGAGAACAGGCACTGCGGGAAGTAAGAACGGCAAAATAAGAGTCAAGATGTACAGAACATTATACATTTTACTTTCTGGTTTGCAAATATCGTCCAAATACCACAGGCACAGCGTCCAGTGCGAGTTGAACTCGTATTTCTTCCACCAAAGATAGGGTAAACTGGCCTGGAATACTTGTATCGCTGCCATTACACTGACAATTATCAAAACATATCTTGAACCAGTTTTCTTAAATGGGTAAACGAGGGAATAACTACGAAGAATGCTTTGAAGTGCCACAATAAAGACAGATAACCGGGATGAGATGTTGTATAGAAATCCAAATATGTTGCACAGAATCCCAGCTGCAAGATACTTAACCCCAAATGCTGGATATATCCTGGCCACTCCAAAATGAAACAAGGAAACGCAGGTTACCACATCTATTCCGATCATCCAAAGGTAGAGCATGTTGGACACTTTCTTTCGTTCTCGAGCAAAGTATCGTATACTGAGTAAATTCCCTACGGTTCCAGTAAGAGATCCAAGTAGGCTGACTCCTCCGTACACATTATCTAGCCAGGGAATGAGGTAGACGAGGGTGTCTGTCGTGTTGTGTGCTGATATTGTAGTTGTGCTGTTCATTCTGTTTGGAGGGAATATTAAACGTAATGCATTACCACGATTACATTTACACAGAATTACAGGACAACAACAAATCTGAATAGCAGTTTAACCTCGAAACCAACCTGTGATAAATATTCAAAACTTTAGCCGGAAATCAGAGTTTTACAAAACACAAAAAAAAACAAACGAAAGCTATGTGCAAAACACACGCTGGCCTGTACGTGTGGATAACATAGTAACGCAGCTCAGGTGCTCCGTGTCAACAATCACAACCAAAGGCGAGTCAACAGAGCGATAAACGGGGGGAATGATTAGATGAGGGTGCGAACGTGGGTATTCCCGCTGTGACGGTGGAGCAACAATTTTCATTCAATTTCATTAATCAGGATCCCTCACTTGCCATTACTTAGTAAACGGTCCACAGTTGTGAAGTGAATTAGAACTGTGATGCCATGTGCCACTGACGAAGGTGAAGTTAATTCGGAAATAAACAAGCATGAAACATCGCCGTGCACTTTTGCCGTACGCGGTAGTAGTCTGGTAACTATGGTAACTGGAATGAAAGTATAAGAAGCACTCTAAGTTCAAGCAGTTAGCAGAATACATGCTTCCGTTTCTATGGGAATGATGGGCCATGATCATGATCAACAATTACACTTTGATTATGATTGATTAGTTTCTGCCGTATTAAGTACGATCTAAAATGGTGGCTGCCGGACAACTTCACACAGTGTATAATTGAGAGACAAAACGGAGTCAATATATTAATAATGTAACTTTTAACAGGTAAAATTGTAGTATATAACCACAGTGCTGGCTAGCACGGTCGACCGGGGTGGCCGGTCGAGTCACTGGTAATGGTATTTTTAAGAGGAAAATATGTCGTAAATTGTACTGCAAACAAAAATTCAACTCTGGGATCTGTCTTCAAATTCTTTAAGTATTTGTACATGATTTTTAAATGAATCTAATTATGGTGATTTTTTACGAGTGACAGAATACGTCGTGCTGCCGAGTTTTCTAAAAGACGATACTATCGATGCGTGTAGTCCGTGGGAAACTCGATATCGTGAAATATCGTGAATTGAAGTCAAAACATCAATTATCATTTAATAATATTTCGGCAATTTTTCATAAAATTGAATGGTGTTGTTTCAAGAAGCTATGTTGAGAGTTAAATTCCAAAATGTAGTTCGACCTTTAAATTGTACCTATTATCTTAGGACAAAGGCAAAAGAATTCGCAACGAAATGTTCATAAGCAGTACCGTAACAAATTACTAATGGTATTAGTAATGGTCATCTGTATTCTGTATGCATGTTAACTTTCAGATTATAGCTTTATACTGCATCACTCATCATATTACAGTGAAATTGGCAACAGTATTATAAACAAATAATTTTTCAAGCTATAGTCTCAAGTCTCAACATGCCGAATGGTAGAAATTAACTGCGTGCTAGTAACTTAATAATTGATCATTGTGCTTTGTAAACCATACGAAGAGGAGACGAGGAAAAAGCTGATGACGAGGCAAATTATTGCAACAAATTATAATTATGGGATTTTAATATTAGTATAACATTTTAATATTAGTATAACATTATATTAATAGTACAACATTATATTAGTATTGAGTCGATTAATGAATGACATCCGATGCGAGTTTGCGACCAATGCTATTGTACAGTGTACACACACAGTATATGGCCACAACATATCAAGAAACTCTATCTATACATTTTTATCCACCGCCCACTCCCTGTGCAATCATAAACATGAAGTTCAAATTAATTTGTAAATCTTATTATTGATAAACTTACAACAATTAGTAAAGGAGTTTGTCAGACTTAGCACTAGCAGCAAACAATAACTGCACTCCCAATCTGTGGTGCAGACTCGAATTGTGCGTGGAGATTGGATATTCAGCCGTTCAATGTCTTGGGTAAGCCAGAATAGGGGAGTTTAATACAATCTACTAGAAATGCAGCGCCTTATTAATCTAAAACTAACTCGGCACGGCGAGAGCGATGATATAATTGGACGCAACATCAACCTCTCTCTGATCAATGACCGGCGTTTTGGAAGCTTTATCACACCTATGAAAAAACAAAACAGACGCGTGGTTACTTCGAGATTAATATGAAGACGTTGACTCATGAGATGCACACACACGCCGAATCAAGTGATTAGTGAACCCAGAAAATTCGCAAATATTTAAACTCTGCCAAACTGTGCACTGCTCAGTATGCCAGTATTACGCGTCCGGCTGCTTCACGGTGGTTTAGCGTAAGGAAAGCGAAGGAAGGCACAGTAAGGAATTGAGGAAACTAAAAATAGAGCTGTTATGAAGTAATTTCCGCTTTTTGAGTATTGTAAAACTATTAATAACCTGTACATGATAATGATATTAATTTTAAAGATATTAATTATAAAGATATGGTAATGACTATGATTAAGTTTTTGGAAATAACGATCGTTTTTCAAGAATCGTAATTTGGAACTATTGATTACAAACTTCGGCAGCAAAACAACGGATCGTGGAGTGGCTTGCGTAGACGAATAATGCAAAAAACTGCAAATTTTCTGTTGGATAACGCCCGACTGCGGCTCAGTGTTCATAAAAAAATTAGACTAACGCATGCGTTGTTTCACAGTGGTTTCATGATTATAAATCTTGGCTTCGAGACGGCTGATTAATGAGTAATACCGATAATAGGATTTTGTATATTTTATATATTTTGTATATTATGTACGCCGTCACGCACAATTTAATCAATATGCTGATTTCCATGCCAGGTACATGTTTACCTTGTAATTAGACAATTTTAGCTGCTGGTAAACTCTCAATTTTAAAATGAGCACACCATATATAATACCTGGAGCTTTTCCATCACCGAGATAATCTTTTTACTGTAAGAAGGAGGAAGTTGGCATCGTTCTTCTATGATTGTCTTTATCTCAGACAAGGGCAAATCTTCATAATGTAACTCAATGAACCGATTCCTAAAGGCTCGTGAGAGAGTTTTTCTGCCTCCATAGCTACCTGGAATGTAATGTTCAACGTTTAAACAATGAAATCACAAAAAAGAATAACCGGGTCCGTAAGAGGGAATTATCACCCGTATCGCCATCCACGTTTTGTAAGTTTCCAGGATGAAGCGCAAAGCAATCCACCAAGGAGCGAATGGCGGTCCATTTTTTTATATAATGGAAAGGAATACTTTCAGCGAAATTGCGAATACCAGTTATCCCAAATCATAGTTGCTTCGTGCGCACTAAACGCACTTTTAAAACCGAACGCACTTTACGCACGAAAACTTTTTACAAACGCACTTTTAAATCTGTTTCTAACAAATCAGTGCGTGGGCACGGAAAAAGTGGAGAAACTTGTACATATCCACGGTAATCTGCGCAATATCAGTGCATCTGAAAAGACTGGTGCAGCTGCACGTGGTAGTTCTCTTTTACACTACCTTAGTAAGATGTAGGAATGAAGAATTTTGACATTTTTTAATTCGTAAACCTCGTAATGTAAAGGCAGACACACTTTACCGCACTTAAACGCACGAAAAAATCTTCACGAACCAAACGCACTTTTTCTGGAAAAGTAACGCACGAACCAACTATGTCCCAAATTGAATATGTCTAGCCGCCTCTCACTCACCAGCTGGGTTCTGTGTCGCAAACAACATGAAATGAGGGTGAGCTTTTACAGTTATCTGAGTCTCTGCGATGAAAAGCTCTCTATTGTCATCGAGGACTCTGTTCAACGCTTCAAGAACGTCAGTTGGTGCCAGGTTCAACTCGTCCAGGATCAACCAGTGTCCGGCTCTCATTGCTTCCACCAGAAGACCTGTCATGAGGAAAGAAATGTCAGGAAAATCTGTCCATAAAAGTAACTATTGCTCAAAAATAGCTTATTTATAATTTGGAAAAAGTAATATGTAGATCTTCCCAAACCTTCTTTAAAGACGAGTTTGTCGTTCTCCCCGACACAGTAACTACCCACGTACTCCTGTAGGTCCGTGTGTTCGTGGTTATTAATCCGGATAACTGTTGTCCCAGCTATACCGGCCAGGTACTTTACCACAGACGTCTTTCCTGTGATTTAGAGGTTATGATATTACTACCTTTACAAGTTCTACAACTAGTGAGACCGCAAGATCAAAGATAATTAATTGAGAGGATATCGAAACCTGCAGTATATAACATAAAGGTAACTCTGTAACACTACTGAGTGTACTGACCTGCGCTGGTAGGACCCTGCAGTAATACAGGGTACTCAGCCGAGCTCACAGCACGTGCTAGGTCGTGCAGGTTCTCCTTTACAGTTTGAGTAAGGATGTAACCTGGCGTGGTGACCGGTTCCAGGTCCCCCCTCTCAATCCAGTACCCTTCTACTAACACATGACTGAGGGGAGGCTTGGTTAGTGGTTTCGAATTTGTATTAATCCTGGAGTCATGGGCCAAGTTCATGAATATTGGAAAAAGAACGTAAGAACTCGAAGTGAAGATATAAATAATCGATATACCAAGTACAAGTATGTAATTTAGTTTCGTTTAACTAATTATAATAACAGTGGCTATTTTTATCCATTATTCATAGAAATATATCAACGCATTATTATATTAAGCACAACAAGTTATATAGTTATATAACTAACTTAGTTCCAGGTTGTGGAAGTTTGTGTCGGATAATCTCGGATGCAGTGTTCTCTGGTAACAAGTGCTGGGTGATGAGTTTTCTTACTCTGGGGTAGCTGGATCTGTCGAGCTGAGTGAGGAAGCTGAGGGAGAACCCTTCGTAGAGTGATCGTAATGTATTACCACACGGGTTACGACCTGAAAACACAGTAAATATCAGCATCAACTTTAATTAGAATTTGTAGTTTTTCTCACAGTCGTACAAATGATAGGGAAAAACAGATCTGAATTTTATTTTTTTATACCGACGACTGTTTTGGAGTTATCGGATTGATTTACTGTGAGTTGCATATAAGCGGGCGATTGTTATTTCTTAGACTTAAGCTCCAAAAGAAAGGAGATAATCATGATTGATCCTTGAGCAAATTTCCCACTCGGAAGTCTAAAGCATACTTTCTATGAAATGAATTTCTACGACTGCTCGCTGGGATTGGGTCCACATTGATAATTATTATCTGTGTGTATTTTTCATATACTTCTTTGTCATACTGATACGTTATAAAACGTAGCTCTGAAAATAAACCCATTTTGTACAATATTTTCTATGATTTGATGTGGGATATTGCCATAAGTCATTTGCAAAATTTGCCATGCAATAAGTTTATAATGACATTTTCCTTGTGAGACAACTCCTCACCGGGATTTTAATCAATCAACCGGCCAAACATTATAAATTACTCTTAAAAATGATCGAGTTTGTATTAACATTAACATGTCCGGGCACAGCTGGCTTACAACAGCACGCCATTCTTTCACCTTAATTTCAGCACAAAATACAAATAAAGACATTGCGCTGGGAGAATGGTCAGTATCAACGTATATTGATCAACATAATATTCATACAAATCATTATAGGACCTATTATAGGACTTATAGATGTTTTGCCACAATGATCATACAGTTACCATTATTAATAGCATTAACTCATTGACCTATTCGGCATTCCAAAATTACGACGAGTGAAAGAAGGAGAAACAGGAAATGGTGCAAACCAGATATATCAGAGTTAGAAAAGGTAATCTGAAATTTGAGGGAATGGCAGCTGGAATGTATGCTGAACCAGCTTTATGTCCGCGGCAGCGTGATGAGAATAGAGAATCCGACCTAAACAGAAGATGTACGGGAAACTCAAAACTCTGTAATATTAGTTTCGATAGTGGGCATTTCGTCCAGATAAAGTTCACCAATCAGCAAATAATTGACATCAATTTTAATATCAGGAGAACATATTAACCAGTAGAAATTCTGATCTTTTTCATCCTGACAACATTGATCTTTCGCTTTTGCATTCATTGAAATACATAAGTTCGCATTATTTACTTATTATTTACATTGTCTACATATTGTCTACATATTGTCAACATATTATTTACATAATATTTTTGTTCTCATATTTTATGCTTGTTATTTCGTTTGTTACGTTTATCAATGAACGCAACGTATGCCTATAAACAACGCTTACTACAAGATTGAAGACAGTAACTGTAAGGCGGCAGCAGGCCCGGTCAAAATACAAATAAACGGGTACCTATTTTTTGTTCCAACTGCTTACCACTGAATTTACCCCTCTCTACAAAGCTATATCACGAGATTAGTAGATAGTAGATACTCGATATCAGAGAAATAGCGTAATAAACTTTTGGGCTTCTCCCACCTTGCACAGACTCTCTACATATATGTTATATCTTCACAAGCTCATACGTTCATTTCATTACTCTGGGTTCATTTTGTTACTTTACACATGTTTAGCTTCTATCCAGATCCTTTATGTACATTGTCACTGTGTCGAGGTAGAACGATAAGTTACTGCAGAGGTAGAAGTTGGTCATTTTACAATTTAGACACTGTCCGAGAAGCTTTGACACAGCTCTGTGGAATTCATTAATTAGGGATAGGGTGGAATTCCACCGTAACATGCTTTCGTTGGAATTCCATTTCCACACAGCTGGTCAATTGACGGTTTGATCATGGTCGGGAATAGGATATAAGGTAAATTATCAGCCAGTAAATTCTGTACTTTACTAATTAGATAAGAATACGTTACGCATAATAGCTCATTGTATTTAAGAATAATCACATTCACTGAGCATTCATCACCGCGCTACGTTAATTTCCATTCAGTTAACAAGTTATTAGCTGCTGCTACGTGTTGAAATCTTAATCTGAAATATTGCAATTCCTTACGAATCATTTGATCAGGTGTGTTATTTGTTGGTGGCAAGAGATTTCTTGGTGGCAAGAGATTTCTTTGGTGGCAAGAGATTTCTATAATCTCAGGAAATAGTGATCGTGTAACTTATAACCTCTCCTATTTCAATGACCATAGTACACCCTTTACGAGGTGCCACTATTAAGTACAGTAATCTGTTCTGGGTGATTCCAGTTTAAACAGATGAGGTGCAACAAAAAACTATGGATCTAGACCAGTAAAGGTCGACAAAAAACTACCAGGTTCGAGGGGCCAGCTACCCTTCAACCTTAAAATAGCTACTGAAACATCAATGAATAACCAAAAGTGGAGTGACTCTCGGAGTTCAAGGAGGGGTGTAGCCAGGATGAAGTGCTCTGGGCAAAGCCGCAAGGACCCCAGTGTGCAGATGAGAACAAAGAAGTCGCCTTATTTCAACAGTGTTATTAGTTCACAGCATATCACTCATGTGGACCCGGAGAAGGGGAGAGCACTCCCGTGCAACTTTATCAAACACAGCATTAATGTGGGAACGTGGAATGTGTTATCATTGGAGAGCAGTTCCTCAAAGCTGTATGAATTGTCACAGAATATGTCAGCATATAAAATGGATGTCTTGGGGCTGACAGAGACGCACAGACCCGGCACTGGTGAGGTTACCTTGGATGATGGGTCCCTCTTTATTAACTCAGGAAGAAGTGATGGGTACAGACGACAAGGGGTAGGTTTAGTCCTCTCGAAGAAGACTAAAAATTCATTGATTTCATACAGTCCGATATCAGAACGTATTCTTGCAGCGAGGCTGCACAGTCGACATATCAACATTTCGATTGTGATAGCTTATGCTCCAACTGAGGATGCAGCAGTCGGGGTAAAGGATGACTTTTATCAGCAGCTATCTGGGGCATTTGATGAACTACCAGCTCATGACGTGAAGTTTTTACTTGGAGATCTAAATGCTCGCATTGGCCAAGATAACTCAGCTTGGTCCGGTGTGATTGGTAAGCATTCCCTTCACGTTTCATCAAATGACAACGGCCTTCGACTATTAGATTTCTGTGCATTACATCAGTTGACAATCGGTGGGACGCTTTTCCAGCATCGTGATATTCATAAAGGAAGTTGGAAGTCTCCAGATGGCCGCACAGTAAATCAGATTGACCATGTCTGTATTTCTACCAAGTGGAGTCACTCTCTACTTGACGTAAGATCATGCAGGGGTGCAGACATTGGCTCCGATCATTATTTGGTTCGGGGTCAATTTAGAGTCAAACTTATGGCAGTTCAAAAAATGAACGCCTCTCGTAGGATATCTCCAGCAATTGAGAATCTTAGAGATCAGTCCAAGGTTGAAGAGTACTGCATTGCTCTTCAAAATCGTTTTAGCTGCCTACCAATGGAGGAGAATCTTGATGGAGAATGGACATTAGTTAAGGATACTATTAAAGAAGTGTCTATGGAGGTACTGGGTGAGCGCCCCCGGCGCAGAAAGCAGCAGCATTTGTCTCAGGAGACAAAAACCCTTATTGCAGAACGCAGTAAGATTAAACAAATGGCGCCTAATGACAACAACAATAGGAGCGAGTATTCTCGGGCCAACAAACTTGTCAAAAAGAGCTGCAGGAAAGACGACGAGAATTGGGCTCTTAGAGTTGCAGCAGATCTGGAAACAGCTGCTGTCCATGGCCGTCAAAGGGAAGTCTGGCAACGGATAAAAACACTGTCCGGTAAGAAGAATCGAAAATCAACTGCTGTAAGAGACAAATCCGGGAAGTTGATTGCTGATCCCTCTGCTCAGAGAGAGAGAGATGGGGAGAACATTTTTCGGAGCTATTAAACCCTCCTCCCACGAATGCGGATATGTCTGACCTGGACCATCTTGAAGTGGTTCCATGCTTTCCTTATCTTGGTGATGGTGATGGTCCCCCCACAAGACTTGAGATTTTAAACTGTCTCAAAAAATTGAAGAATCACAAAAGTGCTGGGATTGACGAAATCTCTAATGAGCAGTTAAAGTATGGGGCAAGTGGTCTTGTGGATAGGATGGAGAAATTGTTCTCTAAAGTTTGGAATTCAGAAGCAGTGCCTGACGACTGGTTGAAAGGCATCGTGATAATTGTACCAAAGAAGGGTGATACCTCTCATTGCTCCAATAATAGGGGGATCACTCTAAGATCTACAGCATCTAAACTGTATCAAATCATCATATTACAACGCATGAGTGACGGTTTAGAAAGTCTGCTACGAGACAATCAGTGTGGGTTTAGAAAGAACAGATCATGCATTGATCAGATTTATTCACTCCGCACTATTATACATAACTGCATTGAATATAATCTCCCCCTGTATGTAAATTTTGTGGACTTCAAGGCAGCTTTTGATTCCATCGACAGGAATTATATTTGGAAAGCTTTCAGTCATTATGGCCTGCCATGTAAATACATTCGAATAATACAGGCATTCTTTAATGGAACTGTTAGTGCTGTTAGACACAATGGTGAACTATCAGAATGGTTTGAAGTAAGTTCAGGCAGTGGCCAAGGAGACATTCAGGGTCCCCCACTTTTTAATGTCTGCCTCAATGTGGCTGCTGAGAGAACAGAAAGCAACAAAGTGGTGTCCCACGGAGCGGTTCTTCAAAGATCTATCAGTCCGCTCGTTGATGATATCACTGTGTTAGATACAGATTATGCAGATGACATGGCTGTACTGGATAACAGCGAGGAAGGTCTTCAAGAAACAACTGACCTTTTGTGTATGTATGGTGCCCAGGGAGGTCTTAGAATCAATGGTAAAAAGACTGAGGCTATGGTCATTGGTAAAGCAACCTCTCAACGGCCATACACGAAAGAAGCCACAGTGAACATCACTGTTGAAGACACGCCAGTGCAGCAAGTTAGTGACTTTACGTACTTAGGTACAATTATTTCCAGCGACGGTACTATCGACCGTGAGCTGTCAGCTAGGATTCAGAAAGCTTCCGGAGCCTTCAATCAACTGAGTAATATATGGAAAAACCGCAACATCCAGTCTTATACAAAGATCAGGATTTATAAGGCAGCGGTTTTGACAATATTGTTATATGGTAGTGAGGTTTGGAACACAACCAAAAAGCAGCTACATCGCTTTGAGGTGTTCCATCAGCGTTGCTTGAGGAGAATACTTAGGATAAGATGGCTCGATCGGGTTAGAAACACTGAAGTGCTGGAGCGTGCAAAGATAAATCCAGTAGAGACGTACATAGGAGCAAACCGCCTGCGTTGGTTTGGCCATGTCACCAGAATGCCAGACACTAGGCTTCCTAAGTACCTGCTTAACTGGACCCCTGCCCATGGGAGAAGATCTAGGGGCCGTCCAAGAAAGAACTGGAGGAAATGTTTGCTGGAAGATGCTGCATCGTTTACAGGAAACACTGACATAGACCTAGAAGGAGCGAGCGAGATGGCTAGTGACCGAAAACTTTGGAGGGAGATGATACGTCACAAACGGGAGTTCATTGGTGCAGGCCACTCGAATGATTGAGGAGACCTAATCAAGTACAAGTAAGTAAGTTATTTGTTGTTAATAAACCGTACAGATGCAAATTGCCTTGAAGTAACCGTCCATCTAATCACCATTATATAAGCAGCTGATACCACAGAATTTTGATACCCATCAAAGATCTTTAGTCTAAGCCCTAGTTTGAGCATGGCCTAATAATGAATAATAATTTGCTTCAGGGCAAGATTTTACACGGAGCTGTGATCACTATTCAAGCGCTGTTGATGAGCACAAGCCATGCATAAGGAACCAGGAGATCAAAGCTAGGGCACACGTAACCCACTATCGCATATACAAGTGGTCCTGCATACTGGTCCTATATTTATACTGGTCATGACCTTATAACACTGTTGGGTTAGGGGTCGTTCACATATTACGTAATTAGCTGAGGGGGGGGGGGGGGGGGTTTCCGAATGATTACGCTAGTGTAATTTTGACACAATAGCTATGTGTAAAACTGATTACGATGGGGGGGGGGGGGGGGGGGGGGGGTAAACATGTTCCAAAAAAGGGTTACGTAATATTATGTGAACGACCAACTATCTCTCAGTATCTTAATGAACACGTTTCCTTGGCAATTATAATTCGTTTCCAAGACAGTGCTCCGTACGGCATTTTATTACTTTCCTTTTTACTTCATTAGCTCTCCAGGCTCCAGCCATTCCTTCTCTCGGCGTCGAGTAACACGCCAGTATTTTGCAAGCTCGATAGATGTGTAATTTGTTGTCTTCATTACGATGCTGGCAATTTACTTTCGGTCTTTAAAGAGAAAAATGCCTCTTCGAATTGTTTCATCTCATCAGTTGTAACAGTTTTTCGGTATATTATGTTTTCTTGGTAGTGCAACCTGTTGTTTAATGCTGCTTTTGATTTGGCTCACTATTGTAAATAGGACGGATCGCAGACCGGTCGCCGCTATGTCGAAAAATAGCTTATTTGTGCTCGTTATCACTACCAGGAAATAAAAGGGGACTTCCGATCACAGTGCCGCCCGAAACTGGACTGGCTCAATTTGTTTAAACGAGTTCCATACTAATAAGGTAATCAGATGTTAAATGTGTTGTGTAACTAGGTTTTAAATGCTGGTGATGCGGTGCTCTCTCCAGAGCAAGTGGTCATTAACATTTCAACCAGATCAAAGTTATTTCTAGGCAAGTCAGTCTGTTCGGTAGTAAGTCGGACTCCGTTCACTTGCCGTCTATTCTTCAGAAGCTTGCGATGCATATGTTATATGTAATTAGTTTGCTGATGTCAACCCGATCTCAATATAACATCAAATTACCATTTTGTGACTGCACTTCAGGACCGTGTCGACACTAACCCTTCCATCTGATGACCTCATTTGAGGCTTCTTAATGCTGCCTTTCAAAATAAGAATGATCTGCCTTAAAAATAATTAGCTGCAGGATGTGATCGTCACTGGCCAATTGTAGTTATTAATCATCAAAATGCATGATCTCTTACGTCAACCTAAATATTTTAGGCATAATTCTGATGACGGAACTTGTTTTGGAACAATTACAGCTCATTTTCAATCTGAATAGTTGCTCGGGTTCAATAAACGTTCTATAAATACAAGCTTTAGTCGCGGTTTATGGTTTGACACTTTTCATTCGATTTGTCGATTCTTCTATAACAATTTCAACTTCTCACCCTTACAATTTCGTCTTGTCAGCCCTATGGTTTATGGTTTGACACTTTTCATTCGATTTGATAATTCTTCTATAACAATTCCAACTTCTCACCCTTACAATTTCATCTAGTCAGCCCTACGGATGACGATAGAATCCAATGATAAGACAATCTATGGGATCAAGACTGATGCGGAAAGATACTTCTGGATCGGATATCTATCTACAGTTGTCATCTCATCGCTCGTCGGCGATGTCGTCATATTGGTGGCTTCCAAAAAAGCAGACGTTTTTAAGCTCAACGGCTTCCTGATTGGCCTGATACAACACATAGCTATCAGCGATTTGATCATGTCAGTTGGCTACATATCTCCAATTATTGTGTCATTGGTGTTGGAAAAGTGGGTTTTTGGGGACTATATTGCGTACACCCACGAGTTCTTTGCTTATTCAGTGTTTCCAGTAACCAACATCCTGGTCTGCGCTCTGACAACAAGCAAGTACCTCATGATAAAATACCGGTTACAAGTACCACGGTGGACTGAAAAGAAGGCTCACCTGGCCTGTGGTTTTCTTTGGATTTCGTGTGTTGTATTTTCATTTTCCCTGCTCATCATCAACAAGATGGACCTCATATTTGACTACACCAGCTATGAAGTTGATTTTGTTCGGTCTAAAAACTATGTCTGGACATATGCTGGGTTGAGTGTGGGCTTGCTGTATTGTATTCCTATAGTTGCAGTGGTTCTATCCTCCGTGCTAACTTTCAAATTTTTGGTAAAAGCAAGAAAGATATCCCGCCGTGGAGGAGGAACTCTGAGATGGCAGGGTATGATGGCAGTCCTGCTAACTGGCATTGTGTACTGTGTTTCTTCGCTCCCATACACCGTCTACAAGATGAGGAGACCATTCGTTCCAGAGACTCCACCGGGTTACTTTCACATACAATTCAAAAGACATTCCGAGTACATGACACTCCTAAACGTGATGGCGAACTTTTACATTTACAGTCTTACTGTTCGTAGCTTCAGGAGGTTCATATGGTCTAAGATTACTATGGTAACATCGCATTGGCTTTCTTGTCGTAAAAATGATTTAAAAACGTCAACGGCTATACTAAATAGAAATGAAACAGACAGTCACCCAAAACAGACTAATTTGGACGATATCACCACCGAGCGGTTACGAACATACCCGTTGGAAACGACGATATGACAGCCTCGAGTTTAGTTCTTCAATGAATCTAAGGGTGAATATTTCGAACCGAATTTTCCACCTTTTTTCAGCACAGTTTTTGAAATCTTGTCGGGATATCAATGAGCTTGAGACAGAACAGATTACGGTTTAATTTTATTTAATTTTTAGAAATTATGGTAGGGGTTGTACGTAATTTGCAATGACCATGATTATTCAAAACTGTACGCCCAACCATTTAGGTCTATTTGGCTAGATGATTATAGTCGATTATGTATGCAGTCAGGCATATTCATGAACTAGTGTGAGACCTTTCAGCAGTTTGGTAATCCCAGTAAATTAAAAAGATTATTAAAGCGTCATTAAACTGTCTTCATCTCCTCATATCCCTCACTCTCGAAGAGCGAGCCTCGCATCATCAGTTGGTCTTGGGGATAGAACTGACGGCCAAAAGACAAAAAAAATCATCATATCAGAAATAGTAACATTTTTTTAGTTAATATTATCTCATAGTGAATATTATTAATAATGACATGAGTGTTTACTTTGTGATGTAGTAGGTTTTAACGTCGAATTAATTGGTTTGTTTTTAGATGTACTATCATATTCTTGATCTTAGTTCATATTAAGTTTAGTATTTAGTTTTCGGAGTATTGTGATTTTTGGAGTATTGTGATAACCGCTTTGACATAATCAATTTTTATTTTTACTTAGATTGCTGATACAGTACATAAGCGGGAAAAAAATATTATTTTTTTGAATTTAAAATTAAAATCTGTATTATCACTTAAAATTGATATCCCAATGTGCTACTTTCAGTGATTTCGGGAACCAATTTCGACTTACAAAATCACAAACTTACCGATGTATTTACATACAAAATCACAAACTTACCGATGTATTTGAGGGCCCTACAAAGTGTTCTGATGCTGTAACAGGGCCTATGTCCTCGACCATCAGTCAAAACATCCGCTGCTTGTTTTCTTAGGTCGGTGTACAGAGATACCTGAGCGACAAGCTACATTTAAAGGAGGATTTAACTCAATGAGCTATTTAATTATTTATTTAATCATTTTTGAGAAGAATAGTATGCTATAATTGAGATATTTATCTCATTTAAGTAAAGACCAGTTGCAGTTTTAGGGTGAAATTTAAAATGTTGATGTAAATAAATTAGTTTCCAAGAAAAATTCAAAAATGAAAATCTACAATAATTAAAAACAATAATATGACGTACAATTTTAGTGATCATAACGGACGGCAAGTTGAGGTGGTGAAGATAAGCAGCTGTCAAAGTTCGTAAATCTCCAGCCTCCGTCAGCTCGTCTACAAATATCTCTGTAAACCTGTCGAAATAAAATCAAATATTGACATACCAGGTGCAGTTAACCATTAATAATTAAACTGATAAATTTAACCAGACTGAAAAATATAATTTAAATCTCCGATCACATAAAGTGATAACGTGGAAGGCAAAAGAAAATAATTAAATGCATTCTGAATGTATGAAGGAAACCTATTCTTTATTCCCACGGGTAAATCTTTTTTCCCAATGTCAGTAGACGGATTCATAGCGGCGAACAAACGGAAGTTCGGGTGCTTTTTAACAACATCCATGTTCCTGAAAATGAAATCCTTCGCTGAATGAACTGGCTTATAAAATACATGGTACCTTTAATAACAGCAAAAATAAACATGTCAGTATCATGAGGTCTAGTGTCTGATTTCAGAAACAACACTAGGCTACTGAGAAAAACTCTGGCAACTTTCTACCCACCCTGATTCTACGACAAGAAATCCGGATCCGTCTAGAATACAGTTCAAACTCTCCAAAACTTCAAGAGGGGCCAGGTTTATCTCATCTAGTAGAACCCAGTCTCCGTTCCTTACCGCTTGAACTAGTGAACCCTAGATACGACATTTGTTATGTTTGTTATTACACAAAATAGAGCTGGGAACCAGCGGAGGAAAGACTCAGGGGGACTGTATTCACATCGAACATGTCTCACGACAGGAAGTTATTAGGAAAAGACATCACCTACCAAATCAAAAAAAAATGTATGATTAAAAGTGGCAACTTAAAGTTTTCCTGTCACCTCTTAATGACACCAACAAATCAAAATTATAAACGAAATTTACCTCAATAAACGCAAAAGCAAAGGAGTTTTCAATCTGGTTTATCTGCTTGCTTATCTTATTCGCCTCGGCACCAAGTTTGCACCACTGCTTTGACGCTGGCATCTTCTTGCTAATGTGAAGAATCGCTTGCAGAAGGGTGCCCCATTCCTTTTGTCTCCAACAAATCTAAAGGATGTATTATTACATAAGATCTCAAAGCCTCGACGACAGAACTGTAATTAAGAGCCAGATGTCAGATGTGATGCAAGACAGACACGCGTTTCTTCCTCCGGTAATTCATTAATCTTCTTTATCCAGTAAATTACATCACACACACACACCTGAACTTTTTGAAGGAAGTTTGCGTTTTTAGTGACAGAGAAGGAATCTTTAAAAAGGAGCTCGAAGGTGGTGTATAGTGGTTTCATGAGCTGGACTACATCAAGTGGCTTAAATCTGAAATAAAATTGTTGATTAGAAACTGTTCTATCGTCATTGGTTTGTTTTTTTGCTAAAAACGCGACGTTCGATGACCTTGTGTAACTGCTAACTTTGAAACTCAGCCAATTATGGCGTCTGGCTGGTTTCTCATGCGGTCCACTAATAAAATAAATTATTAAAACATATAGTATTATAACAACACATTAATCTAGACTCCTCACCCGCCAATAAGATCGGCTGCATCACTCTGTTGAGACATGTTTATCACGACCAGGTTGTTGCCCGTTCTTGCTGCTAGATGCTGGACTGACGCCGTTTTACCGTTACCTGCGAGGTTTAATGTTGTCAGTAAAATTAAAATTAAATTGTTAAACTATAGTATGTAAATTTAGATGATAGAGAAAAGGGAGTAGGAATAGCCGCGTTTTTCCTTTGTCGGACTAAGCAATATATTGCAAGCAGCTGTGCTTAATAACCCCTTCTCGGCTTCTCCCTCGACCAGTAACCACTCTGGTCTTCTTCAGTTACCAGGTTCGATTGTTATGGGAAGCTGAGACAGGACGTTGAAGCATTACACATCAAACAAATTCGGAAAGCCCCTGCACTCTTCAGTCTTCATGATAGGGCGATGATAATAACGAATTGACCTGGCAGCTACGCGTACGGCAGCTACCACTTAATTTCTTTGATTTGGTTATAAAAGCAGCTACAACCGAAATCCAGTCGAGCATCTGCTACCTAAGACTTACAATTGAATCTAGCTATAATCATCATAATGTAATGATCAGAACATTTATCCTAACCTTTAAGATTTAACAAGCTATAAATATAATAATTATAATAATATTAGTCCCAACCCCGGCCCTAGCTAGACGCTACGTCAGGTTATCAGTCAGGTCTCCAATAATTGTCTCTCAATAATTGTTCTTCACACGTCCACTGTAACTGTCCAGTTGTCTTGTTATTTCGTTAAACTGATTCTGTCTATTTCAGCCATTGTTTTAATTGTTTAACTGTACACGTGACACGACCCCCAGACCGATATCAACTTAGAAAATCATTCAGTGCGATACTTTATAGTTGAAACACCTGTCTCTACTATATTTTATATAATACTATCGTACCATTAAGTTTTCTCGAGAATGTGCCAACCTTTTAGCCTTTTGTTAAACCGAATAGAACTAACTCGTTTGACTTTGGATATTAACTAAAATCTCGGTAGCACATAACAGTATTGTAATTGGTTAAGTTTTCGTTTTGAAAGATTTTAATTGTTTCAACCGATTTGTGTTCGAAGCTGAAAGGTCTGGTATACCTGGTATACCTGGTATACAATATACAGTGAAAATCTTAAGTCCTAACTACGGACCATCTTATCACAGACCAATTTATTATAAGACCAATTTTAATTCCTGCACTTGGCCCTATCTAAAATTGAATTAGAATACCCGACCATCTGAACTTAGTCGAACATAACATCCGATATCTACGTATTTGCGGTAGTCGGAAGATTGTAGTTTGTTTGTAACTATTAACTGCAATTATTCGAGACATCAAAACATTGTATCTCGCTGGAAAGTTGAAACCCATTTTTACTGCTAAGTCATATCTGCCTTCATACCAGTATTTAATAATTAAGGATCCCTTCCGTTAAATGTTTCCACAGAATATCTCAACCGTGCAATCAGCAATTAAGATATTATTATCCAGTAACCACTTTATTGGTATTATGCGGCCGCTTATCTTTTGTGGATGAAAAATTACGCTTTTTATTGTCAAAGATTACAAATCTGAGCCAGGTTTGTCAGCTGCAAATAATTTGCTACAGAGACCTTTAATTAAGCGAGAGTTCACGAAATATACTACTTGTTACTGTATTAGTATATGTATATTTGTGATGGCAACAAAATCAAATATATTATATTTATGGCATGCCTATTCTGCTGTTAGGAGAGAAATCATTGGATCGATTTAATGATCGAATTTAAAAGGCAATTTGAGCAGGTGCTTGTTTACTCATACTGGGCCGCGCTCAGCCTGTCATTCCGCCAATCTTTATTCGTATAGTATACAGTGGGGTGACATATGTTTTCGTCACTTCTGAATGTGCGCATTTTAGCGCGCGAGTTTGCGTGCACGTCACGTGATATTGTTAGCAGTGAGTGTAATCACGAGTCTGGAGAATTTGTCTAGTACAAGGCCCAGACCCTTTAGCGTATCTGTAGTAAATTTTGTGGCGATGTAATATCTATGACACCACTAAAAATTGAGGAATAGGGAAGTGTTCACAATATCCAACTTAGCATGGTAAACTTATGATATCTCTGGCTGAAGATGAACAACTCTAACAGTATTTATTTTTTCATTTTTTTATTTTTTTATTTTTTTTTTCAGTATTTATTTTAATCAGCTGAGAAACATTAATTGGTATTGTTACCTTATCAATATGTATACGTCATATATATATATATATGTCGTCTCGCTTTATATATAGTAAGATTACTTCGAAATTGAGACCGATATACGTACAGTACTTTCAGGTGAGAGGTCGCATAGAAAAATCTATTAGAAAATTATATAGCAATTATCTTACAGTATAATTATTACATAACACCCAATATAAGGTCTCAATATGGGAAATTTATAGAACTGGAACTGCTGTTGAGAAATATCATATTAAAAGTCTCGGTAGCTTTCGCAGCTGTAACCTATTACCAATGCTAAGATTGGACCAGATCGCATTAACTTGCTATAAAGTTCAAAGATAAAACTAGAGTTTCAATTTAAAGTCCACCTGTTACCGGTAAGATAGGTTTAATTGCTGGTCAGGGCTATTTTTAGTTAAAGTCAGCGAAATCGTAGGATTTCAAAGGAACGGAATATTTCGTCACTTTGTAGACCCTTAAACATTTATCTTGTTTACCCTTTAGAATTAGAATGATCTAATATTTACAAATCGTAGCGTCAGCATAATGTGACATGAGCCGACGATAAGACGATCAAAGAGCTACTTCACCAATTTCTGGAACTAAAATAGTCACAACAATAGGGAAAACTCCTGGACTGCCTGATGGAGTACGATCACCTTGGAGATACAATCCTAGGTGACATCACCCTGGTTATCACCACAATAGGTCTACTCAGCAACCTCATCCTCTTCTCATACTTCCTCTGCAACCGAGCCTGGAGAAGACTCAGTGACACGCTCTACTTCCTCACCTGCCTGGTCGACATTGTCATCATCGTGTTCCATGTGCCGGTATCTCTGAGTCTCACTGCTAAGAGAGAGCCAGCAGTGTGGTTTCAGGGTGGGGTGGGATGTGGGGTCTGGGGTGTGGTTTGGAATACTGCCATGAGGCTCTCCATCTTTATCATCATGGCTCTCACGGTCAGTAGGATGATGATGTTACTCCACCCTTTTAGAAGGATAAGCAAGTTTTATATCCTGGTTTTTATTGGGGTATATTTTGCATGGGAGATGGCACATTCTTTAATTCCTTTCTATTTTGGCCTGAAATACAGCTACCTGAAACAGATCGTCATGTGTATTTGGCCGGAGGATATCGTCTTTGGTTACCCCACTAGCGGATTCTACGTCTGGTTTTTTTACAGGGCAATATTCGAGTTTGCGACCCCATACTTTGTCATCATAACCTGTTGTATCATCTCGATAGTATCTCTCCGTAAATCCAAACGGACTCACAAACATAACCCACCAGACTGCGTAAACACAAAAAACAACGCAACCACGACCATTATTCTGCTGGCATGCGCTTACATTGTCTGCAACACACCAATCGTTATCTACAGCACGATCAGTTTCTTAGACTCATCTATCGACCCCAACAACTCGGTGTTTGCTTCCTGGGATGCCAGCAACTACAACTACTGCTTCATAATCTCCTGCATCAACAGTGTGCTGCTCAATGCTGTAGTTAATCCCGTGCTCTTCTGTACCAGAGTAACAGCCATCAGAGCATGGGTTAGAGGCTGCTTTGTGAAGAGGAGGAGGACGAAACAAGGACAGATAAGATGTGAATCTAGAGTTACAGCACCTACATTTCAACAAGCAAGTACCCAGCTATAGGTGGAAAGTTGGAAAATGTTGCACTCAGAAGAGCAACATTTTGACGTTAACCAGATTAACATAAATATTCAAATCTTTAAGAGACGGCCTGATTAGTGATCTGCAATAAACCAGAATGTTCAGTTATTGCTTTATTGGGGGAGGACGCTAGATTCTCGTCCACTCCCTGATCAATTTATTTATTGCTTGTAGTGAATGCTTTCAGAGGAAAACATATTTTATAATCTTAAAGAGTCTTGACTTGAAAACGACGCCCTTGTCTACCCACCGATATAATATTTTGTTGTACAATTTATCGCGAATAGACTACAGAGATATTAATACCTTTCATGGAGCGGTTGGGCGAGGCCTCAATAGTAAAACAATTAAATTCATTCCTCAAGATGTGAGTTACGCCCCTTATTTTATCTTTCATCTGAAGTCCATTAGAGAAATTGTAAGACTGTAATATCTCGAACTTACAATTATATTGATAAGGTGGACAATACCTTAAGAGATCACTGAAAACTATAACTTAGAGCGTCACGTTATCAAGATAATACATTGAATATGTAATTGTTCACCGAATAAGTTGAAACTAAACACTGTTACCAAGAAACTGAAGAACATGAATAATACATGATCTTATGATGTTTGGAGATCGTTCATGTTATTTACCTAATTAGGCAGTTAATCGTGTCAAAAAATCGAAAAAAACCAAGAATATGCCTCGTTATACGGTTCCGTGAAATATGTCTACGAATTCGCACACGACAAACTCAGACCAATGAGCGCAAGAGAAACTACTTAACAATCATCAATCCGTGAGAAGTAAGAAGTGAGGGTAACTTACCAGTCTCGCCAGTGAGAAGCACAGGTTCACAGTGCAGGACAGCGCAGGCAAGCTTCTCCAGCAACACCACAGTGTGCCGAGTGTGGGCGAAGAGTGGGGTGGGGTGGGGTGTTCCCCCACATTGAAGAGTGCACCGCCCCACCGTGTAGTGGGTTCGGGAGGCAGTCACTACTGGCTGGTAGCTCGTCAGATAGCTCTCTACCTTGAGTGATTCGAGTTTTAAAACTGAAACTAAAAGAGAAAATATTTTGATATTCATTACTAGCATGATGCTATACTTTCTGTCTTCAATAAGTCGAATTTAAAATATTCAAAATCATTTTGTTGATTTTGAATAAATTAATGATTGTTACCTTCGATTTTGGCATGCTGAGAAAAGTTCCGATCTTGTAGGCTGTCTCAGTGCGCTTTTGAGGGCAAGACTGCCAGCTGCAAAAACAATCAACTGCCTGCAACAGTTAAAATCGTTCATTTCGGAGCAATCAGGACATGTCGAAATTTCCTCTCAGTCAATTTATATAAATTCTAAGGTTCTACTTCATATTACAATGTCTTATTATACGTAATATTAAGTACTGCAAGGAACATGGTTAAAAACTGCCAGCACGAACCTCCAAGAACACCTCTTTAGTGACGACAGTGAGGTTGTGAGTGAGGTGCCCCTGCACCCTGCTCGACCATTTCATTAATTGTCTGAGGGTAGAGTTAGATAGAGAGTTGTAGAGGTGAACCAGGCGCTCCGAGCAGCCGGCCAGTGCTGGGAACTTCCCTGATATAACCTGACAAGGGTGCTGATCAGACGATAAAGTTTGTTTTTAAAACAAAAGCTCTGTTTAGAAGCGGCCGATTATGCAGCAGACTAATGCGACTACGACTAATTAGACATTTTACAAATCCGTATTATGAGTTACCATCATAATATGCTTCTGATTACTCATAGATTACCATAAAATTTGGAGCCACGCAATGACTAGTCGTTTCATCCCCACTATTTATGCAAGTAAAAGTTACGGCTCATATTTCTAGTTTTGCTCAATAATATTACTCTAGGAAATGCTGGTAACTTTAATTCCGTTCAAGATATAGACCTGCTTCAGTTGGATATCGTCGTAAAATTTCAGTCTGACTTGAATGAAAGTGTTGTCCAGCATAGCCAGTACAGGGTTATGTTTGTAACTGAAACCATTGTCAGTGACCCGCTGAGTAAGGAATATCGTAAAGTTGGGGTGGGTTGGAAGTTCCACTACCGGGGTCTGGATACGACGAGTCTCTGTTACAGACTTTATCAGGGCTATCTGAGGAGGCGATGGAGTTGGTTAATGATTTCTGAGATTAATTATGCCAATATTTAGGAAATACAAACCAAACTTTTTTACCTTAACTTTCATTAAAGACGCAGCTGGTACAAAAATAGGAGATCTGAAAATTGATCAAATTTGAAAAGTAAACACACGATGTCGGAGGGAGCGTGGTCGATATCCTCGAATATAATCCACTTCCCGGTGGAGGCTGCCCGAGTAATGATACCAGGCTGCCAGACATACTGTCCCGGCACTTCACTGCATACGTAGTTCCCTATCAGGATCTACAATTGGGATGAGAGTTTTTGTTATTGTCGATCTTACGTTGGAGGAAAAAAGATAAATACTTTTCCGGTTATGAAATGATATGAGAATCGTTTAGAATGCTGTTCACATGCAATTACTTTTAAAAATAAACAAATTAAAAGTTAAAACAAACAATACCCTCCACCCAATTGGGCATAGCTTGAATATCGTCAAAGGTAAACAATAAATTAAATTAATTAATAGGGTAAACATAAGAAAGGAGATTTTGTTGGACGATATCAAATGGAAATATCAATGAGATGATTGCTTGCATGGTCCACAAATATGGTTCCAATGTGAACAAAAGAAACGTGATCGAAGTGGTTTAGTCCCATAAAATATGTCACAAAATCAGTAATTTAGGAGAACAAAGTATTTAAGTATGTTGTTTAAATTACAATAGGAGAAACAGATAGCAGAAAGTGACCAACTTGTTCTCCCCTAGGCCTACCTTGCTATCAGTCTGTTCGTCCAATTGAACCGACAACACATCCTCCTGACTGAGCCCGAACAACGAAGCAAAATGCTCCAAGACGCACGTTTTTCCTGGAAATTGAAACGGTTGAATGGCGAGACCGAACAGAGATTTAATCAAAGCAACCATTTTAGGTTTCAATAATTAGCAGGAACTCCTAAAATCAACTAAAACGAAAGGTATAATGACAAGATATAGTTTACCTGACCCTATTTGACCCTGTAATAAAACTGGCTTTCTAGCATCATATGCTTCGCCGATATGTGCGATTGCTTCTTCAACATTTGATGTGCGGACGAGTTCTTTAACTGTACCCTGAACATTGAGCTGCGTTATTTAAAGTAACCCAACGGACACGGGTAAAGGTGGTGCAAGTTTATTTGACACGTGACAGTGGTAATCCAATCAGCTTGTAGAACCAACCTATCTATTTCATACTTACTGTTTGATTCTGAACAAACTTGTGACATCTCCTTACCACACGTGTTTGAGTTAGCAGAAAGCAATATGACAAACCCTTTTATGGTGTCCCAAGTGGATTTACCTACCATGTAAGCACCTAAGAGCGTTTCTCCTTAAAAAATGGATGGTATGGCTAAAATTGTAAGTTTGAATGTAAAGAGGTTTTGATCCGCAAGCAATGCACATTGCACTACTCACCTTCTTTTGCTTTATATGAAGGGTACCGCCACAAGTGTCAAATATGGAATGTGACAATCTCTCCAGATACACTGGTTCTGAATCATCCATAACTGCGTCACCAGTACCGTCTTCCTTCCTGACAAAACAAGGAAATGAAAAGTGATAAAGGCCAGGCAGGTTATGATTACAACATGTTCAAATATTAAAAAGCTGAGGGGATTTTCTATTAATTTGCTTCTGCCGTCCTACCCGTGGTGCCAGATTAACAATGAGGAAATAAGTGGTGTTTCTTTCAAACCTCTTTTTTGCAACTCTAGTATTACCTGATAGTTAATAATGGGACAACAAAATTTGAGAGTTTACCAAAGATCCCCGGGGTAATCCACAGGTGTCGAGGTACCAAACACGTCGTCATTCAGACCATTGCACAGTGTCAGCAAGTGCTCTGCACTCCTGGGTGAGAGTTGTTTTAAAGGGGGCACTGTATTATAGCCGTACTTCAAGCAAACTTTACGCGGCACCTCCAAACTGCAGTGACGCGAATGGGCACTCACGTGCTATGCGCATGCCGTAGAATTGGCGCGCGGCGCGTAAAAACCTAAAATTCGTCGCTTAGTCAAGGAAGTTGTCATGACTTTGTGCCATCGCGCCGTACACAACCTACTATTTCACAGTGCTCCGTTTGAGCACATGTGGCAAAAGAGTGGTCCTACCTGCTTATTTCAGCATCACCGGATTTCCTTAACCTCAGCAAATCTTCTTTACAGATAAGATCTTTGCATTGGGGAACACTCTTGACAATGCTGAAATTTAAGAGTCAAGAGTTGAGAAAATATCTTGCACACCCATAGTTAGCAAATTTAGTTCCGTAAATTCCTCTTTTTTTGGAACGGTGGGATTAGAATTGAATGAAAACTGCACATTCTTTGTAAATAGTGTACCTTGTTATTCCTGACAATATGTTAAGAGTATCTTTCGAGGACAGATCATCTTTGAGAATTCCCACCTTTGATATCATAAAATTGTAGCATTCTCTGAAAGTTGTCAGATTAATTTGAGTATGTCATCATAATGTCATGGTGGTCAGAAGATGTGATGGCCCCGTCAAGTCTTGACGAAACTCAACATAGGTCACATGTAATTTGAGTATTATATATGAAATAGGAATGAAATTAACTCATCACGTTTAAACATACGACACACGTACTCGTGTTCTAGATATTCTGTCAAATTGAAAATGTCACGAATGCTTATTTAAACAGTACAAAGTTAGACTTAACGGGCGGCAGAGCTTTTGGCAGACTTACACGGATATGTTGGTATGCGCTGCAGTCTTTCCTAAGGCATGCACATACTCCACATGTTTCGTCTGGTCCTCACTTCCTCGCACCACGAAAACCTGGACGGAAAGAGATCAGTTATCAGGCGGATTTGAAAACGTTTCTTAAGAAATTATTAATTGTGTTGGGGACAATTCACTAGAGGTACAGGAATTAGATTTGACTTGAGAAGTTGACAACACAGTGATTGGAAGCAGTACTGAAAACATGGCGCCCATCCTCTGCCAAATGAAGACCGATGACTCAGTCAATCACTAGTCACTACTACAAGATAATGTAGGTAGCTGCAGTGGCGTAACGAAGGGCCCCGCCGACCCCCATCTTAGGGGGGCGCCAAATCGTCGTTTGAATGTGGGACAATTTGGAAAAAGTTTACAGGTTTACTACGGACTACGGTACTAGCAAAACTGCCCGTTTTGCTCTAGAAACTCACTTTTTAGAGATTTTACCGGCGTATCCTCTAAAATCATCTAATTTGTTCAATTTCAGGGAGGGGCGCCAAAAGAGGAAAGGGCGCCAACAGGCAACGTTACGCCACTGGGTAAGTGATCACAGACTAAAAGACTAAACCCGAAAAACTTACTTTGCAAAGGGAACGACAGGTGGAAGCAACATGATAACATATCTCAGGTACTAGCCAGCATGTGTAGAGATAATCTACTATCTTTTCAGCATTGTTCAACTCCTTCAACCCCTGAATTGGAAACAAATGAAAAAAAAGTGTGTTACATATTAAAGGGTCATGACGCTGGAGATTTGGTATCAAAAAATATTTGAATAGTGATAAAAATAGTATTTATAATATAAAATGCAATCACTATGTGAAAGAACGGACTTTCTAACTGATTCAATTACCAAGTTACAGCCCCATATCACTAATTTCATGTAGCGTCACGGCAGCCCTCTCCATGACATGCTTGGTTAAAATAACACAGTACTAGGGCACTTTGTGTTCCCACTTCCTTTGCTTGTGGTGTTTTGAGTTTTGACTTAGCTATATTTAGTTACTTTTTATTGCAGCAGTTCAGAATCAGCTGTGTACTCAATGTAAACATCAATACTTCATGCTTATAAAATTATAACATAACTAAAAATCAAATTGTATTCATAAATTTTACAACCGTGGAAACAGTTTCAAGAAATATGCAGCTTATTCGAGACGGGAGAAAAATTGAGACTCCTTAATGGCTGTGTATTGGTCTGAAGGATACAGTCTTCTTATTTCCCCGATTACACACAGCCCATTCCGAAGGCACACAACTCCAGTAGACCAGTACCTCCTGATTTCCAATAGCCGTTTTGAACAGTTCGTACTCTGTCACACATCGTATACCTTTGTCTTCCAAAATCGAAACCATGAGACACATGCTTTCTCGACAGTAGTAGTTCTCTATCTTGATGGCAGTCTAATACACAGACCACATGAGCACCAGCTTTCAATCGGTACTAGAGCTGGTAGAGCACTGAGGCGAGATCCTTCCGGGATGTATGATCCTTCTTCGTCTGTATCAGTATCGCATGATCCATAGCCTTGCTGGCTAAGCTCGGGTGGGCGACAATTGACCCCCTCCCCCCGACAATTGACCCTAACCCTGACCCTGACCCTGACCCTAACCCTAACCCTGACCCTAACCCTGACCCAGGACCCTAACCCTGACCCAGGACCCTGAGCCTGAGCCTGACCCTGACCCTGACCCTGACCCTGACCCTGACCCTGACCCTGACCCTGACCCTGACCCTAACCCTGACCGTGACCCAGGACCCTGACCCTGACCCTGACCCTGACCCTGACCCTGACCCTGACCCTGACCCTGACCCTGACCCTGACCCTGACCCTGACCCTGACCCTGACCCTGACCGGTACTAGAGCACTGAGGCGAGATCCTTCCGGGATGTACGATCCTTCTTCGTCTGTATCAGTATCGCATGATCCATAGCCTTGCTGGCTAAGCTCGGGTGGGCGACAATTGACCCCCCCCCCCGACAATTGACCCTAACCCTGACCCTGACCCTGACCCTGACCCTAACCCTAACCCTAACCCTAACCCTGACCCTGACCCTGACCCTGACCCTGACCCTGACCCTGACTCTGACCCTGACCCTGACCCTGACCCTGACCCTGACCCTGACCCTGACCTTGATCCTGACCCTGACCCTGACCCAGGACCCTAAGTCCTAACCCTGACCCTGACCCTGACCCTGACCCTGACCCTGACCCTGAACCTGACCCTGACCCTGACCCTGACCCTGACCCTGACCCTGACCCAGGACCCTGACCCTGACCCTGACCCTGACCCTGACCCTGACCCTGACCCTGACCCTGACCCTGACCCTGACCCTGACCCTGACCCTGACCCTGACCGGTACTAGAGCACTGAGGCGAGATCCTTCCGGGATGTACGATCCTTCTTCGTCTGTATCAGTATCGCATGATCCATAGCCTTGCTGGCTAAGCTCGGGTGGGCGACAATTGACCCCCCCCCCCCCGACAATTGACCCTAACCCTGACCCTGACCCTGACCCTAACCCTAACCCTAACCCTAACCCTGACCCTGACCCTGACCCTGACCCTGACCCTGACCCTGACCCTGACCCTGACCCTGACCCTGACCCTGACCCTGACCCTGACCCTGACCCTGACCCTGACCCTGACCTTGATCCTGACCCTGACCCTGACCCAGGACCCTAAGTCCTAACCCTGACCCTGACCCTGACCCTGACCCTGACCCTGACCCTGACCCTGACCCTGACCCTGACCCTGGCCCTGACCCGGACCCTGACCCTGACCCTGACCCTGACCCTGACCCTGACCCTGACCCTGACCCTGACCTTGACCCTGACCCTGACCCTGACCGTACCGAGGACCCTGACCCAGGATTCTGACCTAGGACCCTGACCTAGGACCCTGACCTAGGACCCTGACCTAGGACCCTGACCCTAACTCGATCAATTGACCCCAGTGTAATTACACGGGGGGTCAATTGTCGGGGCTCAATTGTCGGGGGGTCAATTGTCGTACTAAGCCCTAGATTTCCGGACAATTGACCCCAGTGCAATTACATAAGGGGTCAATTGTCGGGGGGTCAATTGTCGTACTAAACCCTAGATTTCGCGACAATTGACCCCAGTTTAACTACCTAGGGGGTCAATTGTCGGGGGGTCAATTGTCGTACTAAACCCTAGATTTCGCGACAATTGACCCCAGTGTAATTACATAAGGGGTCAATTGTCGGGGGGTCAATTGTCGGGGGTCAATTGTCGCGGTACCCTAAGCTCTTGGTCACCTGGAGAGGGGTCAACCTAATTTATGTCAGAAACAACAGAAACAACCTTATTATAGCTGTAGGAGCAGTGTTATTTTAACCAAGCAAGGTGGGCACAAACGTGACGTCACAAGCTCGGTGGGGAGCATAATTAGATCTCCCAATATCTCGGGATAGGAAGCAGATAGAAAGGTCCGGTTTTGACTAATCTTAGTTATATGTTACATAACAACAATATATTAAAATATAAGGGTGGGTTATTTTTGGGCGTCATGAACCTTTAAGATATTATTGGTGAGAGTTCTATGAAGGTTTAGCTATAGATTACCTCCTATCTTAATTACGGAAGTTTGACCATCATCTTTCCTAAAAACAGGATATTACTTACCTCATCTTTAGGTAGATGTAGCAACAGATCATCATTTAAAGAAGAGATAAAGTTGTTGTAGATCGAGCGAACGTTGATATTTGTACTCTTTTTATCGCTTGAAATTGCTCCTAGCATCTACTGCTAAACAATTCTCGTAATACTATTAGGATTATAAGATAGGAATATGATAACAAACAACAAATGATTGAATATTGTAGCATCAATCTTAAATAATTCAAATTTAAACACAAACGAGCTCGTGATATAACAGCAACGAGGCTTACATAGTTACATTGAATTTTGGTGGGTAGGCGAAGCAAATTTTTTGGCATCTGTTAGTTATTCTAGGGTTTGATTGGTCAATACTCAATAGTGGTAGAAGCTTAATTGTTGTCACGTGTCAAATAAATATGTTTCACCTCCCCACATCTATGATTTCAGCAATTTTATCGGCAATGAAACAAAGTTTTAGAGAAATAGATCTCAATCTGTAAAATAAATAAAATTATGACGGTAAAAGCAGCCGCAGTCATGGACATTGAAGTTCAAAATTTTTGATCATAGAATCTAAATATGGAAACAATTTTCTTGATTGGCACATAAAAGTCATAGAACGATTTGTCTTCAGAGATCATCAAATCCAGCTCCCATATCACCCATATCAGGCAGTCCGCCGCCGCCGCCACCGCCGCCGCCCATGCCTCCCAACATGCTAGCCAGGTCACCCATTCCTCCCATGCCGGGCATGCCGCCCATACCTCCCATACCAGGCATGCCGCCCATACCTTCCATACCAGGCATGCCGCCCATACCTCCCATACCAGGCATGCCGCCCATACCTCCCATACCAGGCATGCCGCCCATACCTTCCATACCAGGCATGCCGCCCATACCTCCCATGCCAGGCATTCCACCCATACCACCACCAGGAGCTTCACTGGCTTCACCTCCTTTCTTGTTCTGTGCTTCGTACATTGACTTCGCAATATTTCTCTTCATATCATCGTCCCCTGATTCGTACATCTGTTTCATCAAACTCATCAAGCCTGCACTGGGATCGGCATCTTTATCCATCTTTGGTATGTCTTCTTTCTTCTCCTCCTCCCCCTTCTTGAGCTTCAGATCAGTCCACATTGAGTTTTTAACCTTGAACAGATGAACAGACAGCCCGGTCTTAGTAACAACTACCTTGCAATCGTCAGGGCTGATGTCCTTGTTGAGGTTGCAAATAGCAAGAGAATAATTCAGAGCCTTTGGTCCGACCTTCCTTACGATCACATTAAAAGACCTGTCTTTGAAAGTGGCTTCGATGTTTTCCTCATCAATCACGTCCTCAGCACTTTTGATATCACGAACATGAACCTTCACATACTTCAGGTTCTCCTCCCATGAGTAAAGGGTGATTTTCTTGGTCCTGGTCCCAGACTTAACAATCACTTTCTTCTCTGGGGGAGATGTTGTCTTGAGAAGTGCGTTGTGTTTCTGAATCTCACCTTCCAACAAGCTGCGTACAGCTGCTTGCTTGCTTTGACTCAGTAGGAACTGGAGCTCGTCAATGTTTGCTTTGATATCGGCGTAAGACATGTTTTCAACTGGGAAGTAATAATTAGGATTAGTTTGATTAATATTGATATCATTGTATCACCGAGGGGTAATATTGGGGAACTCATTAACAGAATAATTGCACAATATTTTGAAATGCGAGCTAATATTGCTTCTTAGTTCATTTTTCCATATAGATTTATTCATGATACGATTAAAACACCAAAATATTAGAAACATTCACACACATTAAAAATAAATCATTAACATTTCACAATAATTGATAAATTTCGATACAACAAATTATGCATAATTAATCTTTACTGAAACATGCAGAAACCTTTTCTCAAAAACTGATAAAAAACATAAAAATATTAAACTGTATAAAAAGGTCTTGAAAATTGGCAAATAATCATTTTAATCGAGTCCAGTTGTTGGAGTTCTTTCTCTACATCCATGATGGCTGTTTGTAACTGAGATATTCCGTAACATTCAGATGTTTTGTGGCTCCTCCAAAGTAATCAATCACGTAGATATTCTTTATGTTCAATTTGTAGAACGTGAATCCATGTCCGATAGGCCAGTCCTTTGTATCAGGATGCCGTGCAAATATCCCATATTTAGCCCACGCCACCTCATCAACGTCAGTAACCTTCTCCATCAGGCCAGACAACATGGCTTTACCGCAAGTTGGACTGTCGTTGTCAATACCTTGCTCCTTGCAGTAGTGTGTGAACCCAGCGCTGTATGTGAATGTTACTCTTGGGTCCTTTAAGAAATCGTGTGTAAGAGTAGACATCGGAGAATCGTAGATGATAGGAATCCCAGTGCTGAGGGTCTCATTGTACAGCCCATCCGCAACATCCTTGTTCTGAGCAAAGGGGTAACCATCCATAAAGGAGGAGTGAGTAGAGACAATGCTGACATTGGTGTACTTTACCATCCATCGAGCATTTCCCACCAGGTCCTTGTAATCTGGAGGTGCAGGTTCATGGAATGCAGTGGTACAGCTCAACAAGGCTAGTAACACCACGAGTTGTAGGTTTAGAGGTCGCATTTTCAGAGGTGATTTTAGTAATGAGATCATGACGTTGTCATATCAATCCTGAGCGAAGTTGGCTGTTAGTAAGTTACATTTCATGCTCTCTTTTTTATAATGATGAGAGGAGTCTTTAAATATTTAAGTTGTTTGAGCATTGACTGTTTTGTTTATGAGCATGACAATGATTGGATTTTAAAAATTTTACCCTTAGATACAACGAAACACTCTGTATGTTAAAATATTAGAGTAAAAATAATTGAAATTAAAAGAAGTCAACTGTCTGGATTGGATGCAAGGTTAGTAAGGATACAAATATAGATCATATAATAATTTACAACTGCATTCACCAATTCAAGAACTTCTCCTTTGACTATCAAAAAAATGAATATTAAAAAGCAGAAATCCACTTTTAAAAAACTATCTAAAAAATATGAATCATTCCATAGTAAATAAAATATTATAATTACATGCATGGATGATAGATAAGATCCACGCAAAACGTTAAAACTTTTAAAAACCCGAAACAAAACTCCAAAAACAAAATTCTGACTTCTAATGCATAATCATTATTGTAAGGCGAAAAACAGCATTAGAATAAGTTAAGATAGCTGGTTGATTAAACAGGTGAACAGTTCTGCACGAAATGTTTATCTGCATTTTATAGTAAACAGCTATAATCGATTTTGCTGTAAAAGTTGATGAGCCATCTAGCTGTAGTGCAAATTGTTTATAAACTTCTTGACATTTTCAATGATTGTTTTGTTGTTCTGGTCCTCCAACAGGCCCAGACAAGGTGAAACTAAGTCCTCTAAATGATACAAGACAGTGTCACATTGTTCTTTACAAGGAATGGAGATAAGGAATTGAGTAATTCTTATCAGCATAGATATTTTATAGTTTAATTTTCTTTCGAAGACTTCTTTTATTTCAGCTAAAACATATTTCAGGACTTGTTCCTTCATTTCCTCCAGAGTTGCTACTTTAGTATTCTCTTCTGTTTCTGACAGAGCCTCGAAAAGATCCTTTATGAGTTCATCTGGACCATGTTCTGTAATATACCAAATATGGGGTAACACACTTGATTTGAAGCAGTTTACTTTTGCCATCTTTTTAATCATAAACGGTCCAGGATAAGGTAACTCTATCGGAATCTTGCCCTCCTGGATTTCCGTAAAGTTACGGTGAAAATGATCATCCAGTGACTTGAACTTTGTATCCTCTGTGAACTTACAGGATATACCAAGCGCAGTTATCACAAAGGCAATCGTCTGCATTGTCTTTTCCTTTCCATTTTTCCGAGCCAATTCTTCACCATTTGGACAGATAATATAACTCCCGTATAGGGCGAGAAGGGTATTGTATAGTCCCTTCCCGAAATGTGAAAATCCGCCTGTCTCAGGTACCTTGAGAATAACAAAATACAGTTCAAAGAAGAGTTCATTCAATTCACAGACATGGTGAAGATGATCACGAAGTTTAGCCAGTAACGGCATCAATCCATGGTCGATGAGATGCTTTACTTCTTTCTTATTCCCTCTCTTGACAGCCTGGGAACAAATTGTGGCTACGATTTGAGCTCTGTCTAAATGATTGGAAGCATCTTCATTGAATGATTTAAGAATTGGGAACAGAGCGGGAGCAATCACTGTTCTATCTGGTTCGACAAAAATCATCTTGCTGATTGTATAATAACAATTATGAACGAGTCCATAAGCACTTCTTTTGAAATCATCATCTCGAAGTATGAAACGTATGATAGGAACTAGTTCTTTTATTACTCCATGTTCTGTCACGGTCTTTAAGTCAAGGTTAACTAGTTCCCTATTTTTTGCATATTCTGTCACCGTCTTGCAATGAATACGTGTGTTTAGTCTATCGATAAGTATCGACAAAAGTTGTACAGCTTCTTCAAGAGCTGCAATAGCTGCAATTTTATCTAGAGATTTGTGCTTTGTCAGATCAGTAGTACAATTTTCGATGATCTTAAGAACTTCTTCAGTAAGTATCGGCACGTCACATTTGTTCAAGATATCTGATTTTGCCTCCACAACTGATGAAATAGATTGACAAAGTAAAGTCCAAATGAAAACTACATCTTCCATTGGCACGTCATCTTTCAATTTTTGACATTTGCTTAAAACTTTGGTAGCATAGGGCACCATTCCCAATTTGAAAATTTCTAGCATTAAATCTTCGGAATCTTGAAGAAGAGAAATGTTGTGAATCAATTTAACACCTGCTTGTAGGACTTCGAAACTGATGTTCTTCCCTCCCACCATATCTTTAAATTGTACAGCAAACGGAAGAATTAGCTTTGCAAACTTGATATCTTTTTTTCTGATTAAAAGCTGCTTTAGTATGTTTGCACACATAACTTGTGCCAACTCAGAGCCCCTTTTAAACACTATTTGAAAAGCTTGAATAAAGTTATTTTTTGAAACAAATAAACCAACACTTTCTTCGTTTCCATAGAAAGAAATGGATTCAACAACACGTAATACTAATAACATTATCTTATCAGTATCACCCTTTTCCAGACGTTTCCAGTGCTTTTTAGCAAAGACGATTTGACTGAAAATGACGCCTAGTACCTCCCGGTCATCACAAAATGGTGATTCAAAAATATTCTTCAAAACAGTGATCAATTTCATCCATTCATCTTTGGCGAGATGGCTATTAATTAGCTGATGCATTCCCTTGAAGTTTTCTTTATCATTAAAGTAGCCAGGTGTGGAAAAAGGAGACGAAGTCAAGGCATCGCATAGAGGAGATACACCTGAAATATAGCACCATTAATAATAATTCATCTTAATCCGGCCAAGAAATAGATATTTTCTAAAGATGTCTGCAGTTAAAATTTATTGCAATTCGGCAATGATAAGGGTACTTCAAATAACAGTCCTAACAGCTTGGAAAACTTAAAACATCTTGACATAATATCGCTACTTTAAGCCTTGAAGATAAGACAACAAATACTTAGGAATTAAAACATCCTATAAACTACCTTCTTGAAGATTTGAATGATGCCCCATTCTTTTACCCTTTTACTATCAACGACTTTATACCACACAGTTCATGCAGCTGAGATGAATTGAAACTAAATGAATGAACAACAAATAACACCACTTGAATATAATATATTATATTATTATATACAGGATGGGCCAAAAGTCAGTGGGCATACGTTGGCCTTAATAGCTCAGTCACTGAGTGCCCAATTGAAATAATTCTTTCTGGCATGACTTACTACCACCACTGGTTCGAGGAATTTGTCAAATCGAAAAATATTAGAGTTCATTTTTTTCAAATGAAGGTTCATTTTTGCATTTATTTGATAGTGTGGATAGTGGGATTGAGCTAAAATTTAATTGAATTGTGTTTGGCCATTCGAATTACATTTGTCCTCAAAAAAATTAGAACTGTAGCTTCTCTGATGACCGAGATATGAAGCAAAACGAGTTTATTCATTACGTGTGATCAGGTGATTGGCTTACCTAATCACGTGATTAAGTGACCCCGTTATTATGGGAATTGTTAGGAGTGCCCAATTAAGGTGTCGTGTCACGGTGTCACATAATCAGTATCACCCAGTCAATTTTGTTAACGAGATACAGAAAATAACTTCGTCATTTCTAATCCGTTTTGCCTCATGTTTTTTAAGTCTCATGTTCTTTAAGCGGGCAATTCCAGTCCAAACCCTGGAAACATGACATAAAAGATTCGTTTTTCCTTGTTTGAATGAAAAGCACTAATATGCAACATTTAATAATCTACCGTCTCTGAAAAAATTAGGCGTTCAGCATGTTCAGAGAATACAATATAGGTGTTTTAATATTGAATGGGCGTGGTCTAAAATATTCGAATTTTCAAATTATGACGACGGAACCCTCGAACCAGTAAGTACAGTGTGCCATCTGCAGGAAAACAGCTCTCGAATATAAAACACGCGGAGCTATTAAGGCCAACGTATGCCCACTGACTTTTGGCCCACCCTGTATATATATATTATATCGAAAGGAAGATCTGTCTTCCGAAGGCCAATGAAATGGTGATATACATCACTAATCACAATCATAGAACAGTCAACATATTCTTAGAACAATGAATTTTGAGTTTGCGTGGAGCTTGTGTTTTTATTCATAACAGGATTATAGGATCCTAATTGCTTAATTGAGATATTGTTTGTAAAATATGCCGGGAAAGTGTCAGAAAGATTTTACTGAGATGAAATGAGTTTGAGAGTCACAAAACAATTGTTGGATTGAATAAATTAAAATACAGTAATAAGTTAACAAAACAAAATATTATTTATAATATAAGCTTATAAGTAAAAGTGATAAAAAATGAGTGAAAAGTATAAAGTTAGTTTTAAAAATACTGATTTCATTTGAGTAGGTACCTCATATTTATAAATAAACATCAAAATATAAAGAATCGACATCATATTTTGCCAAAAACGACTGGAAAGTATGGCCTACTATACGCTGTTATTCAATACTCTTATAATTTAATAATTAAATAATGTTCAATAAATGTGAAATGAATTTGTCAAAATAGGCAAGATTCGCATCTCTCGTCAAGAATTTATGCTGAAGTTAAGAACAGCTTCCACAAAAAATTCAGGAGGCTCAAATAGACTTAAGAGTTAAGAATCATAACACTTAAAATCAATCATAACTAATGACTGTAATCTTAGAAGAGAAATTGATTCAACTTATAAGCCTAACTGTAGTGCAAATTGTTTATAAACTTCTTGACATTTTCAATGATTATTTTGTCGTTCTGGTCCTCCAACAGGCCCAGACATGGTGAAACTAAGTCTTCTAGGTGATACAACACCGTGTCACCTTGCTCATTGCAGGGGATAGAGGTGAGGAATCCGGTAATTCTTATCAGCATAGATCTTTTGTATTTTAATTTCCTCTCAAAGACTTCTTTTATTTCAACTAAAACATAAGTCTTCAGGACTTGTTCCTTCATTTCCTCCAGAGTCGCTACTTTAGTTTTCTCTTTTGCTCGTGGCAGTGCCTCAAAAAGATCCTTTATGAGTTCATCTGGACCATGTTCTGTAATATACCAAATATGGGGTAACACACTTGATTTGAAGCAGTTTACTTTTGCCATCTTTTTAATCATAAAAGATCCAGGATACGGTAACTCTATCGGAATCTTGCCCTCCTGGATTTTTGTAAAGTTATGATGGAAATGATCATCCAGTGACTTGAATCTATCATCATCAGTACACATGCTTGAAATACCAAGCGCCACTATCACATAGGCAAGCTTTATCTCCTTTCTTTCATTTTCTTTCAGATCCTCCTGTCCACAATTTGAATTAAGACAGCAAATAATACTCCAATATTTAGAGATTAGGGTATCGTAGAGCCTCTTTTCGAAATGAGAAAATTCTTCAGTCTCAGGTACCTTGAGGATCACAGAATACAGAGCTGAAACAAGTTCAAATAATTCACGGACAATTTCAAGATGAACCCCAAGTTTAGCCAATAATGGCATCAATCCACGGTTTATAAGGTGCTTTACTTCTTTTTTATTCCCTCTCAAAACAGCATGATAACAAATAGTTGATATCAAAGTAGCTTCGCTCGAATAATATAATGGATCCTCATTGAAAGAATTAAGAATTGTGAGCAGAGCAGGCGCAATTACTCTTACATCAGGTTCAATAAACATCATCCAGCTGGTTAACAAGTAACAATTATGAATCAATCCGCGATGACTACGTTTAAGATCATTGTCTCGAAGTATGAGCAGCATGACAGGAACTAGTTCTTTAATTATCCCGTATTTTACTACGGTCTTCAAATCAGGTGTTGTGACTAGGTGATCAGTATATAGCACTAAAACTCGTACAGCACTGTCAACGGCATTAATTTTTAGAGATTTGTGCTCTGTCAGATTAATTGTGCACTTTCTGATGATCTTAAGGACGGCTTCAGTAAGGATTGGCACGTCACATTTGTTGAAGATATCTGACTTTGCCTTTATGACCGCTGCTGAAATGGTGTCACAAACCGAGTTCCAAATTAGAATTACACGTTCTATTGGCACATCTTCTTTAAATTTTTGACATTTGCTGAAAACTTGGATAGCATAGGGCACTATCCCCGATTTGAAAATTCCTAGCATAAAATCTTCGGACCCGTGAAGAAGAGAAAGGTTGTGGATCAATGTAACACCTGCTTGTAGAATTTTAAAACTGATGTTCTTCTCTCCTCCCACTATATCTTTAGATTGTACAATGACTGGAAGAATTAGCTGCACATACTTAACATCATTCTTTCTGCATAAAAGCTGCCCGAGTATATTAATACAAATAACTTTTTGCAACTCAGTGCACCGTTTAAAAAGGTTCTTTAAAGCCTGGATGCCGTGATTTTCTGAGAAACATAAAGCTACACTTTCTTCGTTTCCATGGAAAGTAATGGCTTCAACGATACATAAAAATAATCTCAAATGATCGGGATTACCTTTTTCCAAAAGTTTCCAGTGCTTTTTATGAAATACGATTTGACTGAAAACGTTGCCTAGTACATCCTTGTCACCACGGAATGGAGATGTAAAGATATTTCCCAAAACAATGTCCAATTTAATCCATTCATCGTTGGCAAGATAGCTATTTATTAGCTGATGCATTCCCTTGAAGTTTTCTTTGCTGTTGAAGTAGTCAGACTCGGAAAAGGGGGACAATATCAAGGCATCACACAGTTGGGAGATAACACCTGAAATATAGCACCATTATAGAAATAGTGATCTAAATAGTCTTATTTCTTTATTTATTGTGGATAACGGTTGTTTCAGCACGGAAAACTTAAAAAGTTTTGATAATAATACTACTGAAGGCTTTTACAACAAATACTTGGGTGTTAACACATCCTGCTTACTACCTTCTAGAACAGCTGAATCCATTCTTTTACTATCCGTTCAAGTCGTTACCGTTCAGTTCATGCAGCTGCAATAAATTGAAACTAAATTAAATACCACAAATAACAAATTCATTCTACTTTTCGAAGGGCAAATGAAAATAATATTGTGATATGTCACCTTCATAGAACTATAAAGAGTAAACGTATTCTGAAAATGAATTCTTAATTTTCATTGACCTTGTTTTTACTTGTGTTAAGTTCAACATTTGGGAATACCGAGTATTTACTATAATATATTATATGGATCCTCAACTCTCATTGAGCATAGCATAACACAAATTTTACTAAAATGAAACGACTTTCTGAGGTTAAATAAATTAAGCTATACAGTATTAAAGAGTAATACAGTTGCAGTAGTTGAATACAAATTGTTAATTTAACAAAATATTACATACAAATTACAAATAATAAGTTAAGTTTCAAAAATTCTGATTTATCTAAGTAGGTTCCTATAATATAAACATTAAAAACATAGTTGACATCAAATTTTACCAATAGTAACTGGTTGCTAGCTTCAACTTTGATTCAATTTTTGTATTTATTAAATTATTTAATATCATTGTTCAATAGTCATGAAATGTTTTTGTAAAAACGATATTATTTAAGCACATTTTGCAGAATTCAGCAATTCACACAGCTCAGTGAGCTAAGGTACAGCCTCTGCAAAATAATTTCCATAAGGATAAGTATGGAGGTATATCATAAATAATAATGTAGCAATAAGGTCAACGTTTATAATTGTTGTCTTAAATAAGTCAAGACAGTTTAAGTATTATAAGACGTAAAACGGATTCGATCATAACAGTTTACTTCAGACATAACTGACATTCTACAAGAGAAAGTATTTCAACTTATAAGCCAACTTAACTGGCTGTAGTGCAAATTGTTTATAAACATTCTTTATAAGTTAACAAAACAAAATATTACAAGTATTACTATTTTATAAGTAAAAAGCAATAAAAAATAAGTGAAAAGTATAATTGCATAAAGTTAGTTTTAAAAATACTGAGTTCATTTGAGTAGGTACCTCATATTAATAAACATCAAAATATAAACAATCGGCATCATTTTTTGCCAAAAACGACTGGAAAGTATGGCCTACGGGTAAATGCCTCACAGAATGGCTAGCCTCACAGAATGGCCAAATTTGTAAATGTTTTTGTAACTAATTTTTTATAAAAGACTGGTAGGTTTTGTGGATACCATATGAAACAAAAGTCTTCTGGCAACACTTCCTGTGGTGAAATCATTAACTAGGACCACATTTTCTGGCATAAATATGACTGTTTATGTAGAAATTTTGAGCACTGAAAAATTTGTTTTCAAATTTTTGAACTAAGTTTACATTTCGGTGAGAACTTCTGGCACCAGTATGACAGAAGATGTTCAAAGAATAGTATTCATCAAAAAAAACGAACATTGTTCAATATAGGAAGAAAAAAATGCTAAAATGGCTACACGCCTCACAAAATGGCCAAAATATGCCTCACAAAATTTGTTTTCAAATTTTTGAACTAAGTTTGCATTTTGGTGAGAACTTCTGGCACCAGTATGACAGAAGATGTTTAAAGAATAGTATTCATCAAACAAAACGAACATTGTTCAATTTAGGAAGAAACAAAATGTTAAAATGGCTAAACGCCTCACAAAATGGCCAAAATATGCCTCACAAAATGGCCAAAATTTAAAACTCCTTTTATTCAATGAAACCATAAGTCTAAAGTATTCACAAGCTATTTATTATACAATAACACCCCAGATGGAGTGTTTTTACAGCCGAATGAAGGTTATAAATCATGAAATCAGGGAATTATATGAACAACGCCACACAAAATGGCCATTTTTGGTGTAGGAAATTATGCCCTTTTTATTCAGTTCTAAGAAATTTCACCTATATGGGGGTGTTAACAAGGCATATTAATACCAGCAGCATGCCTGAAACAAGAGCCAAAGGTTTTAGAAAAATAAAATTTTCTCGTTTTCTTTTTTTTTTTGCCATTTTGTCAGGCATTTTTTCTTTTTTGTGAAATAATTTTTCACAGCTCAGTTTTTTCGTGAGTTTTAGGTTATTACCCCATTCCTTAATAGGTTTTCTAAGAACGTGTGGTGATAGAAATTTAAAAAGTATCTCCATCAACAAAATTATGGAAATTCAGATTTGGCCATTCTGTGAGGCATGTTTTTTTCGAGGAAGATTTTCCGGCCAATTTTTCTCAAAGAAAAAATGGTTATGAGATTAAATGAACCCCCGGGAAGAAAAATATGAGTGTCAACTTAGCTTCTTATGAGATAAAAACTGGAATAAAGTGTGTTTTGTGACTTTGAGAGACCTTCCTTTTTTTTGGCCATTCTGTGAGGCAAATACCCATACTATACGCTGTTATTCAATATTCTTATAATTTAACAATTAAATAATGTTCAATAAATGTGAAATGAATTTGTCAAAATAGGCAAGATTCGCATCTCTCGTCAAGAATTTATGCTGAAGTAAAGAACAGCTTCCACAAAAAAGTCAGAATCATAACACTTAAATTCAGTCATAACTAATGACTGTAATTTTTGGAGAGAAATTGATTCAACTTATAAGCCTAACTGTAGTGCAAATTGTTTATAAACTTCTTGACATTTTCAATGATTATTTTGTCGTTCTGGTCCTCCAACAAGCCAAGACATGGTGACACTAAGTCTTCTAGGTGATACAACACCGTGTCACCTTGCTCATTGCAGGGGATAGAGGTGAGGAATCCGGTAATTCTTATCAGCATAGATCTTTTGTATTCTAATTTCCTCTCAAAGACTTCTTTTATTTCAGCTAGAAACATATTTCAGGACTTGTTCCTTCATTTCCTCCAGAGTCGCTACTTTACTGTTCTCTTCTTCATGTTGCAGAGCCCCGTAAAAATCCTTTGTGATTTGATCAGAACCATGTTCTGTAATATACCAAATATGGGGTAACACACTTGATTTGAAGCAGTTTACTTTTGCCATCTTTTTAATCATAAAAGGTACAGGATACAGAAACTCTATCGGAAGAAACTCTATCGGAATCTTGATATCCTCGATTTCTTTAAATTTTCGTTGAAAATGATCATCCAGAGACTTGTATCGTTCCTCATCTGTATAATAAATGGACGATATACCAATAGCTGCGATCACAAAGGCTAGAATTATCAACTCTGTTTCGTGTCCATTTTCGTGTTCACATATTTTACCGGCAGGGCAGCTGAGGTATAAACTGAACAAAGTGTTGTAAAGCCGGTTATCAATATGAGATAATTCGTCTGTGTCAGGTACCTTGAGAATCACACTGTACAAAGCATAAATAAGTCCAAACAATGTACGGTCACAATCTAGGTAATCACGAAGTTTAGCCATTAGAGGTATCAGTCCGTGGTTTAAAAGATACTTCACATCCTCCTGACTGCCTCTATCTACAGCCAGATTGCAAAATTCGGCTATAAACTCTGCGAGGGTTGAATAGGAGGTAGGATCCTGATTTAATAATTCGTGAATTTTAGACAAGGCAGGAGCAATGACTGTTACATCTGGCTCTACGTTCATCTTCCATCCTATTATCTTGATACTATTACGTACCAGTCCATGAGACTGACGTTTGAGCTCATCATCTTGAAGTATAACAACCAAGGCATTGACAACTTCTTTTACAACCCCATACTCTTTGATAGCCTTTAATTTACTAACTTGTTCACAGCTTTGTATTAGTAACCACAATACATTAACAGCAGCATCTACAGTGTCAAACTTGATGGTTTGATGTTCTTTCTCATCTATGGCAATATTTCTCATAACTTCTACAATATTCAGTGTCAGTATCGGAACATGCACTTTGTTGAAATTGTAAGACTCTTCTGATAACACGGCTACAATCGTCTTACAAGTGGCATACCAAATCGTAAGTATACCTTCCAGCGGCGTTTCTTGCTTCAGTTCTTGACATGTAGTGAGGACTTTAACAGCATACGACACAATCCCTGATTTAAAAACATCTAATATGACCTCTTCACAATCAGACAGATTGTAGATCAACCGAACACCTTGCAGCATGAAGCTAAAACCTACCGTGCCCTCTTCAACCATATCTTTAAATCGCACAGCTACAGGAACAGTCAGCTTAGCATACTGGGGATCACCCGTCTTGTGTACAAGTACTCTAAGTATGTTTAAACAAAATATTTGCTCCATCTCCGTACATTGTTGGTTTTGGAAATATTTCTCTATGACTTGAACGCCATTGCTTTCAGAGAAATAATTAAAAATACTTGCTTCGTCTCCGTAGATGACAATGTTTTCACTTTTCCAATGATACGAAGGAGTACTGCGGAATACTTCCATTCTCCTTTTCTGAGAGCTTTCCAGTGCTTTTGGGGAATTATGATCTTGCTAAAAAGCTCGCTCAGAACAATGTTGTCGTCAGAAAATGGACCCTGAATTATGTTCCTCATGGCAATGTCCATTTCAATCCATTTCTCATCAGCAATAAGTTTGTTTATTTTCTCATGCATTCCTTTGTAGTTGTTCCTATCACAAAAGAAGTTAGGCTTGAACATCTGCGGTAGCGGCAACACATCCAAGAGATGAGACACGAAACCTGAAACAGGATTTTCATATTAAATGATTTAACATTGAAAATTTACAACTCAAGCATATTATATCATGAATAATAATCTTAGCTATTTACAACTGACTGTGTACATACAATTTAAACGCTTAGGATTTACAAATAAACACATCAATGCTGATTTTATACCGTATAATGTAGATATAATATCAAATTTTTCGCTTGCAAGGATTGTATAGTCGTCAAAATTACTTCATGTGTAATATATTATTATATATAATTAATTATATATTATAATTAATTATATATTATAATTAATTATATATTATAATTACCTTGGATTACAATTACCTTGGATTACAATTGGATAACAGACAACATATTTTACTATCTGGCTTTGAAGGGCCAATTTCATAACGATATTAATATTATATGACTATCATAAAACTGGGAACAGATTTTAAACACTGAAATTTCTAATTTGCATGTAGCTTACGTTTTACTCACAGAGTTGTTATGGTAATATTAATTGAAATGCAGTTTGGGAAATGTGATTGAGAAACTTTTCAACAGACATTACTAAAAGCAATCCAATATCAAATGTTTAATGTGTGTGAGTAATTGACGATTGGTTGGTTCAATAAAATAGGAAATAATCAAAAAGGAATAATTAATTAAACGATAAAAGAGAATTAAATACATTGTATTGTACAGTACAGTGTATTGTAAAGTGTATTTGTTAATATTATAAATCATATTATGCTGATTCCCTGCTGTTTACCTATCATTCAAATAATAATTTTAAAGTAAATTAAAAAAACTCGGATGCTATCTGTATAGTATTTACATCAAATTTTGTCTCAATCATTGTTCAGGAGGAAATGAAAACTTATGGTCAAACTAACTGTAGTGCAAAATGTTTATAAACTTCTTGACGTTCTCAATGATCCTTTTGTTGTTCTGATCCTCCAATAAGCCCAAACAAGGTGACACTAAGTCTTCTAGGTGATACAACACCGTATCACCTTGCTCATTGCAGGGGATAGAGGTGAGGAATCCGGTAATTCTTATCAGCATAGATCTTTTGTATTCTAATTTCCTCTCAAAGACTTCTTTTATTTCAGCTAGAAACATATTTCAGGACTTGTTCCTTCATTTCCTCCAGAGTCGCTACTTTACTGTTCTCTTCTTCATGTTGCAGAGCCCCGTAAAAATCCTTTGTGATTTGATCAGAACCGAATAATATAATTCGGTTAATCTTATAATCATAGATCTTTTGTATTTGGGGGGGGGGCCAACCATATTAAAGTATATTAAAATGTAGGATTTTTCCCGATTTTGACCCGGGGATATACTTTAATATACTTTAATATACTTTAATATACTTTAATATATCCCTATCTCCTTGGAGGCCTACATCCAACATTTTTACCCAAAATAAGCTTGAAATGCAATTCTTAATCGATTCCAAAAAGTTCTTGAAAAAATATTGAAAACTGATGGAGTTATTTCAATTTTAATGAAGTCATTTTGGCTAGTATTCCGAACCGAGATATTAGGTGCAATTTTCCCAATTTTGTTCATGGAGGTCTTTTTACTTAGTATCCACTATATTCAACAAACACTGAGTTATATCTTTCACATAGAGTTAGTCTCATTAAAAAATATTGAAATTTTATCGAATTTGGGCAAAAGCGAATTTGGGCAAAAGCGTATGCCCAAATATGGGCATAATTTTTAAAGCTCATAGCTCAGCCAATTTTTGACCAATCTGGATGGAAATTCATGTACTAGTCCTAAAACAGGCTTATCTTGCGAATCTGAGTGAAAAATATAGTTCATCATGTAAATCTTAACGAAGAATATAAATCTTCTAATTGTAGGTATATTAAAGTATATTAAAATGTAGGATTTTTTCCGATTTTGACCCGGGGATATACTTTAATATACTTTAATATGGTTGGCCCCCCCCCCCCCCCCCCCCCCCCCCCCCCCCCGTATTTTGATTTTCTCTCAAAGACATCTTTTATTTCAACTAAAACATACTTCATAACTTGTTCCTTCATCTCCTCCTGATTTACTACTTTAGCCCTCTCTTCTGCTTGTGGAAGAGCTTCAAAAAGATCCTTTATAAGTTCATCTGGCCCATGTTCTACAATATACCAAATATGTGGTAAAACGCTCGATTTGAAGCAATTTACTTTTGCATCTTTATTATCATGAAAGATCCAGGATATGGTAACTCTATTGCAACTTTGCCTTCTTGGATTTCTTGAAAGTTGCAATAAAAATGATTATCCAGTGACTTGAATCTGGCATCGTCTGTAAATTTGCACGATATACCAAGTGCAGCTACCACAAAAACAAGCTTCTGTTCAAGAGTCTCCCCTGTTTTTGTTACCTGTTCCTTGTGTTCACAGTTTGGAACATCGCAGCAAATATAACTCTGGTAGTTAGCAAATAGGGTATCGAAGAACCCTTTATCGAAATGCAAAAATTCATCCGTATCAGGCACCTTGAGGATCATATCATAAAGAACTGAGAAGAATTTAAACAATTTAATCTCATTATCTAACTGGTCAGGAAGGCTAGCCAATATCGAGATCAATCCCTGGTTTAAAAGGTGCTTTAAATCCTCCCGGCTACCTTTTTCTACAGCCTTATAACAAAAACTGGCGACTAGAAAACGATCAGAGGATGAATAAGACATCGGATTTTCATTGATTGATTTAAGAATTGTAGACACGGCAGGAGCAACGACTCTTACACTGGGCTCTACATCCATCATCCATACTATTATCTTGATGCTATTACGTACCAGTCCATGAGAATGACGTTTGAGCTCATCATCTTGAAGTTGAAGTATAACAACCAAGGCATTGACAACTTTTTTTATGACTCCGTACTCTTTTATAGCAGTTAGATCACTAACGTTTTTGGTTTCATATATTAGGAGCACCAAATCTTGTACAGCATTGTCTAGAGCTTTCAATTTGTAGGTTTCGTATTCTTTCAGACCAATAGCAGTTTCTCTAACAATCTCCACTACATTCAGTATAAGTATTGGAAGATCAACTTTATCAAACTTAAGTTTAACAGTATCCTTCTTTAAAACTGCTCCAATCATCGTACAAACAGAAGTCCAAACATCAAAAATTGATTTTAGTGGCTCTTCTTGCTTCACTTCTTGACATTTAGAGAGGATTTTAACAACAAACGACACCATTCCAGATTTAAAAACATCTGACATGAGGTCTTCGGAACCTTGGTAATAACACAAAAAGTCGATCAATGTGACACCTTGCAGCATAACTTTAAACCCCATTTTCTCCTCTTCTACCATATCTTTGAATCGTGCAGCTACAGGAACGGTTAGCTTAGCATATGGAAGAGACTCTGTTTTACTCAAAAGCGAAACGAGTATGCTTAGACAATACTTATGCTCCATTTCCGAAGATAGTTTGCTTTTGAAACATTTCTCTAAGAATAGAATGCCATTGTTTTCTGAGAAGTATTTGAAAATACTTTCGTTATTTCCGTGTTGGGTAATGATTTCAATAACACGTAGAATTGATAACGAACACCTTGATTCTCCTCCTTCAAGAGCTTTCCAATGTCTTTTAGGTACATTTGTTTTGCCAAAAATCACACCCAATATATCATTGTTGCTACGAATATTTGGATCCTCAGCAAGATTCCTTATGGCCATGTCCAATTCAATCCAATTATCATTTTTTTTTTTTTTTGAAAATTCAATTAATTATTATTATATATATAAATCAAGCGTTACATTTCAGCCATGCAAAATTACAATGACATATTTTGATATACTAATTGATAAATGGAACTGCAATATAAGTTGCTTAATGTTTGGCCGGATGACAACTAACTAAAAGAGAAAAATAAACTTGATTACATAATAATTAATTCGGCTGAACCAACACATAGCAAGAGCCACATTAACGTTGGGGCCGTCATTAAGATATATATTTATATCCTCATTAATTCCCTTGCAGTAATCCAAAAGAATCTTTGCCATCGATAGAGATGTTGAAACATTTAGGAGGTGAGCCATAAATCCTGAAAATTATATTCTATCATGATTTGACAATATTGATAAAGCAGAGCAATGTCGATAAGTAAAATCTATAATTTCCTAGCTATTAAGACTGGTGATGGAATACAGCTTAGCTCGAATAGCTCTGCAATGAGTAAATTTCTAGTTTATAGGTGATGAACAAGAATAACAATCTTTACTTTTTGACACTTTTAAATAGCTTATAATTATACTTATTATCGTAATTTATTTTTTTAAAGATTAAGAATGAGAATAATAGAAACGACACATTATTGGAAGTAAAATTTAAATCGAGTTACGATAATAAATAAGACATACTGTTCGATACCTTCGATATTCATTTACAATTATCGATCTGCTGTTAAAAATAATTAAAGAGAAAAATGGAACAATGCAGTGAATACAGAAATTATTCAATGTGTAGATGAAATAAAAGTCTGCTATTTAAAAATCATTTACTTAATAAATTATAACTGATTACCTTGTAATCAAGGTGTAATCATGATATTTTCTCGAATATTATTGTGTCCTTTAAATAATATTCATGCCCAACTAGGGATTTATATTTAAATCCCTAGTTGGGCATGAATATTATTATTAGTAATATTATTACGTTTAAACTAATGCTAGACTTAGTCTTGGCCCTATTCTCTTTATTCAAGGCTAAGATTTTTTGTAATTGCTAGGTTTGCACATCCTTACTCCTGTTGCCTCCAGATTATTGCATTCATTCGTTACTTTTTCACCTTCATATTTCAGGTTGCTGTGTAGTGTGTCTGATTTACCTAGAGACAGCTCTTCAAATATCGATACAGGTATTAATTTACTTCCTAGCAGTGAGCTATTGCTTCCCCTAGTCCTACCTATTCCAACAACTGGACGTCAATGTGAGGGAAGCTACTTATTTTGACTTTTGTACATTTTTGTATAAAAAATCAATTTTCAAATCGTGTAAAAATGACATTAAAATGAATCCCTAATATTATATCGATTCGAAATAAGATTGAACATAAATTATCATTTAAATTTCGGTGCCGTTATTTAAAAATTGCAGGGTCTCAGTTCAACAGACTCAAGCTAACAATCTACCAACAGTGCAGGTTTTTGATGAACTTCTTGACGTTCTCAATGATCCTTTTGTTGTTCTGATCCTCCAACAAGCCCAGACAAGGTGACACTAAGTCTTCTAAGTGATACAACACCGTGTCACCTTGCTCATTGCAGGGGATAGAGGTTAGGAATTGGGTGATGGTAATTATTGTACTATCTTCTTGCTGTGATTTCAGTTCAATGATAGCCTTAATTTCAATCAAAACAAACTTCAGCACTTGTTCTTTCATTTCTTTTAGAGTAGTTACATCCTTAGTGCTGGTGGGCACTTCTGCTTCAGAAATAGACTCGAAAAGAGCACTTACAAGTTCATTTGGTCCAGTCTCTGCAACATACCAAATATGTGGTAAGACATTTGATTTAAAACAGCTGACATTAACCATCTTTTTTACTAGAAATGACCCAGGATAGGGTGCCTTTATTGGGATTTTTCCGGTCTCAATAATTTCATATTTGTGATGAAAATATCTTTGCAGGATTTGAAACCTTTTCTCATCTGTATAATGGCAATTTATACCAATAGCTGTTAACACATAGGCACACATATTGCCAATCTCAGCATCATCGGTATCAAAATCACAGATAACTGGATCCCAATAGCGATACAGCAGAGCAGTGAAAAGTTTGTCTTTGAAATGATAGAACTGGTCTGTGTCTGGTACCTTAAGAATCACTTTATACAGTGTGGATAATAGAACACCCAACATTTTACTCTTGCTGTTAACATTATATAATATTGCCAGTAAGGGCATCATTTGTTGACTGAGCAGGTGCTTTACATCATCTTTACTACCTTTATCAACAGCTCCAAGACAAACTACAGCAAAATCTGAAGCATAATGTTCAGGGCAAACTGTGACTGCAAAGAAAGTAGAAAGTGCAGAGAAAGCTGGAGCTAGTAATTTAATATCAATTCCAATGTTCTTCTCAATCATCTTTCCGATTATCAAGAATGAGTTCCCCATCATATCATATTTAAAGCAGCGGTTTCTGATTTTGCTATTGTTGCAAACAAATAGTATTCCTTCAATGATTGCTCTCACGACTCTAGATCCTCGAGTGACATTCATGTCTTTAGCTCTGTCATCTTCGTCCATAAGAAGTGCAATGACCACAACAGCAGCTTCTACACATGAAAACTTTGATTGATTAAGTTCAACTGAAGTTATTGCAATAGAACTGTTGATTATTTTAACAACAGTCTTGGTAAGGTTCAATAGATTATCTTTGCTAATCTTGACTGACTTAGCCTTCTTTAAAATCATTGAAATGGTCTTCATAGCTGCAGTCCAGGTGTACAATCCGTTTTCAATTTGTGATCCTTTCTGTTCCTGACCCCTTTTGAATGCACTTGCTAAAAAATGAACAACTTCAGAGCTTAGAGAACTTAGTATTTCTATCATTAAACTAGTAGAATTGCGGCAGCAACAAGCAGCGTGAACAACATCAATGCCAAGATGTACAATTCCACAGTTTGCTTTTGGCTGTTTCATAATTGTAAAAATGTGCTTTACAAGAGGCAAAATTGGTCTAATAAGTTCAACATCCTCTGTTCTGAGGAGGATTGCTTTAATTGCATTGAGACAACAAATTTTTTCACCATCGCTTCTTGATTGATCCATGATAATATTACACAAGATTTCGATGCCACTAAACTTGGAGAGATTTTTTACAGCAACATTCTTGTCTGCATGAATTGCAATTGATTCTATGATATCAAGAACAAAAAGCGACTGCTCTGATTTTCCCCTCTGCAAAGATTTCCAATGTTTCTGTGGGATAACAATTCCATTGAAAAATTTGTCCAAAAACTCTATGTTTTCAGAAAAAGGAGGCACTTCAGTAGCCATCATGACAATTTTCAATTCATTCCACTCATTAGCAGCCAGTCGATCATTAATGTATTGAGACATCTCATCGAAGCTTTCGCCATCCAAGAATCTAGCAAACAGTTGCAGTGGTAAATCACCAAAGAGGTCATGTGAATAACCTGAAAAGCTTTCATTTAGAAATTATAGATTTATGCTAGGAGTCGTTCACATGTTACGTAATCAGCAAAGAGGGGGGTTTCAAATGATTACGGTTGATTGAGGGGCAGGGGGTTTCAAAATTAAACATGCCAGGTCCTTAGGTTTGGATCTCTGGTCCAAAAAAAGTTGTTTCGGGATCTGATTTTGGGTAAATCAGTCTTTAGCTTCAGATCTAAGGGTTCAATATAAATAACAGGTGCTTGAGACTATCAATTTCGAAATTTATGTTACAAGACAAATCATACATTTTCTGGCATTTAACCAGATGATGGAAATTTCATAACGTTTCAGGAGTAAGGGGGGTTGGGTCTTTCAGAGGCGGCTATTGAGGGCGTCCAGGCGTCCAGGCGTCCAGGCGTCCATGGACGCCCTAAAATTATTATCTGGTGACTGGTGCTTGAAAATAGAAATAGTGATTAGTAATGGTATTCGGAAATATCTAACCGCAATATAAGCTCTCTATTCATTCATACGTTCGAATGTAAGCGCACGCATGATCTTTGTGAAATTTTGTGTTGTAGGGTGTCCAATCCTCGTTTGGACAACTTAGACGTGCAGTTTTAACACATAGTTAATTGTCCCAATTGTAAACGGTACAAAGCACATCAAGCGCATCCACTACAGGTAATCTATGTGATTTGGTTGTCCAGGACACCTTGCAATCTGAACTGTTATGTTTATTTGCTGTCGCCTGTGACACATTACATACAAGAGAACAACAAATTCACTGTGGCCTGTGTGTAACTGTAATGTACTTTGGAATAATTTAATTAATTAATTAACTCTCTGCTATGGTAATGGTATTGTATGCAGTCATCGGTGAATAGACATCGGCAGTTTAGGGGGGGGGGGGGGAAGCTTGGGGCGGCCCCCAAGCCCCACTCCCCAAGTCGGTCGGACACCCAACAAAACTGCCAGCCAGCTCCCACAAGCCGCCTCTGGGGTCTTGACTATGGCAGATTAAAAGGGGAGGGGTAAAAATAGCTTTAAAATTTGTAGCTGAATATGTGAACGACCCCAGTTATATTGCCATGCACATGGTAAAAATATTTAAAAGAGATACAAAAAATTTTAATTATTACTACTGTTAAGCCACAATATCTCCTATTGTATGCCGTTAACATAGATGGTAGACCTGACTTGACAAGATAAACTGAAAATAGGTAAGACCACCATCAGAATCTAAAAGATTTCCAGCTACTTATGTAACTGAAAAATATATACTCATAAAGTGCTGTATAAAATGTGACTTAATTTATTTGTTTATTTCATATAGCATATAACTGATAATGTACCTTGGAAGAGATCACGATGAAGTTCCATTCTTTGTAGCTTAGATCTTGACAGCAAAGATCCTTTCTAGCTGTGATAGGTTTGGCAGATAAAACCAGATAAAATATGGTGGAAAGAATCGAAAGAATTGAAAAAATTGTATTGGTTTGTTCATATTCGAGGGTGTCTAATTATATAAATAGACAATTACCATTTTTTTAAATATTTGTGTGTTTGAACAATTTTCTGTTTTTAAGGCCAGATGGGGGGTGGTATTCAATCAAAGTGATCAGATCGTCATCCACCAACATGCTTGTTACCGCCTAATGAGTCTCATTGTTGCTCGCTAGCGAATAGCTCCCGATGAGATTACTGATTGGGTGATGGAATCACTGATTAAGTGCCAAGATCACGTGTCTGCAATATCTTAAAAGGGTCACAACTCGGTTAAATTGTAAACAACCAACTTGAAATTTATCAAACTTCAATTATCAAACCAAACATGTCTAGAAACTTTGAAGCTCCTAGCTGGAAGCGTTCTCACTATGGTGACAATAGCGAAAAAGAGGGATTGACGTGCCACACCCACTGTAATTAATTAAATTTGACGAAACTTTGCCTCTGTTCTTGAAGTATGAGGTTAACTGTCTTAATATAACAAAATTTGGGTTTAAGTTAACCTCATGTTTTAAGAACAGAAGCAAATATCAAAATTCTGAACAATGGAATTGTTGGTAACAGTACAAGTAATGGAACACCTGTGCCAAGTTTCAGATCCTGGGTGCGGCCAGTGCACAGTGGGCCAGAACAGTGGGTCATGCTATATTAGGCATATTTCTGGGCATTGGACATACTGAATGTCATTTCATTGGGTTAACCATAAAATATTCAAACAATATACACATAATATAGCAATGACCCTATATAAAATTCTGTAAAAATGGTACAAATTTAGAAACTGAGGTAAAAATAAAAATAAAACCCTTTGTAATAATATATATAAAAACCACTAAATCACATCACAACAAAAAGTAGTTTAGACCCCCATCCAACTAGAGCACTCCATGACCTTTTAGGGTTTAAGAGTGTTGATCAGGTTAAGGTCCAAATCACTTATTGCCGTGGGTGGAAGGGTTCTGGTACCTCTGTACCCCCTGATAGAGATTATACAGGTTCTGAGTAGATCAAAACGCAGTCTGCGTCTGACAAATGACATCACATCACAATACCGTTGGCCTTTCTTTAGGCTGATCTTTTCAGCGAGATGTTTTAGAAACTGTGAAGCCTCAGTTGCCATTCCTCCTGTAGTACTGAACACCAGTGGCGTGAAGGTAGCCTTTTCAACATTGAGGACTCTGTCATTGTACTCACGTTTTTTGCTTTTCTCGTGAGATTGGTACATCTGTGAGATGCTCTTGTCACTGTTGGACTGGGCTTGAGGGTGAAGTACCCTTACATCTGTGAATGCCCTGTCCAGCGGCAACCAAAACGATCTCGCACTGATGTCCAGTCTTGCACCATCTGTCTATTTGTTCCATTAGATAGTTCAAGTGTGTGAGGAACGGAGAGAAGCTGGGGTTCTGTTTCAACGTCTTTGCAAACAGTGGTTAGGAGTTCAGCTATTGTATCTCTTAGTGAATTGTGTCTAAGTGAAACGTAGCCTCCGATTTTGCAGGTTAGAGTATGGTTGATATGATTTTGATTTCCACATACACATAGGGAACTTCTGTTAGCTGTAGACAGTGTAAGATTATATCTGAGTGAGAGGGCATCAAAGAATTCTTGTTTGTTAAGGACATACCCACATGCTTTTAGAGGGAGTTAACCTGTGTCAAATTTACGTTTTAGAGCAATTTCAGGGCCCTAGAATGCTTGGATACTTGTAAATTTGAGTTTTTCATCATTTTCAGATGCCTAATTTTGGCCCCAAAAATCGAGTTTTTGAAACAAGCTCATAAAGCGGCTTTGAGGTTATCTACTTGTAGCTACAGACTTCTTGTGCACCCAGATATCTTTCTTTTTGAAATTGGACAAAAAATGGCTGAGTTATGGGCAAGACGCGTATGCCCAAATATGGGCGTGTGCACAAAATTCAGCCGTTTTTGCTACATAATGTGGGTAAAAATGTATATTTTTCAATGAAACCACTTTCAGGGTATTGATTGATTGAAATAAATGTTCGTGCACATACAGAATGAATGGTTAATAATTTAATATATATGTATATGAATGTATGAAAGATGGCATATTTCCAGATGACCTTAAAGTTGGAAGGATTAGTCCCATTTACAAGAAAGATAACCAGGAACTCCTTGAAAACTATAGACCTGTATCAACGCTAGCTGTGTTTGGTAAAATATTTGAAAAGATTATATTCAATAGATTATACAGCTTCTTTCATTCACAGAACTCCTTATATGAAAACCAGTACGGATTCCGTAAAAATCACTCGACCAGTTATGCCCTAAATTACTCAGTGAACCACGTAGAATCTTGCCTCAAGAAAAAACAACACGTTCTTGGAATATTTATTGATCTTAGTAAAGCCTTTGATACAATATCACATGAAAAGTTACTGCATAAGTTAGAAAATTATGGAATCCGTGGAAATGCAAATAACCTTATAGCAAGTTACCTGTCGAACAGATACCAGTATGTCTCGGTATTAGGTGAAGAATCCGATAAACTTCCAGTAGTCTATGGAGTGCCGCAGGGGAGCTGTCTTGGTCCCTTACTTTTTATTATTTATATTAATGACATCCGTAACTCATCAATTATAGGAAAGTTTATACTATTTGCCGACGACACTAACATATTTATAGAAGACACATGTGTCAAAAGACTATACGAAAAAGGAAATGAAGTTCTATCATTTGTGTACAAGTATATGAAACTAAACTTATTACATATTAACATTAAGAAATGTTGTTTTATTCATTTTAAACCCTCACGGGCCAAAGAGGAAGTAGAAAATGACGAGAACATACTAACTTTAAATAATGTAGTTATTAAAAGAGTTCAAGAAGCTAAATTTCTAGGCGTTATTATTGACGACCAACTTAACTGGAAATCACATACGCAGTCACTTAACTCAAAACTTAAATGCGAAGTAGGAAAGCTGTGCAGAATACGACACATTGTCCCAAAGCAGTATTATAAGGATTTATATCATACTCTATTTGAATCACATTTAGGATTTGGAATATCTGTGTGGGGTGGTATTAGCAATAACCGACTTGAACCTATCTTTAAAACACAGAAAAAGTGTATAAGAATTCTGTTTGGGGATAGAGAAGCTTACCTAGAGAAGTTTAAAACGTGTGCCCGAACACGACCTGTTGATAAGCAAAGACTGGGGGTGGACTTTTACCAAAAAGAACACTCCAAGCCCTTGTTTAAAACCCACAGGTTGTTGACGGTCCACAATCTGTACAAGTACACTTGTCTCTTAGAACTATTCAAAATTAATAAGTTAGAGGAACCATTATCACTGTACTCATCATTTAACAGGTCACCACGACGAGAGGATTATTTCATTACATCACAACCATCCTCACAATTCATCTACCAATCATCCTACATGTGGAACAGCTGTCGACAAACATCAAGTAAGATAAGTTTTAATACTCCGACAAACGGGTTTAAGAATATATTGAAAATTGCCTTACGAGAATTGCAATTCAAGCATGATACACTTGATTGGTGTGAGCTTAATTTTGCCACAAATGAGCTCAAGTTCTGATTTATGTGAGTTACTAAAATGACCATATATCTTTTCTCATACATATAACCACTGCACTCCAACCAAAAACATTACTTACACCATACTCCACAAATGACATATATATATATACACAAACACACTAGTACCGAGCAATCGCACTGTAAAACATGCTCACGATACACTCAAAATTGGAAATATTCAACGGCTTGTATATGAAACTTACACTTACACTCAGTGTACACCCAGTGTTAACTAGTATTACACACTGGTAAACTCTACGTAACGCGCGAAAATAATAATTCTATGGAGTTTTCATTGTCACATTTCACGTCGACGGGATTAAACGCGCGCGCGCGTAACATCTTATCTTACTGCTATCTCAACGAATAAACACACAACGACTTTGACAATTGACCGACGACTTAACGATTGTGAGTTATGACGGACTTAACTGTATGGGTCAACTACTAAAACTGCATTGTATACTATCTTAATCATTATACTGGACATGAGATGACGAAGTATCTTGAGCAGCACTTTATACCTCCACTTAGAACTTGATTAGTCACGAACAATAGAATCATTATAAATCAATACAATAAAACATCTTGATCAATAAATGCCTAGCAGCACCAGACAGCAGCCGTGTACCTTTTTCGACTCCACGGAGTCCCTGATGGACTTTTGTTTACTTTTGTTAATAATTTGACCGCAACCTTTCTTTCTCGAAACACAAATCCTACTGTACTTCATTACAGTATTAAGATAATATAATATAAAGCAAATCATGTGAATATATGACTACGAAATAGATCTATAGACTTGTCCATAATATTTAATACCGTATTGATGGTTTTGAATTTTGTATATTGAATTTTAATGTGAAGCGTTTACTCTTCCCCCTCGGCAATTAATTAGAAAGTTAGATTAATGACAATAATTGCCAAATGACGTAGTAGATATAGATGTTCAATGTTGTAGAGTGATTTCAAGAGTAGTGGTCCACAGGGGCCCGAAAAAGCCGTACAGGCACTTGGGTCCTTATCCTTGTCACTAGTCCCAATTGGATTCACTTTACACAAAACGTGAACGTTTACAATTTAGACGTACACATTGGCACGATATTTATTAGAAAGCAAACAGTATAAAATAATACGTGCGTGCGCGGCTTGAGCCGCGCCGCATAACAATTTATGCGTTTAGGGGCTGGAGTACGCGTGTTTACAGATTAATGAATTGTTGCATTGTAAATATTTAAAGTTGACGATATATTATGATTTAATAGTAAATTTTTCAAAGCTGGCTTTGGACTTAGGTAAAATTATAATTTATTTATTTAAAAGAAAAAACCACGGATAGTTTTTAATTTACATAGTCGTATAACTATAATCAAGTTAATCCTGTTTTCAAGAATGCGCGGCTTTGGCGGCCAGTTATTGACTTGTACATAAAATTGAATTTTAAATAGAAATGTGAATGTATTAAAATTTAAAACTTTCAAAACGGAGGCTTATAAATATTATTATATTATGATTGTAAAATAAAGGATAAAATTTTAAATTTGTTTCACTAAAATTTGTTTCACACTGTAGACCAAGCTCTGTGCACGGGATGCTTCCTGGAAGAATTCAGTTCTTTTAGCGGGGCACCCTACCTAAAGCCAAATTGAGATATAATAAATATATTCCTAGGGAAATAATCAGAAATCGAATTCGATTTCTGATATTAATTAATTCTGGTATTAATACCAATCAAATAATATGATATATAGGAGTAGTAACCATATTTACTATGCAAAATGCCCCAACCACATAGTGTAAATTTAATACATTTCTTTTAAAAATATGATATTTTTATTTATTGCTCGCTCTGTTCACTGCACTGTTCAAGGGGAACAATTAAATTTTTACCGTACTGTTTACATTTGTTAATGCTAATTTCATGTTCAGGTTTTATGGTATGGTATGTAGTGAAACAGGTTTTTTTGTGAAACAAATTTAAAATTTTATCCTTTATTTTACAATCATAATATAATAATATTTATAAGCCTCCGTTTTGAAAGTTTTAAATTTTAATATATTCACATTTTTATTTAAAATTCAGTTTTATGTATAAGTCAATATTAACTGGCCGCCAAAGCTGCGTATTCTTGAAAACAGATTTAACTTGTTTATAATCATACGAAAACGTAAATTTAAAACTATCCGTGGTTTTAAAAAAAATAAATTGTAATTTTACCTAAGCCCTTCACATAGCCATGTGTATACGCGTACTGCGTGACGCGCTTGTTTTACAAATTGAATTTGCCGCCTTCGGCGGTCGCGCGCTTCTGCAAGTGAGAGGGCTCTGGTTAGAGCAACCTAAGCCCGAAGCCAGCTTTGTAAAATTTTTTATTAAATCATAATATATTAACGGGTGATACTCGTAAAATATTTGTAGCGCGATGCACTACTGGGTCGCGCGCGCATCAAATAATGCTTCTCGCAACCACAGATTAAGCAGATCGGCGAAATGCGAAGGATTGACATCGTCAATCAAGTAAAATATCTGTTCCATATATTGGACCGTCGACGAGTCCAACTCGGCGCGCGTCCTGGTAGGTTGTAAACCTACAAATAATATATCGTCATCATTAAATATTTACAATGCAACATTTTATTGTAATGGTAATTATTTGAATGGTGTAATGGTACATATTTGAAATTAAAATGAACGAATTTGTATTTCAAATTTTTATATCATTTATATTTCCATGATTACTTTAAAACAGTTCAAATATCGTTTTACTTAAGTCATACGTTGTATAACCCGCCGCGCACGAGTTCGCTGTTCCCCTGTATCGTAAAAACGCGATATTAACCTTTAATTTGCTTTTAACAGTTTCTTGTTTAACCTTTGACTTCACCTAATCATGTCACATGTGCTTTCGCGCTTCACACGGGTCGGCGGGCGCGCGCTACTACAAGCGCAAGAGCTCTGGATAGAGCAAACCTCTGTCCAGAGCGCGTCTTGCATGGTAAGGTATTGATTGACGATGTCAATCCTTCGTATCTCGCCGATCTGTGGTTGTGAAAAGCATTATTTGATGCGCGCGCGACCCAGTAGTGCATCGCGCTACAAGGTAAGGTATAAACCTAAAATGTACTTGCTCTATCCATGAGAGCCCTTCCCAGGAAACGTTACTGGTAGGGGCCAATTTTGAAAATAAAAGAAAACGTCTGGTTTCCAACAGAATATTTGCAGCAGTTGCGCGCGTGTCTTTACTGCGCAACGCACGCCGCGCACAACTGCTACAAACTGCTACAAACTGGCACTAATTGCTACAAACTGGCACTGACTGCTACAAACTGCTACTAACTGCTGCAAACGGCGCGCGAATGCGTGGGTATGATTGCAGCAGTTAGTAGCAGTTTGTGCCAGTTAGTGCCAGTTTGTAGCAGTTAGTAGCAGGTTGTGGCAGTTAGTGCCAGTTTGTAGCAGTTAGTAGCAGTTTGTAGCAGTTTGTGGCAGTTTCTTTGCACTTTGCTCTTCCTGTGTGAGAGACACCATTGCAAGCATTCTTGAAAAAAATCTGTAATTAGGTTGTTGTAGAGCCCACAGTCCAGCCATGCACTGGAGAAAGCCTTCGCCCTGGCACCTTTCTTGATGATGGGGCAAGGCTTTGTTAGAATCTTAATTCTATTTGTAGCTTGTTTTTGTACTTCATATTACTAACCCTGTATCTCACTTTAGCAAAGGTTTAGTTCCAGTGATTGTATATACAGTGTTGGGGTAAAGGGACTCCAGAAGGCAGACAAGGCTCGACTCCAGACTCTAGTTGAAGTAACAGAAGAGAGAGGAGTGTCCAGTGTTTAGTTGACTCCAGACTCTAGCGAAGCAGAAGGGAGAGGAGTGACGTTGTCGACTCCAGACTCTAGCGTAGCAGAAGGGAGAGGAGTGACGTTGTTTTAGTGATCCCACAGATTCCAGTCGACAGATACTATCTGTGTTCTGTGACGTGGAAAGAGTGGTAAGTAGTTTATAGTTATAGTTTAGTAGTTTAGTCTAGGAGTTCCCGCTTCCTCTTTCACTTTCATTTATAGTTTCACGTGGATTACCTTTCACTTTACTCACGGTAGTTTTCCCCCAGGGTTTTTATTATAGTTATCAGTTCCAGTTTAGTTGAAGTTTTAAACTAATTACAACACTACAAATCTATTACATTTATTGAGGTATGACAATGGAAAGTCCACTACGATGATAACAAACAGCGGTGAAGACAAGACAGCAGAAACAGAGAGTGTACAGCTACCAGACACCTGTGATCCGGAGATATCTCAACACCTGTCTTCTGAAGGTATTGCTTATGTTACACCTGTTGTTTCTCTGTTATGTGGAATCTGTCCCAAAGATCTTATATCAGAACCTTGTAGCATTCAATGTGATTCCTGTAAGACATTTTTCCATCCTAAATGTCTTGGCAAGTCTGCACCAGTGGACAGTGAACGGTGGGTTTGTCAGAAATGTAGGGATAATGTAGAGAACCAGCAGATCATTGATGCTCCTGACGAGGAAAATGATATCTGTTATAACTGTCCCGTGTGTAGGAGTGTTGTGGGGGATTCGGATAAGGCATTGGGTTGTGATGGCTGTGAAGAATGGTTCCATGCACCTTGTTTGTTTATCAGTGAAACCGAGTACGCTGAGATGGATAATGAAGAGATATGGTTTTGTGATACTTGTCAAGCAGTGAAAGCAAACAAAATTAATTGGGGCTCAATGGTTGATGAAGAGTTGATAGCTGAGAAAGTCCAAGCTGTTTATCAAGAGATGGTGACATGGAGAAAGAATCTTTTCCTAGTTCCCAGAGGTAAATCAGGTAGCGACTTTATAAAAGAACTGACTCGGCTCATCCTCTTATTTGCAGATGCTACCAAGTGGGAAAGGCTATCGTTCGCACTGGTTCATATCTTCTTGCCAATCATGTTGCAAAAACCGTCAAGCAAGTCAAAAGCAAGAGACCATGTAACATATCTCACCAAGCGTTTGGTTAAATGGAAAAATGGAGAACTTGACGATCTAATGATGGAGTGCAGGAGTATTCAGAAAGCCTTGGTGCAGCAACAAAAAATCAGCGAGGAATCCAGGAAGAAGAGTTTCTGCCGACTAATACTTCTTGGGAAAGTTAAACAAGCCACCAAATATGTTGACAGTTCCAATGACACCTTAGGAGTTCACAGCCTAACAGCAAACATTAAACAGGTCCTTGGGGAGAAACACCCTCCAGCTGTTAAAGCAGATCCAGTTGTTCTGCACCCTCACAGTACTCCTCCACCTCAGGAAGTGATATTTGAGAGGATTGACGCAGAGACTGTCAAGAGGGCTTGTTTATATTTGGATGGATCAGGCGACCCAACACTAACGGACTCAGATTTGTGGAAGCATATCATCTGCAGCAAATCATTTGGCAAAGCATCAGTGACACTTGCTGAGTCTATAGCAATTGTTGCAAGGCGCCTTTGTAGAGAAGATATCCATCGTAGCTGTCTGAAAGAGTTCACTGCATGCAGATTAATCCCTCTTGATAAAGGCCAGGATAAGAACGGGAAACCTGGTGTAAGACCAATTGGAATCGGCGAGATATTGCGCAGAATCATTGGAAAAGCAGTTATAATGTCTTTCAAAACTGATATACAATATGCTGCTGGCCCACTGCAGACCTGTGCAGGGCTCAAATCAGGAATAGAGGCTTCCATTCATGCAATGAGACAGATCTGGGAAGACAGTGACACTGAAGCAATACTACAGGTTGACGCTGATAATGCGTTCAATCGTCTTAATAGAGAAGCAGCCCTTCACAATGTTCATGAGATCTGTCCTCCGCTCTATCAGTATCTAAAGAACCACTACCAAAAGCCAGCAGACCTGATCATTAATACTACCGAGGACCACTACCAACTTAAGTCTGAGGAAGGTTCAACTCAGGGAGATGTAGCAGCAATGGCATTCTATGCGTTAGGGATCAAGCCTCTAGTAGATGACCTAGCCACAGCCTCCAAGCCCAGTGTTTGCAAACAGTCTTGGTATGCAGACGACAGTAGTGCTGGTGGAAAGATTGAAGGTATTAAGATATGGTGGGATACGCTGTTGGAGCAAGGACCAAAGTATGGATATTACCCAAAAGCCAGTAAGACCGTCCTGATTGTGAAGAAAACCGAGGACCTAGATCTTGCGCAGAAAGTATTCTCAGGCACTGGTATTAAAATCGAGTCTGAAGGAGAACGCCATTTGGGTGCAGCAATTGGCAGCGAAGTTTTTAAGAACAAATATGTCTCAGATAAAGTCCATAAATGGTGTCAGGACATCAAGCTGTTGTCATCAATTGCTGTTGAGGAGCCCCAAGCTGCTTTGACTGCATATACTAAGGGAATTTGTCACCGGTGGACGTTCATTCAGAGGACCATCCCGGGTATAAGTCACTTGTTTCAACCATTGGAGGATTGCATCAGAACAGATTTTATTCCAGCAATCTTGGGTAAGAACGTATCAGACTTGGACCGCTCCATATTTGCATTGCCAGTCAGACATGGTGGCCTAGGTATCTCCAACCCAGTTGAAAACTGCAATAGAGAATTCACAGCCTCAGTCACCATCACAAAAGACCTCACAGACCTGATTATCAACCAGCAAAACACCCTTGAATATTACAACATGTCAATTCAAAATGACACTATAAAAAGTCTCAAGGCAATCAAGGAGAAACACTTATTTACGGTTAGCAAATCAATAGAGGACAGTGTAAGAGATCCCAACCTAAAGAGATCTCTCCAGTTCATCAAAGAGAAAGGTTCAGGATGTTGGCTTACTGCACTTCCATTGAAGAGATTTGGCTACTCCCTGAACAAGATTGAGTTCCGTGATGCTCTGTACTTGCGTTATGGTTGGGAGATCCCTAACACCCCATTTCACTGTGCTTGTGGAGAGAGAAATAATGTGAATCACACACTTATATGCAAGAAAGGTGGCTATGTTTCTATGAGACACAACAACATCCGCGATCTAAATGCAGAGCTGCAGCGTGAAGTATGCAGAGATGTAGTGACTGAGCCAGCATTGATACCCCTTGATAATGAAGAAATTGTTGGTACCAATGCTGATAGAGCTGCACCTGATGTATCCTCACGAGGTCTCTGGAGCACATTTGAACGAACATTCTTTGATGTCTGTGTTACCCACCCCAACTCACCCACATATGACAAAAAAGATATGGAACAGATCTATAAAGTTCATGAAATGAGGAAAATGAAAAAGTACAACAACAGAATCATCCAGGTGGAAAAAGGCACCTTTACTCCACTTATATACTCAACAAATGGCGGATGGGGTCCACAAGCCACAAGATACCACAAGAGACTCGCTGAAAAACTATCCCAGAAGAGAGGAGAAGACTATGCGGCTATTATGTGTTATATGCGCACCAGGATTAGATTCTCAATCCTCAGGAGCACCCTGATAGCGGTCAGGGGTGAGAGAGGGAGACGGCAATCGTATACATTGCCAGTCAGTGTAACTTCGTTTAACTTGATACCTGCCACCATGGACTATGAATGTTTCTAGACACTATCCTTTTGATATTGAGATATTGGTATTTCAGACCACGTGTACATCGTTCCTTTTTTTACGACACAGTAATTTATTGACACTCACAGCTATAATTTTAATCATTGAATCAGTATTTTTATCTGTGCTCTGTGAATGCATCACATGAATCAGTTTTTTAATCTATTAACTTATTACACATTTGTGCTCTGCTTTAGCATCACTTGACTATTTAAAAAAAATTGTTTGTTCAGGCCATGACCTTATAGTCAGCCAATTGGCCATTGCTATATTATGTGTATATTGTTTGAATATTCTTTTCTCCTCGTTTAGTTGAAGTCCTCATCATTCAGAAGTACCTCATATAGTAAGAAGAACATCATCATCAGGAGTAGTAGTTTTAATTTAATAGTAGTTTAATCTAATAGTAAAAAGACATTATTTAGTTTAGTATTGATTTGTGTATTAGTTATAGCAGTGTGAGTAGCTGAGTCACACCAATCACATTTCAATCACTCATTCACTATTTGAGGGTGAGTACATAGAGTAACAAGGTTACATTTGAAACACCATTTATTTGTATAACCTCTTTATTCATCTAATTTGTATTTATAATAATTGAGTATTATTTGTTATTTAATTAACCCAAGAACAGGGTTCCAACAGTGGTAGCAGGAAGTGGTTACGATCCACCGACCTCTGGGTTATGGGCCCAGCACGCTTCCACTGCGCAGTTTTTCTGTCATTACGATAACTCGATACAGAAATCTCTAAAGATCACACTTGTTTACAGTGTTGGATGGGTATTTTTTGTGCACCTGTCAGTCTAAGAACGATGTTTCCATTCCGTTCATAGAAAAGAGATTTTCGTATTAAGAACTTTGATAGTTATTAGCTAATAGTTAGACTGTATTAATTCTATCGGACGTTTTGTACAAGTATTATATCTCTCAGATCTCACGCTCAGCGTGGAAGGCAGTCATTTTAGCCACTAGCCTGTTTTACAGCGGATGTTTTTCCCGCGTTAACAGAGATTTAATCCACTTGTACCACGTGACTCGCCGAATATGGAATAATCGTTAACTGCTTTTTTAGTTATCTGCTTTCATGACAGTGTATCGACACGTATTTAGGATTAACTCAGATTGAGCCGCGCATTTTTTTATATAGCTCAAACTCATAGAAAGTATTTTTAGCGCGCACGACACGTTTTTGTGCAGCGTGCGGGATTAGAATATTTTTAACTTAACATTTTTTCTAGAGTTTATTTCCTAATTTAACTTGGATAGTCGGATATCTATTTTTTAACAAAGAAAGTATAGGGAGTTATGACTTTAAGATTGTAAAAGTCATGAGTTAAATTATTAGTAAGTACTTTTTCTTTTTTAAAGTAGGGGGAATGTTAGAATCTTAATTCTATTTGTAGCTTGTTTTTGTACTTCATATTACTAACCCTGTATCTCACTTTAGCAAAGGTTTAGTTCCAGTGATTGTATATACAGTGTTGGGGTAAAGGGACTCCAGAAGGCAGACAAGGCTCGACTCCAGACTCTAGTTGAAGTAACAGAAGAGAGAGGAGTGTCCAGTGTTTAGTTGACTCCAGACTCTAGCGAAGCAGAAGGGAGAGGAGTGACGTTGTCGACTCCAGACTCTAGCGTAGCAGAAGGGAGAGGAGTGACGTTGTTTTAGTGATCCCACAGATTCCAGTCGACAGATACTATCTGTGTTCTGTGACGTGGAAAGAGTGGTAAGTAGTTTATAGTTATAGTTTAGTAGTTTAGTCTAGGAGTTCCCGCTTCCTCTTTCACTTTCATTTATAGTTTCACGTGGATTACCTTTCACTTTACTCACGGTAGTTTTCCCCCAGGGTTTTTATTATAGTTATCAGTTCCAGTTTAGTTGAAGTCCTCATCATTCAGAAGTACCTCATTTATAGTAAGAAGAACATCATCATCAGGAGTAGTAGTTTTAATTTAATAGTAGTTTAATCTAATAGTAAAAAGACATTATTTAGTTTAGTATTGATTTGTGTATTAGTTATAGCAGTGTGAGTAGCTGAGTCACACCAATCACATTTCAATCACTCATTCACTATTTGAGGGTGAGTACATAGAGTAACAAGGTTACATTTGAAACACCATTTATTTGTATAACCTCTTTATTCATCTAATTTGTATTTATAATAATTGAGTATTGTCGTGAGATTTATTATTACTAATATGTACTATTTACAGGATGTTTAATATTTAATGTAACTCTGTTAACAACTGTCTCATTTGGTAACTCTCGACACACAACACTTTAAACATCCTCAACTAAACAAAAGTATGGATAAAGTACTGAGACCGGATAGACTAGAACTGGACCTAGCTACATCAACTCAAGGAGGAAACGCAAACAAATACACACATTGGAGCACTACGATGGACAACTTCATCGAGACACTGAAAGAAACCGTAACTAGTGACGAAGATAAATACAAGGTTTTAATAAACTTTATTAGCCCTGATATCTTCCTGCACATATCGGGGCTAACTAAATACACTGAAGCCAGCACCCTCTTACAGGCTCTATTCGTAAAGACGAAAAACCCAAACTATGCTCGTCACTGCCTGGCCATGAGAACCCAGAAGGAAGGAGAATCCATCGAATTATACTTACTGGCACTAGAAAAACTAGCTAAAGAGTGTGACTTCAAGGAGGTAACTGCTGCAGCGCACCAAGAGGAATGTATCAGAACGGCATTCATATCAGGATTGAGCTCACATCAGATCCGCCAACGGCTACTTGAGGATACTAAATCCTTATCTGACACAACTAAGGCAGCTACCACACTTGAGCAAGCCCTCAGGGAGAGTAAGCACTACAATCACCGGGCTTCTGACGAAGGTCACTTAGCGGCAACCGATTCATGCTCTGTTGGTCAAGAGTCTATCTCTCATGTTGCAGCTGTTCAGGGCCGTGCCCAATTCCAATCACAAAAAGGAGGAGACAAACACTGCGGTTACTGCGGCTACAGCCCTCACGACCGAAAAGTTTGTCCTGCAAGAGATGCACCCTGCCACAACTGTGACAGACGGGGCCACTTCAGCAGTGTTTGCCGACAACGCAAGAGAAATCCTGACAAACGCTCTGCAGCCATGCACCGGCCTGCTAACGATGATCACGTACCTGCTGAGATGGACGCCTATACTCCCTTCCTCGCTGCTACCTCGTCGACTCCTTACCCCTCATCCCTCTCCCACTCCGTAGTAAACGTCAAGGTAAATGACCATTTCAATGGCTATCTCCTAATTGACACAGGAAGCTCCGAAAGCTTCATTTCTAAAAGTTTTGCTTCTAAATTAGGCGTTAAACTTTCAAACTGTAATAATTCAATAACATTAGCATCAGAAAATCATGTGAGTAGAACTGTGGGTGCCTGTCATGTTGATATAAACTTAAATGAACATTCCCTCTGTAACGTGCGCCTCATGGTTCTTGAACAGTTGTGTTGCGATATCATACTGGGTTTGGACATTTTGAAGGAACACGAGCGCCTGGTACTTTCATTTAGTGGTCACAAAGCACCCATCGAACTCACCAGTCCCTTTTCTCCGTCAATTTCCTGCTCACTGGCTAAAGCAGATATCGAGCCCCCATCTTTGTTCGCCAATCTCGAGGGTAATCTCCGTCCTATTGCCTGCGGTTCTCGCAAGTTTTCCGATCAAGAGTCATTTTTCATTAAACAAACCATTGATAGCCTACTTGAAAGTGACATAATCAGGCCAAGCAAGAGCCCATGGAGGGCTCAGGTTCTAGTTACTGGCCTCAACAAGCCGAACACAAAACCGAGGATGGTTGTAGACTACTCTCGCACGATAAACAAATTCACACTACTGGACGCATATCCATTACCAAACATGGAGAGGGTTGTATCTAGCATTGCAAAGTACTCAATCTACAGCACCTTTGACCTTAAGTCTGCGTATTATCAAATACCAATAATGGAAAACGAAAAGTCTTATACCGCATTCGAAGCCGCCGGAAGGTTATTTGAGTTCAACGTCATCCCCTTTGGTGTTAAAAATGGGGTAGCAGCCTTCCAGAGAGTCATTGACCAAATCATAGAACAGGAGAAGCTCGAGGGGACTTTCGCCTATCTTGACAATATTACGGTGGCGGGTGAGTCACAAGAAGAACATGACGAGAATGTGAAGAAGTTTCTAGACATTGTAGAGAAATATAGTCTAACCCTCAACAAGGAGAAAACAGCGGGGCCTACTACCTTTATTAATATCCTAGGCTACTTGGTCTCAAAAGGTCAGATGAGACCTGATCCAGACCGCATGGAGCCCTTACTTAAACTGCCATTGCCTAAGGACCCTGCTTCCTTGCAGAGAGCTCTCGGTTTGTTTTCATACTACTCACGGTGGGTAGAAAAGTACTCAGATATGGTCCAGCCACTCATTAAGGAACCCTCATTTCCACTGTCAGAGACTTGTAATACTGCTTTCGAGAGTATTAAATCAAAAATCGCAAGTTCATGTATCGTGTGTCCCAATGATCGTGATAATCTCGTCCTTGAATCAGATGCTTCTGAGTTTGCCCTTTCCGCTAGTCTTAACCAAGGTGGTAAGCCTGTTGCATTTTTCTCTAGGACCCTAAAAGCACATGAACGCAGACACCACGCTGTGGAGAAGGAGGCCTGCGCTATTGTTGAAGCATGTCGAAAATGGCAACATTATTTAGCAGGACGAAAATTCACTCTCATCACCGACCAACAGGCTATCTCTTTCATGTTTAGTCATCAGACCCACGGGAAGATCAAAAATAATAAGATACAGCGCTGGAGGATCGAGCTCTCCACCTTGGACTTTGATATCAAGTATCGGCCCGGGCCCGAAAACGTCACAGCCGACTGCCTTTCGCGAGCCTACTGTTCAGCCCTCGCCTATGGTTACCCTGACCTGGTTGATATTCATGAAAATCTCTGTCATCCAGGTGTGGCCAGGTTATATCACTTTGTTAGGGTCAGAAACATGCCTTTCTCCATCGATCAAGTCAAGAAAGTAACAGCTGATTGTGGGGACTGTGCTAGGATTAAGCCCAAGTTCATCAGACCTCTAAACCCTCCGCTAATAGAAGCTACAAAACCACTGGACCGAATTAGTATTGATTTCAAGGGACCCCTCCCATCGAGCACAAAGAATAAGTATATGCTGGTCATCATAGATGAGTATAGCCGGTTCCCCTTTGTCTACGCCTGCCCTAACATGGAATCTTCTACCATAATCAGATGTTTATCTAACTTGTTCTCTATGTTTGGCACGGTAGGATATGTACACTCAGACAACGGCCCCTCCTTGATAAGCAGTGAGCTCCGTAAATTCTTCCTAGATCACGGGGTAGGGTTTAGTAATAGTTCGAAGTACAACCCCCGTGGTAATAGCCAGGTTGAACGTTACAATGGCGTCATATGGAAGGCTATTCAGCTAGCACTATCAAGCAAAAAGTTCCCTCTGACCCATTGGGAGATAGTCCTACCCGAGGTACTTCATGCTCAAAGGACTCTGCTCTGTACGGCCACTAACCAGACTCCCCATGAACGCCTTTTCTCCTTCCAAAGGAGATCCGCTTCCGGAAAACCAGTCCCTTCTTGGCTATTGACTCAAAAAAAAGTGCTGGCCAAGAGGCACGTTCGAAGGTCTAAGTATGATCCATTATGTGACGAGGTCGATCTTGTCTCAGTCAACCCCGCAAATGCTAGAGTCAGGTACCCAGGGGGCCGCGAGGACACTGTTTCGTTGAGGGACTTGGCACCTCTACCTGTCAGCGAATCTAATGCCGAAAACTCCACAGGATCTGCTGTAAAGGAAATACCCCCAGTTGCAGTGACCCCCTCTGTTACGGTCGCTCCATCTACTCCCGCTCCCTCTAACCCTCCAACCTCCTCCTGTATCCCTGAACCGTGTCATCTCTCCGAACTGCCTGAGCCCAACCCCCGCCGTTCAACTAGGGAATCTCGTCCTCCTGACCGCTTCCAGGCTGGTTAGACACTTGATCGTGCTTGATCACCGCGTGAATTTCGAGACTTTTCACTATTGATGAGACATTTTATATTTGGCAGTTTTAAAGCCTAAATTATAATTTATGCGTGTGTACGTAATGGCGCCGTCACTCTGTGGCAGCAACCTGATTACTAGTTTACGTAACGCGCGGGGACTTTCGCATATCTGGAAGCCGTCTCCATAAACATTTCTAATCTAATTATCTTATGATATAGCGCAGCCGCGCGGAGACGATATTACGTTTATATTCGCCGTTTTATATCTCAGTTTTATGAACCGTTTTTTACCGTTTTATAATTTAAATTTTACCCCTGTTTTATAGTTTTGTGAGAGATTAAAGTAATTTTGACTTCAATATTGACTTCTATTATTTAGCTGGGGAGAATGTCGTGAGATTTATTATTACTAATATGTACTATTTACAGGATGTTTAATATTTAATGTAACTCTGTTAACAACTGTCTCATTTGGTAACTCTCGACACACAACAAGTATTATTTGTTATTTAATTAACCCAAGAACAGGGTTCCAACAGGCTTGACATTGCAGCTATAGGTCTGTGGTCACCAATGGAGATGGCATTTTTTGATATCAGGGTTTTACACCCCGGAGCCAAAAGCAACGCTAATCACAACACCCCAGCAAAGATGTACAGTATAGTATATAGTAAGCATGAGAGAGAGAAAGAAAGGAAATATGGAGACCGCTGTGTACCAATTCAAACTCAAAACTCGCACAAGATTAGATCTCATTAAAAAGATTAAAATGTATATAATGGAGCTTGTCGAACAAAACATAGCTGAGCACATATAAAGTTGCCTTTAGTTGAAATTATCATATTAATGCGCTATAAGAGTTGTTAGAGTGGAAACAGGTGCATAGCTACGGCTAGCTAGCTATTCCAAAATTTTAAAATTTAACGACTGTTATCAGTCGCATAGCGTCATGCCGTTTTTGCTGGCGAATTGATGGCAGTGTAACTGAGATGGTATGCAGTGAAATTGATTCTGTGATGGCGTGCTTATGGTATTGAGACAGAGTTATTATTAGCATTACGGTTGATGTTGCGCTCTGATTTCCTTAGTCCCGTTATATTGTGTAACATAAAGTTAGGCCATTCGTCTGTGATGCCCTCGTTTTGTTGATCAATGAGCATGTTTTTTATGCACCTTTTGTAGATGTTAAGGTTGAAGAGACTTGGTAAGGAAGTTGCTGCGACACTATATCTGTTTATTGCTAATAGTGGACCTTTGTAGAATACTGAATTATTGTAAGGGTGTTTACCGTATTCATCTGACCATAAAGTTGTAAAACTCGAATACGGATCGGCGACGTTAAATATTGGTGCACTGTTAGGTATTGTTTTCTTTATAGAGGGAGGCACTAGACTTGGGAAGTTTTTCAGCTTATGTATAAACACTAATGCGTTCTTCACAATGATACTATGAACTGTCAATATTTTGTGTACATAGAAACCAGACTTGGTACTTGCTGGTGGTGTACCATCTTTGTACCAGTAATTAACAAAACCTGGTAGTATTGCTCTAAGACCCATTTTTTGTTTTACAAATAGTGTTTCTATATGGGATTTGGCAGCAAAACCCCAGACGAGGGAGCAGTAATTAAGGTGAGACTGAACAAAGCTGTGATATATTTGTAAACGTGCTTCCAGAGGCAAATATTTTTTAAGTTTGTACATGACTCCAATGTATCTGGCCATTTTCATTTTCATGGCAGAAATATGTTGCGACCAGTTCAGTTTGTTATCTATTATAACTCCTAAGAAACGGGCTTCTGTTTTTCTTTCGATTGTGACACCAGAAATTACTACATCGCGATAAATGAGGTTTCTTTGCCGAGAAAAGATCATATAATTCGTTTTTTTAAGATTTAAAGCTAAACCGTTGTTATCTACCCATTTAACTAAGACATCGCTAAGAATTTTGAGCTTATCATAAACCTCGTTTATATTTTCTCCTGTTAGGAAAATGTTTGCATCATCTGCGTACATGATGAAATTAGCTATTTCTGATATTTGAGGAAGATCGTTTATGTAGATAATAAAAAGGAGAGGTCCCAAAATTGAACCTTGGGGTACACCGTAAATAATGGGGTTGGCTGAGGATTCAGAGGATCCAATAGATACAAACTGGTTTCTGTTCCTAAGATATGATTTAAACCAGTTTAGAGCGAGACCTCTTATGCCATAGTGCTCGAGCTTATTCAGGAGTATGGAGTGATCCACAAGGTCAAAGGCTTTGCTAAAGTCAATCAAAAGGAGCAAAGTAACTTGCTTTTTGGACATTGAATTGAGAATTCTGTCTTTAGCATTAAGAAGTGCATGTTACAGATCGAAAAAGTAACCTGCAATGGCCTTGTATTCTCGACCACCGGAGGTATGGGCCCACAGGCTACCATGTTCCTTAAACAAGTGGCAACACTTCTGGCAGCCAAGACCAGCCAGGACAAAAGCCTCATCATCGCAGACGTCGTTTGCGATTTGAGCTACTTAAAACAGTTTTGATTGCAGTGAGAGGACACAGAGGACGGTATTATGAGAAAGCAATACCTGATGACGAACTGGACCTAAATCTTGCACACACCACCAGCGATGAAGACAGGGGTGATGATGTTGATGATGAAGATGAGGAAGTTGATGATGAGGTTGAGAATGTAGAGGAAGAGGTTTCAGAAGAGTGGGCTGAAAAGAAGACAAGATTCTATTCTAATTTATTGATTATTATATTTATTGAAATAAACATATAATATCCATTACTCCAGGAGTGATGACAGGGAAACAAGCGTTATGCTGGGCTTGTATAATAAGTCACTGGTAAAGCCTCATATAGAGTATTGTTCGAAAGGCATGGAAACTGGTCACTGATCCTTGAATTGGAAGGTGTTCAAAGATCATTCACCCGTATGATCGATGGATTGGGCCTCATGACCTACAGAGAGAGACTGGATTACTAGAAGCTCAAAACCTTGCTTGAATGTAGGGTCCGTTTGGATCTCATTGAGATGTTCAAGATCCAGGAAGGCTTTGTGGATTATGGGTCTGATATATTTGGTCGTGCTGGTAGGACTGTCTCTGCTAGGTCAAAGCCACACAGATTAACCACAAATGAGAGTGACTTCTTTGCCCAAAGGGTCTTGCGCTACTGGAACAGTCTACCACCACTTGTGAAAGCTAGTGAGTCGGTTACTGGATTCAAAAGGGGATTAGATGCCTTTCCCCTTCATGGATATCAGGCAAATAAGCTTGGCCACTACTGGGAACTGTCATATGACATCTTTGATAGGACAGATGTGTCTGTGTCTAATAGGAATTTTTATAGAAATTTTAATATTTATGGAATTATGTCTTCTTCATTTGATAGGCTGATGAGTTTCATACTGAGATTTCTTGTAATCATAATCCATTTTTCATGTCCTCTGTCAGTCAGCCTTCGGCGGCGCGCGAAAAATGGCATGCAAGGTATGTCAATCAAGATTTAATTTACAGTTATTAACTTCTGTTTTCTTAACAGTTTCTAACTAGAATGATGCTCTTTCAAATCATCTTGTATTATACCTAGTAAGTTTATGCGTGGTCTACCCCGTCTACCGTTATATGGTTTGCCTGATGTTAGGGCAATTCTTAGAGCTAAGACTGTTATCATCGATAAGAAGAATGTGGCCAAGTAATTACCACCTAGAATTTACAAGCAAATGTGTATGGTGTGTTTGAAAATGCCCCCAGGGCCTTAAAGATTAATGTCAAAGGCCCTCTGTAATTACACATAAAATGTCTTGACCCCTTGCCGCTTGTGGAATATTGGCACTACGTGTATTTTAAATAGGCTGGGGCCTTTGCTAACACTACAATATATTTTGTCTTTTGATGCATACGTTTGGTGTCCGTACTGGTACCCATTGGTATTATTTTTTACCCTGACTTATTTTAACATACTGCTGCATGAATTAATTAAATGTGTCCTGGCATGTTTGTTTTATCACTTGCACTGTATAACAGTCTCTGCTTGTTTTCTTTTAGCTCACAGATCTAGTTATATGAGCTCATTCTTGTGATATGACACTGTGTTGGAGGGAAATGCTTGAAAGCATACTAGTAGTTAAAACTGTAGTACTATAACGGTAGAACTTCCTATAACAGTTATAGCTTAACTAAGGTAGTACCGTAGCAAATTGTATCCTCTAAAATAATCCAATTTGTTCAATTTTGTCCAATTTTACGTTTCTACAGGGAACCTTATGCCACTGGTTACGTCAAGTAAAACATTTGACCCTAACCAAACTTATGGGCATGTCGATCTTATCTCATTGTACACAGCGATGCCAAGTTGAAGTATACAAATCTGATAGAACAAATAACGGTTGATGGTGCAAAAACCTCATCAGTTGATTAATCAGTCAAATTTCAATGTTGAGGTATGCCTCAATTCCATAGAATAATTCAAGATTTAAAAAAATCAAACTGTGTACGATCTTGTGAACAGCCCAAAGATCAAGAATGTACAAGAAAACTTCCGTCATGCTCTAAGATCCAATAGTTCACCACACATGCAACAAATCGATCAATCCTTATATGGACAGTACACATATCATGGTTTCATGCTGTTATAGCACTGTGTTTCATGTTTAATATATTGAGCTTTACTGCTGTATGCCAGAGAACTGAGCTAAGTTCAGCAGGAACTGAAAAATTACAGTTATTGGAAATAAAGCGTCCACCCACCAGAGTAATTATTTATATAATATGTGGACACATTTTATGTAAAACGAAATGAAGTTCTAGTTAATGTAAATACCATACGATAAATGTCAGAAACTTTAGTACTTATACTTTTATAGCTATGAAAATAGCATTGAAAAGGAACACCTGAGGGAAAGGGAGGCTTCCAGGCCCTTGTTGCTACGCTTGAAGAATGTTGATTAAAGAATATCGCATACCATTGCCCATGTCTGTGGAGGAGTACAAAATTGCTCAACTGTACATGATCCAGGTTTGTTAATAAAGTTTATAGACTAGGTCTGTAAAAGCTCCTTGTTGTAAAATATGGTTTTCTTATTTCATAAATTAGACTCGTTAAAAAAAAACTTACAGCACTTGAGTAGTTAATACAATAATATCATTGTAACGTCAGGTTAAAATAGTTTACCATCCTGGCCATTTACCTAAATAGATAATAGATATTTATATCATTACTGAAATAACAATTTTCCATTTCTTTAGAGGAAAAGTAAAGAAGAGTCTCAAGGTCGGAACAGTGGGATAGAAATAGTAGAGAACAAACCATACACTGACGGACCAGGAGGCGAGGGGCAGTACACTAAAAAGATATACCACATAGCGGGACATGTTCCTCAGTACATTAAAAGTAAGTTAGCTGGGCATGTTCAGGCATGTTCATTGTACATCATCAGTTCAGTAAGTAAGACACTCTCATTTGTATTATTTCTGCTCGTACCTCTCCATCGAGAAGAAGAAAACGGTTATTTTTGATCTTTTACTGTTTAAAAATTTGACTGTGTGTAACGAGGTTTTATTTCAGACGTTATACCCAAGTCAGCGCGGTCACTGCACGAAGAGGCGTGGAATGCCTACCCCTATGCAAGGACCAAGTTCTCCTGCGAGTTTGTACCTAGATTTGTCCTGGATATCGAGAGCAGATATGTAGCTGACTGTGGGACACAGGTTACTGTTCATTCTTGCTTTTAGTTATTTGTATCTGTACGTTCATTATAATTGTAGTGGAGAGAACAATAATGTGGAGATCGATTCGTCCCACTTTAATCTGCTTAGTGTACAAGTTTAGCTTTCGCCTCTCTGTTATTAGGCGGTTATAAAGTATAAGTTAACAGTAACTCTATAGTCTTTTGTCAGTCAACTTAGATGATAGATTACACCACGTTATGCCATTGTACATATTATAGAATAAAATGAATTAGGAAAGAGTGTTTAAAAGCAAATCCTAATGATTCACAAAGCTGTGATTCTATCACTATGTCCACTACCATCCACAATATACCTATCAACCATCAGCATCCCCCCAATGCTCCTTTATATTTTTACTGCGTGCAATTATTGAATACACAGAGTGGGCACGTTCATAGCCCAGTTCGGCTCTGTAATAGACTTTAAATACAGCAGCTGTTACGTTAATTAACTGAAGATGCTATTTCCATCCAGAGAGGTTAAATTTCAGAGCGATGTTGCTATTTGGGCTGGAATTCCATTGTACGATTTCGCAAGATTCTCAGGCTGTAGAAAATTGCTATGAAACAACAATAATTTATCTTATATAATATTGTGGAGTTTTACACTTAACCAGATGACAGTAAGTGTGTGTTCCAACGTGTTGAGAACATTAAAGTATGGCAAAGTTTCGAGCTGTCAGCCTTTACAAAACTGATAGTTGGTCAAGAGCCGGTTATATTTGTATTTGCAGTAATCTCCGCGCACTCCCTGACTCTCTCAACGGTCTCTGACGTCACAGACCCTGCAATTTGTGCCCACGTGATTTAACTTGTGCACGTGACACAGTAACGAGACCAGCACGTGGCCTGCAGACAATACTGAATCATGTTTCATTGCCATATGCGTCAGCAGGGTTTTATGACATATCAGCTAAGGCTCATAAAAGCAATTGCAATTTAGGCGATTTGGGATGTAACTATCGGTGGAGTTTTGTGCACACGCGGTTGTCAGATGAGCTAGATTAATAGCATACAGGCTGTTCTGAAGTAAATATAAGCTGCATGACGTTGCAGTCTATATTGTTGCGCTCTGTGCACAAGAGTTAATTATAATTAGCGCCAGGTCACTGCGGGCAACATAAACTACCATCTGTTCAGGCAGCTACATTACTGGCATTCCGCACCAGAATTACTGGCATTCCGGACAACGATTTCCTGGGATTTGTGGAGGTTTCTAAATATTTTACCAGGCATCTCGACACCTTTTTATCTCGACACCTTCAAATAATAGGACCGTATAAGAGAGCGGATACGACAAGAGATATTCACCGTTAGTAAGTTATGTACAGTATTTTCACCTCTAACCACCATATCCTAACTGTAAAGAGTCTTGATCAGTGCTACTAATACTGTAACACATGGCCGCATGTTTATTGTTAATGTTAAGATATAATATTTAGAACAAGTAACCAGTTGTGTCATGTAATAATAATATGTTCTCACCTGGTATAACTGTTTAAATAGTTCATCTGAAAGCCAGAAAGAAGGAGAAGTGAGCCAGAAAGAAGGAGAAGTGAGACAGAGAGAAGGAGAAAGGTGTTATTCAATATACTAGGAAGGCAGTAACAAGAATAGACTGTATTATATGACTTGCTCACCTCTAAGGTATGGTAATCCTACAAAAGAAGGGTGCGGGGGAGTGTGTTCTCAATTGATCAGCACAGTACCAACATCAGTGGAACACTCTAGACTCTAGAGGTACCCTCCGTGTAGAAAACTGTGTTACGTAAAACATATAACCGTAAATTATCCTGGTAATTACATAATATATAATAACCTGACACCTCATTAAAGCATTCGTCGTATGTATATTGTATAGTTCTCTATTGAACTATCCTAGGAACACATGCAAACATACTTTATCATGACTTCATGACGTTGAAGGTGTACATGACATATTATGGTATAATCGCACTGTGTACTGTGTAGAAGCTGAAAACGCCCTCAATTGTGCTATGTCCAGCATGTTCTATGCGCGTGAATATAAATAGTTTCTTCCAAACCTTGCTTTAGCTAAGAAAGTGGAGCAAATTTTTCTTTTCTCACCGGGCAGCTCTTCGGTGAGAAAATGTATTATGTATAATTCTCTCGTTTCCTGGCACATGTATCTAATTAATTGTTTTAAAATTAATTGTTTTAAAACAAGGTCACTGCCAGGTAATTGCTCGTTAAGAGTTCATCTCATGACAACGTAAATCTCATGTAAATTAAGTGTTTACAGCTGCTTAATATAATGTGACATGTGTTAATGTGACGTGTTTTATTGTTCATGCGAGAAAAATGTACTGTGTCTTATATTATATATATAATAACAATGCTTTTAATTAGCTTTCAATAATGTAAGACGGACTCACGACTGTCGTGAATTATCGAATGTGAACCAAATCCCATCATATTAGATTTGAAGTTTATAATTGGACCGGGTAATTGTTTCAGGGAGTGTGGTTATCATTGTCTCTTTATTATCAATTAAATAAGTCTCATTATAATTATATATACAGTATACACGTTAGTGTACTGTTGGGTGGAACGTCTCAACATTCAGTTTTATAGACTTAGAAAAGTAATTATTATTATTATTAGTCAACCTGTTGTTCTCCAGCTACAGTAAGGTTCCTTATCTAATTATCTAATTATCTAATTATATAATATATATATAATGGAGTAGTCATCAACGTTTCCCTTCTCAAAAAACTGCTAATTCGTTCACGCTAATTAACAAATTATAGACGTAGATAACGATGGTGAGTTAGTCTAACTCTACATTATCATATTTACGCTCAATAATCAAGCTTGGGATGGCATAAAGAGCGGTGCAAAATTGGTACTGTCCACATTTATTATATAAGAAGCAACAGATATTAATATACTCTAAAATTAGAATTTTAAGAAACCGCCATCGCACGTGTTAAACTTATACCTATAGTTATTGCTTTAAACTTGCAGTTTCTTAGATCTATTCATCTGTAGTTTCTCGAGACTTTAGAGTGCGTGCATGTCATATCTAATCTGTTTCTCAAATTAAAAAACATCCGTTGTTAATGCTTATTAATAAAGCATTGTATATGTTAAAACTGAAAATTGATACACGGTAAAATTGAACATTATATTAACATACAATTCCTAGATATGTTTTATTTCTCGATGGCGAAGATTTCATCTTAAAGACAAATTTAGCCATACAAAAATATGGTTACAAAACCCATTATGTACTGTTATTATATAAAATTGGTTGCCAAGATCTACTGAAACTAAATACCATTTATCTCTTCATAAAACTGTAATGAAATTACATAACGTTTCAACATCACTGCCTCAACGATGCAAAGCTTCCATGTTCATCGCTTCAAAGTTTCAGAGGACTTAGATAGTTATAAATATGTCCATTATTCTGATCTTTCGATATTCGACAAGCAAGAAGAAATTATTTGATAATGCTAGCAAGTATGTTATCACAGTCCCTCGCCCGAATTGCATAGTGGGTTCATATTATGTACATAATGATGAAAGCCCTATATTGATCAGCTATTGTCCTCACTTTGATTTCTTTTTCTTGGCCGGAGCCTTTGCAGCTTTTCCACCCTTGGCTCCTTTGGCTCCCTTAGCAGGAGCAGCTCCCTTGCTTCCCTTTCCTTTCGCTTTGCTCTTCTTCTCAGTCAGACCCCTTGGGAAAGAAGACTCCTCCGGCTCTGGTTCAGGTTCTGGTTCTGGTTCTGGCTCGGGTTCTGGAGTTGGTTCCTTCAAGATGGGATTTCCTTCCTCATCTAGAGGAATAGGGTGTCCAAACTCGTCCAGGAGGACCGCAGGGGGCTCGGGTGTTGGTTCCACCAACTCAGTTTCACCTCCAAACGAGACTTGCTTTTTAAGGGACCTGGCATACATACTCTCGATATCATCCACCGTGTAGAGGGTATCCTTGTGAACCTTCTTCTTGAGGTACAGACATATCCCCACTCCAGTAGACACCAGACACACGACCACTATGAACGCCAGGATCGTTCCTATCGTGGCGGTGGAGCTCTTTGAACAGCACGATTGTCCCCCGTTCTCAACACAGCAGTGCTGGAAGCTGGAGCACTTAACATCACCACACACCTCGTTACCGCATACCAGTATAGGCATGACGAGGATCAATACACCCCACATTATAGATCAGCTGGATATCATGCAACTTTGAGCAGAGATAACAAACAAATACAGTAACAACAACACAAAACCGTGTAGCTATAATAAGCGGACTAAGTTTGAAAGTTTTGCAAAATGACAAGTATTATTGGAGATCTGGTGTGTATCGGAGAGGCGGAGTGCTGCAGCATGCACAAAGATAGCTAACAAGTATGATTAAACGAACTGCTAGCGCTGCCAGTAGATAATTCGAACGGTGTTTTAAATTGCTGCTTGATTGTCTCCCGTAAGCCCCGAATTTACGTGCAGCCAGTTGGGAAGATTAAAAGCAAGTCGATAATAGTTATTGATGCATATTATCATGGCACATTTTAGTGGTCCAGCACGTATTCTTGCTGTGTTTTTAATTGTGCACACAGTTCTAACTGCACAGTATAGCTCTAGTTTTAAAGATCAGCGTTACTGGCTTTCATAGGAGATCTATTCTGGTTTGATAAAGGCATTTTCACAAGGCGTCCGGTTTTGGCGTGTACTGTATCTAGATTAATGGGAAGCCATTGGAGATCACACTTTAATTACATTGTAGTATTTAAGTGTTAATAACTGCAGAGTCAAAGTATCAGTGTTAAACTTTTAGCAGCTGTTGCAGGCATAACTTATACTCATGTAGAATCTCCGGGGGTTTTAAAATATCTGGATACTAGTGGGGAGGTGAACTGTGTTTGTTTTCACGCGTGATATTAATGCTGGGGTTTGATTGGTCAATATTGCAAGCTGATTGGTCAATATTGCAAGCTGATTGGTTAACAATATTTTAAATCTCCTGACCAGTTTACAGATTTGATACATCAACACAGATGTTTATATATGAAATCCTGCTCATCACCTCTTCGGAAACCAATACAGCAAGGAAATTGCATATTGCATCGAAGTTCGAACTGTGAAGTACCCCAGAAGTATCCCAGAAGTGAAATATAACTGTTCTATTTTGGCAATGTGCCCATTTCTAGTATCGTGACTCCGCTTTACAAACCTCACTTTTTGTTCTCTACCAATGCTGTACACGTTATGAAAGTTGACACTACAAGTGCAAGCCTAATGTACTGCACTCTAGGATATAATATGATAAACCATTGCGTGAAGCTAATGTATAAATAGTATTTATTATTATTAAATACACAGTGTACAATAATGTATGCGGGATTTAATTACAGTGAAGTAGTGAAGAGTGTCTCGTTCCCCAGCAAGGATAACTTGAAATACACTGTAAAATTGTAGCTCTATTGTTTGGAAGGTGTGTTGCCTTTCGCTAGATGTGTTGCCTTCCCGCCTCTCGCTAGGCGTCACACATCCGTACGTGAGCTTAATGTGTTAAATCTTAACTTACAAACTACATTGGTTGAAGACTGAAGAGCTAGTTCCTTTGTTATGTAGATTTGTCATACTTCGAGGTTCTCTTTCAACAGAATAATTTCGAAGCCGGTATCAACCTTTCTTGGGTTAATCCTCACAAAGGCCTAGACATTCGAGTGAAAGATATTATAATTTACTGCGCATTTTTAATGGCCGTCAGTATCTGGCAGGTGATACTGAATTTATATTTTGTTGAAAGAGGAGCTACGTACTTAGGGTCTGGTTATTGTGCACCGCCACCCTGCAGCAATCCTCGCGAATAAACCGTTATTAAAACAAGTAGCTCTTATCAGTGTGTTTAAACACATGTTTAATGTTATGTGCGGGAATATGTGTGGGAATTGTATTGTCTTGATCAGGTGATTTGGCAATTATAGTAAATAAGTTAAATGTTTTAAGGAGCTCTTTGATCATGTCCCCTTTTAGAATGTCACCAGTTTATGTAACAATATCAAGGTTAATACCACGATATAATACATGTCATTAACAACATTTATAATGTGTTTAAATTGTTGTTAGGATGATCCCAATAAACTAAATCTATGCAACTCTGTTAGTAATAAAATATATTGCTATTTTGTGCTTGTCGATTGAAAGCCAACTACTTACCAATTCTAAAACAATGGATATTACACCACAGCTGCGTGAAAAGCTGGCCTCTAAATTGTGAGCGTTTTGTCTGGTTATAATTTATACTGCAATTTAGATCTTCTAACGACCAACTATTCGCGGCCAGCTATTTGCGGTTGTTCTATAGTTGAGGTCACATTTAACCAACTCTTCCTATAGAGATAATAATAATAAATATGAGTAGGTTATGATAATAAACCTGAGTAGGTTCTAGGAGTTATCAAATATCATTACATTTTATCCTGTCCAGACATAAGAATGGATTTTGATCAGCAGCTGAAAATTCAAAAACCTAGGTATTATAACTATCCTAATAATATCATGTACATGTAGTATAACATTATCTTTTCTGATTACGCCAGTCACGTACGACGACAGTCATAAAACGACCGTTAATTGTCCTGGTAGTATTTAAAGTGCAGTGTGGTGAACGGTTTGATTTTAATTGTTTGGTATTCAAACGATCTTCCTGCTCATAGCTGCATACCATCGGATCAAGTCATTAGATGTGAAGACAATAGCAAAACAACAATTTCCTGGCGCCTGCACACCGCGTCACATCCTGGCTCTATTGCAGCTGAATTGGTGCGATAAACATCCAGTAATTTGGTACCAGCACGTTTTTATGCACTCTAATTAACTCCTAATGATGCTATAATATGCAAAGCTGATGTGTGTTGTCTGGCATAATAATGTCAACAGTTGCTGGAGCATGTATCCTGTCCTGGTTAACCACATGGTGGAATGCCTGGAATCTTCCAACAGCATTACCAGATCATTCTACGCCACAATTTCATTCAACAATTTGATCTATCAAAATAACTGCATATTGATATTCAAAAAATGTGTTCTTGTTACCGAGTCACGTTTCCATGTGACTACTTGTGAGCCACAAAGCGTCTGAAGCGAGCTCTCGTTTGAGTTCCAGGAGAGCTCAATAAATAGATTGACCAACAATTTACTGATAAATAGCTGATGAAGTGGTCTGTTAGCAGATTAGAGAAAGAAGGAGTGGCCAAGTTAACGAGTTCAGTGCACTAACATCAGCTTCTTACTTTTTTCTTCTACGTTACTTGTGTCACCACGTGACAGGTACTAATTGGACTGTGAGTAGGCTTCTGAGTCTGTGATATTATGTTGGCCAGTGAGAGTGAGTGAGACGATAAAATCGGATGTGTATGCTTAGTACTTAATTAATATTCAATGCAACGATTTATATACTCTAATTCGACACGTACTCTAGTTCGAGCTAGAAATCACCTCTGTCGAACTAAAGTCCAGGTAGAGTAGTTGGACTAATATTTTTCCTCCATTTTCTGCTTGTGATCCAACTGCACACGTCATGAACAGTGGTATTAATGAGGACAGAGTTTCGTGTTCTTTCGTGATCCTATGGCATGCACTGTTGCTACTCATATACAGTAGTTGCAGTCTGTTGCTGTACGCTATCGGATCACATTGATTGGGATAAAAAGCTCGTATGCTGAGATGGTACTTTTTTTTTTTTTTTTTTTTAAAGAGAGGCTGGGCCTGGTTGGCCCACGAGAGGATAGCATATGGATGCTTTGCCTACCTCTGGGGTATGGCAGTCCTGTGGGAGGATGCCAGTGGAATCAAGATGTGTAATCACGGATGATGGTAAGTGTTGTGGGGTGTGTTATAGATAAACGCTTAAGTGGTGGTTGAGTGTGGAAGAGAGGGGCGAAACAAGACGGCGTTAAAGTAGTCGCTATGTTACACCTGTCTGGTCCAACTCCTCCGGCACCACTAAGCGTTTAGTGTGGTTTGTAAAATTGACAATGGTGGAGATGTGTTGGTTGTCGAATATTTCATTGACAGAGAGGTAGTAGTCCCGGAAATATTGACCTCTTATTTGGGCAATAGCCGGGCACTGTCCGAGAAAGTGTGAGACAGTCTCCTCTCCGTCGCCGCATTTAGGACAAGCACTTGTGTCTGATTTGTGAATGGTGTGTAGGTGTTTGTTGAGGCCACAATGTCCCGTGATGAGGTGCACTGCAGTTCTGTAATTTTGTCTGTTGTTACTGAGTGTAGTGTTGAGATTTTTGATGATGTTGATGTTTTTATGTCCAAGTGTCAGTTTTGTGTGTCTGGGACCATTAGTAATCCATGATTCTTGATTAAGTTTTGTGACTTTGTCGTTGATCAGGCGTTTGATGTAAGATTGTGGAATTGGGCAATTCAAAGTGGATTCACTGGTTGTGCCATTTTTGGCCAGCTCGTCTGCTTTTTCATTACCCTACAATCCGATGTGTGCTGCTATCCATCTGATCTCTAAGGTGTTAGTGGATCCGAGTGTATTGAGGGTGTCGTAGCAGTCTCTAGTAGTTCTACTCCTCGTTGAAGGTGAGGATATAGCTTGAATAGAGGAGAGACTGTCTGACCATATGATGATATGTGTGTTTGTGAGATGGTACTACTGAGATGGTATATGTTGCCATGGGGTGGCAAGTCCCCATACATCTTGGTCAGGTAGTTTCATTACGTCCTAATATATAAGCCCATGAATTACGTGGCGAACTAGGGTACATTTTTCTCTAATAATACCTTCGCAACAATAGGTCGTGTTGCTGTTGGTGCTTTCACATCTGAGCCCTATTGTAGTTTTGTCCCCATTAATGAATGGGTCCACGCACAATAAGGACCCTTTGCCGTTAATATTACAATTGGGACTAACGACCATCAGTGGTGGCCGGTGGGGCTTTTATGCCATGTCGAGCGTTTTCCTTTAATACCATCTTGATTCTACGTCAAACAATTGATAATCTTGATTACACAATGCACAAACCTTGGGAGCCACTAACGTCACCTACCCTACATACACAAACAACCAAAACCACACAAGTTTCGCGTGAACTAATCTTCTTTATTTCAGGAGAATATCTTCAATCTGTCACCAGAAGAGTTAGCACAGAGGGAAGTTGGTATGTTTTATTTGAGTACCGATCTTAACATAATGTTATAAATTTTGAACATAATAACGGTCATCACTCAATCTGCGGACCACCTTGATTGCACCAGTCGGTTATCGAGTTCGAGGTTTCTGCACTGTATCCACTATCCAGGATCAGAGTAGGGGCTTGTCTGGAAGGGTGTAATTATATTATGCAATTTTGGTAATAATATGATACTTATGTAAATATATCTGTCAAAATATTAACATAATAGTAATTACTAGGGTTAGTAATGCAATTCTGTTTTATTTCCCAATCGCTCGCATACGGTCACCTGTAAAAGCAATCGTTTACACATTATATATAGAGACTTTGTCTATTTAACTGTATCCTCACGTGTCAGAGCAATCTTGGATTGTTTTGTAATTCCATATCGGCTACCCGAGTATCATTTGTTATATAATGAGAGTTACATCGTAAAAATGGACCATCGTTATTGCAAACACCGCACGAAATTTGAGCCAACCTATTCACGTATGTGGTCAGTGAAATTGAGTGCCGCATCAACGTTTCCGCATCAAAGTTATGACATACAACTTTCAGAACTCGTTCAGTTGCGCTGCCAGTTTAACCATATCTTGGCAATCACACGTAAACAGACATGCCCATCATGTCAAAGGTCTACTCAACATAAAATTGGAACGCGCGCAAGCTGATAATTACAGAAAACTGCGCATCACTTACCGCGCGCATTTAATTTTATATATAATATATTCTATTTAAGTATAATTAAAGCTAATTATTTATTTAATAACATATTATATTTTAGTCATGCAATTCATGCGCTGTGTATAGAAATGACACGTAGATAGCCGGCCTGAAATCGACCTTACGCCTGCCAATTCTCCAGCAAATGCAGGATAAATACGACGGACGAGAGACTGAATTTGGTCGATATAGAGTCTAATTGTCCTACATGATATGGGATAATTTGTTAAGCGGGAACAGTGAGGCCATCTTCACTCTTGCAATCGTTTATGAGATTATGAGATATGAACTGTTTAAAACCGCTTGGTATCGTTATATGGTATTCTGCAGCTCCCGATGTATAATGTATATACTCAGCACACCGAATACCGATGCCATCTCTTGAATCCCTATTCCGTGTAATCTTCCCGGACCGGTTTTCACATGTAATCGTTTAAAGGACAAACGAGTTTTAGACTCTAAGCGAAAGTGAACTCACCCTGAAATTTCGCCTTTATAATCTCAAACATGTAACTTGATATTAACCTACGTCACAGTGTAATTCAGAGTAAGGTTCCTTGACGTCATCTGGCAGCTGCAAACAGAAAGAATCATGAATTATGCAAAATTTATCCTGTTCATGCTTTGGCGTGTAAAATACATTGTGGTGGCAATTTATGTGAGCCTATTGGCAAATATGTTGTTTATATGAGACAATTTCAGTGTTTTTAGACGTTGTCACTGACAGAGTAGATGGAGAACCATTAGAAGAAGAGAATCCTCTTCTCTTCAGATCAGATAAAACTGGGCGTGGCCCTCTGAAAGGTATAACTAAATTACTTTTTAAAACCAATCATACCATTTATAATCAGAGGTTCGCCATTTTTGGAATAATCACAGTACGTAATGTCACGTGCATTTGTACTTTGCAGAATGTATGGCTAAAAAAGCAATTTTCACATAACAAGTGAACGACTTTTTTCAGCTACATGGATTAAGGACGAGGAGTGGGAGCATGTTTTCTGTGCTTACAAACTCTGTAGGGTAGATTTTCCTTTTTGGGGCTTTCAGACCAGAGTAGAGAGGTTTGTTTTATTTTTTAATTAGTATTTTATTAACTACAAGAGTACAAGCATTGCATGATGTAGTATGCTCAGCTATTTTCTATTTTAAGCTTACTCTTTTATTTGACTTCGGTATTTCGAACATCCACATGGTTATTAAGTAACTGGTCTAATATAGTAAGCCTAAGGCCAGTACAGCGAGGTAATTTTTACCATACTTAATACTTATTCTCATTTAACCCTCAATTACGGTTTTTTGGTGGAGCACGGGGGTTCCATAGATCTAACTTATCAACTATTGATGGTTCTTTGCGAAAATACATAGTAAATACAATATTTCACCGTTGCAACGTCATCACCATTCACCAAGAACTGATATTGTTTGTTAGATATAGTATATAATGAGTACGGTATAGTTATTGACTAGCGTAGTAGTCATGAAAGCATCATTACACTCAGCCTAGGATGCCCTGCACTAGTATCTTAGACTGATACACCGCGATTGTCCAGCCAATCTTTTGATTGCAATTTTGACCGTAGTAGCAAGCGTGAGCTCAATTCATTACTTGGAGAAATTGTCTTCACTTGTTTCACCTCTTTCAGCAACTTTTATACGAATAAAATAATGCAAATAAAATCAAATTTGCGATTTTATTAAAGCGAATGAAATTATATTTGCATAACCGCTTTACGGCCGGCTCCTTTTTGACTACCTCTTTAGGCTTTTATGCTCATTTAACCCATATATTTGTAAAAGCCTAGTGACGCAGCGAGATTGTACAACATGTAAAATAGTTCGTTGAATCGAGAATAATTAAATTATTTGGTATCACGAACCTACACACACATTAGGAATATAGCAAGATCCCACGATTTAATGTTCCACGATACCAATTATTATTAACTCGTAAACGTTTGTTCCTTGCTGAACATTAGTCACGTGGTTAACCTACGAATTGTGTCGTATTTGGCACAGCTTATATGCGACTCCCAGTGCTTTGTTGACTTGTGTCCGATTGAAAGGTTGCCAACTGTTAATTCTGATGCGGGTCGGGATAGTTTATTATTATCGCACAAATACAAAAATTGTTAAGTAATTTTATTACAGAATTGTGTACTATCGTATAACTAATTTCTAAAGGTAGCTTTTAATTGTACCTTAATCCATCCCTCTGATCGATCCACCTCAGAGGCTAATTTTTACTCAACACAACCGCCATTCTTTAGTATTATAACTGGAATATCCTTACTACCTACAATAAAGATTTTAAAGCAGTAATTAAAGTTAGAGTCCGTAGACTGCCACGAAATATTATGTCGTTTATAACAATATATTTCCCGTTAAAAGGAGTCTATGGATAACCTAGTATGATAGGAATTAGGATCATAGCGCTTACATTTTCTTTGTGCAGTGTTCGTTAATCGTAGCTGCATTTGAATACTTCTGGGCGTAACTGCAATCGTCTAACGTTGATTTGCTTCTGATAATAAGATCCAATTATTCTATTGGAATGAGAGGTTCCACTAACCGATTACTGGTTACTGGTTACTGGTTACTGGTTACTGGTTACTGGTTACTGGTTACTGGTTACTGGTTACTGGTTACTGGTTACTGGTTACTGGTTTCTGGTTACTGGTTACTGGTTATTGGTTTCTGGTTACTGGTTACTGGTTACTACTTACTGGTTACTGGTTACTGGTTACTAATCCATGGTTTTAGTTCACATTTCCAACCTTCAATAATTGTCAATAAGACTTGTCTTTTGCACCACAATTATCGACATGCTATGACCTGTGGAATTTGTTGTGTCCCACTATTTATGCATCAAAAGAACACAGTAGAGTCAGTAGAGCCAGTATAATAGCCAGTAGAAAATAGCAGAGCCAGTAGACCTAACACCATCCTTACTATTTGACCCCAGGTACGCCAATGACTACGGTATCAGGAAGATATTGGTGAAGGCACACAGGCAGGCTTGGGTCTGGCAAGACAGTTACCATGGACTGACGATAGAGGACATCAGGCAACTAGAATACGAGACCCAGGAGATGCTGCAACGACTTTATGCTGAGGTAATTATTAGATATTTATAATAGTGGTTACATCGATCACTTTGTGTTTTCAGAGCCATTTACGAAAATCAACTATTATCCCAAATATCCCAACAATGTATGTGATTATCTTCCAGGGTTCTCTTTTATTGGTTAAACTGTTGGAAATCATAAACAGCTGGTGTTACATGATGATGTCGTAATGAATGTTAATTGCTAAGCGTAACTGTTAGTGATATCTACACAACACAGAGGTAGTATTTGGAACTGGCTCCTCTCCAAACACTAGCCGTACATTGTTCCTTGTACTCGGAACTTTGTCTCCACAAACCAATATTATATTACCTAGATTGAAGAGATTGTAGCTCAGCTCTCTTTCAAGTCCTCTACACGATGATGCATTATATTATGTGTGTTGTGATATTCATTTTATTCACTATTGTCTTCAGTACATGGAATAGTTTGAGAGGTACGCTTCAGTCTGTAGAGTGAGTTGTAGAGCTTGCACTTCTTCGTTTTCATGGACATAGTCTCTTAGTGTTTTATACTAATACGCCTGTGAGAATTGATAGCAAGCCGCATATAATGTAGGTAACAGATTGGGTTCGTTTGAATACCCTGTTGTTGTGTGTATAATAGCGACAACATGAGGCCTCTATTAACATCAGGCATGTGTTTTGAGGCTGGCTTTGGTTTGTTGAGCTTGTTCTTTTCAAATTTATACTTGATCGCATTATCCGTGCTTCTCATTCTCGTGTGTAGTGCTTTTATACATTTACAAAAGAGATATTATTAAGTTATATATCACAGTAAAAGGAGGTATTATTAAGTTATATATCACAGTAAGCTGTATAGCTAACAGATTGGGTGTTTGAATAGTTTTTGTGTGCACAATAACGACACAGCATTATTATTACCTCTCACCTCCTCTAATACTCATCTAATAATGGTCGAAAGTTTGTCATATATAATAGTAATATATGTAATATATAAATTTATATATAGATTTAATATATAGATATATATATAGTATGTGTATCATGGTTATATCGTGCTTGCCGCTTGGGTATTAGTGATTGCGTGTGTTACTGTGCTGTCGAGACGTGATTGCTAAGTTACGTTTCGTAGTTCTCTTTGACAGCAGTGTATGAATGACGGAAGGGATTTATCGTATATATTTATATATTATATATATTGTGTTCTCAGTATGTAGTAGCATTTACTTGAATTGGTTTGTTGTGAGGATCTCAGGAGATGCCTTCTGTTCGCAAATACCTGTGCTTCAATTCCTCTGTGAGTTTTATTACTTTTGTTAGCTTACCCACGTGAGTTTTATAAGACTCTGTGACCTGTGTGAACAGAAACTGATAATTTAAGCTGCCAAAACTAAACACTTTCGGATTAACGGAATATTTGCTCGGAAATAAGGATGTTAAAACTCGCTAAAAATGCAGATAAAAGATTATGGGAAGGGTCTAAGGATACAGTGTCGTGTACAAAATTGGCAGTGTACAGTACTGGGATTTTATCTCAAATATCGTCAATAAATTTAATGCGATTAGGTATTAAGTTCATCTCATTGATGGTTAATTTGGTTGTAGTCTGTAGAATATGTCGTTCGTTTCTGACACAATAAAATTTTAACGTCAGCTATGAGATTGGACAATGTAAGAATTCTTTGTAAGTTGCTTTTTTAAGTTAACAAAGGAGTGTAGCTTGTTCCAAAACTTAACTTGGCTCTTTACCTTCATTATCTCATTAATCTTAAGAAGTGCAGAGGTGATCTGTGTGGGGCAATTTGACAATAAGTTTAATGTAACTTAGAATGTTACCTTAAACCTACTATACAAAACCCTACACTAACCCAATAATGTAATTCTAAAGGGCAGGAGATGAAATGTGGGTGAACCTGGGCTGTAACGTGTATATCAATTTCAGGAGGGAACAGGGACCACACCTACTAACTCCGTGATCCCTACCCCCTCTCCTCCTCGGCTAGATGCTATAGCTAAACTGGAGAGTTCTTCCTGTCTCTCCCAACTATCTCTTACCGTGTCGGACTCTGAGTCGGAGTACTTTGACGCTAACGGTAAATTTATAACTTTATTCTAATTTCTATAATCAAGTTGAAACTTTGCGTCTGCTTTATGAAATTTTTATATGTAGATGGAAATTTGCGTCTGCAAATATTTCTTCTATCTTTTGTCAATGTTTGCAGACTACAACGACGAAGAAGAAGATCCCCACGCTGTGAGTTCTGATTGTTATGTAAACGATTCAAGCTATGTAAACATGGCCGGCCATGCAAACCATGAAAAACAGGCAAACTATGCAGAAACAAGCTATGCAGACCCTGTAGACAGAGAAAACGATGCCGAATATGGAGTTGATATTCGCCATGTTTGCAGCTCATGCTGTATATCGTAAATTTAGGTTGACACCATCAAATTCACATCCGCGTCCGACAGGAGCCTTTTTCCAATGTTTATCATTTAACCAGCTTCTGGAAAATTGTGCTATAATTAGTAAAGCATCTTACGGGCTAGTTTGACAAGGGTTACAACCTCAGTCCTCAATCATCCAATGCTTCAACCTGGTTTCCTTCAATGCGCTTATATTTTCTCAGTTCTCTAAGCTTTATAATTCAATTTTTTAATTGAATTCCTTTTGATAAGAAATTTATCAGTACCGTCAACATTGGTTGATTGGTCGGTTTGCGACACATTTTAGTATTTTGTACCCATGAATTCAATCTAACAAATATTTAACTATTATATGGTATTCTGACGAGTCGAAGTTAATTAATTGTTGTCATGGTAACTTTTAACGGGAATTCAAAATAGCCTTTTGGTTTCTCTTCATCTGCACTGAACAATTTGAATCTTGGTTTGATTCTGCTAAAATATCGATGATTTATTACATCATAATTGTTGATTTGCTGCATCATTGATTTCTATCTATTCATATGAACGGGGTTATCTAAGAATATCCTGGAAAGCGAAAAGCAACATAATATCTCCTGAGGTATGGACTCAGGACTGTGGCATATCTTTCGGTTTTTCAGCTAATTTTGAACATCTTGTTTGACAAACATAACAAAGAAAATTATTTTGAAGCATATTTCAAGCCTGATCTGTGATAACTAGTGCATGGTATTTTTATTCTTTGTTACCATGACAACATGATTTTAGGCTTTTAATGCTTTCAACTTGGAACTTCCTTATTCATGCATATCAAGCCTTTCATAATTAGATACAACAATCAATTTAAATTTGTTTTAACTTTGCTGGGGTTGTTATACAAAGTATACACAGGAGGCATTTAAATGCTTTTTCTTCGACGGCGCTGAGTCATTTCCGCTTTAAAACAAGTCATTTAACAGAAGCTGGACGAAAGGGCCCATGAGAGGATAGCATGGAAGCATGGAAATGCTTTGCTTGCCTCTAGGGCGTGACATGTTTATAAAAGGTTCACCGGGCTATCTAGGAGAAGTGGAGGGGAGAGTATCTGGGGTCAGGGTAGTAGGAAAATAAATGCCCGGTGCTGGGAGGGTCATATCCTTAGATGAGGAGCCTGAACTTCATGATCCAGTTCCTCTGGAGCTCTGGCACAGTAAGACGCGTGTGGCAAGGTTGGCTATAGAAGGGATATGTTGACCGTGAGGTAATAGTCCTGGAAGTACTACCCTCTAAGTGTACGACGGCTGGACACTCTCCGTGAAAGTGCACGACAGTCTCCCTGTCGTGGTTGCACATAGGGCAGGCACTAGTGTTTGATTTGAAGATAGTATGGAGGTATTCGTTGAGTCCGCAGTGTCTTTAATATGTCTGGGTTCATTGCATTGGTAATCCAATCTTTCTGGTTGAGTCTGTTGATTTTACTGTCGATACGGTGTTTCAAAAGGATTGAGGTACTGTATACGGGGAAATTCAAAATGGAATCGCTGGCTGTACCAATCTTAGCCAGATCATCCACTTTTTCCAACAATCCGGTGAGTGATGCTATCCACCGGCGGATCTCCAGTGTGTTCAAGTATCTGAGATTATTTAGGGAGTACAGTCTCGTGGTTGAGCACGAGGTGAGGTTTGGATGGAGGAGCGGCTATCCGTCCATATCATGGTATGCTTGTTGGTATATTATTATGTTGAGAGGTATTATATGCAAGCTTCCCTGATAGCTGTGAGTTCTGTCTGATAAAGAGTGCTATAAGCTGGAAACTTGGAAGATGTTTCTCCAAGAGTGATGTTGTTGTTGTTGTTGTTGTTGTTGTTATTACTTATTGGTGATGATAGCCAGCCCCGCGATCCGCATCCTGAGTATGTGCGTGACCCATCTGTGTAGCAGGTGATAGAATGTTGTATGTGGTGTTTAGCAGTTAGTCCCGGTATTCGGCTGTATTTGCGCCAGGAGTAAATGAAAATGTATATGATTGTTTTGCTGATTACATATTACCGATACTTAATTAATATATTATTAGATCTAGAATTAACTTGATTTGCTTCCTCAATCCTAACCTTTCTTACTCCGACATGTTCTACTTCTTATTTCACCTAATATCTCGTACTTCACCACCTGTACGTGACCCCATTTCAGTTTTTGTACCACGACAACAACGACCACCCCAAGTTGATATCCACCAACTCTGCGGACAGTGCCAAGTCAGACGACTCTCGTAAGTGCCCCAAGGCCCATCAACCTCGTACTTTCACTTAGCCACGGGGGCTCTGTGTTATTATTTACCCAATACTGGTTTTTAGGAAAGCTTATGTTGTTATTTTGCGCTTGAAGAAGAACTTATGACCTGTAGAAAACGGTAAGTTCTATGAATTGCTTATGGTACGGCACAAGACAACAGTCGACCAAAATTTTGAAATTTGTTGCATTTTAACCGTGTCAAATTGGCAAACAAAATGTATCTACTTCCGACACAAAGTGTTCATTGTCCAATGAGCATCCTGCCATGCTGCTACAATCGTGTTACTCTCGTGGTTGCCACATGACAGCTTACCTAACTGCTATTGGACAGCGCACTTTTTTCACGTTAGTCACATTTATTGAGTACAGTACGGAATAAATGTAGGTGGTAAGTATCGATGTCAATGATATTGGATGTGAATTGTGAGTTGTGTGCTGTGAATCTAATTTTGCTTAAGCATGAAATCCAGCCCTTCAAGCTGGCTAATATTGGTCACGTTACCTATCAGCTGACTGTACCTCGTGAGTCGTGACTGCGTCACTCGGTGACCACGTGCCCGACTGATTGGTGCAGTACCATAAGGTATAATAACCCACTATCTTTCAGATGGTCATGGAAGGTTGTTGCCCTCGCAGAAGCTGCTGTTTATTGTATTTCACGGAGGTACACTGCTTGACATGAACACGGACACCACCAAACTGGCAGACTGCCAGACCCTGCATCAGAGTCTGTCTAATGTGATAAACACTCTCTGTCCTACCTACAGAAACAGGTAATGTCATTGAAAGTGCTGATTTTAGCAATCTTTAAATACATAACAACAATTTTCGAAAACAGCAATAATCACAAAACAGAATCACAAGAGACCAAACCAACAGACCAACCAAATTGTAGCACTAAAACAATTTCCAACAAAAACATCAATATTTTATAATTTATATATAAATATAGTCCCCCTGTAGAAAAAAGGCTTTTCAATCGTCACCGTTGGTCAAATCTAAAATCTTGCTACAACGATTCAATGGTCAGTTTAGTTTTAACCTCTGGAGTAACAAAGAGATCAGCTGACCGCAAGATCGAACTGATTGTTTCGATGTTAGAGTTTTTGACCCTAATAATTTGCAAACGCAGGCTACTTCGGACTAAAGCATCAACTCCAACAACTTTCCGTGGATTTAAACACGATATAAAGCTCAACAACTTTTCAACGAAAATATAGACAACCGGATCAAAAATGGCGTTAAGATAAAATAAGTTCTGGGTAGCTTTAATCAAATTTGTATCCTGACTGTCTAAAATGTTCCTAACCACAATAGTTGGTAGCCAGGAACTGATAGTGAAGAGACCCATAGTGATGGTCCTGATGGAGAGCTTGGTACATTTGTCATGTTCCTTGCAAATACCTCTCACTTTTAGCTTAATAATGATCCCAACATACACGACTAGAGTTACAAAGCAGCTGGTGGAGAAGATGAGGAACTTAACCAGGAGATGGTTGGTAAGGGAGGAGATGTGGACCCAGGAGGTGATGAGACAGGTACCGGAGCTGGCGTTTTCGTTTGGGATGTAGAGGGATATGGTGTTGTCACCTTTCTCTATGTGGTACAGAATCAGGGTGATGGAAGGGAGTCCCAGGGAGAAGAGGTTTGTCACCCAGGATAGGCTCATGTGCGTTCCTGACTTGTATCTGGGGCAGTTGAAAGTTAGCAACATCTTGAGAAGAACCTTTTTAGGCACTTTTATTATAATTTTTTTATTTTATTCTTAGCTTCTGACTTAAGGCAAGCACAGTTTTGCTTTAAAAATGACAACATTTCTTGATTTAATAAAAACCTGAACGGAATGAAAACTCCGAATATTCTGTCGACAGTGACTGGAGAGACAGAAAGAAAGTTGTAGTATGTTATCCAGAGAAACAGGTTGGTGCTTATCTCACACAAATGTGAACTATCTCTGCCATACCAAACCCCTGAAGCATATCATAATGTCAAATACAAGCGCTATATCAACAGATTAAAACCAAGCTAGATTCTCCAGCAAAACTCATAGCAATGGTAACTATGTGCATAATTGTAACCATGGTATCCAACCTAGAGGTAAGAAGATGCAGGCGTGTAGACTAAGCATGATATCTGACAGGATGACGGATATGTAAGATCGTTTGTGAGTTTCTATAAGATCCTTCGTTCTTCTGCAATACCACATTCTTCGTCCCAGTAAACCTGGAAAAGTATGTATTAAACTGAAAAATGTGGAAAAAAAACAATCAGAGTTGTTTGCCATAGTCATACTCATAGTAGGAATGGTATTTTTGTCGGTAAAAACTGCCAGAATAGCGAGACATTTTACTAATTTTGTGTAGTAATATTTCCCTGTCACTAAAATTTTATCAGAATGAAATCCATATTATTTGTGAAACAATAATGTTGTAGTTGTGTCCATTTAAAGAAATTTATTTATCTAATTATCAATATGTCGCCTGTCAAAGCCCTTGGTACTCTTGGTTCATTTCTTTATTGAAGAACCTTTATCTGATGATACAATTCTCTTAATACATACTTGCCGGACAAAAATAAAGTTTTAACAACTGGGTGAAGACAACAGAACCAAATGTTGCGATAAGATGCTCACCACAGTTGAGAAGACAAGCTCCAGTCATGAGGATAAATACCACCAAGTCCAATAGTTCGAGCATATCGGCTGTTATCCTACAAACATGTTGATATCTTACTATATTTTAATATATAAAGCGAGTCGATATATATGTATATATCCATACCATTTTACTGACACCACGGCATCAACTTTAACACGACTTTCCGCAAAAAACGTGAAAGATATACTTTTGAAACTTTTTTGGCTGGGTCGAATGCTTTTATGGCCTTTAAGTATAAAGAAATAAAAATTGGCCAAGGAATAAATAATTTAGGTCCAGAAAATGGACCCCCAAGTTGTGTCAAAACCACAAATTAAATAAATAAGATTGTCTAATTTCTTAACGTCTCTTGACTTTTTGACACCACTTTAGACTTTTAGAGAATCACGGGTTTACATAATTCGCATAATTGTTAGAATTAAATATGAAGATGATAACATAATGTGTATGTTGTAACCGTTGGTTGAATATTTATATTCAGCCAACGGCTGTTTGTTTATAAACAACTTATTTATAAGTTTATAAACTCTTGTTTATAAACAACTCTTGTTTATAAACTTTTGTTTATAAACAACTTTCTTTGAAACGATTGTCAAAATCTCAAAATTGGAATAAACTATCGAATACCAAATCAGAGTCTCAACGCTATGGCCAGCTCACTAAATTGTTGTCTAGTCTAAACAAATAGTTAACCCAAACGTTTTTAAACGTTAAAACTGTCCTTCTTACGGACGCATGGTTTTAACTTATAAATACAGAGAGATCTGATGTCCTGGTGGGAAGTTCTAGATGAAAGCTGTTATTTTATGATCAAAATCTATTTAGCCAGTAGGCATAGCAAAATTAGTACTTATATAGTACGACAGTAGTACTATATAAGTACTATACTACTACTCATGTTCAGACCTCTCATTGAAGGTCGTTCACATATTGTGATATTGCGTAAGCTGGTAGTTACAATTTGTAACAGGACGTCAAAACACATAGATTGCAGGGGTAGATCAAAACAATGACTAGTACTAGTACAAGATAAAAACAACAACCAATAAGAAAAATAATATACTAGTTGGCAACCGATAAGTTAATATAAGAAGTATAATGATAATGTTTTAATTAGCAAAATATTCTTGTTTTATTTACTCGTTAGTTATTATTTATCAACAATCCACGATAAATTTACATAATATATTTATGATCATTAGCTGTTGTACGTATTGACTACACCCTCGATCCTTGTCAGAACGCGGATAAAATATTCAACATCCCTCGTCTAACGTCATACAGTAATGACAGGACAATTAATGGTACCCAAACTCCACTTTCACATAATTTAATATTTGGAATATGTTATACGGTTGAAGAATTAAATTTTAGATATTTCGACTTCCTGACAATTGTCATCACTAACGCTTAAGAGAAAAAAAGGAAAGAAAAGTAGATCCAAAAAAACATTTATGAACATATTATGTATTGTTCAAGTAAGACTTCTAACCAATCGCCCGAAGTTTTTAACCCTAACCATCACATCGACACTAACCCAACACCAAGTCACAAACCCCTTCCCTAACTCGGAAAATCAAGTTTTAAATATGACTAGAAAAAACTTTCCGTTCCCATAAAACGACGTATCAAGTAAAGCAAGATGCCATACTGACGAAGGGACAGGAAAAAACAAAGAGGAGCTCTTACTGTCATGATAGATAACTACTTACTGGCTGCAGTTAAACAAAAGAAAGTCAGCCAAAAAAGGTAGCAGAACAATTGCCAAACAATTGCCAACAGTTACTGAACAATTGAGACTACGGCAGGAAATATCTGATGTTGTTTACCAATTGACGATTAGCGGCCTGCCCATATATTATACTGCTTTCGTGTTCCGAACAGTGGATGGGTCCTGACGTGGCACCTTTATCGAAACACAATAATACAGCTGGTGTTTGTTTATGAATATTAGATAATTAGAATACGAATTAAGATTGGAAACAAAAGACTGCTACAGATGGTGCCATCGCTTCATGATGTTGTATGCTTCAGATAACTCAATGATGCACAAGATGTAACGAGGCTGTTCTACTCTGGTAAAAGTTCATGATACAGTAAAACTCCGATTTACCGCGGCATATTCGTTTCCCCTAAATTGGGCTTAACATACATGGTGTGATGGCCTACCGACAGTTGCGCCCATTTAGGCCATTAACAGGTTCCCAATCAGTGACGTGATCTGATTCGTCATGTCAGATTCTCAAAACGACATTACAGAGGGTCACATAATGTCCAGTTATCCTTGTCGAGGGATGTGATGTCCGTCAAGAATAGTTTAGGGCTATTCGAGACCAACGAGTCACTACTGATTTCCATCTAGATCACCTGGCCCATGGCATGATTACTGCCAAAAAGCGTAAGTCCTCAAATGATGTTTTGTACAGGATCTCAATCTGCAAAGAGTTCGACGATTATTTTTGTTTGGTTTTTGTTCATAGAGCTGCACGCCATGTATGTCCAGGTTCATCATAATATATATAATGTGGACTTCTGGGCAATGAGCTTGGTTGTGGGACACACTACTACTCATACTAGGGAAGTTGAGAGGCCTCAAATCAAATCTCATTAAAGAGATATCAACAGAGTGTGAGCCACTGCCTGACTAACCTGTGATTAGAGTTTGCCAGGCTCTATGAAGGTGGCAGAGAGTGTCTTCTTTGTCCTATCCTTTGTCCGTGATGCTGGTAACAAACTCTTGTTGTAGGTGGTGGTGACATAAACTCATTTGCATGAATGATACGAGATGATGAGGTTGAGCAAGTGAAAGTTGAAGTTATAATATAAATGAACACAAATCGTACGTAAGCAACGTCAAAATGTACTGCCGAAAAATAAACGTACATAAAGACATAACATAGGAGCATAGTAGAATCGTTAAAACAATGTCACTCTGCGAATCGCAGATAGAGAGGAATGCTAAGGAGAAAATTGAGGAGAGAATGGGGTGAGATGCGGTGAATATCTGCCAGATGAGGAGAGGAGCCAAGGTGTTGAAGACGTTCGAACTCCAGGGCTGGGCAGTAAAAGAGTATATGGTAATTATCTTGGCGCCCAGAGAAACAGTATGAACAATTAGGGTTGATTGTGCCGTCTAGTTTGTTCAGAATGGCTTGAACTTGAAGTGGTGCACGGTTATCCAGAAAAACAGTAAGAATGCGAAAGTTACGCCTGTTAAGAGACCTGAAGAAAATAATGTGCTGTGGTAAAGAGTAGTGGGTAAGTAGAGAGAGAAGAGGATTAGAGGAAGTGGAAGCAGACCAGTCAGTGGTTCTGGTGGTAAAGTTGTTATCCCGCAGAGTCGACTTGAAATGGCTTACGGGAAGAGGTACTGCTTTTATTGAGCTGCATGTGGTCTCTTCCTTCGCAAGAGTGTCTGCCATTTCGTTTACTCGTATGTCCTCGGATCTATGTTAGGGAAACAGAAGAGCAGAAGGAGGTGAGCATATATCTAGTTCTCTTGTTTCAATGCATAGGGGGCTAGAGTCTAGACGGAGCATCGGCAGATATGGCATGAATAAGTGACTCACATTAAGTGACTATTGATTAATGCGATTGTTTCCTCTCCCAAAAACTTCTCTCTCATGTATCAGTATATAGAAGACGATCGCGAAGAACTTGAAGTAATGCATAAGATATGAGAAGCTCAAAATCGCAGCACGACTGTGTATATTAGATTAAGATTTAATTGTCGGAGAGCTGTTAATTTTAAGATTTAAGTATCAAAAATAGCTGGAAATGGAAATTCCCAACCGTTTTATATGTTCAAAGATTCTGTTATATAAGTAGTTCTATTTAAAAACCTGATAAACAAACTAAATGAGCTAAACGATTAAACGAAGTGCGGCGACAGTGCCATCGGGATCCAACTATTTAACAAATGCTATTATTTTCTATTGGCTGATCTGCGAGCCGGACGATATTTGTCGAGCTATGATTGGCTGAACTGAAAAGGATTACGTAGTTCAGCACAGTCCAATGATTCATGAATTTAGTTGTAGGATTCACTATGTTTCTGGTCGTTATATAAGTAGTTCTATTTAAAAACCTGATATACAAACTAAATGAGCTAAACGAAGTGCCGCGACAGTGCCATCGGGATCCAACTATTTAACAAATGCTATTATTTTCAATTGGCTGATCTGCGAGCCGGACGATATTTGTCGAACTATGATTAGCTGAACTGAAAAGGATTACGTAGTTCAGCACAGTCATTGATGATGATGAAGGGAGCTCAGAATTCAGGACAATTCAATTAATTGGGTCCTAGGATTCACTGTATCTTCGGCCATTTAGCGATTTAAATTTTCAGTGCTTTCTGTCATGAAAAAAATGGTCCCCTTGTTCAGCTCCTTAGCATTTAAGATCCACGTCTTCAAAATTATTATTTCATGAGAGACGAGAGTTACTTAATTTGGCTTACTTGATTGTGCTTCACAATCAATTTTTTCTTTAGTCTTAACCTTTAAAGTTTCCTAACGTTTCCTAAATTTATATTTTCTGACAATATTCCATTTTCGCTGATGAATTACCGAGGGAACATGTGTAAGGTGATATGAATGGGTCCCAATCCTCATCGACCGTCTACAATCTACATTCTTACATTGTAAAGGCTTCATTATAATACATAATAACCGCAGTATCTTTATTGACTACAAGCATTAAAGAAAATACTACAGAATCCAGAAAACATGGGAGGAACGTGTAAGAAACTTTGATGCTCTGGATAGTGATTAAATAATCCCTGATGAGATCTGAAAGAGGGCAAACCGTATGTGTTGGTTGTGTCATGTGATAAGAATGACTCATTCCAGACTCATCGCGTATACTCTTGATTGAACCCCATAGGAAAAGATCAAAGGAAACACTTACAACTACCTTTTACCTCGAGCTTGAGTGGCAAGATATGAAACAGTAGTGTGAGTTTCCAATCCCAATATTTATCCATCCCCTCGGCCACCTTCCATGTACGTCATGTCCCTGGTGCTAATTTGCAAATAGTTGGTAACGTGTGCTCCATACCCCCAAATGTTAGCCAGGTATTACTTAATTAATATAATATGAGGATCCATCAAGTAACCAGTTCCTATAAAAAGCCGGGAGTTTTTTAATGGATTGATAGTGCGAGTCAAAAAAAGGGGGACCGCAAAAACGGTAAAATTAAGATCAAAATACCGAATACCGATGTGCTGAAACATACTAATATAATTTATGGGCTCAAGTTGAAAGCTTTTTTCCATCATAAATTCTATATTTTCTCAAATACCAAAATGGAACAGGTTTATCATAGGATGAAGGATCCAATATTATCCATTGCGAATATTTTCTGATCCTTTTTAATTAAACCGCTAGACCGTGAAATCATTACTATGTATGTTTACACGAGAAAGATGTCGTTATTTGGAATTCTATAAACGATTTCTCCCTTTCAGGATAGAGATAAAGTTAGTTCAATGCCCACAAGTATGTGCCGATGTGGTCGCTTCTCTGGTTGGTTCACTGCCTTCTGTTGGACCAGGTCAGAAATCACACTCGGATTACGAGACATGTTTTACATTTTTGGTTTCTAAGTGAGCATTTACGTCATCTTGATTATATAACTTTCACTGGAGTAAATTTGTTCAATGCATGTCTATCCTATTATATTAGGGACGATAGTGTTCGTGAGAGGATGGGGACTTGTCCCATTGTGATAAACAATTTAATTTGTTGAGTTATTCTTTCTGGCCGTTGGAGCATACAAAACTTTGAGGTTAACATTGGTCATTAGAACCACCCGGGTACCGTCTCGGTTTACAATCAATCATATACAATCAACTATTGGCCCAATAGTATTGGGTTCCTTAGATCGTTGGTGGGGTTCCCATGTTTTATGCAATGGCATAAAATGGCATAATAATTGGAGAATAAATCTCCATTTTTTCCATTTTCTCAATAGAAAAAGTCTCCATTTTATGCCATTTTATCCCATATAAAAAGTTTAAAATTAAAAAAACCCAATTTTTTACAAAATTTTGACCCTAAATTTCAACAAAAGACCAAATACCAAAGACTATTTGACCAGAAAATGTTAATCGTTTAAATAGGCGAGAATAATCTACAATGTAAATAACCCAAAGGTAGACGATCAACCTCCCCATATTAAACGTCTTAAACAGTTAAAGTTTTAAAATAGCACTTCTCAGATCGGTGGCAGAACGAATGTCTGGATCATGGTTACGGACTGAGCGGGGAGGTGGAGATACCCTTCGAGCTGATACCGGTGCTAACATGCCAGACCGCTAAATACCAGGAGGGACTCAAGACAGTGTGCAGGGAAGCTAACTCCGTGTTTAACGCTTATCGTGAGGAGGACAGTAGTTTCACTCATAACCAGGTGCCTAGTATAGTAGTATGGTTGTAAGATCTGGCATTTATCAAACTTACTTAGCTTACTTTCTTGATATTTACTATATCTTCTGCTGGTTAACGAATGAGTCGACAGCCTTGACGGCTGTAGTATGCTCCAATACCGTGGCGAATTCCTGTTAGGGCAAGTGGAATTTAGTAATTTTGACTGGAAACCAAATCTTGAACTGAACAGTGTACTGGAAAATGAGGGGGAATTGGGCAAGAACAGACGTGGCCAAATAACTGCAACTGAATGGTAGTGAAGTAGTGAGGGAGACTAGTTTAGCTGGGAGCTGTGAATTGTGAAGGCTAAGAAATTCTGCTCTAATTGCATGTCTAGAAGGCTGGATCGTTTAAATTAGTCTAATTTATAATATTATATTCTATTACAGATCTCATGGATCTTTCATAAGAACAATGTCTATACTCTATAGTGCTGTCAGTAGGAATATTTATGAAACATACGAATGACGAGCATGGTCAAGTTATACCATGAATGAAATACTATATCAGTATGCAGCTAAGTATGCAGATGTTTTTACAAACATTCATTGGAATGTAGGTATTCGCCACCCTGGTCGCACTGAGAGAGGAACTGGCGACTGGCGCCCAATTTCTCAGTGTATAGTTAATTCTGGCCCGGCCTGTATTGTAATTAAACCATATCAATGTCGATATCTATTGTACTGGTTGGTAACTATAAGTGACTTGTCTCCAACATCGTGGGACTACGCAATAGGACTGGAGTCTGGAATGTTGCAAGCCAGACTACCTGCCACCTGGTTATTATCTATTCTCATTTAATATAAGCTAATTTAGCTCCCAGTCTACATGGCTCCAAGGTACCTGGTATGATGGTAAGTAGTCTTTATATAATATAACTTCTACAAAATGAAACGACCGGTTGAGTCAGACAAATGTTTCAATCATGATACAAAACCATGATATCATCAGTGACAATAATAATATAGTCTAGAAAGTTCCTAACACACTTCTCCTAGGTAACAGTGATAGGGGATGTAGTAGGCTCTATCTTAGCCTACGATATCCTGTGTCATAGTGACGAGGAACTAGACCCAGGGTAAGTGACTTTTTAACGTGTCACGTGACTTTTCAGCTTTTCACGTGACTCTTTAATGTGTCACGTGACTTTTCAGCTTTTCGCGTGACTTTTAACGTGTCGCGTAACTTTTCAATTTTTCACGTAACTTTATTCAAAACTTGACAGAGCAACCTTTATTAATTGTTTTGTGGGATTGTTTTGTGAATTATTTTCATTTTTATTAAAAATTTTAACATTTTAACTTATTTGTCAGTGATTATATCGGGAATCTGGTCCCAACGGTATACCATATAAAGCGTCTTCCTCAACCCATTCTTATGTTAAATGTTAATCTTGAATAAGTAACGTGGAATTTAGTCAGCATGTTTTATTTGTAAAGTTTTTTAGGTTCAGTAAAGTTTAACTGTGATAATTTTTATGTCTCTTCTATGCCATATCTCTATTACTAGGAAAAGTAAGCCAGATAATGTGTGTCAAAGCCCGGGGGGTCGGTATGTCCTGTGATACCTCTGATTACTAATTGTATCCCAATCTTGTCTATAATGAAAAAATAATCACTTCTATTTTTGGTTCGAACGAATCTTTTTGTTTACCCGTTTTAAAGGATTGGTATCTTACTGGGTTAATTGTAAAATGATGAATTCCTGATAATAATAATTAGCATACCTGATATTTGAATGAATTCCTATAAATTGTCAATGGCTGAGATTGAAGCTGGCTAATCTCTCGGGCAAATTAAAAGGGCAAAATACTAGTTTCCCATTTTAGGTCGTTTAAATACTAAATTTTTGTCATCTCATCGAATGAAACCTGCAGAAACAACTGAACTAAAAACATTGATTTTTGCCCCAGCTATTTGCAACGAGAGCTCGTAGATGACAAGTTTTAAATTGCTTAAATTTTTCCGGTATATCCCTTGGGTGCATGATTCACTCATAATATGAAGTTTGATGACGACATTGTCTCATTATAATAACTCATTTTTCTGCATTTTTTACGTTCCGGGGTAACTACTTATCTACTCGTTATCATTAAAATAACTTGCAATATTTCAGGTTTGACTTCCTAGTGGACAAGTTTTTCTCCTTCGGTTCTCCAATCGGGAACCTAGTCTTACATCGAGCACTCCAGAACAAGCCAGGTTGGAAACAAGCCAAGTTTTCTTAAATAACTATCCAATAATTCCCAAAGTTGATTTTTCGTGTTATAGTTAAACCCTTCAGTGTTGTTCGTTCATAAAAACATTCTCAGTGCACCCAAAGAAGCTGGTGACCCAGTTCTACAACCTGTTCTACGCTTCCTCGCCGGGTGCTGTTAGAATTGAACCTGTTCTGGACGGACACTTCGCTTCATTTCCGCCCATCTGTATCCCCCGCTTCAACAAGTACGTTCTTATCTTTATAGTTGATATCTTCATTGGCAAGGTGACTGATTGACCTCATTTAAATCACGAGAAAAAATATTACCCTTTCCTTAAGATGTTTATTTGCATAACAGAACGTTAGCAAATCTAGGACAGGACGTCGCTAACCCTAAATGTCAATGACACTACAATTAATCCTTCAGGTCTCCGTACGGAGCCGGAACAAAGTACAATATAAACTCTTTTCTAGAGCGGAACCACACGTTCTTACAGGACCCTATACACCCTATAAACCCTAGCATTGCTACACATGATCCAACTAGCACCTCTGCTAGTTTAGTTCGACCCATTACAACCTCTTCGTTAGGTAAACCTCGCTACAGAATTTTTCAATGCCGAATCTGCTCATTATATTGGCAAAAGCTCCGATTATAATATAAAGCCGCCATATTAACATCATAGCTAGTGTTAGAGAGTCTACCCTATTTTGATTTGTCGTTTTCAATGTCGTTGTGCCATGACTCACGGAGTTGCAACCTTTACTACCTTTACCACCTTTACTACCTTTACCACCTTTACCATCCCAGGAATGTCAGGGGTATCAGAATGGTGGGGAACTAAACGTATAGACTACGCTCTCTACTACCCTGAAGCTCTGCGCTCTTTTCCTTCTCTCATCCTGCCAGCTCTTCTACACAGCAGTTATTGGGAGAATTACGATGTGGCTGCGTTTGTTGTCCAGCAAGTAAGTTTAAAGTTATGGTTGTTAAATTTCCTTGAACTTCTATGTCCTATGATCTTGCTAAAGGCGTAGATATAGCGCGCATACGCCTACCGTATGATCAGCTGTTTGTCGAGACCGCAAAAAGAAATAACAGTCAACCAAATCTGACTGAGAAAAACTCGACTATATAGAGCAAGGGTGGAGTCTAATTGGTGCGCGTTGGTAGTAATGAAGTTTTGACACATGTTCCTAAAGCGATTTCATTTAATGAAGTTTTGATCGAAAGCAAGTCGACCACAAAGAATTACCCAACTCAGGCATGAAGCAATTCGTAACTCAAACTGAGAAATATACCCGCACGTGCCACGTTTGTATACTGACCAGTCCACCACAAATGAACACATCAAGGGTGATCTGAAATTGAAACTAGTTTAATTTGCAATCTCTCGGTTCAACAGAAATGACGGTCACGTGATATAAATTGTTCCGTGCAAAGCACAATTGAACTGCTTCCCGAATCCAACTATAATGAAGTATTTAATCTTGGTCCGTAGTCTTCGTGGAATTTGGACAGATCTTTATAATTCAATTCGTGGTGGTCCCGTGACCTGTCAAAATGTGCAGCGTACTGCAACTTCCGATACCACTTATTTGCGTAGCAAAGTGCCAAGCGGTAGTGGGTGGTCGACAGGTTCCACTTAGTATCACCTCCTGTGATTAGATCTTTAGATGGTAAAATATGAATTTAATCGGAAATATCGAATTCTGTAGCTTTCAGAAAACAATAAACTAAATATTAATCACCTACAAATACTTAAGGGTACTTAAGGGTAAGCACAGAGCGCGTTTAAGGGTACTTAACTGTTACCAGGTGCTAGGACTGGACGAAGCCCTGCCCTCTACTCCCCACATAACACCCCGAAACACTGAGACGGATCTCCTTGCTGCTGCTCAGTCCGCCAGCTCCGCTAACAACACGGAGAAGTGGCTCAGACGGCGTACTAAGTTGAAGGTTAACAATTTGAACCCTAACCACCGCTGCTTCGATACGATCTATTTGGAGGGGCAAGAGCAGGAGATATTTGCTAAGTTTTTCTACGGACCATTGGATGCGCTCAGCTTGGTCGGAGAAAAGGTGGGACAATTTTGAATTAATAATCATTTATTACAGAAAAGTACATTTGACCAGCTTAAATCAGAATTTTTTCATTTCAGCATTTGTTTTTACTGCCTCCCGTGGAATGTACTTCTAATTTCAGGTGGATATTAGTATAATGGACCCACACCCCGGAGGAGAGTACAACTTTCTGGGGACCCAAGTAACCAGTCAAGGAGGCAGGATTAACTTCAAGATCCCGGAGAACTACAAATTTGGGACGGGGTTGTACCCGGTGAAATGTACGGTTCGAGGAGATAAATCCACTGCTGAGGGTTTTATGGCGGTGGTTCCTCCGGGGACGGAATGTGTTGTCTTCTCTATTGACGGTAGTTTCACTCTTAACATGTCGCTCATGGGAAGGGATGCTAAAATACGACCTGGTGCCGTCGAGGTTTGATGTGCTCAATTTTCACATTTCATTGCTTATGTGCAATAACGTTTGTAAAAGTAAAACTCGCCACAAGAAGGTCTCCCAATTCTCTTTTTTTAAATCTGTGAACAGTTTTTACATACTAATAAAGCTATCTCATACACACTTAATAATTAAATATCCTCTCCAGGTTGTTCGGTTGTGGCAGGAGCTGGGTTTCGTCATAATCTACATCACAGCCCGACCAGATCTCCAGAAGGAGAGCGTGTTGGAGTGGCTGGGTACCCACAATTTCCCGCACGGCATTGTGGCATTCAGTGATGGAATCAGTCCCACTGATCTCCTCAAGGACAAGATGGAGTACTTGATTCGACTAAAAAACGAGGTAAATCATAGCCAGGACTTAAATCAGAATTCAGTTTTAGTAAATAAAGAAATCATGGCGGTATTTTTCGAACAAATTATAATATTTCATTTCGTTGGAGATGAGACTACATGATTCTACTGTTATTGATTTTATTTGTCTTTAATCCTCCGTCCATTTCAGTGCAAGTTGAACATTTACGCTGCATATGGAAGCTCCAAGGACATTAATGTATATCAATCAGCTGGAATTCCACTAAGTAAAATGTACATTGTAAAACCGAAGAATCCAAAGCGAAAACATCAGGTTCGTTCACTCTTTCAATCAGCCGAATTAAGCCGTTTTGTTTTGTGTTTCGATGTTTCACGATTTATCGAGTGTTTCAATAATTCATATTTCGCTGTAATTGTAAACTCTTCATTCCGATTTGATGTTACTGTTAGGGATGTAAGCACTGATTCTGATAATTTTTGTTCAAAAATCCGAATCTACGATATCAGACGGAATATATATATTTCACCACCATTATAATGTTTCTGTTCACCTTGTGTCTTAGCTTGATGACGTTTTCACGATTGACTACGAAACATACGGCTCTCACTTGACAATGCTGAGACAACTTATGAAACGGCGAGCCAGCTCGACCCTCAAAGTCCCGCACCTCACATTTAAGGAACAAAAAGAGACATCCCCAATCCTAGTGACTTCAAGGAGAATTTCTAAAGATAGGAGAGATTCTACTAGTCAGATCGGGGGTTCACGCAACGTCATATCTGAACAATAATAACATGTGAGATGCTCCACGTGATTTGCATATCACACGCGCACGTGCACGTGGCGCGCACCCCGTGCCGCTTAATTCATATATTATTCGCTTTGTAGAGTGAGACATGGTGATGTTATTATATCTCATGAATACTTGTTGGCAAAGCAGCACTTTTTACTGAAATTTGGAATCAACTCCTGTGATTTGTCTTTTAAATGTTTCTTCTTAATAAACTCTGTATAGTCTTTACCACTACCAATAACCAAAGCTACTAAGTACATACTCAACGTCCGAAAAAATGAACTAGTACTACTGAATATAACTTTTGTTTACACATTACATTTGAATGAGCAATTTAATCATGAAATCTAGCTAGGACTCAATAACGTTCGAGCAAATTAATAGTCATTTGGTTACGAAAAACCGGCCACAATGCGATCGCTCTACTAATTTTGCGGACGTTAGGTATTCCAGTTGGACGTATATTTCTCTGGCAGGTATTCAGACTTGGTGTTAAATCTTCATATATTTATTCTTTATTCGTCATTAAAAATGATTTCTCCTTTATTTGTCACGAAAAGATAGTTGATACACAAGGCTTTCATATAAATGATGTTGCTTTGTATGCCCTTCATCCCAATTTCGTATTCATAGCTATATCTATGACAATTCCTGAATTCCTAGTTCATATGAATTGTGATCAATGTTATCGTAACGAATACTTGCCTGAAAAATACCGTCCAGCTAATATTATCTCAATCTTATGTAAAATTGTGGTTGTGAATTCTTTAATTGTTATTTGTTGTGCCTATTGGAGCCCTTTTGGGGCGTACAATAGTCCGACAGTACTGCGACAGAACTGCGACAGTACTGCATCCACAAGTAGAGAGCTAGGCAAAAGCAAGGGACTCCGTGGTTCTTTGTCCACTTCTATCAAGTACAGCAGCTCTCTCAGCATGTGTCCAGGTCCCCTTTATCGTAGTGTAGAAATGTCGCATTTTAGTCTCTGTCACGTCAATATGCTGCCCGTGAAGCTGTAAAGTTCTCCGCAAAATAACTGAGAATAAGAATTAAGATCCTTCTGAAGCACACTGTTTAAGCTGCAGTTCTGTCACAGTACTGTAAGTTGTAACTGTAACCTAGTACTGTCGCACTAGTGTCACAATAATTTCGCAGTACTGTCGTCGACGAACTATTGTACGACCTCCTTTTGTCTTAGCCCAATTAGTCGCTCCAAAATATCAGATTATCAGCTTATATATATCTATGTGTGACTTCTAGTGAAAACAGATACAATTGATGTTTTATATATTTCTTTCTTTAAATCAATACAAAATGTACTATCAACGGCCCCTGTCAATAATTCAGGCAATGGGTTGATATACTGATCGACTATAGAAAAAAGCATGGAATTGAAATTTACAGATTCGTAATAGCCTTAATTCTTATCATCTTTATAGCCACAGCTAGATATTATGTAAATTATAAATTCATGAATATGTTGGAGTAGAAGTACTTAACGAATAGCAGCAATGATTTTGCTATGAAATGTGATCAGCTGTTATTAAATTTTGCAGCTTTGCATTAATTTTAAACTTTGCATACAACTTTGCATAAACACTTTTCATATAATCTTACATAAAACTTTGCATAAAACTTTGCATAGAATTCATTGCAATGTTTTCGATTCAGTTCACAGTTTTATTTAATAGTGCTTTGTCTCTCAGGTAAACTGGATCAACAACAACCACTTCACGGATCATTACCAGTACCTGAAAGGCTTGGCACCTAAATCCTCATCCTGGACTCGAGTCCCAATCAGTGTTGACGTCTTCAAATTCCCCTCCGAAAAGAGGGTTTCTCGTTGTGGCACGATAAAGAGACAATTCTCCGCTACAAGGAGTCGGACAGATCTGTTACAATTGCCCTCCACCTCAGAGTTGAGGGAGGACACGTGACAGGGCGCGCGTCACCGGGCGCACGTGCAACAGGGCCCCGGAGCTAGACTTTAATTTGTTTATACTCGTCCAGATTTACATGTGCTATCAGATGTTTAGTTTTATGTTAGGAGACACTCTTGAGATGATATATGTTGAACCATATAATACATTTGGTGAAATCTGCTGATCTGCTGGGCTGTGCTGATCAGGTGATATCACATCGTTCTGATAAAACCAATGTTCGGGTTAACCTGTTAACCTGTTAACCTGTTAACCTGTTAACCTGTTAACCTGTTAACTTGTTAACCTGTTAACCTGTTAACCTGTTAACCTGTTAACCTGTAACCTGCTATTCTCGAGTATTAAAGGCTAGGGTATTAGATTAAAATAAATTTATATACTGTCTGATAAAAGGGCAATGAGGCGTGCAGTTTATACCTTTGATTTCCTGCCTAGAACAGAAAATGTAGAAGTAGAAAATGTTTGTGTCACTCTCATTTTGATTTATTGAATATCAACATGCATATAATCTGTGTAATCTAACAATATTTGAGGGGGCATGCTGACGATTATTTTAATTTTTCGATGCAGCAAGCTTAATTTTTGATTAAGTTGTATTGTATGCCAGCTGTATTTAATATTTAATCTTTAACTGAAAACATAGTATTTAATAGTTGATTGATTTCCCGTAACTAATTTAAAGTCCCACTCATTGAAAATTATTATTTTTGACCAAAAATATTATTTAAAAAAAGCTGGAATTATAATTGAATATTTAATTTTTCGATTGGTCGAAATTGTTGTCACTCCGATTAATTTGAATAATTTAATGAAGATGTACGTTTTGTTGAGTTAAATATCTTATTAGTACCGTAGTTTACCCGATTTATTGTAATTAGGTGTGTGATTTGCAGCTTGATTTTGTATTACCTTATCGGACCTTATTTGGACGGACATTACATGAACGGACATAATTATGAACGGACATTAATATGAACGCTCGAAGGCATTCAAAACCATCAAAAATTCGAATTTTTTTCAATTTTTTTGACGTTTTTTTAATTTCAGCAAATGATTTTTGAATCCATTTTTTATACAGTAAGTAAGAAAAGCAGTCATTAAGCAGTAAAATGATAAAATATGTGTACATGATCAGTTTTTAATATCACATATCATCTTCATCAAATGGGTTTTCGTGCATGAAATATTCCATGCTTAAAGCATCAGTGATTTCTAGCTTTATGGAAACCTTTTTTATCAAACTACCCCGCGGTCCTGCATTTCAGTGTTAACTTTTACAAGCCATTCGGCGTGAAGTGGTTTTATCTTAGACAACTTAAGGTTAACCTTAACATCACGTGGAGCTTTCCTAGCACTGTTTCATTACCGCCCCTGAGTAATATGAGCTATAACAACGTCGGACAATGTCCTTTGCAACACGATTTACCGTAATATCTAGAGGCTGGAACAAGTTTGTCATGTTGGCGGGGACTAGTTCATGAACTATGTTGTTGAGTGCCATAATTAGAGTTTTCTGTGCCTCCGGCAGACCAAGGAGAACCTTTCCGTCGTTAACTTACGGCACAATAAAGTTCTCAAATATGTTGTCATATTCTGGACAAAAAGTTCGAAATGGAAAAATTTTTGAAAAAATTTCAACTGACTTTAACTTGGACGGACATTAATTGAACGGACTTTATTTGAACGGACATTAAGATGAACGCTAGGGCCTCCAGCGTTCAAGTAATGTCCGTCCAAATAAGGTCCGATAAGGTAATCCTTGTATTATTTTGTTTTTTTTTGATATTCCGTGTTTCTGTTTTGTCTCTGTTTACGGTGTAACTGAATGATTGAAAATGCAAATGACGATAGCTACTGACAATGATCTACATTGATACTAAAAATGAATGATTATAACTGCGAATAAAAGATGAAACTACGAATAAAATATCGCTACTCGGAATATAATTAAAAGATTTTGCCGGTTAAGTCACTTAACCGTGCGAACTGCATAACACAGATTTTATTCTCAGTTCAGATCTTTTATTTATATTCCGAATAGCAATATTTTACTCGCAGTTTCTCTTTTGTCGCAACTTAATAAATTTCAAACAATTGTCATTGCAACATGAGACTTATAATGTATAAATAATGCTCCGATCCGGATACGTAAGTTAACTATTTAACTGTAAATAAAAGCCGTTTCCCCTTTGTCACAACAATATAGATACAAGATATTTCGAACTGTTATCAACAACATGTCAAATTTCAATGAAAAATAGAGTAAATATATAATACAATTGAGGCAATATATTAAGTCAGGTAGTTACTAGTTACTAATACTAGTTACTAATACTAGTTACTAATACTAGTTACTAATACTAGTTACTAGTACTAGTTACAGTACATATACACATTGAATCTGCGCTCTATAATAATAACAACACTTTTTGTTTACATAACGAGAGTTTACACTCAGGTGCTTTGGAAGAATGTGTTTATTTCACTTGCTACAACTGACTCCTGCTGCTGTTGTACATTTGGACTGTTACGCCTTTTAGAGATCTCAGATCATGTGATCAACTTCGCCTTTCAGTTCGGTAAGTACGTACATATTATGTTGTAGTGAGAAGATGACCTCCTGATTTTCCATTGGTTAAAAACTAAAATTGCGAGTTTAATAATATTATCACACTTTCGAGCCAAATTTGGCAGGAAAGCAGAATTGATATTACATGCCCCGATGGGGAGCACTGGCTCTCACCCGGGGGCATGAAATATCAATCAGTTGCTCAGAGAGAGTCCCGATAATCCCATAGAACAAGGAGCCCACTCTCAACAACTGTTCTACTACTGTGAGGTACTGATTTAAATAAAGATTTAAATCAACAACCTGAAGTAGTCTATGACCGTAAATGCAGTGATCAGATAAACTTTCCAGATTCAGGAAAAATATATATTTATACCTTGTTTTAAAAACATTTCCTTGCGTTTGAGATGTGTTAAGCAAAATACAATTTTTTGTTGTAAAACTTTTTCAAGCTGTTGCTTTTTTACTGCACTTCATAGTTCAAAACTTAATTAGGCTTCGGATGATGAAACAAAGTAAAAACTCCCTGGTCTGTACGAGTTTCAAGCGACTTAAGGTTACTGAAAACGAGATCAAAGTTTACAAGCAGACTTGAAAGTTGCACAAAGTTTTGGTACTTGTCAGCGATACAATCAATCAGGCTCATTAATTTCCTTAATCGCTTACTTGAAATTAAAAAGGAAGTATCATAACAAACTACAGTCACCCTCACAAAAAGTAGTAAACACAGAAACGATGTTTGATCTATTCGAAGGAAGAAAACACACAAAACAATAATCTTGGTGTCAAGTAGTTATATTTGAAAGAAAATTATTGTCAAGAATTGATAAAGGGCTGGTCAGCAAATCGTAACGTAATAAATTGTGATACATTACGATATGGGATCATTCGCATATTAATTTAGCCACATTTTAGCCATTTCAGACCTCACTTTTAACCCCCTCTGATCCCTTCTGTGAGCCATATTCCATATAGAAATTGTGCAGAAATTATACTAGGCTTTTCCAAACCGGCTTCCCCTAGAATGGCTTGCGGAATTCGTGGCTGATATATAAAGAGACTTATAAATTCTGTACAATAAAGAGCGAAAATTCTATCCCTGCACCAGTTTTAACTGAAGTTTAGTTAGTGCAATAAAAACATTCTATAAAATTTATTATGTATATAAAGATATCAAGGGACGAATGGCGTAACTTAATCCGCTATAATCCGGTTATAAATTGGTCTGGTCGCTGGGGCAAATTTAGGTCCGATGATTGATATGCTGCCATTCTTTAGACCAATTCAATATTGCTAACAGTACGGGTGAACTGCCTGGCAATGACCAGGGTGGTTATAAAAGGCTGGTGAAGTGCGTTCTAAAATGGTATTACCAGGCCGATTATCGGGCTATTAAGTCAAGAGTTACTTTCATAAACAATACTAAAGAGTACGGATGTCTGATATTAAAACAATCTAGAGTTGTATTGAAGAGATACATTATATTACGGCTGTTCTGATAATTTCTAGTGAAGCAAATAATGGCAAGATGAATATAAGCAGACTATTATAATACTCGATAAAATTCAATAAAAGTCAATGATTACAAGTTCCAGTGATAAATCATTCTGAAATAACAGACAATCAAGACGGGCGATAATATTGTTGATATATGAATTAGGGCGTGTAGTACAAGTACAACATGAACAGTTGAAAATTTGGACTTATGAATAGACAATCATGGCGCCACAGCCCAATTCAAATATAACAACCAGGAAATACTATCACCTTATCGCAGATTAGTATTACATGATAAGGACTAGGATGTAATCAACACTAAAACAGATGTTCTATACATTATACATCTTCAGTTTTAATGACTCAAAATATATCTAATAGAAATAAAGTATAAGAATCACCCTCACATCGATTGATATGCAGGAAATAATTTATGATTAAAATACGCGCTCGTGGTGGAATATTCTAGAATGCAATAAGTACAAGACCCATAGGCGTGAATATATTGATATTCGATGCACTACGTATCAATAAAAAGCAAATTGGGCGCGGCATACAGCATTCACTGTGTCATAAATGTGGGAACGTGAGATCCTAATTTTACGTATTGTATCTTCGATATCTGAAATACTAACTTATCGAGAGCTATATATAGCTTGGACATTATGAACATAAATAAGTTCAACATGTCTAGTTTTGCTTTGGTGAGATTTATAACTAACGTTTGATCAAATTCTGCTTTCCCGGCCAAATTTGGCTCCAAAGAAAGTGTGATAAAACATTAATCACATGCCTTCTCATGCGATATCAACATTTTCAAAACTCGGCAAGCCTCGTGATTGAAAATGTCGATATAACCCTCGGCAATCCTCGGGAAATATCGAAACTTTCGCTAACTCGGCAAGCCTCGTGGGCGAAAGTTTTGATATCGCATGAGAAGGCATGTGATAAATGTATAATATCCAATTGCGATGATACAAGAAAAGATAATTTTATAACCATTAACTTGATTGATCTATATGACGTATGATAGCAATAAAATCACAAAATTGGTTTAAGGAGTTTTTGAATGCTAGCATAATAAACTAATTTTACTCACGACTTTAACTTAAAGGTTCAAATAAATGATAAAGTTCTGAAATCGTCGTGCTTGCTATGACGAAATGGGGTTCAAAGAAATGTGTCCGATACCACACTTCAGCCAAACTTTATCATGGGATTATATTAATAGGTGATTAAGTATGGCCTCTAAACGGCCATTATACGGCTTCTACACTGTATTATCACAGTGCTGGCAAGCACGACCGTTAGTTGCAGGTTTATTTGCCCCTTTTAGTACTGTCAGTTATGCACATAAATCTGCACGAAGTGAGGTATAACTATAAATAACTCAATTTCACTCGGAGACAACGTTCGCGTTTTTAGCTTGAGCAAATTATCCTACAGAAAGCTTTAAATTTGAGTGACCAAATCGCGATCGATGCGTACTTAAATGTGTCTAACTCGGCTTATGATTCATCATTGATTGATCAATTGAGGTTAATGATCCCGTCAAAATGACCATTAAGATCACATTGATAGGGGCGAATAAAGATTTTATTATTAAGGTCCCAAACCCTTCAATTTTCGATTTATAAACCAAAAAATGTGTCGCTAAGCCAAAAATCAGAATTAGGTAACTTTGCATACTAAGGGTTTTAGAATATCAGGAAACCCATCAAAATGACCGGAATGAGCTGTACTGGAGTACATTAATGTAGGCGAATGAAGATTTCGAGGTCTCAAACCCTTTGGTCTTAGACTTTTCTAGAATTACACCCAGAAGTTCTGATACCGATTTGTAATCTTACACAAATGCAAATTATATTCTAACACATTGTGCATTTGTGGGTACAAGCTTAAATTGTTGCCAACTACAATATGTTGCCAACTACAATATGTTGCCAACTACAATATCTGATTGTGATGTGCTTAGAGCTAAAGTGACTCAATTTTAGTCTGTTGGGAGTACGCGGTCAACATGAGTTCTTCATCTGCAGTCACGTTTTACCCTCTCTTGTTGTATTCATTTGCCGCATTATCAGCTCACCACACGATACTATCGATGATGAACTTTAGCTAGGTATCTATAGCATATAAGAAAATTATTCTACGTGTGTTTTTCCTCCTTTTTGACTCAACTTCTTCTTTTTATAAAGCTTATAACTCGAAAATCAAAGGATTTGGGACCTTAAACTTAACAAACTTGCTTAGTTATCTATTGTGTTTACTGTTTAGTGTTTACGTTGCAACGTTTTCTCAAGCGGCTGTCTTACTCCTAGTTTGCTCCAACAGTCTTATTCTTAGTCAGATCGTTTCGAAAACACTGGACCAGAAAGTTTGAACTTTCTACGACAAGATGAGTAACCGAAACTCAAAAAAGAATAGCCGAATGGTTTCTACTCGACGCTTTGATCCACTAGGTGATTTTAATTCTATATTTGCATACCTCATTATTCACCCGGCTGTCGTTATAAATCCTAGTTTGCCGATGTGATCTCCTTTTAAAACGTAGTATTTACTATTTAGTAAACATTTAAAAGCAGATAACGATCAACTGAGTAGTGAGTAGAACCTCTGCAAAAATCAAGTATCTAATATCTACAGTATCCTGTTTAGTGTTTCAAATTTAATTTGTGATAATAATGTTATTCTGGCACTCTCAAGTTATTGTGCCATCAAAAAACGAATCCAACTCATATTCCAGACTCAACAGACTCAACAGACTCGGACACTACTGAGTACTCCCGGACCTACGGCTACTCTGAGTCAGAACCGGACCCACAGTTTGAGTACCTGGCTGCAATCACCGCACCCATAGCTCAGATTCCTTTCACCATTCTCCGGAGGAACGTGGAACAGGTTAGCTCGAACATATTTATTATATAAGGTATAGAGGAGTATTTTTACACGAACATTAGCTTTTAGTTTTATTTAAATGGGTGATACCCGTTTAAGTTAAATATTTACGTGGAATGTGATCTAATTCTGCGGTGATGAGGTTTATAACCTAAAATTTTATTGCTTATAGTTAATTAAACCTACGCAATATTAGTTTAGATAGCACACTGCTAGACTCTTGCATTGTTAACTATGAAAATTTAATCCGTGCAAACGGATTATAAAAAGTAAAAACACCCAATTATCATAGATATTGACAAATGTATCCTCTTCTAATTAGATGTACATTGTACAAGCTGCTTGCAGTTGCAGGCACACTGCAAGCGATGGGTACGGACGTATGGTGATGTTAAATTGGATGATAATTAGTCGATTAAAAGTGTATCGCTACCCTTCGCACTGTGGAAGGCATTATTCGGAAATACATCTTTAAACGTGCCATATTGCTAGCTATCGTGGACTCTTTACCATTCAATTTTGTTGACCGGCGATCATTTTACAGTGATTAAATCTAATCGACATGCGAAGTATTACATGTTTGATAGTGTTAACTTAAAGTAAAACTATGCGTTTTTCGTCGCTTATACTACATACCCTAAATAGAGCTGATCGGGTTGTGAGCACATGACAACTTGGCAACCGGCTAGTTTATAATTGTATTTCATACCGTCTTCCTGGTTCTAAGACAAAGACGAGATTGTTTGTACTAACTAACAAAATGTATACCTAGTAAGCTAGTATACTGTACAGGCAACTTACTAGCTGCGCCTACTTGCTTCTAGTGCAATTAGTGATTTGTAGATTTTAAATTCCTTTTTTAGTGATAACTAACGTATTTATATCATGTATAGAATCTTTGAGGTAGCGATGCAAACCTTTTTTATTGTATTCGTTTGTGGGAGAATATTTTATCGTTAAGCCTGCCACAGGGTGTTTCATATACACCATGTATTCCAACACAGATAGCCGCCGCCACTTATTTGATAAGGCCATAGCAACTGCACTTGGCCTTGAGCCCGCTCGTGGTGCTTGATTTTGAATACGGCTAGTTTGATATTTTGATAACGATATCAGAGGGAAAATACCAATTTCAGACTTTCAGGTTGTGATTAGAAATATTAGCTTGTTTGAGGTATAAAATGGTTAAAATGTTGTTAGAGTTAGAGATAATTGAGGTTATGTATTAGGGTGTGGGTGAATGATTGGATCGGAAGAGGTGACCAAGTAATAGTGTCCTGGCTAGTGAATAAATTAATGCCCCTCCCTCGTTCCTAATTACTTTTACACCATCTTTAATTATTGCTTAAACATTAGTATAATAAGCCTTCATCTATCTAATTGGTCCCATAATTGCTTCACACCTTGTCTCGAGTAGCCCTGAGGGGATGTTTGATGAGGTTCTTGAATCACGTGACTTTATCCGAGTTTCACATGATTTTCAGATTACACGATAGTCCTTAGTACTACCGCAGTTGTTCCCCAGTTGTTCCTCAGTTATGTCGCAGTATTGTCAGATTCCTTTCACCGTTCTCCGGAGAAACTTGGAACAGGTTAGCGGGAATATACAGGGTGGGCCAAAAGTCAGTGTGCAAACGTTGGGTCTTATACCTCCGCCGTGTTTTATATTTGAGAGCTGTTGCTTTGCAAATGGCATACTGTACTTACTGGTTCGAGGATTCCGTCGTCAAAATTTGAAAATTCGAATATTTTAGACCACGCCCATTCAATATTAAAACACCTATATTGTTTTCTCTGAACATGCTGAACGCCTAATTTTTTCAGAGACGGTAGATTATCAAATGTTGCATATGATCTGAAAACATGAGGCAAAACGGATTAGAAATGACGAAGTTATCAAGAATTTTGTGTATCTCGTTAACAAAATTGACTGGGTGATTATGTGACACCGTGACACGACACCTTAATTGGGCACCCTTAACAATTCCCATAATGTTCAACGGGGTAGTTAACGGGGTCACCTTATCACGTGATTAGGTAAACCAATCACCTGATCACACGTAATGAATAAACTCGTTATGCTTCATATCTCGGTCATCTGAGAAGCTACAGTTCTAATTCTTTCAGGACAAACGTAATTCGAATGGCCAAACACAATTCAATAACATTTAGCTTGAACCGACTATCCAAACTATCAAATAAATGTGAAAATGAACCTCCATTTGAAAAAAATGAACGCGAATATTTTTTGAGTTGACAAATTCCTCGAACCAGTGGTGGTACTAAGTCATACCAGAAGGAAGTATTTCAATTGGGCACTCATTGACTGAGCTATTAAGGCCAATGTTTGCACACTGACTTTTGGCCCACCCTGTAATATAGAGGAATATTTTTACACGAACTAGTACTACGGCTTAGATTTTATTCTTTATAATTGTATTTAAGGCATTTGAGGATTCCCACGATTCCACATTATTGTGCGTATCATTATTTCATTGTTCAAATCACCGCATAGTAAGTTAAGTCGAGATCATGCTGGATCGATTTAGGTGTAATAGTCCACCAGAGGTTTTAGTTTAAAGCTTGTTACGTCAGCAGTGGGTATGGTAATCAGTCACGAGATTTTACGACGTCCAACTCAACCAAAATGGTCTGATTACAATTTAATTGATAGTATACTATTCCACAAAAACATGTTTTCCACTAGTCAGAGACCAGAGTTTGGTGTTGAGCGCGTGCCACAACCGTATTGTTTTGTGTTTTAATTCTCTTGTCCATAATAGTCACCGTGAATTATCATACCACCATTATCGTCAAATTAGTTGAACACGTTTCTGTGAGTTGAACTTAGCCACAAACCTCACTGTACTGTAAATCTCCCGAGCACCGTGCGCCTAACTTCTTGAACATAGATGTTCTACGTTCAACATTTCCTCTGTGAATTCTGCCCCCATAGGTTTCTTTAATATGAAATACGAAGTGTAGGTAGAAGTAGGTATGAAGTAGAAAACATTTTTTAGATTACAGATTTGGATTTGAAACTGTTGTCTGTGAACATTAATTACATAATTTTATATAGCATGCCGAGAGCTGCACCTATCTTGAGTCATATCCGTGTGACTCTTAATGTTTATACTGAGTAGTTAGGATAGTTTAATATGTTAGGATAGTTTAATATGTTAGGATAGTAGTCAGTGGCGTAATGTTGCCTGTTGGCGCCCCCCGCCGAAAATGCGCCTCCCTATTGGCGACCCCTCCCTTTTTGGCGCCCCTCGCTAAAATTGAACAAATTAGGCGATTTTAGAGGATACGCCGGTAAAATCTTTTAAAAAGTGTGTTTCTAGAGCAAAACGCTTAGTCTTGCTAGTACCTCAGTTAAGTTTTTCAAAATTGTCCCACATTTAAACGACGATTTTGCGCCCCCCCCCCCCCCCCCTAAGATGCCCTTCGTTACGCCACTGATAGTAGTTAGGATAGTTAGGATAGTTTAATATGTTAGGATAGTTAGGATTGTAGTGATAGTTTAATATGTTAACTGTATCAAGCCGTCAAACTGTTTCGTCTGACCTTATCCTATTTGTCATTTGATGTTCAAAGACAATCTCGATGAAAACGGTAGGAAGAGCGGTTCAAATTCTCGATCTGCTCATCTTGAAACTTGATTGGTATCCAGTTTCGGCCTAATTGGGTGTTTAGATCCATATGCAAAGATATTACCATACATCAGACTGTGAAGACTGAATTTTGAGGATCATCTAGTGCCGAAACTAGAAACTAAATACTGATTTTTGCATACAATCAGAACATTTCAGAACAACTTCTCGTGTGTCCTGCCTAATGCCTATATTTGGTAGTGTACAACTCTTCCAATCAGGCGGTACAATACACTTTTACCCGATGGAGAATGTTCATGAAGCGACATTGTTATCTATAATACACAGCAGTGTACAGGAATTGTGATCGCAATTGTTACTTCTTGAGATTTAGTTTACAATATTCATGATCGGTGCAGCTATTGTTGCTGCTCGAGATCCTACGTCTCTACGTAGACGTGATCTACTCGCGAGGAGCAAGTATGTATTTGAAAGTAGACGCTTCTAGTTATAATTGTTGGTATTTCTCTTTAAGGCACATACATCATATAGTATACATGTCGACCAAGGCATCAATTAGAGCCCTGTCGTGTATATTGTATGAATGTATAATGTACAATGTATACTGTATATTTGGCCCACATCAGATCTTTCGGTGTGATCTGATATTGTGCTCCTTTGGGAAAGTTTTTATGATTGTGTTCCTAATAGGGCGGTAGCTTTTACAATTGACATATTTTTTTGGTGACATTTGAAGATAAGGACTAATGTTTATTCATATCTTGTTTGATCCACATTCACTCTGATGGTTGAGCCTGCTCTAGTTTTGCTCAAATATTCTTTTCATGATTAGCAATGTCTTAGCCTTACAGGTGAGACAGTTCAACTTAATGCGAGGTAACGTTATCTAACTACACCTTCCACACCCAGAACCATGGTTAATAATAATGAATAAGATGTTACAAATTACCCTGTGGCCATCCCAACACCTCTGATACTGTGTTCCAATGTCTACTAACGATAACGTGACGAGTAACCGTGACGTGTGTTACAATGATAACGATATGACTGTGTGTGTGGAGGACGGTATGCATCTGGGAAGCAGTGTTATGCCCATTGCTTCAACTTTGAGGAGATTCCGGGTTCTGATGGGGAGTCATGAGACTGGGGACCATTTTCTTAGACATCCGGTGAGTTTGAAGGTTATATCCTAGCCTGGTCATCATCCGGTGAAGGTTATCTTTTAGCCTGGTCCAATTCCAAGTATAATATAATAGTATGTATATAATGGTTTCGTTTAAAATTATGAATCCTCACTTTGATATAACCTGATATGATTAGGATAAACCTATGTCATTTTGCAATTTTAATGACGAAATCATCCTTGTCGGTAGTTTCGGGATTACTGTTACTTGCCGTTATATGTCCTATGACTCATGCATAGTGCAAACTCATTATTTTTATTGGCCCTGCTTGCTAGGTTTGAACTAAACTTATTCCATACAGCACCCTCCTGTCCCGTCAAGAAAATAATAATGTATAGTGTATATTTGTTAATTGTTCGACCACATCGAACATTTCGATGTGATCTGATGTTATGTTACGGTTCACTTTAACCCATTAGGGACGATAGGGTCGTTTACGACCCACCTTTTCTAGAGGCTATAGAGGACAAACCAAAATACTAAATGCCACGAATCTTTCGCACATATGCTCAAAATTTATTGGGCTACATTATTGACTTTCCAGTCGAGACCCAATTAATCACTAACAACTAAATAATTAGGCTAATTAGTCGCCATAATTGGAAAATATTTCACTTAACTTCTTGCCTTGATTGGGACATTTAAACTTTATGTAGGCTTATTTTGTTGAGGACAAAATAGTTGCGGGCAACGATTCCCTTGAGACATATGAAAAGCCCGTGATAATCAGATGTTCACAAACAGAGCTAGACGCTGTTTACTAACTGCGGTCGCATACGACCCACTCGTCCGGGTCGCAAACGACCCATCACGGTTTTTCGGCTTTAACTTCTGAAACAAAGACGTTAGGATAAAATAAAAACTGTAGCATAAGTTTAAAAAATATGGTCAATACTGTGTGACTCTAACTTTTAAAAAATAACGAATTTGGGTCATTAACGACCCACTCGGCTCACTTGCTTATTACTACATATGTCCATGTTACTTCTTGAATTCAGCTTAAAACATGACATCATAAGTGCAAAATCGCCTCTCAGCAAGTGATAATCATCATAAACTACGAAAAATCGGTAAAATGGGTCATTAGCGACCCACTAGGACCACAAAATTTATTAATTAAATATAATGTTGTCAAACTTTTACAAATATTAGTATAAAAACATGTTATATCTTGGTCATTACTCCTGTACGTTGATTTAACTTTTAAAATCGATCAACTGGGTCAATATCGACCCACTTGGAAGTTGAACCACGTCATCAATTATCAGTATCATGCTGCTCCACCATCAAGAAAGACACACGTTGGTCTTAATTCCACGCAAACCACGGTGGCTGACAACTAGCCCTTCTGATATCCAGGGCCAACTGAAGGGCCGTCATCACTCATCAAAGAGCTGCGAGAATAACACTACTGCATATGCCTGGAGTTGCGTCCTGACTATGGTGCGTGGAAATCTGTACCGAAAGGACCGTGGCCGTGCCGCAAAAGAAAAGGAAATCGGCCCTCGTTCCTAACTTGCTAGGTTAGCCATGCTGTTGTTGTTGCTTATTAGATTCTGTTACCTTTTTCGTCAATTTCGAATCTTGGTAAACGACCTGCTACAACCCACCGCTTGAGACCCAGGGTCCCACGGTGATCAGATCATGTCACTCAAGAAAAATCCCCTGAACGAAGTATACGAGATATGCTGTAACCTTGGGTAAATACTGAAAGACGAGTGGTTAAATTTCATAATCTAATCCAACATGCCAAACTGTTTGAGGTTCCTAGAAAGAACGAGAATAACTAAACAACTGATGCATTCAGATTGCTACATCTACTCTGTAAAGGACAGGGAAAAAGCCCCCCCCCCCCCCCCATCTGGCTGGCGGTGCTGCAACCTGCAATCTCTCAGACCTCGTTGTGGGTAACAAACCCCGCAACAACGAAGCAGCTTTTAAAAAACGAAAAGAAGTATTACGTAATCGGCCGAGAGGGAAGGGGTCAAGGGGGGTTTCCATATGATTACGCTTGTGTAATTTTGACATAATAGCTATGTGGTGGGGGGGGGGGGGCGTAAAAATTGTCCAATAAGTGATTACGCAATATATGAACGGCCCCTAAGAAGTAAAGAAAGGAAGCTGCGAAGAGAGTAGATGCAGCCATCTGAAATCTGAATCCAGCAGTTGTATAGTTCTTCTTGGACGTTCTAGGGATCGGGAAAAGATAGGCATGTTGTTTGCTGTCTCGCGACATTACGGTCGTGTTCTAACAGCTAATTAACTCGCCTACCTATCAATCCAATTCTGCCCATTATTATATTTGTCAGTGATTAGGTGACGTGATCTGCAGATCACCGTGAGACTCCAAATCTCAGGAGGGCTAGTGGTCAACCACCCGTGGTTTGCGTGGAATTAAGACCGACGAGTGTCTTTCTTGATGGTGGAATAGCATGATACTAATAATTAATAACGTGGTTTAACTTCCGAGTGGGTCGTTATTGACCCAGTTGATCGATTTTAAAAGTTAAATCAACGTACGGGAGTAATGACCAAGATATAACATTTTTTAACATATAACATACTAATATTTGTAAAAGTTTGACAACATTATATTTAATTAATAAATTTTGTGGTCCTAGTGGGTCGCTAATGACCCATTTTACCGATTTTTCGTAGTTTATGATGATTATCACTTGCTGAGAGGCGATTTTGCACTTATGATGTCATGTTTTAAGCTGAATTCAAGAAGTAACATGGACATATGTAGTAATAAGCAAGTGAGCCGAGTGGGTCGTTAATGACCCAAATTCTTTATTTTTAAAAAGTTGGAGTCACACAGTATTGACCATATTTTTTTAACTTATGCTACAGTTTTTATTTTATCCTAACGTCTTTGTTTCAGAAGTTAAAGCAAAAAAACCGTGATGGGTCGTTTGCGACCCGGACGAGTGGGTCGTATGCGACCATAGCTGTATCTTTTAAAGTAAACGAGATACAGATTAGCTTTTTTGGATATCTCATTTTTGCTGTAATGTGACCTAGTGTGTTAAACGGCATCAAAATCGGCAAACTTTAAAACTCGTCGTCCCTAATGGGTTAAACTTCTTGATAATTGTTTTGCCTCTTTTAGGCGAGAACTTCCGACTGGCTAACTGTTGGTGTGGTTTGCAATAACTATTGTTATTATGTACGTATTTCCAATATAAACTACGAATAGTTCGCCTCTGGGAGCTGTCTTAGCCAAATTGTTAAATTCATGAACATACACATTTACTTTGTAATGGAATTTACAGCGTTGGCTTAATGAATTCGAAGGTAATTTAACGATTAACCCACCCTGCCTACTGCCTAGTTGATCTATAATGTAATCACCGTCTATTTCTCCCCGTATCATAATGTGAGCAGCTTTAATCTTGAGTATGGATACTTACAGACTATACCATAACTACAGACTTACTATAACTACAACAGTGCTGCTGGCGCAACCTAGCAAATAACCAACATAGTAAGTTTACACCTGTGTCGAATATAAGAACGTGAATCTGAGACAGCATACCACCTGACCTATTAAATTGGATGATCAAGGTTCAATCCAGCTGGCCATCATTTTCTGAATTCACTTTTATTCGGTTACAGCTCCAGTGATCTATGTACCTAATGAACAGCGACGACTCGGCCATTGTCATATTCAATCCTACCCTGCAGGTAAGATGATCCTTTATCACAGCAACCTGAATTCTGTCTGAACCTTATCTAACTGCGTAATCGTGAGATCAGGGTCCGAAATTATCAGTTATATAATACGTTTTCAAAGTTTGTGGGATGCATGAGCAGAAAAAATGTGTGGTTTGAGTAGGAATGTGGTACCACTTATTCAGCGGAAAATAGCAAATAATAGAGTGTTATTTTACCGATATTTGTATGCCTGCAAGGTCGTAGTAAAAAAAGTTGTATATCTTAATCTCAATCTTAATATTTCGGTTTATGCAACAGCGGTACGGTACAATGAAACCTGCTAATTAAAGGAGCCGAGGTATAATTAAAATTGTTTGCAAACTACGAAATGAATAGCTCAATAGTAACACTGCACTGTTCGTTGTTTATTACATCGGAGTTCTAAGATTCTAGTTCCTACTTTTAGTCCCTCTTTGTTTGTTCTGTAACCGTTAGTACTTTTTCTTATTCCTATCTCGAATTTCCTTGTTATTTGAAACTGTAGTCCTCTAGCGAGATCCCCCGATCTAGTGATCCAGAAGTTTGGTAGTCACTGTAGCAGCTCACAGCTGTTGTTGTTGGTATTGTTGTTGTCAAGATGAACGGCTGCGAGGAATTCCCTTACGACAGCGACGAAACCACGTCTTGCCAGGGTAACTCTGACTCGGAGTTGACTGTTGATGAGATAGAGTATAACGACACTATAGTTAGAGGTGTTAAATGGAAAGCTGCACTGAAATACATGAAGGGGGACGAAGAGTTGGGTTTATTAAAACAGGTAATTTTCTAGATCAAGTTGGGTCGGCATATTATATTGACTTATTGTGATATTTTCTTGGGACAATTCGTTTAGAATACGGAATGACGGCCCCAGGCAGATCTCTTCGGGCATAAGTGTGATACGAATGAGAAGTTGTTATCTGGACTTCTGTGAGGCCTTGGCAAGAATGTTGCGTACCTCAGTGCATTTCAGCTGGTCAGATACATAGATCAGATTACAACCACCTGTACTTTGTATTAACAAATTTACCGTAATATTGTACGTTCAACACTGAAACTGGTTTCGTTTGTTTTATATTCTAGTTTGCTTAATAGTTAATTGATTGTGAGGTTTTATTCTTTTATTTGCACGAATGTTCTCATGGTTCAATTCAGACCGCTTAACGTTAACGCTGGTGGGCGGTATTATATACTGATTTCGGTAAGGATCAGTTTTACAATCAGATTGATTATGCAAGCAAAAGTAGAATCGCTACTGTACTCATTTATCTTGTCTGACTGTATTTGCGATCGTATATGTTTCGTAAGGTCATCTCGCAAAAATTGTTATCCTCTAGATTTGGGTCTCAGTTCAATCTTCGATATTTCGTGCTTCCAATATTTTGTGCATCGCCACGAGCACGATGTATCAGGTGCACTTTAGTTCAAATACCCATGCTGATGGAACCATGATGATGTTGATCAGAATACAAGAATCAATATTCATTATTATGATTATGATAAACATCTAAATTCTGTAACATATTATTTTCAGGACGTAAAGGAATATTGGATCACGAAACATTTCAAGGGCGTGACCTGCAATAGATTTATAAAGGATCCAACTGATTACAAAGACTCAACCTTGTAAGCAGTTCTTAGACAATGAGCAGATAAATTATGATCACCGATGAAGCTTAAACAGTACAACGAATTGCATGTTATTCTAAACGTGGACCTATAATCGCTAATGAAAGCTCCATTTTCAGATGTAAGTGTGGACGTTACGACAAGGATCATGAGAAAACCAGGTTCCCCTGCACCACGGAGACAGACTCCACCATAGCGTGGACTACTGAGACGTGCACTGCCTCCTTCACTACTAACGCTTTCGGGCACATAAACTTTACTAAAGTGGAAGCTGATGTATTGCCAAAGGTAACTTCATGTCAGAGTAACACGTTTTGAAACCTTGTATTGTATTTCATTACTTTGGCTTGATGTTGACTTTCAAGAGTTTGTCTCAGATGTTGGAAATTCTTTGTTTAAATACGTCATCAAAATGTTCATTACTACACTATCAATGCCATAACGGCAGTGGGTTGTGATAAACTTTGATATATGATAATCGTTCAGTACCTACGGTTCCAACATGACACGGATATAAAACTTATCAGAGAACTTATCAAAGACAAGTGGAACCTTCCAAAGACTTATCTTATCATGGTCGTCATCGGAGGTAGAGTTGTTTGATATTGCTTTAATCTTATGAGAAGTTTAATTGGTTTTATTGTTCCTTCATTCAATTTTATTAACGAGGTTTGATCGTAATCTTCTTACAGCGTTCGATGTCTAGGTAGAGGGTCCGCAGTAGTCCCATCACCTTAGTACTTTAGTATTGCTGTACAACTACTACATTCAATTTTATTCTTCAAAACACCATAAATGTTGATTTTCCCCCAAAATATTGGTTTCTTCATTTTAACATTCTGTTATAAAATCTTTATCGTAATAATCGTATCAAAGGTCTGAATTGCAAGGATAAAGAAAGCAATGTACACAAATCAAATCAGTGTAGGTTTTGTGCTATAACATCACTGCTAAGTGAATGTGATCATATGATAAATTACTTTGACGAAGAAGATTTGAAAATCATTGCTAAACTAATTCAATGAACCAGAGATACAAGGATACTGGTAGACAAGTGAACCATATTTGTTTTGACACGTGACAGTGATTAATGCTTTTATTCGTTGATACTCAAAGCTGGTTGATTTATCAATAATCGCTGTTACGTGCCAGAAAATATGGTTCACCTCTTTACCAATATCCAGATCTAGTGTTTTCAGTATGGATGACTTATCTTTTCTGTGTACTGTCACGAGATGATTTATTTGGTTTCCTCCTCTGCTTGAACTTTGCAAGTCGTCTTTCTTATTCTGCAACTTTGCCAACTTTGAGACAACTTCATAATTCTATCAGCATTTATTCTTTGTTATAAGCATTCTCGAAGCGTCGCTTTTGAATCACCCCAACTATATTTGATCTTATCTTCCCTCTAGGTCTTGGTGGATTAATCGTTGAGACTGATGCCGTAAACGATGCTCACGGTAAGTTCAATTATTCATTCTTTGCAATGAACTCCGTGAACCATTTGCCAGCTAAATTTCTCTCATTAACATACTGATACATATTCTATATATAATTATAAAATGTTCAGGCAACGGATTTAGGAGATATAGCCACAAAAAGCGTGAGCTGATTGAGAAGATAAAAGATGGATTAGTAGAGGCAGCTCTCTCTACTCAGGCCTGGATCATCACAAGCGGTGTTGATAGCGTAAGTTACCAGGGAAGCCAATAGAATTACACTAAAAGCTTGTAATTAAGAGGCCAGTTTTTCGTGGTGGTGGTATAAAGTCAGATGTTTTCAACATCGTTTTTCAGAATATTTCATGTGTCTTCACCTAATATCTCAGGGTGTTTCCAAGTTGGTTGGTGAGGCGGTGGGAACACGCAGAACATTTACTCAAACCATCCCAACTTTAGGAGTGGCTGCTTGGGGCACCATCAGGGATAGGAACCAACTTGAGTACGACAGTTGCGAGGTGAATAGGCTATAGAACAGACCATAGAACAGACCATAGAACAGACCATAGAACAGACCATAGAACAGACCATAGAACAGACCATAGAACAGACCATAGAACAGACCATAGAACAGACCATAGAACAGACCATAGAACAGACCATAGAACAGACCATAGAACAGACCATAGAACAGACCATAGAACAGACCATAGAACAGACTTTTAACAGACCATAGAACAGACTTTTACCAGACCATAGAACAGACTTTAACAGACCATAGAACAGACCATAGAACAGACCATAGAACAGACTTTTAACAGACCATAGAACAGACTTTTACCAGACCATAGAACAGACCATAGAACAGACTTTAACAGACCATAGAACAGACCATAGAACAGACCATAGAACAGACCATAGAACAGACTTTTAACACACCATAGAACAGACTTTTACCAGACCATAGAACAGACCATAGAACAGACTTTAACAGACCATAGAACAGACTTTTAACAGACCATAGAACAGACCATAGAACAGACCACTGGTGATGTTAACTTATGAAGCTTGACACAACCAGTCTGACCTGTCTGATTATTGCCACTTTAAACTGATTTATTACAGGGTTTGTTCCCGGCTAACTACACCGTAACCGAAGGTTCCAGAATGTCTGGACAGATCGCTCTAGATCATAACCACACCGCTTTTCTTCTGCCTGACTTTGGTACACACCGAAGCTATCATGTTAACAAGGTAATTTATCCTATATTTCCAGTAGTTTTCCATAGTTTTCATTCGGATCATTTTAAATATCGTGGCTCGTCAGTATGCAAGTGTAAGTAGTGGTACAGCTGCCCAAAGTTTGGTTTTGTTCATGATTATTAGATTTTAGTAGATATTTGCAATATGTACATTTCAGATGTGTGATTTTAAGATAAACCTTGAAAAAGAGCTCAAGGAAGCAACCAAGTCCAACCTCATTACCATTTTGATAGAGGGTTAGTTAGTAGTTAATACAAATTGAGTAGTAATCGAGATTAAAATTTACATTGTATTAATAAAAAAAGTTTTAATAACCATGCTTAACTTGCAATATTAATGTATAGTTCTTTGATAGTTTTAAGAATTATTAATTTATAATTAATGACCAATGAATGAGAAACCCCTTCCCCTGCAGGAGGACTGTCCTCTCTGATTGAAGCGGGAGAAAGAGTGAAAAATAAGATCCCGATAGTGGTAATGAACGGGACTGGCAGAGCAGCAGATCTTATTGGGAACGCTAGACAGCTTTTACAACGACATAATGGGGTCGACGATCCAGAGTAAGTTTGAACGCTTATCTCAAGTCGAGAAAGTATAATATTGTGAATCCTATTTCCAAAATGGCTCTCAACACCTTAATGTTATTCGAATATTCTTTTTAAAATTACAATCCCATGGCAAATGTTCTTCCCAGGTTTTTAGAAGAGCTGGAAAGGGAGTTTGATACTCACTTTACGAAATCTAGAGATCGGATTGGCAACTTAACACAAGCATTTGATGCGATAAAGATAATATTAAAAAGTAAACATTTGGTAACAATATGGGACCCCTCCGTATCAGATGCTGGTAAGATAGACAAGGCAATACTGTTGGGTCTGATAAACTCGTTAGCAGAACCAGACTCCACGCAACTCTCCTCTGACCAGACTTCAGACGGTTCTGCTTCACAAGGTGACCGCAATTTTTAAAGCTTATAATGTTTTCTCTTCATCAGAAACTATCCCGCGATTTTTTTCAACCCAAACCTCCGTGTTCATATCTTACTCTTCACCAAGTGAACAATGAGATAAGAATAAAAACTAAGAATTGAGAATAACACTATCTCCTATTTTAGAGGACACGGACACCTGTACTTCACGTCACGTGAGAGAGTTCAACCAGCTCGAACTAGCCATCAGATGGAACAGACTGGATCTGGCGGAGGAGCATCTCTTCAAGGGTAAAGACTTCAGTATGGAACAGCTCAACGAGCTGCTCTGGATTGCTCTCGAGCACAAAAATATTAACTTTGCTTCCTCTATTCTGACAAAAGGAGCTAATTTAAAGAGATACCTTACGGAGAAGAGGTTCTGGGATTACCTTAACTCAAAAAAACACCTTGCCAAGAGCCCACTAAAGAAGCTCATGAAAATGCATGTTTCAGTAAGTAGTCAGAAATAGTACCAGTACACAGTAGATATGTTTAATCTAATGTATGTTTAATCTAATGTTTCAAATCCCTGTTTTCGAAGCCAGCTTTTTTTGGCATTTCATTTCGTATTTAAGCTGCAAACTAAATGACATCCATTATTAATTTCAGCATAACATAAAGGAATTTAACGATAGCTTTATTTATGAGCATTTCTTCAAAGTCATCTATACGATCAGTCAGGGAGTTTACAAATGTCCTAAGAAAATGACCCCGTAAGTACAAGATTCCTACCTATTTAGACTCACTTTTTCGATTCCAAGAGGACCATTTTATTTTGTAATACTTGGAGAAAATCGTAAAAATTTCAAATATACTGATTACGATACGTTTTAACTTAATGAGCTTATTCCTAACTTAATGATCAGTAATAAAATGTTATAACTCATAGTCCATCTATATACTTGATTTCAGTTCAGAGACTTGCAATGCTGTTGTCTCCAAGAAAGGAATGTTGATGAAGGATATACTAAGCTGTGGGTTGGGATACAACCACATCAAGAAAGTAAACATGTCTAACTACTGCAAACGTACACTTGGGGACCTACCACCGGGCGTTTCTCCGCTACCTGACTTTGAGGTTTTTAACTGTAAAAAATTGAAATACTCAATGAAATAAACAATAAAAGACGCAAAAAATGCTATAAAGTTAGTGATGAATAGCGGTTTTGTTTTGAGAAAATGATGGTAGTTGGAACCTTATAAAGCTGTAACGTAATTGTGACCAGCTGGTCATATAGAGAAAACACGGCGACTTAAAAGCATGGTGTCTTAAAAGCATGGTGTCTTAAAAGCACGGCGACTTAAAAGCATGGTGTCTTAAAAGCATGGTGTCTTAAAAGCATGGTGTCTTAAAAGCATGGTGTCTTAACATCTCATATCTTAATCTCTCCTGTACAGGATCCAGAGAATCTGCTGGTATTGTACTTTGTTCTGATCTACGAACACGATGTTGCTAAGTGTTTATGGAGGTACTCCAGAACTCCGCTCATGCTCAGCTTGGTAAGTGACATAATCATAAAGTTGGCAAGATCTTCGAATAATACCCTCGCTAGAAAATATTGGCTCAACTCCGACTAGTAAATGGTCTATGACTAGTGTTGATAGCTGATAGTCGATATGAAATTCATATATTCGACATCTGTTATCTATTAGGCAGGCTTCCAGACGATTTTAATTTAACTCAGCAGCCAGTCTCGACACAATTATTTGGTCATTAATCGGCTAGCGCGATTTTAAAAAATGGGATAATTAGAAATCTAAAAGCCCATGTTTTACAGATATGCGCTCATGTATGTGGTTGGCTAGCTGACCAAGAGAAACGACGAAAAGAAATCACCGGAGAAGACAAAGTCCAATTGAGAAAATGGAAATGGTAAGGCTACACTGATATATCACTATAGCTATACTACACTGATATATCACTATACTAATCTATACTCTATTTTGAAGTTGACGAAACCTCCCTGGCAACGACATAAAAACTAGGGAATACTTTGAACTTTATTTTTATCGTCGATAACTTATCGATAAATAAAAGTTTACATGTACATTGTACATGGTAAAAACTAATAGAAGTTGTTGAAAAGAAGTAAAATTCTACATTTTTACATTTTGTAAGTGGGTTGATAGTTTGTTATAAATTGTGCGACTTTGCGTACACTGTTCATGTTGTTTTATCTAACATGCCCGATGATTGTTTTATGGTCGCTAATTTCAATCGTTATTAAGTATTAACAACTAACAAGCTCCTACATGGAAAGTAAAACAACAATTAATGAGTCAACGTTTTTTTAAAAGTCAATAATCAAATAACAAAACCAAATAATTTTACATAGTCATACATCAAATAAAAAAATCGTTTAGCTGTAAAAAAATCTATAGACAAAAAGATATTTTCAAATAGAAATTTAGGGTAAAAAGTTCTTTAAAATTATTTCATAAAATCTTTCGACTTCATAAATTCAATCTTGCATCCTGTGCAATAAACTGAAATGAAAATCTCGAACGTAGTCAATATTATTCTTTAAATATAATGTAAAACTAAATAAAATGTTCAGATTATTCCAACTTGGCGTCTGCAAAGTTAGTGCTTAAATTCACTGTGTCAGTTTCTGGAAGGTTTGGAAAGTTTATTCGGTATCAAGGAAGGGAGGATCACCTTGAAGGGGACATCCTGAGTTATAGACAGCTTCCTGGAACTCTCGTTTAGACCCACATCCAATCTGCTGGAGAAAGTTCCTCGGGACTTTAAATCCAGCAACCTGACAGTGTTGCGCTATAGAGTTAGCGTAGGCACAGAGAGCTGATCCCTCATATCGCTCCACCTTAGCAGCACATCCATCCACTATGCAGGAGTCCCTGTAGAACTTAGTGCCGATAAGAGTTTCACATTCCGAGAAAGCTTCTGACTGTAGATATTATCGCAAGTCTCCTCCACCTCAGCTTGGTTGTCGCAGGTAACCTCTCCGACAGGTTCCTCTACTCTACACCAGTTGTATCTGTAGCCCCAGCTTGTTCCAAACTTGTTGGTATCGTCTCCTGTGAGTCCGAACCGTCCCTGGTACAAGTCATCTCCAGCCTCTCCGTTGTTGTTACCGCACAGTCCCATGGTGGCTACTCCAGGGCTGGCGATGATTTGAACTCCCCAGAACCCGTCAAACTGAAGTTTTATCCCGTGAACCATGCTGCTCAGCTCTATCGTTAATCCGGTGTAGCTCACGATCAGGTCGTCTATATCAACTGGCTTGTTCTTCTTGAGACGGAACTTCTCTCCGTTCTGTGCGACTATCCAGCCTCTGGTGATTATCAGGGGTGCCTTGCTTCTGTCGTGGTGAATTGTGATCTGCTCCAAACAGGTTACTCCGTTTCCACATGGCATAAATCGACCTGAAATAAGTTGCTGTTAGTAAAGTGTACATCCTGAGATATATGGGAACTAATTTTACAATTTTGGTATGTCTGTTTGATATTGAGAATAAACATAGGGGTTCCGAAAGAATAAAATTATGATTTTAGAAGTTATAGGAAATCAGGCTTTGTATTTCAAACTTACCAACAATCATCCACGAGTGTGCAGTGGCATCCATTGCTAAGACGTAGTCGCACGCTCCCATGAAATCATAGGTCCTTCCATCAAATGTCTGCACATGGGGATCTCCGAAAACTTTGCAGACTTTTTCCGTAGGTTTAACAACGGAGTTATCTTCTTCTTTGGGAAGTATGACTACTTCGACATCCTTGGAGATGACCTTGTTGTTGCATTGCATAGCAATTACCTTGTAGACTCCAGCGTCTTTCTCCGTTACTTCTTGTACAACGTGTTCGCTGTCTTCAGTCACCATCTTCTGTTTTCCGTTCTGCCTCATCTTGACCCATTTAAGAGATGTAGGTTTGGGACTACCAGTGTGGGAAACAGTTAAAGACAGGCTCTCTCCCTCGAACAGCTCAATCCTGGTGGCAGGTACAGTTAGTTCTAGTTCGTCGATCCTGCATTCTCCTTCGCTAACAAATGCCAGGGGGATGTTGTTCTCACAACTGTGAGTCTTCATGTGGCAGGTGTTGAAGTAGGTCTGACAGTCAGAAGCGCAGAGTGGTTTGTAGGTTGAATCTTCACAAGGTTTGCACCTGCATTCAGTGGTAAGAGTCTCGTAGTTGGCAGAACAGAACTTCCTTTTAGGGCACCTCACTCCCTTACACGGGTCCTCCTTAACGTCCAAGTAAGCTCTGCTGAAGGTAACTCCGTGTTGGTTGGATACGATGCAGACATACCATCCGGCATCAGTTCGGGCCACATTCTTGAGAGTCCTCTCGACGCTCACTTTGCTTTCCAGAGACCTAAAACCTGCTCCACCAACGTTGAACATGTTGAAGTCAGATATAGTGTCCTCTTTCACGATCATAACGTTAGGAGTGGGGTTACCTTCTCCCTTGCAGAGGAAATTAGCAGTTTCTCCGACTCCTCTCGTCAAGTTGGCTGGTCCTTCCAGTATAACAGGCATGAGATCCTCCAGAGCAGATGCTCCAACAAATAAACAGGCAATAACAAGCAACATGTTAAACAGTACGGTTAAAACTTTGTAGTAAATACTATCGAGAGAAGTAAACTAGATTGATGTTCAGCTCAGTGGAGCTCCCGCTATATATACTAGCTGCAGAATATCCGCCCTAAGATACGGATAATGTCGTGAGAGCTGGCTCCTCCTAGTTTGACGAGGTCGGGCTTCTATCACGTCGTCAGAATCCAACACTCCTAGAATTTAACACGTCCTTCAGTGTGACGTCTAGGGGAACTGCTTAGCCCAAATAAGGAAACGCTGTAGTCATAATCTTGTAGTTATTATGATCACGACGTAATGTCAGATATATCATATTATTCATTACATCATCCTAATACACTATGTAGTATGTATTAGCTTATTAGGATATGATAAGCTAACTTCTATTATTATCACAATTATGTTAATCAGGCAATTGATAGGCAATTACCTTAAATTTAATTAGTTAGTTAATTAATTACCTCTGTTTTGTTCAGTGAGTGGGAAGGTTTAGCGATAAAGATAGTTGACACAACTAACGAGAACTATGATGCTAACTGGGTACAGGATCTCATCAAGCACCGGTTCTATTCGTGGGGAGGCCGCTCTTCCATCGAGGTAATGTAACTGTGCGCAACGAGGGGAGCGTTGCTGTACTTTACTATGTCAATGACACGTGGCAAATACATAGTTATAATACATGGCTTATACAAATTCTGAAGGAAATGTTTCGCGTTCTTATTCGCAAATTGCCTCAAAATGGTCTTCATAATATAACTATCAAATCTAGAATATTTTATTTATTTATTTTTTCCAACCTCAACTCATCATGCACTATTTCAGATAGCTGCGTTCATGAACTCGCACCTGTTTCTGGGGCACCCTGGAGTACACAAGTACGTTACAGATAGCTGGATGGGATCCTTGGATCCTGACACCAGCTACTCAAACATTCTGGTTGGGATTCTGTGTACCCCTATATTCATTGATATCAGGAGATTCAAGAAAATCATTCAACCTGCTATCTCAGAGGAGGAAATCGTTAGTTTGTGATCCGATTTTAAAATGCTTTTGTAGTCTCTACTGTCTTCTTAAGATCGATACTTGATACAAAATCCCCTAACCGTTATTTTAAATTAAGATTTCTAAATTCCTGGCCGTATTGTTATTTAACACTTATTTAACACTTATTTCAGAAAGAAAAACAGAAGAACGAGTTCATAAGCCAAAAGAAAAAGCTCACTAAAGGAGACACGGAGTTGGGTCTCAGAAAGAAGCGGTCATGGTCTCTAATGAGAAGCATTCATTACGCTTGTCTCAAGTTCATCTGGTTTCATCGGGCACCTGTTACCAAGTATTTCGTCAATTTGGTAAGAAAATTAATACATTTTTATAATTTATCTAGCAAAGCTACACGCTATTTAGCTAATAATACACCATACAACCTCAACTCCTCTCCTCTGATCCTCTATAATGCTGTACTTTTATTTTTAGTTAAATTAGCTTGTGTTTGTGATAAGTCAAAGGGTTATGGTTGGGGTTAAATGCGCCTCATTATGATTACTGTAGAAGCTGAAATCTTATCATTACTCTGGGATTTGATTTTAACTTATTGCTTTGCTGTAAAACTTTCAAACACACATTTCAGCTGATATACCTCTCATTCCTGATGGTGTTCTTTTGCGCACTCGTTCTCAACGACAGCAATCAAAAATATCTCCTCGGATCCCGCTTTAAAGACTTCAGCATTCTAGAGTTGACAGTCATTCTGTACATGGTATCGACGATTCCTCTTGAGATGCGGCAGGTAATACATCTCAATATCATATGATAATTGTTTTAGATATAGGAATGAATATTATACTCACTCTCAGTGTCCATTCGTCCTATATCAAGTTTTAATCAATTCTCCATGAAGCTGTAGCATTTTTTCCAGTCTTAATCAAAGAAATACGTCGTAAGAAAACATTTTATATTAACCGTCTACCAGGTTTATCATAGCATGCCCTCGACGATAAAAGCAAAGCTCTTCTCTTACTGGTCCAATACGTATAACAAATACGACGTTTTCAGTCTCATCACTCTGCTTCTTAGTGTTATGACCAAGTTAGTTTTATTTCGCTATGCAACAAAAATATCGCATAATATAAATATTAAATATGAAGATTTTAGAAGAATCCATAGCCAAATTTATCTTGCTATTAGCGCCAATGAATCTAAATCAATGGCGCCAATAATTGTCGTTTCCACATTGTTGCATATCTATTTGTTCCTCCCTCTCAGTGATTAATAATTTTTCAGGCAAGGGTATTTTACGCTTGGTAAAGGCGACAAATATCAGATGTACGATATGGTGGCATATAAATCACTCATGGGCCTGACCTTCTCTCTTACTACTACAAGACTTCTTCAATTCCTTCAAATCAACTCGAAAATGGGACCCAAAGTAAGTAGAAAGTACAACTGTACTTTCATGACCCAAATGTTGTCTCAATTGTCATACTTACTCGTCCTTTTCAAATCTCATAATGTCACCAAGACGTTTCTACTTTCTAATCTAAATATTTATGTATTTTATTAGTGATACAAGTCTATTCCAGGTATCAACGATAACTCGAATGTTCATCGATTTACTCTTCTTCATTTTTATCATCGCCATCTTCATTGTCGCTTATGGCGTTGCTACTGAAGCGATCATCTTCCCCATCGGAAAGGAAGATGGTATTACCAACCTTTGGAACATTATCTGGAGACCGTACGTGCATTTGTTTGGAGAACTAGCGTTAGACACTCTTGATGATCAGTTGAATATTGGTTACTGCAAACTGAAAATCAAAGTACAGAACGGTGAAACAGCTGATGAAATAGACTATTCGTCCTGTTTGGGAGACGACAGTTTGTTCTCCTGTGACGAAGACAAGCCTTGTCAGTACGCTAGGATAGTTGTTCAAGTCTTCCTTGCCATATACATGATGTTAGCCGCTGTGCTCATGTTAAACCTGCTTATTGCTGTCTTCAGTAAGACCTATGAGACAATGACGGTGGAGAATCGGGACAATTTGCTGTGGAAATGGCAGAGGTATGATCTGATGATGGAGTTCAAGCAACGCTCGGCGGTTCCATTTCCGCTCAGTCTTATAGCGTATGTTCTGCGGTTGGTAAGGTGGTTGTGGAGGCGGTGTTGCTCGTGCGGTAGTGCACAATTTTTCGAACGGAGAGAGGCTCAGAAGAAGAACGACGAGTACAAGAAAGCTCAGATGTCACTGCTGGAGCGGGAGTGTCTGAGGAATATCATTAAGAAGATTGAGGTTGACGCCCAGAAAGAGCGTGGTAGTGATCCAGAGTGAGTATTTACGTTTTTATTCGGATATTCTTAACTCGCTTGTGACCAGAATGGTATGTACATTTCCTTTTCTATCTTCTCCATGTCAGATAACATATTTTGATATTAGCAGTTTTCGCTAGAATTTTCCTTTTCAGGACCGAGAAACATCGCAGGAACGACAGATCAGTTTCTCCTCTGAAGAGAGAAATTCCAAAACCGTTAGGATACGAGGAGGAACTAGATGAGAATGAGATAGACGGCTTAATCGCTATAGCAGAGGATATCCAGATAACATTTACCTCCCCTACCACTCCCCCACCTTCCGGACGATTCAATCCTATGGAAAAATGTAGGCAACCAAATGTTTTATCAATGATGTATTGCTTTATTTCATCGGCTAAAAGTAAGACTGCGAATAATTATAATTAACTATCGATCATAATTGTATCGTGAATCTTGAAAATGTTAGAACTAATTAGTAGTATTCCTTCCAATCATTTTCTCGCACAGATTTGGACGATATTCTTGAGAACACATGTTATCCTCGAAGTGACAGTGTACGATTTCATTTGAACTCCGAGAAAAGAGACTGGAACATGAGTCTCCCTAACTACAAGCCGACCATTCTTAACCTCGACGTTAAAGGTTAACTTCTTAGTTTTTTTTTGTAATTTAACTTTTTATTTTATGATTCATACAGTTTAGTATGTGAATTAGAAATTAACAGTAACACAAACAGTAACACAAACAGTAACACAAACAGTAACACAAACAGTAACACAAACAGTAACACAAACAGTAACACAAACAGTAACACAAACAGTAACACAAACAGTAACACAAACAGTTACACAAACAGTTACACAAACAGTTACACAAACAGTTACACAAACAGTTACACAAACAGTTACACAAACAGTTACACAAACAGTAACACAAACAGTAACACAAACCTCACACAGAGGAATTGGAAACCGACTGGAATGTGTCCGGAAAGAATGCAAGCTATGATGGTCACTACGCTGTCGAGAAGTCCTATCCTCGAAATCCACTAGGAAGAACTGGGATATTCGGGAGAGGTCATCTGCCCAGATACGGGCCCAACTTTAAATCTATTCCTATCCTGACAAGGTTTGACACATTTTACATAAGAGATAAACTGGGAGAAGTCGATAAATGTGTATATTTGATTGATCCTTTGTAGCCATGATCCTCAAAAAAAATATCAATGTTTATTTTCTTTTTATATCGGATTTATTATTTAGAAACAAAAACACTATTCGTCTCAATATCCCGCAGGTTCAAGGTCCCCGAAGAAGCCCCTAAGTTGGACACGCCCTTAGAAGTGCTGGTTGAGTTTCCCGACCCCGCCAACAAGCGATATTATGATCTTCCTGAGGTACTGACTTTTGAATTAATACAGCTAGCAGCAACTATTATAGGATTAATGTAATCTGTCAGCGACGAATAACTTCTACCAGTCAAATATTGTGTTTAGTTTGCTGTTTACAGCGAGAAAAAACGTTAAGGGTCGAAATCATAATTCTAGTTTAAACTTAAAGGCCGTTATCTTTATCATATTTTCTTATTTTTAGTTAGATTCGAAAGCTGATGAACCTCTGACAAGTGGATTTATCAAAGAGTTGTTCTCACATATCTCAAGCACAAATGCCTCAGCCAGAATTCAACTCAAGAAAATATTAAGAAGGTTTGAATTTTTGTTGATTAACACGGCATTGGTCTTGAGTCTTGACAGTAAGAATTTGTGGACGATTTTAACCTTGATTTTAAATTTATTCGTAATATAATCAGGGGTATATTGATCAAAAGAGGAGCTGTAGATTCAGACTTAAACACGGATAATGCGTGGGTCGAGGTTTTCATAGCCAGTTACCATGACGACGAGGAACTGGCGCTCAGAGGGGTTCAGTTCCAGGTTAGACTTTCTTTCTACTTTTATTGTCTTTTCTAAATTTAACAATCTGCCTACAAGTTACAAGTAAATCTTTATTTTAGTCTCACTTCTTAACACTGAATCTCCCTTTTCAGGCTGACAGCAAATACGGTTGGGTGACAGTGACAAAGGAGATGTTCCAAGATAAGATTCATGCACGTTACTTCGAGAGGGTCGTCTACAATCGCCGTGTATCGCAGTACGTTGGACACGACGTCAATATTTAAACAAATGAAATATTACTTTGGACTTAATGAATAAACTTTTAAAAAATGTGTTACCAAGATTTATTATATATCCGGCTTTTACTGCGATTTTTGATTTTGTATCATTTATATTGATTATGCATAATCATTGCGTTGTCTGCTGCAATTATGATGTATGGTCGTGCGCATTTTGAGAGTTTTTAAAATTTAAGACAGTTTCCTCGTATTGGTAAAATTGTGTTTATTTTTGATATATTTGGGTATTTATTTTTAATTTGTAGTATTATAATGTATTATTGATGCAATTGTGATACAATCAAAATGACTTCTTAATTCGATTAAATACTTATAATACTATGCGAAATTTGTCTACAATTACGAATTATATTTATACCGTCATCCTTTTATTTGCCCCCCTACGCGTTAACTTTTTTCCGCACTTAATTCATAATTGCAATTAGACTCTCATCTGAAGATTTTTAATTTTTTTAAACAAAAGAGCCCTAGTAAGTAGCATGTTCATGTATAAGTTTACCATGCATAATTAAACGGCAAATCTAACCTAGTTTGTTAGCTTATTGCTGATCGCTACTTTTATCTTTACTAATATAGTAATACTGGGCGGCGCTCAGCCTGTGATCATTCCGACGAATCTCGCGTCAAATTCAAAATTACGAATTTCGCCAAATTACGCGACTTTTACACCTACTTTTGCTCCAAAATATATATGAACATAATTGATAATATAATAGCCTGGGGTCCCCAGGTAAAGCTATGTGATCTGAGCTTAATAATAATATAATTACTAACAGACTTACAAAAACTGGAAAAACTTGGTGGATATCCAAACATCAAAAATTATGTCACGTTGACGGATGTTACTCGTCTAAATTTCTTCGAAGTAGAGCGCGCCGCTTTTTACAAGTGCTACGAAGTAGCGCGCGCCGGGCCAAACCATTAACAATGGTCAAGTATTACGTCGTGATTTACTGGGCCGCGCTCAGCCTGTCATTCCGCCAAATCTTTATTATGTTAATGAACATAATAGCCTGGGGTCCTCAGGTAAGTCGTGATTAGCTAAATGAGGGGTTATCGTTTGTACGATACAAGCGGGTCATACAACGTATGACAACTCAAAACAACAACTTTTAATTTTGCTCTATTTTCATTACTATTTTTGCTCTATCCAGAGCCCTTGCGCTTGCAGTAGCGCGCGCGCCCGCCTCACGGCGGTAAAAAGGGCTCTAGCCATGAACCCACCCAACGATTTTGGCACCACTCTACAGTGGTGCCAAAATTACCCGCGCTTTTGTCCTCACTCCTCATATACGACGTGTGTAGCCTTTCAGACATTGATTGCGTAAACGAGGTGTCGTACGTCATCTCAAGATCGGGTGACAGGGGGCTGACCATGCCCGAACCTAATTGATCATTGATTGGGTCTGAGGTCACGTGATTATGAGCCTATGAGGTCACGTGACTATGACGTCACCAGACCTTGTCCTCCGTTTCCCGCTCATTGGACCAGGTGAGCTTGCATGCTTGTGAATGTAGGTGTAAGTACAGCTGTACTGTAGATTATACCTAATTAACTTGTAGCGCGATGCACTACTGGGTCGCGCGCGCGCATCCAATAATGCTTCTCGCAACCACGTATGCAGATCGGCGAGATGTTGATTCACGATGTCAATCCTTCGCAGCTCGGTGAGGCAGTGGTGCATCTCGCCGATCTACCGAAGTGTGGTTGCGAGAAGCATTATTTGATGCGCGCGCGACCCAGTAGTGCATCGCGCTACAAGGCGAGATGCGAAGGCCGGATTGACATCGTGAATCAACTAATTAACCCCTATACACTGTCACTATGTACTATAGAAACCTGAAAAGTGGTTACTGCATACTGAAGGGAGAAGTGCCAAGACTACCTGCGATACATAGACGCTGTTGTCAGCACTGCGCACGAACCTTCCCATCGGGGTTCGTGGATAGGTGCTTTTCTTGACTTGTGAAACAAGCGCAAGCGCGCCCGAAGTGGCGCGAAAGCACATGATTAGGTGAATTACTATTTCAACTCCGATATCAACCAAGTTTTTAAGTCCGATAAGAAGGTTTTTAAAAATTATACTATATCGTAGAAACTCTTGTATCACGTGGTGACCCCCACGGTCGCTTCACTATTCGACGCTACAGGGGGAGCCGCGCACTTCGTGCGCGGCGGGTCAAACAACGTATGACAAAGAAACTCTACAGTGAAACGACGCGACGATGGGGGTCACGACGTGATACTAGTGTAAAGGCTAACACTCTTTTAGAAAACAATAATACAAAATTTTTTGCTCTAACCAGAGCCCTCTCGCTTGCAGTAGCGCGCGACCGCCGAAGGCGTCACGCAGTACGCGTATACACATTATGTGAACAAAACTTTTAAAAATCCGAGAAATCGATTTTTATCGAGCAATTCCTAATTATGTTATATAATATATATTTATAGCTTGAATTAGCTGCTTTTGCGGCTACAAAACACGAAAGCCGCGCGCGCATCATTGAATAAGTCACTTACAAGACGAAACTCATCAATCAATCCAAAAAAGTGTTGCAAATTTGTTGTAGCGCGATGCGTTACTGTGCTGCGCCGCGCACTCAATAATGATTCTCCTGGCCTCGCTAGATCGGCAAGATGCGTTACCTGGGGACCCAGGCTATTATGTTCTAAATAGAGCTAGAGATTCGGCGGAATGACAGGCTGAGCGCCGCCCAGTAACGAAATGCGCTACTGTGCCTCATCGAGCTGCGATGAATTGCGACATCGTCAATTAACCAAAATCTCTTCATGCACTGTCTTTGAATGTGTTCAGCAGTATCTGTTATTAAATAATTTTACAAGAGCTGGCTCCAGAAGACCACTCCAGAAGACCACTACATAACATAAACCCTTTCTTTCCATTGTGTTACTTGTTCCTTAATATTTAACGGTCCTTGAATTTCATTCATTTCCTGTGTTATCTGAATCATGCATTATTCAGATTGCATTGATGAAACAGTTGCGTCTTTTTCCTGTTTGTTATATTATCATGGTTTCCTTAATGATCCATTTTGTGACCATGAAATAACATGCACATCATGATCAATTTACTTCATGAAAAGTCATGACAAGTTTGTTCAAAATTTATTCCAATATTGCTACTGTATAGTATAATCCTCCAAAAGAAAATTTTTTAAATCAGAAAGAATGTTTAAAACTAGTGATGATGTTTATGTCATTATTCTTAATCTAATCTAATCTAATCTATACAATCAAAATAAAATTAATAGATATTTCAGAATTATCAGTATCAGGAAAGATTGAAATAATATAAGTCATAGTTTTTAGAGTTCATTTATACTAATGTCAATCAATTTAAGTAATCGTCAATGATCTTCAATTCACGTTCTCTGTATATAAATCATCAAACAACCTTTGTCATGAAAAATCAAAACTTTGAAGATTTAATCCAAAAATATCTAAAGTTTGAGAGCCTGCATGTAAGGTCTTATATCAAGTCCGGGATACCTTGCACCAAACCATTTGATGTTATCTTCGTTCCAGTACTCATGACCAGGTTTTGGAATGCCAAGCAGTGCTCTCTGTTTTGGTGACAACTTCATGAGCACACTTTCTACCTTACCATAATAATTCCATTTTGACCAAGCAGGGTTCCAGGTTAAGTGCCAAAAACTGTCTCTCTTCTTCCATGCTATATTGATAACACTGCGTTTGTGTCCTACATTAACAGGTGTTCCTCGGTGCCAGACGTCGTATCTGTATAGCAAAACATCTCCAGGCTTATAAATTGGTATTACCTTGTAGGAAGAAGCTTTTATAAGTTTTGATATAATTAATTACACATTGTCAATTAGATCTACACCGTTACCAAAAGGTTGTTAATTCTGTCAACTTACCTCCCTGTCATAAATCTTTTTCCTGAATTGTGCAATTTGTGGGTGTTTTTCTTCAAAGTATCTTTCTGTATGACTCCGATCATTGTAAAACTCCCAGTGTCCACCGATTCCTGGCATGTTAATGTAGGGGGGTTTGTACAGTTCATCATCTTCACCTTCTCTAAAACATACTGCAGTTCCTCCGCCAGTTATCTCTAATGGGATATTAATTAACTGTGAAACAGTGTACTATATGGCATCATTATTGATCGAAAGTCTGTATGATGCTACATATAATAAGGGGTGCCCATATTTAAAGCAAAGTTTGTGTTTAATGATAAGATGTCATAAAACTGTTGGGAAAGGGAAAATGTACCAGTATCTGCAAGGTAAGCAATAGCCGCCACATTTTCAGGCTGGTTCCAAGGTGTTGGATGTAGGAAAGTGTTATTGCCATAGTCCATGTGGAACCTCTGATCATTGTTCTGCTGTGCGCCAAAATCACTGTGTCCCGCTTTACACCACCCATCACTAAAATATATAGTTATAATTATGGAAATATTATATGGCATGCTTGCTTTTGAACACATTTATTCAGTTTGTGCCAAATGCCAACAAATTTGTCAACAATTGCTCAGCCTTTCAAATATCTCAAGGCGAAAGGGAGGAACGGTTACTAATTATTAAATATGATTACTGGAATGATCATATTAGAAGATTTATTGAATACCTTTGTGCAAGGAGAATATCAGGAGTTCCCAGCAACTGTGATACAGCATCAATCAACTTTTCGTGAGTGGTGACATCATCCAGGTCATTACTAGTTGGAAATTCACATTTCCCATCCGATCCAAAATCTCTGCTGACACTGTCCTTGAATGTGTCCAGCATTATCTGTTTACATGATTCTACAAGAGCTGGCTCCAGAAGACCAGAGACGACTACATATCCCCTTTCTTGCCATTGAGTTACTTGTTCCTTACTTAACGGTCCTTGAATTTTATTCATATATCCTGGTATTTAATTCATGTGTTATTTGCGTGCTAAAGAGCTAGTATTTAAATATAAACCAATGTTTCTTTCAAATGGAGCGAATTTTACTACAATCAATAGAGGGTGAATCTTGGCAAATGAAAAAGTCCCTCAGGAAAACACAATTTTTTAGGAAATCACAATTTTTTAGGAAAACACAATTTTATTATTCATCACCAATTTAACACAAAGAGTTGAAATATGTTCAAAAACATATGAATTGCAAGCCTAACAACAACATGAACAGTTTTCAAATTTGTCCCCATTTGGTTCCAAATTTATGGATTTATTTACTGGAACTGAGACGCCGCGCTGTTAACACAATTTAGCGAAATTTAAACCGGTATATTAAATTTCATAATTGTATTACCGTATCAGGGAAGAAAAATAGCACTTAATTGTTTAATTCAATTTTTTTTCAATAATATTATGGCGGTTTTAAAAAACTGGTAATCAGCTATGGGGTTGTTCACATATTATTACGTAATCAATATTTTAGCAATTTTTTTACCCCCCCTCCCCATCCATAATTTCATAATTGTATTACCGTATCAGGGAAGAAAAATAGCACTTAATTGTTTAATTCAATTTTTTTTCAATAATATTATGGCGGTTTTAAAAAACTGGTAATCAGTTATGGGGTTGTTCACATATTATTACGTAATCAATATTTTAGCAATTTTTACCCCCCCTCCCCCATCCATAATCAACTGTTATCAGTTGACTTTTTTCCCTAGAAAACACCTTTCTCGATACGTTTCATGCTACCCTGATCATGCTATCATGATGAGCCGAAATCATTGTTATGATATCCGGCCAAGCACCTTCTAAAGTCTAAACTACTTACTATTATAGCCGGATATTCGATCAATTTCTAAATTTTATCAGAGTGAAATTGAGTGGAATTTGAATTAAAATATTGGGTAAAAATGAAAATGTTGATTACGTAATCCAAACCCCCCCACCCCCGTAATCAACTGTAAGGATTTGGAAACCCCTCCCCCTCGGCTAATTTTGCCAGGCCCCAATGCCTTGAGTGGAATTCTTCGGTTGCTGGAAATTGCATTCCTGTATAATCATACTTTGTATTATATTCTCGTATCTCCATTGTGCCTAAAGGCTCCTTGTGTAATACTGTTTCTTCAAAATGTGAAATTAATATAACAACAATATTAAGCAGAATGAGATTTCCACCACCAGCACTTCAAGCGTCAAAGATTCTGTCTAGAGGACTCCTGACATCAACCAGAAAATCCTTCCCCCCTCAAAATGCCCTACTTCACAAGTTCCTTCTTCCCTTTATGTCAGATAACGCTGAAAGAACTGCCATCGTAAGTAATTGAGTACGTGTTACAACTACTGAGACCTCGTATCTTTAGGTAGACTCATAGTACTAATTAAATTACAATTGAAAAAAGCAAGAACAGTTCTATGATTTATATGCATATTCTCCATAACCCAGTTCACTCCCTAAATCCTTATGGTGATCATTCCAGATAGACTACGAGACCAAAGCCGAGCTTACCCACGGTGAAATAGCAGAAAATGTGGGTAAAATAGCTCGCAGGATGATAGATTGGGGTGTAAAACCTGGTGATCACGTGGGACTGAGTTCGTTTAACCACTTGTACTACTTCCCCTTACAACTGGGCATCATGGCTGCTGGGGGTCGGGTGGCTCTGTGTAATCCTGGCTATACAGGTTAGAACAGTTTGTAGTGTCAACCTCTCATAGAATCCAAAACGGACAGGACAGGACATGACATAGGCGGACATTGGCGGACGTGTCACTGTCACCCCCCCCCCCCCTTCTATTGCTCGACAAGTAAATTATGTGATACACTCTCCAATTCTCTCGATTTTGCCAGGTAGAGAAGTGGACCAACTGTTCCAGACTGCTGATGTCACCAGAGCTATTGGACATCCTAAAAATGCAGATGCAATAAAAGATACTTCTAAACGACAGGGTCTTCCAGAACCCCTAGGTATTTGTAGATTTTATTTATTGCTTATAACATCACAGAAGATCTGTAGCTGAGGAATCGTACATCTGAATGAATGACCTGAGATCCCAGTTATCGTGAATTTTCTATGACATCGAAATAAAAAATCACAACCTAATTGACCACACTTCCGCAGACATATCAAACATCATCGAAGAGAGCAAGCATTACTCCTCTGAACTACCCGACGTGGAGATGGGTATACACGATACCTGTGCCCTGTTTTACAGCAGTGGAACTACTGGCTTCCCCAAAGCGGTGGAGATTACCCATGATAACTTCGTGAGCCAGTGCATGTTGCTGGATGATCCGGGGTGCTTCAACTTTAGTATTGATACTGTTAATGTGAGTAGATTGTTCCTGGTTCGGTTATTGGTGTTGATAATCTTACCTAGGGTGTATTATTATATAATACAATAATATTACGTTTCGAAAATTTTTCAATGAATGTTATACGCTGATATTAATTGCTCACACTATTTGTCTACAGGTAGGCAATGAGTTTATTATCTATAAATCAAAACACAATTTACCTGAACGAAATTATAATTTCCTAGTTTTTCCTTGTCATTTTACTTGAAAATATGTGCATGCATATTAAGGACTTTTGTTCAGAACGGATTTCTGCCCTCGTTTCACGTATTTGGAAGTGTTGTTGGTGCACATGTACTTCACAAAGGAGCAGCCTCTGTAATGCTCGATGGGTTTAATCCCCTGACCTTCCTTGGTGCTACCCAGGATTACAAGGTATTGTCTGGAGATATTGTTTAAATTATATCTAATACATATCACACAGCATGGGTTTCTCCCTTCATTCCACCTGTGGGGCAATGCTGTTTTCATGCATCTTTTAATGAAGAGCGGACTCTCCGTTCAAATGGAATCTTTTCAACCGGAAGTGTTCCTTGAAGCAACACAACACTATAAGGTTATAATAATTATCCGATATAAAGATATAATTTTATTTTTGCAGAATAAATACAGACCACAGATTCGGCTGTTTTTGCACTCATAATGAAGCTCCTCTACGCTATCAGATTCTTAACACGTGGTATTTTCAATTACTCCTGCAAACATTAACCAATGTTTCATATCACTCTGAATGACAACTACTCTCTCTCTCGCCAGGTCTCCTTCGCAACGGTAGTACCCCCAATAATGGTATTCCTTGCCAAACACCCCCTGGTGGACAACTACGAGCTGTCCAGCCTGCGGGACCTGGTCTGTGCTGCTGCGCCGCTCTCTGAACAATTGGAGAATGAAGTTAGAACCAGGTTAAACAACGATAAGCTCAACTTCCGTCAAGGTATACTTCACTTTCAGATTCATTTTCTTTGCCTTATCAGCTATGTACTCAAAGACGGATTTTAAGATCTCAACATTTTTATCACGTGGACAGTTTGGAGGTACAGACTGAGACTAAGTAAATAAAGTAACGTAAACTACTAGCTATTAAAACTTTAGGTTACGGTCTCTCGGAAACTACAGCTGTATCCCACCACGTTAATAGAGACACGGGGAAGGCTGGTTGTATAGGGGGCACTGCTAAAAACACTGTTTCCAAGGTCATTACCCAATACCCACTACCCAGACTATCATAGAATAATAATACAGACCTTGCTGGCATGGTGCTGTTCCCTTCTTTGTCTTTTAAAATATAAATTACACACATTCTTATGTGGAAATACTTGTTCAGTGTCTCATATTATATATTATTGAGTGGGCAAATAGGTACAATACCGACCGGCTATAAACCAGTACAGCTGTTAGAGGGCTATTAGAGGGCTATTAGCCGGTTAATAGCTGGTCGGCATTGTAACTATTTGCCTATTGAGTGTATCATGCAATAATAATATTTGAGTGCTTGTGATCTTCAATTCTCAATTATGTGATCAAATGCCAAACGGCAAACTGTGAGATTAGGATAGGACCCTTTGTCATATTATGGCCATATTATAATTCTTTGGGTCATAATTTTCCAGAATAGCCATAAAACGAGCGCTTCGTCCCCTTAGAAATCTAAAATGGTTTAAAACTGCATGTCAATTTCGATCCAATCTAAATTAATTATTCATAGAAAACTGATCAAGCAACACTAAGATATAACAAATAATTTGAGCCTATTATTATGCAATGAGGGCGACAAGCTTGAAGCTGGCTGGAGGTGGTTCGTAGTCCCCAGCATAGCAAACATGGGCTTCATTTGTTAGTGTTCTAGTAAGAAATCTTATAACAGTTAATACAAATCGCTGCATGGTCGATTGTTTGACGATCAATTTTGAAGTTCATGCCATGCATATTATTCAGACTCAGAAATTTCGAATCTTAATAATGCAGGGGGACTTGGGATTCAGTGGGCTGGAGATTTGGAAACTTAGGAAGAACTTTAGCCCATGGGAATCGGGAGAGGAAAAAACTTCAGGGTCTGCCGGGTTCAGGGTTGCATCCCCGAGGAAGCTATGCTTTCATAACCAATATCTGCTAAAAGATTGCTAGATTAAAAGTCTCGCATTCTGACAAGTTCGCTATTTTCTCAATAATATATTATCTCGGTTGTAACAAGATGTCACGTGCAGGTTATGGCCTAGGTGAGACAACGGCCATATCCCATTACATGACCCGAGGGCTGGATAAACCAGGATCCATTGGTGGTATTTGTAACAATTCTGAGACCCAGGTTACCGGTGTTATAATGCATGGGGTTGTCATGGCGTTGTCATGGAGCTGTCATGGGCCTGATTTTATATTACACGTGGTAAAATGGTCACAGCTCAGCAAGCCGCTGTCCCTGAAATAATGCAATGCATGATATCCTGAATTATCTGTACCAACTAGTGGGTGTAACATAAAAACCTATAATTTTTTAGCTTTTTTTGTGGCAGAATGTATCATGAAATATTATGTAGAAACCAAATGAAATGAAATTAAATGAAATCAGTCGCATAGTTGAACTGTTTTCTTGGGTAATTTTCTATCGATCCCGTTTGATGAGACAAGGAAAAGGCTCTTATCAGGACCGGAATTATTCAACGTTTCAATGTGACAACATCGTATTCATGATGAATGGAGTTATGGATATTAGTATAACCGCAGTATTTAGTAATTAGTATAACCGCAGTAGGACTAACCCCCCTACAGCTAGTATAGTGCCTCGGCACAGAGTGGCTTAGGGTTACCGAAAAGGAGATACTGATAAGCACCTCAGGCCATTCCAACTTGTATCTTGTTGTTGTATAACCGCAGTAAGTTGATAGTAGTAATTAGTAATTAGTATAATTAGTAAGTTGATATAATGAAGTAACAATACGTGCCCAGGGTACGGCCTGAGCGAGACTACAGCAGCGTCACATTACTTAACTGCTGGCACAGTTAAAGCAGGAACTATTGGTTCTATAGGCAACAATTCTCTAACCAAGGTTACCCGTGAGGCTTCCTGATCGAGAGTGGTTAAGTTCATGAAATATTACGTCTTAGAACCTCTTTTCTGGCCACACTTAATTTAAATCATAAAATAAAATCATTCTTTAAATCTTTTCTTTCAGTTTGCCGGATTATACGATTACATGAAATAAATTCATATAGATTGGAGCATCTTTTTTTGTTGAGTACTTTTATAGTGTGTTTTGTGGTAATCGACAGGGGGAGGGGGATGGTCTGAAAATCTGCGATTTTGGCGGACGTCCTAAGTAGATGGCCCCTTAAACTTTATATTTGGATGAAGTCTCTAGGATGTAAAGCTAGTCTGAATCGAAGATATTTGACTTACGACCAATTTGTTGGCTAAAAGCTATTTTATATGCCATATGGACCATACGCCATATATGGGCATTGTGTAGTTCCTCATAACACTGTAATCTCTTATAATCTAAACTCAGTGAAGGGGGTTTGTTACCCGTCAAGCCCTATCCTGTTGGTGAAGGTTGACCATTAGCCACCACTAATGCTGATGTAAGAGAGGTGTACTCCAGCAATCTTGTACATCAGGCTATGCCAAATGTTAGGTTTAGCACTAACTCAAACTTCTTTACATAGTCGAACTAAGTTATAAATCAATTTAACCGAACTGAATTATACAAATTGAGTTTAGTAATTAATATAACCGTAGTAATTAGTAATTCTAGTATAATTAGTAAGTTGATATAATGAAGTAACAATACGTGCCCAGGGTACGGCCTGAGCGAGACTACAGCAGCGTCACATTACATAACTGCTGGCACAGTTAAAGCAGGATCTATTGGTTCTATAGGCAACAATTCTCTAACCAAGGTTACCCGTGAGCTGCCTGCCAAATTACGTCTTAGAACCTCTTTTCTGGCCACACTTAATTTAAATCATAAAATAAAATCATTCTTAAAATCTTTTCTTTCAGTTTGCCGGATTATACGATTACATTAAATAAATTCATATAGATTGGAGCATCTTTTTTTGTTGAGTACTTTTATAGGATGTTTTGTGTTAATTAAGAAATAAGCTTATTTTAGCCACACTTTGACATTCGATGAAGCATAATATGGAATGAAATGAGCTTTGAAAATCATTATAAGGCCAGATATGTATCAAACGTTTCCCTATAAACCTAAAACTTTAAGCAAATGTTTTGAAAAGTACAGTTGTGTTAAATTAGGCAAATTAAGATATTGGCGGTTATTTATTGTATAGTAATTTAACCTGTCATTGCCTTGTTAGTGTATAGTAACTATCGCTGATACTTATAATATAATTTAAGGGAAATGTTCTACAATAATGCTGAATAAGTAAATAGCTGAATAACCTGTTAACCTGTATCCAGTCTAAGTAAGTTAAGTTCGTATAGTTATCCAAGTTGACATATTGTGCTCTGTGCAGGGTACGGCTTGACTGAGACAGGAGCAGCCTCACACATGCTGGTCCGTAAAGTTAAACCAGGATCTATTGGTTCATTATGCAGCAATTCTATCAGCAAGGTTATCCGTTTGCTGTCTAATGGAGAGCGGCCAAGTCCATGATTTGTTTTTAAATGAAAAACATATCTCATAGCTTCTTTTGTTTCCATGATTTATTGAAATCATAAAAATATATAGCTTAAAACAGTTTCATTGCCGAGGTCACTTGTGGCTATCGAAAAAAATAAGCTTATTTCGACCGCATTACATTTTACACTAAAAAGGAATCAATGCAAGAGTGCTGTTAAAGTGCTGTTAAATCGATTGTTAATCAATCTTTTAATCACTGTTGGTTAATCAAAAAGAGATGTTTTTATCGGAAAATCGTAGTGTTTTTATTTCTAAGTGTTATTGCTTTTCTTTAACTTTATTGTCTGTTTCATGAACATTGATTACTGAATAGCATAAAAAATTGCATGAAAAAAATGCATGACAAAATTGCTGCATTGTATATTGTACATGGCGTGGGTAATTACAGTAGACAGTACATTGTAAATATTACAATATTTTGATTTTATAAGCTAACCTCTGCCTGCTTCACAATAGTAATTACAAGGCGAGCTAACTGATTTGCTGGGTCAGGTGGTAGATCCGGAGACAGGTAGAGAGTGCGGTGTAAACGAGCCTGGAGAGATCTACATCAAGGGACCCTGCGTTATGAAGGGCTACTACAAAAATCCTAAAGCTAATGCTGGTAAAACGCTTTTACAGTTTATTTTAACAGATGTCACGTGCCATGTTGTCACTGTTACGTTCAGAATTCATCAATCATCACGTGTCATTCTGAAATGCCCTATACTCAACGACGATTCACGTTTAAAAGCTCTTCAAACAGCTATATTACCGAGTCTTAGTTGCGTGTTATTTATAATTATATTAAATGTACTAAGTTTGACATAAATTTCCCAGAAACTTTTACGGATGATGGTTTCCTAATAACTGGAGATATTGGGTACTACGACGAAGACGGCGATTTCTTTATCGTTGATAGGCTGAAAGAGCTTATTAAAGTTAAAGGCTTTCAGGTAAGTTAACTGAACGTATTTCTATCGTATTTTCATCGTATCCAAACTAAGTACTAACACTTACAAATTTATTGAGCTTATATCTACTGGCCAATTATTAATTTGTAACATGATTAACAAGAAAGAAGTATGGGACCAATACTTGTTGCAGACTCTCTATTACAAGATTTTACAAACTATGATCTTATCATTTATGTGTTTCAAGAACTCCCTCAGCTCCATACCATTTATTATCATACCAATCTGGAATCTGGGCTGTCTCCACTAGCAGCTCTATTGATTCGGTTCAGGGAAATTTTACATTTCTTGTTGAATCATTAGCCGACAGAAAATGTCCGGAAATGTGAGAGGCTACTTTATTTGTCATTAAACTCGTCGGGCCAGTGCCTACATTACACACTGATAGTGTTAATGTAATTATTCAAACTATGCTATGATAACATCCCATGAGAGCTTACGAACGAGGAATATTTCCAGGCGAGTGTATGGAGTAGAATGTTCAGTGGTCACTACATATTATCCATAATATTTATGTGTGCCGTTCAGTAACAGTTCACACAAGAATTAAAATAACTTGAAATTCTAATCTGCTCAACTGGATTTACTTGAATGCTAAGCCTCCCCATCCTTTTAAAATGATATACCACTGTATTATATTCACACAAAACAGGTATTTACTTCTGCCCCCTCATTTTAACAACCCCTCACCAACAGGTATTTACTTCTGCCCCCTCATTTTAACAACCCCTCACCCACACAGGTCGCACCGGCTGAACTAGAAGCACTTCTCCTAGAGCATCCCCTGATCGCTGATGCTGCAGTGATAGGCATACCCGACGAAAGAGCCGGAGAGAGACCTAAAGCTTTTGTAGTGAAACAACCGGGGGCTGATCTGGGGGAGGAAGGGGTGAAGAGTTTTATTGGGGAACACGCCTCGGATTACAAGATACCTGCCGAGGTTGGGAATACTTGATCAGCTGGTTTTAGTTTTCTGGTTTTATAAAATATGCCGTGGAGTAAAACGTGCTTATTGACCTTGGAAATTGTTATACTTATCATGATACCCATAATGAAATAATAGACGAAGTTACCTAAAATCAGGATTATATTACATGTTACCTAAAATCAGCATTATAAATCAAGAGGCTTGCATATAATGAACATATTGACATGGGTGCAGAGTTGAGTCTGTACGGAACCTAGTAGTTATATCATATTATGGAACAAGGCAATTTTAATTCACAAGGAAAACAAATCTTATAAGAAGATAAAAAACAGTTTAAAAACGAAAAGTTTTACTTACAAAAAATCTGGAAGCAAATGTTTACCGGAAATAAAATTTCGCAAAGTCACGCACTTCACCGTGTCGTTATCAGTTATCAGGCATCTTGAGATTCTACAGTTGTCTAATATTAGGCGGCATGAACAGATTGAACATGGGAAAAACGCGGAAATTTATAAAATTATGGAATGCATAATTACATTTGCAAAAAATGCAATGGGTCGAGACACTTAATGAACCGCAGGAAACGTACCGTAACAGTATATCGAGTTGGGGACCCCTACTCGCGGTGTCCTTAATCAGATTACACAACTTTTTATTATCAGCTGGTGTAGGTTTCCAGATTATTGCATATTTTAATTTGGTGTCTACAAGGAACGTTGGACGTGCAACTGATTTGAATTAGAATTACATTGTTTTAACATTCAAATTTAGATACATATAGATCTCAAAATCATGTTAGATATTAATCCACAATCCACATAATATTTCAGTCTTGAATGATTGGTTTTAGTTTAAAATGGGTTTGGTAAAGCTGTAGTTTAAAAACTCAAATTTCCCAAGGTGGAGTTTATTGACATGATCCCGAAGCTACCAAGCGGTAAAATACAGAGGAAAGTGTTGCGTGCAAGTGAACAAGCGAAACGGGACGCAAAGCAATAATATGGAACTTTCACAATTAAGATTTCTTTATCCCAAATCTATCGGGATATTAAGATGGACTAATGTTATGAAACTAAATTATTGTTCAATTTTAAAAATATTTTCTGGAATGTGCATGTATGGGGTATCCTTTCATTCAATTTAATGAGCAAGATAAAGGTAAGTAAGAGATCTATAATTCCTTACTTGAAAGCTTTATAACCTAAAACTAATTTTACGATGCCTTGTAAGGAAATGTTAAGTTTTTCAGATGGCGTGACAGTAATCACTCTCCGGGGCCATATAAACAAATTGCTTAACCCATCATCCTTACCTTATATAACATGGCACCGACTAAAGTTTTAAAATGTACACTTCAGTTTTAAATCAGACGTTTTTATTGCATTACTAGTGTAACCCGTGCCTTCGGCCGGGACATTACTGTCACAGTTGCAATGTAAAAGTATACAACCGCATTATATATTTGATATCACGCATAACGCTGTCTTATGAAAGTATGAAATCTCCCTGCAGTTGAAACAAAGCGGCCGCAAGAGTGAGCTCTAAGCTTATAGTATTACGTGGGGCTAAACTAATTACGGTACATGTTATCCTCCTCGTTCTCTCTCCCATCCATTTATGTCACATTTCTGGAACAAAATCATCAATTAAACCACTTACCACCGGCCGATTTTTATAAAATTTGCTTATGGGCTTCGTCAGAGTTTTGTCAGCACTATACCGAAAAAACCAGTCCCGTAACTATTACCGTTTTTTTTGTATAACCGTTCGGAAATTACACACAGACACACAGACACACAGACACACAGACACACACACATTCTGGTGTTATTAAGTTGATAACATGGTTTTTACATAAGGATTTTATTAATTTGGCTTCATTAATGTAATGTATTTTAGTGTGTTTAACCTTTTAAACATATGACTCAAATTCCGGAATTGATAGACACTGACTAATAAAGTTTGCGTTAATCTTAATCTAATTTAATCATGACTAATTATATTTTACGACGTTAGTATTTAACGAGTTAAATAGAGTGAATATCAAATATGTCATTCAAAATGAAAAAAATCTGATTTTTTTAATAACCCGTGGATTTGAGCCAAGGAGTTGATGTTGTCAATTAATAATCATGTGTTGTATAGAGAATGAAGAATGTTTTTCTGTCTTGAAATGTGTATCGTTAGCTCTAACTCAAGAATCCGGTGTTATGGCTTATCTCTTGAATAAACTTCATCATAAATGTAAAGTAGACAACGTGTTGAACCTTGTAAGATATGGTCCCAATAAATAAACATAATAAATGTTATCAGCATGTTTATACGGTACGGGAGTTGCAATTGTGATTAACGTATCTAGGGCGTGAGTAACTTTAACAGAAACTGAAATTGAAACAGAAACAGAAACAGAAACAGAAACTAAAAGCGAACATATGTTTTCGAGCAAGGCCAACTTTTCTTGTGGTAAGTTTCACGATATATAACATTACTAACCCTATTAATTAATTGCCAATGTAGTGTGGTTGAATGTACAATGTACATACATTTGCTCCAGTTGACATAGTTATCTGATAGAAAATACTTCTTTCCCCGTTTATTTATATCACTTACCCTACTAATTGAAATTTAGTAAGACCTTGATGTAAAACCCCAAAAAATGTCATATTATCAATTAAAATTATTCCACATTAAAAGATCATATTATTAAGATCTCTGTACAAGAAATAAAAGCCACCTCCATCTAAACCACTACAACTGTGGCAGGTATACCAGGATGCAGCTACAAGTTCAAATCAGGGGTAGACCACATTGAGCACCTGACTGCCCACCACGGCTTCTCCTCCTCCCCCTTACCTCTCCTCCCCTCTACCTCTCCTGCTCGGCCTGCTCCTTCAACTCCTTCTGCTCCTTCCGCTCCTCCTGCTGAAGCTAGCTCTAGCTGTCCTACTGTTATTTTCCAGGTGGGTGGCGATTATAAGTAAGATGTCGTATTATAGAACTATTGAGGAGTCCTAACTCTCCTCACGTCCGTAAATGGAGTTTTCTTTGTATCATATTATATGGTATATCAAATGATGGAGTAGTTCGCTGTTTATTATTCTCATGTGTATGATCAGTATTATATGGTATAGTCGGAGTCGGGGAATGTTGAATACACCAGTTTATTTTTCTAAAATAAGATCGTTTTGATGGCATGGCGCCAAGTCGTACTGTTTGGGTTTACGTTAAAAGTGTACAGAATTAATTAGATCTTGTGTTAATTTTTAAAAAGGTTAATCTTATTTGCCGAAAAATCGAACGTTATGGAAAATCAAAAAGATCCACAGCATGAGTCTCAGTTGAATAATATCGATGAATTGAAGTTTAAGTTTAGGGGAGCATGTTTTAGTGCTTTTGCTTTATCGAAAGTGCTGAAATTTCAAAAAAACGTTTAAAAGTTTCAATGAACCTGGTTAATTCTCCCCGTAAAAACCGCTTTCAATCGTTCTATTAGATCTCTAAGGGAACCAATTACCAAAGTACAAACAGTTACCATGACGCTAACAGTTACCATAGTACTAACAAATGGCCAGGGGGCCTAGGCGTGCTGCCACAAGACCTGAATCTAACTGATCTTTGGTTAATCATGTTAATAACTCCTGGCGATTTTTAAATCGAAAAATTTAATATCTGAACTTTGCTCTTTCTTTGGCTATGTGCGTTTTAACTTTTAGTAAATTTTTTTAGTCATATTTTATTCAATATCTCTGTCGCATACAAGCGGGGTAGTAAGTACTGTGTTTCCTTTCCTTTCCTTCCTAACCATTTTCCAGCTTATTTGGTTTATCCCAGTTTTTGATGCTTACAAATCTGTTACAAAGTTATTTTAAAGTTTGTGAAGTGATGGGCTGTGGTACCAGCAAAGGAGAAATTTTTGCGACAATGGATCCTCCAGCAACGAGTTGTCACTGTAAGCAAAAGAGAGTGAGATTACTCGCGATAATATATTGTGTTTAAAGTCGGTCTGTTCAGTTATTTGCCTCCATAAAATAGCCGCAACAAATCTAATATTATTGTGATCGAGTTCTGATTATTTATTTTGAAGTAATTTGTTATTTCTTGCTCCCTGACGTCCACTAGGACCAATACACAGATAACGCTGATCAGATGGAATTGTTTTTATATGCTGAAGCTAGCTCTAGCTGTCCTACTATTATTTTCCAGGTGGGTAGCGATCATAGACATAAGTAAGATGTCGTATTATAGTTATTGAGGAGTCCACAGATAACGCTGATCAGATGGAATTGTTTTTATTATATGCAGTTGTTAAAAGAATGTCTTAAGTCTGATGATAGTACCCAAATGTAAGGTTTTTTTTTTACATATTTGATAGATTTACAGATCTGGCTTGACAAAAATTTTCAGAAAAAATCATGTTCGCAGGAAGCAAAAATCCGATGAGTTTTTTAGGGGGGAGGGGTAGGGGGTTGAGGGGGGTTGGGAAGGGTTGTCACATGACGAGAAATTTTTCGCAAAAATTAAACAATCTTTATTTGTTGATATTATTCACCCCTGTTGCCTAGAGTGGTGGGTCTGCACTTGAGAAGAGTGGGTCTGGTCGCTAGAATGGTGGGTCTGCAATCTAGAAGTGGGTCTGGCAACCAGAATGATGGGTCTGTACCCTTAAAGAGTGGTCTGACGACCAGAGTGGTGGGTGTGCACTTGAGAAGAGTGGGTCTGGCAGCTAGAATGGTGGGTATGCAATCTAGAAGTGGGTCTGTTAACCAGAATTGTGTGTCTACACCCTTGAAGAGTGGGTCTGACAACCAGAATGGTGGGTCTGCACTTGAGAAGAGTGGTTCTTGCGGCTGGAATGGTGGGTCTGCAATCTAGAAGTTGGTCTAGCAACCAGAATTGTGGATCTGCATTCGAGAATAATGAGTCTTCACTCTAGAAGAGTGGGTCTGACAACCAGAATGGTGGGTCTGCACTTGAGAAGAGTGGGTCTGGCGGCTGGAATGGTGGGTCTGCAATCTAGAAGTTGGTCTAGCAACAGAATTGTGGATCTGCATTCGAGAATAATGAGTCTTCACTCTAGAAGAGTGGGTCCGGCAACCAGAGTGGTGGGTCTGCACTTGAGAAGCGTGGGTCTGGCCGCTAAATGGTGAGTCTGCACCCTTTAAGAGTGGGTCTGACAACCAGAATGGTGGGTCTGGACTTGAGAAGAGTGGGTCTGGCAGCTGGAATGGTGGGTCTGCAATCTATAAGTGGTCTGGCAACCAGAATGGTGGGTGTACGTACACCCTTGAAGAGTGGGTCTGACAACCCGAGTGGTGGGTCTGAACTTGAGAAGAGTGGGTCTGGCAGCTGGAATGGTGGGTCTGCAATCTAGAAGTGGGTCCGGCAACCAGAATGGTGGGTGTACGTACACCCTTGAAGAGTGGGTCTGACAACCAGAGTGGTGGGTCTGCACCCTTGAAGAGTGGGTCTGACAACCAGTGTGGTGGGTCTGCACTTGAGAAGAGTGGGTCTGGCAGCTAGAATGTTGGGTCTGCAATCTAGAAGTGGGTCTGGCAGTTAGAATGGTGGGTCTGCAATCTAGACGTGGGTCTGGCAACATGAATGGTGGGTCTGCACCCTTCAGGCTTAAAGAGTGGGTCTGACAACCAGAGTGGTAGATCTGCACTTGAGAAGTGTGGGTCTGGCAGCTGGAATGGTGGGTCTGCAATCTAGAAGTTGGTCTGGCAACCAGAATGGTGGGTCTGCACCCTTCAGGCTTCAAGATCAAGAGTGGGTCTGACAACCAGAGTGGTGGGTCTGCACTTGAGAAGAGTGGGTCTGGCAGCTAGAATGTTGGGTCTGCAATCTATAAGTGGGTCTGGCAACCAGAACGGTCGGTCTGCAGTCTGCACCCTTAAAGAGTGGGTCTGACAACCAGAGTGGTAGATATGCACTTGAGAAGAGTGGGTCTGGCAGCTGGAATGGTGGGTCTGCAATCTAGAAGTTGGTCTGGCAACCAGAATGGTGGGTGTACGTACACCCTTGAAGAGTGGGTCTGACAACCCGAGTGGTGGGTCTGGACTTGAGAAGAGTGGGTCTGGCAGCTGGAATGGTGGGTCTGCAATCTAGAAGTTGGTCTGGCAACCAGAATGGTGGGTTTACGTACACCCTTGAAGAATGGGTCTGACAACCAGAGTAGTGGGTCTGGACTTGAGAAGAGAGGGTCTGGCAGCTGGAATGGTGGGTCTGCAATCTAGAAGTTGGTCTGGCAACCAGAATGGTGGGTGTACGTACACCCTTGAAGAGTGAGTCTGACAACCCGAATGGTGGGTCTTCACTCTAGAATAATAGGTCTGGTGGGTCTACACTTTAGAAGAGTGGGTCTGGCAACTAGATTGGTGTGTCTGCAATCTATAAGAGTGGGTCTGGCAACCAGAATAGTGGGTCTGCAATCAAGGGAATCAAGATGAGTGAGTCTGGCAATCAGAATGGTGGGGCTGCACCTTAGGGTAGTGGGTCTGGAAACAAGAATGGTGGGTCAGAATTCTTGAATTGTGGGTCTTCACTCTAGCTAAGAGTGGGTCTGGCAACAAGAATGGTGGGTAAGAATTCTAGAATAGTGGTTCTTCACTCTAGAAGAGTGGGTCTGGCAACCAGAATGGTAAGTCTACACTCTGTCAAGTGTCAACCAGAATTGGGGGTCTAAACTAGAATATAGGATATATGGCAACCAGAATTGTGCGTCTGGAGTCTAGAGTCTAGAATAGTGGGTCCGGCAACCCGAAAGGTGGGTGTTCACTCAAGAATAGTGGGTCTGGCAATCGGAATGGTGCGTCTACACTCTAGAAGAGTGGGGCTGGCAACCAGAATGGTAGGTCTTCGCCTTAGAAGAGTGGGTCTGGCAACCAGAATGGTGGGTCTGCATTTTAGAATAGTGGGTCTTGACTCTGTACCTACTAGAAGAGTGGGTCTCCTCTCTAGAAGAGTGAATCTGGCAACCAGAATGGTAATTCTTCACTCTGTCAACCAGAATTGGGGGTCTATGAACTAGAATATAGGAGATATGACAACCAGAATTGTGGGTCTGGACTCTAGAATAGTGGGTCTGGCAACCAAAATGTTGAGTCTGCACTCTAATAGAGTGGGTCTGGCAACTAGAATGCAGACACGTAGCCAAGGGGAAGACCCCCGGAAAAAAATTGAACCCCAAAAAAAATAAGCCCCCTAGTCCCCATGGTCGCCTGGTAAGTGGGCTGTGTTTATGACTGTTTGATTAAACGACACGACAGGCAATCGACTTTAGCATTTCGTAAATTATTCCCAAATCCCACTATACAATATGTACTTATTCCATTCAATGTGACAAGTACTGAGTTCCCCCCTAGCCCCCAACTTTGTATTATTGTGATGTCTGAAATTACAAATTTCTAATGCCAAATGTCGTCTGAAACACCCTATTTCTCAAAAATTTTCCGGGTGCTGCACCCCCAACTTTGTATTATCGCCGTCCTACAAATTTCTTTAATGCCTAATGTCGTCTAAAACAAATAATTTCTAAAAATTTTCTTGGGGGCTGCGCCCCCCCCCCCCCCAGTCCCCCAACTTTATATTATTGTGATGTCTGATTATTACTGCGCCCCCACAGCCCACTAATCTTGTATTATTGTAATGTCTGATTATTGCTGTCTCACAAATGTCGTCTGGAACACCCTATTTCTCAAAAATTTTCCGGGTGCTGCACCCCCAACTTTGTATTATCGCCGTCCTACAAATTTCTTTAATGCCTAATGTCGTCTAAAACAAATAATTTTTTAAAAATTTTCTTGGGGGCTGCGCCCCCCCCCCCCCAGTCCCCCAACTTTATATTATTGTGATGTCTGATTATTACTGCGCCCCCCAGCCCACCAACCTTGTATTATTGTAATGTCTGATTATTGCTGTCCCACAAATGTCGTCTGGAACACCCTATTTCTCAACAATTTTCCGAAGGCCAGGGCTGCGCCTGCCTAGCCCTCCAACTTTGTATTATTGTGATGTCTGATTATAATTACTGTCCTACAAATTTCTTTAATGTCAAATGTCGTCTAAAACACATAATTTCTCAAAAATTTTCTGATTGGCTGCGCCCCCCCCCCCCTCCCTAGCCAACCAACTTTATATTATTGTGATGTCTCAGGATTATTACTGCCCTACTAATTTCTTTAATGCCAAATGTCGTCTAAAACACATTATTTCTCAAAAATTTTCTGGGGGGCTGCGCCCCCCCCCCCCCGGCCCCCCAACTTTATATTATTGTGATGTCTGATTATTACTATCCCCAAATTTCTTTAATGCCAAATGCCGTTTTAATCACCCTATTTCTCAAAAATTTTCCTGGGGGTTCGCTCCCCTAGCCCACCAACTTTATATTATTCTGATGTATGATTATTGCTCTCCTACAAATTTCTTTAATGCCAAATGTCGTCTAAAACACATAATTTCTCAAAAATTTTCTGGGGGGCTGCGCCTTCCCCCCTCCCTAGCCAACCAAAGGAGCTTCGCCCCGGCTACGTGTCGTGTCGGGCTACGTGCCGAGAATCGAAAAAACTTAATCTTTAAATGAATAACGGAACCTTCATTATGAAGTTACGAGATGATAATATAATTGGGAGGCAAAGTGGGTATCGGGCTTGGGGCTCATAATGCGCAAAATTTGGCCGCTGTCGAGTGGGTCTGCCTAAAATTCACAGATCTAGCTATGGGTCTGAGACATTTGTAAAAAAAAAACCTTACCCAAATGATAGCAAAAAAAATAAATCGACTAAATTGAGCCAATGAATGTATAGTTACAACTGTCTCTGCGGATATTGTGCCATATACATGTTGTTGGTTTAATGATTCTTTGTGCTGCAGGTTGTAGTCTATTGCTTTTATACTAGTTTCTGACAACTTTAACGAACTAAACTTGAAGATTATATATATATCATGTCAAACAATTTTCATTGTTGAAAGTTGTTTTTCTCGTTGACTGTTCAAAAACAGAACTTGGTTTAGCCACAAAAATAAATCGATGGGAAGACGAAAATCGCAAGTGCGATTTAATCCTTATTCAAAACAGCGATGCAAAAAGGCAATATACTATATAACAATATTTTTATTAAAATCATTTCGTTGAATCGCTTTGTAAGCCGTTACGTTACAAGTTGTCCTGACATTAACCCGACCCCATCTTCAGGACCCTACCTTAGAACACGACATTTACATCAGCTACTGTCCTGACAACTGCAGTGGAGGCAGTGCCTTTACCAGCCGTTATCATGATCCCAACCAGATAGCGGCAGTTCTCTCCAAGACTTTTAAACCCTGGGTAGCTAGTGTGTGTCTCGGACCTTCTCACTCTGGAGACTTTTACGAGGACAGAGCTTTACATCTCAAGAAAGTCAAGGTTTGATTTTTGAAGTTTCAACGGTTTAACAGTTATACTTATAATTTAAAAAATGAATTTTACTGTTTATTAATAAGTTTGATACAATTTGGAAACACATTTTCAAACGAGAGTAATTTACAGATTTTTACAGATTTTTTTGGAATTGTAACACAAAATATCGACAGTCTTCGGATTTTTCTATCAAATCACAACAAAGAAATTAATCAATACCCTCAAAACGTATTATAAATGCTAGAATTTAATAAAAATTCTATCGTTATTTTGTGAATTATGAAAGTCGAAACTAGTTAGGTGATTTTGAAACATATCCAGGTTTTTGTGGCACTGATATCACCGGAGTACTCGAACAGCGATCAGTGTAAGATGGAATACCAGTTTGCGCTTCTGTCCCTCAAGAAACCTGTCTTACCTGTGATTATAGGACCCGGCAAAATTAACGATACTATAGGTAAGATTCAGGCAGTTGCAACATAAGCACATAATATATTGTGATTTAAAAGTGCATTTTTAATTATCTGGGACAATTTTTGTTTTTGCTGATTTAATGTTCAAGCAAATAAAGAACATTAAGTGAAAAGTCGATAAAATGACAACACTACAATAACAAATCTTGAATTATTAACTCTGTAATAAATTCTAAATTTACTGTAATACATCTTGAAAACATTTAATTCTTTGTTTGTGGTAAATCGGGGTTTTTCCCCAAACTCAGCGTAAATCGGGGTTTTACTGTAGTTTCTAATTACAAGAGGTGAAGGATCCTAAAAGGCCAGCCTAAAACTTCACTTCACAAGTGTACAGGAATACTCATTAGTTGTTATTCTACACTTAATTAAGGCTGCCCGTTCAATTGCCTGAGTCAACCTGACCAGATTCAAACGAGGGTTGACTCACTTTCATTATAATGTTATATCTTGTATTATTATACAAACCAGCCCTTACTGAACATTCACGACGCTCACTGGCAATGTAGCGTTGAGATTAGAGCCCACTACCTCTTCGGTAGTGCTACTACCACTACCTCTCGGTTGAGAAGTAGTTTTATCAGAAGGCTGACTGCTCTATCAACCTTTATTTAACTTGAACTCGGAAGGATGCAATTGTTTAATTACGCTCTATGGTCCATCAGTTGTTAGTTCAACGTCTCAATCTCATTTTAATCAAGTCAGCTGGATAGTGAAAATATCATTGCTGTCTTTTATTTAAATAAAATTGTACGTGATAAAGAAATCGTCGAGGTGTGGCTCGGATCCATTGTGAAGTGCTGTTTTCGTCAGGAATTTAGGGCGTGTGGGTATTGTCTTAATTATTCGTATGACGATAGTCGGATTGCGGCGATTCAACTGACAAATATGATGGCATTTAAGGATACATTCTTTCATACATTGTAAGAAGTCTGTCACTAAAAACATTTTATATATGGTTTTAATGCTGAAATCTATAGGATATGTTTAATTCAATAAGCCAAAGAAATTGATAACAAAGCTAAGCTAAAAAGAACAATAATTTTTGCATCTAGACAACTTATCAGATTACGGGACAAACAAAGGTTCAAGATGCAGCACTGCAGATTTTAAATTTTCAATCCAAGAACAGATTGATATTACAAAATTCCAGAATAAATTAATAAGAAACAATCGCAGCGTACCTACCAATCTTAAAATTCAATAAAGTGTATCCACTGTACAAAATATAGTACGTGAAAACTGTCAAATAAGGTCTCTGAATTTGTTGACAGATACTAATGTAGTGGCAATCTCTCCTACTGATAGTGATCTTTTGCGGTCTGCTAGTTTATCTCGTATTTCCTGTCTCCTCGTAATAGAGAATCGTCGATCGAGATCGTCGAATGACAAAAATTTAGGGAGTTCCCTCTTTGGAGCAACCTTCTTTTCTGGATTTTCTGTGACAGCAGCTGCCGGTGTAGCAGCTTGAGCTACTGTTCCTCCATTCAGTCTCTGAAATAATTAAATTGATTAATAACTAATAAGTGTTCCAGTGGCTAGATAAGATTAATTCGTGAATTTTAGAAATTGGAATTATGGTTTTCTCGGGACTTTTTTACAGTTTCGAAGAGTATAATTATTATGATAATAACATGCTGATATGAGTGTTTGAAATCTAATTCGTTTGTTCTCTCACTAAAATTCTGAAACGTCAGAACACGATTTATGCTCCAGACGTGACTGGAGCACTACTTTTACTTAGCATGACGTTATAATCTAATTGGAAGGCAGACTTACTTAAAAGAAATACGACTTATTGTTTTATAATTATTTACACACCTGGACTTGGTCTCAAGTCGCGGTGTCATAAAATCGGAAGTTCCAATGGTGACATGGTATAATTTGTTAAACCTTTACAACAGCTTAGTAACACTGGAGCCAGCTGACGTAACTGTTAATTTCCTCACGAGACTCAAATATGCAGTTTGAATTCTTACCATACTCTTTATTGTCTGGCACAATCTATATTCAACAGTTGAATGAGCGTGACTGAGAGAAATTTGATGGGAATGTTCAGTCTCATGTACTGACGTACTGCGAGATTCTAAAACACGATTTTACCCAGGCTCTGCTATTGCCTACGTCATTCCATATTTGTCAAATATACAAAGATTTGAATAAATAACTTACCGGGCATGCAGCAGTTGATTTTCCTTCTCTCATCTTGTCAAACTCCTCCTTCATAGCTGGTAGCAGACCGTATCTAAAAGCTTTATCCAACAAATTATAAGTAGTCATAACGTCAGGATACTGTCTCCCTGCCCATACGAGGTAAAATTTGAATTCGGACCAATCTATCATTCCATCTCCATCCATATCAAGAACTCTCAAGCCCATCTGGATTTCTCTGCCTCTAGCACAACTGATGAAACTGGACATGAACCCAAAATAAAAGTTATCATAAGTCAGCTTATCGTCGATGTCATCATCTCTGCCATCCCAAATGTCCCATTTAACTTTAATTTCTTCAATTAGCTTATCAATATGTTTTGCATTTTTCAGACCTTTGTCAACTATTGCCGCAATTGCCGGTGTCATTTTGCCACCCGATAGATTAAACAGAATTGCTAATCCCACTGAACTATTGTACTCTTCTTTCCTTCCTTCCTTTGCATTTTCTAATATTTTCTTCCTCATACGTTCCCCTATTTCACTTGTAAACTGAGGCTCGTCTCCAAACAGTTCTCTAAGCTTTGTAATAATCATGTCTCCAGATGCCATGGGGGTCACTCGAATTGTTCTCTTCAGTCCAAGAAATTCAGCCATTTCGAAGCCGTTGCAAACAGTAGGGTCGTTGTCCATTGCGCCAAATATGCTGCCAAAAAGCATGTCGAGAGCTCGATCTCCATAAATTGGCTGCTTGGCATCCGGTGGTGCACCAGTTGTTATCTCTGTTACCTTGATAGCAGCATCTCTTAAATACTTGCAATTGTATTGTTTTTGAACTGCTGTGTTACCTAGACGGATCATGTTCAGTATGGTAGTGCAGGAATCCGCATGCCCCAGTGCTGCTCCCTCTATGCAAACCGCGCACCATATCCCTGTTGCTCCAGCTGCTAAAACTGCTAAGTTTGTTGCATGCATGAGACCCCACTGCTCATGCACGTGGAATATAAACTGTCCGTCTGCCCACCCATTTCTTTCCATTTCAGTTCTCACTGCTCTTGTCCAAGCAGCTAGATGTTCCATCAGGTTTCTGCCCATGTCTTCATACGCGATTCCTGTAATCCTTTCGTGGGCGGGTAATTTGCACAGAAAGTTAACAAGATGCCACATTCGCTCTGGATGATTATACATTGTGAGTCCAAAGTCTCGCACATTTATGAATATCATAGCATTCTCCGATAAATTGCTCCGAACCCAATCAATTTTCTTCTTCATGTAGTTGCAAAGTTTCTTCATATTGAAACGTTCATAGTCTATTCTAAAGTCTGATAAGTCGCACTCGAGAAAGACATTTTGTAAACCAAATTTCTTACATTTTATAAGACCAATTGATAGATCAGGCTCGGGAACTTGTTTACTTGATATCTTATCCCACGCGTCACAAAATGTAAAAGCTCCTGATAGATCCTGTCCTTCATCAATCATTTCCTGAAGAAACACCTCTCCGATACGTTGGTCAGCCGTGAACGATTCTATAAAGTAGTATTTAAACCCACACTTTTTGATTTCTTCGTATATGTCACGTTTATTCTGCACAGTATGGGAGACTATGGATGCGACTGTTGTTTCTCTTAAAGAGTTGTCCAAAACAAACAGCTCCATGTCTTTAAGTCTATCCAGCCTGCTTTGGTAATTAGCTAATTGCGCCTTGACATCATAGGTAAACAGTTCTTTTCCAGTACTTTTAATCTTAGTCTTTTTCTTGAAGGACTTCTTTAGCTTGCTTAACCGGGAAATCATATTCGATAGCTTAAATCTGAAATAACACCGCTAGTCTTTGATCGTGAAAAAATGTAAAATAAGCAAGAGCTACTGTAATTACGATTCGCATTATCAAGCACGTGTTATTCTGGCACAAAACATTGCCAAGAAGTATTATGGATGTCGAAGGGTTACATCGCCATGCAAATAAAATGAAATTAAACAACTCAATTTAAGTTTTCATTTTAAGTAGTGTTTAGTAATAGTAGGGGCATCACGGCTCTCGACAGACAAAGTGAAACAAAGCAAATGATTGGTGAAAACCAAATGAAAATAATCGACGTTCGGGCAGTCGGCACTCATTCACATTTTACTAAGATTAATGAATTATGAATAACAAGGGTCTCACTTAATAAGGCGAGCCAAATTATAGGAACTATAAATAATAACTATAACAAGCTTGCTATTAACATCATCAGCATGTAAAGTGGTCTACGTTTTTGGACACACGATGTTTGGTTATGCGACCCGCTAATTAATGAACAATCGGAGGAAGAAAACAAAAACTGACGAATTCTGCGGTAATCTTGCATAAAAGGGCGAGGTTTGATGCCTATAGAAACGATAACAAATATAGAAAGAATCTTGATTGATCAAATTAGTGCACACAAAAAATGAAGGCACCACATAAAACTGAGCCGTATATCTAATCCGAGCTTTTCATTTAGAATAGAACGAACTTCCTTCATACTCTACATATTATATTGAGTTGTAAGAATAGCTTGATTAAAATACCATAACACTGTTTGCGTCTTTTATTTCAAACTGAGAGATGTTCGAACAAAGAAGGATATTTTGTCCATCTTTTGTTTATTGGTGTATTGTTCGGTTACGCCATTTTTTAGTCACATAGTCCATTCTTCCAACGATCGTAAGACAATTATACCCGGTGCAGACTAAGTTGACACAAAAGGTTGATCTAGAGAAAGACCGGATCTGATCGGAGAAGCTACAATCAGATGGCTTATCTGGAGTTATTATTCGGTTTTACGTATCGCGATACTTAGTGTCAAGTGCACATTGTTTTTTTATTTCTTAAATATTTTGCTTCAAATTAAATATTATGTGCTGGGCGTGGGCGGAAATTTTCACATTCCTGATATTTTATATTTTCAGAATCATATATTGAGCAAGACGGCCGGATACCCTTTAAAATGGACAGTCCCGTAAGAAATGAAGCAGAGTTTAATGAGCGGATGGAATATTTAGCAGATGCTATAAAGAAGATGATAAGTTCAGTTAATACTGATAGAGAAACTCAGCGGCTCCATCATCTTAATATAACGGAGGAACCCAGAGGTTAGTTTCTCAGATTATTCTTTTCCATTCAATAGCGCAATAGCTTTAAATTTGTACGTTTATGAGTAGGGGTCCGGACTCTACGGCGGCACCGTACAAAACAGGACTCTACGGCGTGGAGACGTGAAAAAACAGGATTCACGGCGGTCACAAACCAATTTTCGATAAAAATAGAACTAATTTCATATTTAACTAGGGTGCCCGACGCCCTTGGTCACGGGGAATGTTCTTTGAAAGTCAGTTTTTACCACATGTCAAGAAACACCCATTCCGACCTAAGATACAGAGAGGAGAAATGTAACACTGACATGATAATATCATGAACGGTTGCAGTTCAAATCACTTTTATAATATAACATTTCAAACAGTTTTCTTCACTTCTTTTTCATTTTCATTTAATTTTTATAAAATCAAATAGCAATAAAATTCTATTGTTCTGCTATGAAATATTGTGACAAACTGGACATGGAAGTAAGTCTATCCTTACATCTTGACTATAAGATAGAGCAGGTTTGTAATTAATATTGCGAGGTCCAATTGAGCGACTCTGGTATTAGACTCCAGCACTGATTTATCACCTGAAATAAATGTTCGTAAATATCTTGATAGCTTATAAGCTTACCACTTATCATTATACAGTTTGTTCTAGATTTTTGTTGTAAATTATAAAGGGATCTTTTCGCGACAGCAAATTGTACTGCACATCAGACACGATTATAAAAGTTTCCCAAATTCGAAGTCCTGCACACACCAAAGGTTACTACAGACAGTCGTTCGAGTTTAAAATACAATTGCTAATTAATTTTGTCTTCTGTTTGTTACTTAACAATTCTCAGTCTGTTTACTTCCCTGTATACTTGAACCCATTACCTCCTAGGATCTACTAACGAGGGAACCTAAAGTAAGAATAAAATTTTAAGGAAAATTTCATTTAGAAAGAAACTTAAAGTAAGAATAAAAGTTGAAGGAAAATTTCATTTAGAAAGAAACTTCATGCCTACAACCTAAACATCTAGTTCCAATCTCTGCTGACCAGTGACCAGTGACTAATTGCAGTGATGCACGTAAGTCGTAGTACTTACTAAAAACCTCTGTAAGCACAATTGGTTGGACTAACGATACATCTGATACACAGCCAAAACTTATAACAAACCACGCTCTGCAAGCGTCTAAACTCCTGAACTTACCCTGTCTGGGTAAAGTGGGTATCGGCATCTGGGAATCGGTAAACATGCGGTCTGCATAACAACCTATTTGTGTTATATTTGTGTTACGGTATTGGATAATTCAGTGTAATTAATTCTCCATATGATTACAAATTATTGTTTTTTTTTTAATGTGGCATCTCGTTTCGCCCCTAAAAGGTTTAAATAAATGCTCAGCATTAAAATTATTTGATTTAAATCAATAACTTAGTGGTATCTACTTTTTACCAAAAACTCAAAAAGTCCGTCAGGAGGTCAGGGAACATCGGATCATTGTTTTGATACTTGACATGAAATTTAAATTCACGGAATTCTGGCGCAGTTTTTGATGCACCCAAACGTTTGCTCAGCCAACCGCAACCGTAATAAAATGACCTCATAATATATTACAGAGGTAATTCATTTAATGTAGTTTGAGGAGTCCTCACGTCCGAAAATGGCGTTTCTCTTGTCGCTAATATGACGTGATCTTATACACGAGAAATTTCATCTATTACATCTTACAATGGCATGGAAAAATAAATATTACCTAACAATGGGAGAACTTTTCGGCAGTAAACAGTGGGATCTGCGGCACTTCCAGTCCAGATGATTTGTCGGTTAGTTGACATTGAGCTCCATGGTCCTGTGTGGGTGTAGTAAGATGCTGCATTCCAGTTTTCTCCTTCAACAAAGTCCTCATTCTCCCACCCATCATCAGCCGTTCCAAGAGTCGTCAGTCACAAGAACATCATCCCCTGCCATATCTTGAACGGTGGCCACGATCCCGTAATCTCCTCGTTCTCTCTTTACGCATTTGATCCCAAGCACCCGAGTGGTTGCAGGAATGTCAAGAGTCTGAGTAGACGTCTCCCCATCTACATTTTTCCGGACTCCATCAACCCATAGTTCCATACGATCGGCACAGTTTGCCTTCATCGTGTAATCTAAAATTAAATTTCGGAATAAGATTAGCTAGTTATTGGTTAAGAGATTCAATTACAAGCAAATGCTCAATTTGCTCATCGCTCGATTCGCGAAAGATTGTTAGGAAAGTTGATTTTTTTAATTTAGCCGAGTTACGACCATTTTAAAATCTGGCATATACGTGATCTCGGCTTTTAATCAGTGATACTGATCCCGTCACTCAATCAATGCCCATACCCTGTTCGGCAATCGGCTCACATGCACTGCATTATAATGCCCGGCAAATTTTAGAATTTGGCCGCCAAATTTTTTTAAAGGCCTAACTCAAAATTCTGTCCCAAAACTTAAGGTCATGAGACAATTCTACGTTGATTCTGAAAATTTCGTGAAAAAATATTGAAACCCTATTGAGTTCTATTGTTTTGAGCGAAGTCAGTTTTGCAAATATCGCGAACTGAGATATGGGCGATTTTGTTCATTTTTTGCGATTATTTGAACACAGAATCCACAGTTAGGTAGATATTGAGCTGATAATCATAGAGAATGTGTAGTTTAGGCTTACCTTTCATATAAATTTAGTTTCATTCAAAAATATTGATATTTAACTAATTTATGGGCCAAAATCGATCAAATTTAGTGCGTATGCCCAAATATGGGCATATAGTTTTTAGCTCATAACTCAGTCATTTTTTGTCCAATCTTGATGAAACTTCATATACGAGTTCAGGGGACCACTAGCTACAAGTAGAGCACCTAAAATCTGGGTTTTGGGCATGTTCAGGGTATTTGGCTAAATTGGGCCTGATTTGGACCAAATATGGGCGTGGCTGCCCCGCGGGCACCGTTTGGCGGTTGGGGTCCGGGACCCCCTCAAAAGTTTGGTCACTGGTCCTAGTTTGTTGGTCAACTGCTATCTCGAAACCAAGTTTCACAAAAAAATCAGGGTGAACCCCCCCCCCCCCCCTTCATCACAGAAACATTTACCTTCGCTACATGTAGTTAATATCCTAGTAGTCCAGTTACTCTTTGTTGTGATGTAGGTAGTGCCCACCAAAAAGCACTCTCGGTTTTCCCAAAAGATGGGACTCACGGCTATTCCTTCACAGCGGGGAGTATCATCACACCACTCCCGACAACGCTCGAAACTCAAGAACTGTCTCTGTCCTAATTTCTTGGAGTCGGGGAAATTTCCAACATTCTGTTGGTAGCCTGAGTAACATCCTGAATGTTGTTATTACGGTATTAGATGATTTAGGGTATTCAACATTCCCGGGTAGGAACGTTCTCAGCCAGTATTTTGTGTGGAATCTGTGGTAAACTGTGACCAATCCAAAAAGTAGCAAGGTACCAGGTGATGTGACTTGAAAATGGCTGTGTTTAAAAAAATGTATTATCTAAATCTTGACCAATTAACCCAGTTTTTCTTACTTGGACGACAGGGAGTCGTTCGGCCAGCAGCTACATTCCGGCCAGTAGTTGCATTCCGGGATTCCCCAGGTTCTGTCACTGGGATCCATGTGGCGGACACTGAAGGTTAGACCGTTGTTAGCATTAGCCCGGTTTACATGTTGGTGACATTAAGGCCACAGGGGTGGTCCGAATTTAAACCTATCCATGGGTCTCTAATCAACATCAACAGAACTAGTATATGCCCTGAGATCAGTCAACAACATTTATATCGAGCTCCACAACATATTATCTCAAAATCTCAAAATTGACCTCGGACCACCCGATAAGTCATCGATATACTTTGAGAATCTGCTTTATGTTAGGTAATTTCAACTTAAAGCAATTGAAAAAAAAACAACATTAAAATCAAATAATTGTACTCACCTAGTGCGATAAGAGCCTTTAATAGGCACGCTATGAGAAGAAACTTCATGTTGTTCTGATGCTTTAAAAAATTTGTAGTGGTATGGCCTGAACATCAATAAAAAATAAAATTCAATATTGCTATAATAATATTATCTTAGTTTTAGTGGACGGTGGATTTTGACGTATTGAACGCACGTTTCAGTCATTTTTTAGTGAACGTTATTGAACGTTAGTGAACGTCAGTGATTATCAAAAACAAAAATTCCTGAAAACAAAATGTTTGAAATCTTGATTTCCCCAAATGATAATTATTAATTTTCCCAGACTGATACAAAATGAAGCAATCCTATTTCTGTGCACAGATTTCTAACGTTCAGAATGGAGATGTGTTCTAGTGAACGCATGTACAGTAAATGTTTAGTGAACGTTCTGTAGGCGCACTACAACTAAGAATATTATACTGGGAGCGCGAACGAAAACTCCTTTGCGACGATTATGCATTATATGGTCACAGGTCACGAGTGCGATACCCCCTATTGACAATTTTCAATTTCAATATCTTCCTCGATGTTAGTCGTCGCCTTGCGCTTTCTGCTCTTTGTATGACCGTTATCACATGTTTATGCCCTCTTGTATTCTTGTTCGTAGCCAACATGAATTGTTCTGCAATCTGGCGCCCTCGTACTACTATCGCGGAATAAGCCAATAGCTCTTCATGAATTTAGTATAAAATCGCTATTAGTTTGTAGCTTTCACAATTGATTACTATTACATTAAAATAACACTAAAGACTAGTCTAGAAATGAGACTTTATTCCATTTTTTCACAGCTGGTGTTGGAAATGGGCCCCCGTCCTACGAACAAGCCCTAACACAGGAACAGAGCCGCGTGGTAGAAGATATCAGAGAACGAGTACCGCAAGTCGGGGATCGTGTGATAGCGCACTGGCTGCAACACAGCTACTTTACAGCTAAGATTGTCAAGTATATTAAGAGCTCCATGAAGTTCGAGATCAGATGGGATGATCAGGATGAGAGTGGCAGATTCCCGGTAAGTTTCTCAACTCGTTCATCATGTGAATATTAACAAGCCTACTGAAATCATTATTATAAGTCAAGACAATTCCATTTCTGTTTTTACTCTTTCCCTGTCAACGTCATTTAATTTCCCAGATAACTATGAATACAATATTTGTCAGGATGTGACCATGGTAGCTCTAGACAAGGTTCCTGAAAGATGGGAAGTTTCCGTCGGTTCCAGGGTCTTCTTTCCTCAAGGTGAGCTCGTCATTCTAATACACATTGTCTTAGGAAATACATTTAGTTAACTTGATTTAAGATTTACCATCTATACTAGGCTAGTTCAACTGTGTTCCCTGAACTTCTGAAGTCGTAAGTGTATGAATTGTTCATGTGGCTGCGACCGAAATGATCTATCTACTCTCCAGATAGATCCAGACTACTTTTTTATCGACAAATATTAAACTGTACATCATAAGTTTTCATGTAGATATGATAACGACGTATCTCGAGGCGACCTGCTTGTGATCAGACTAGTTTCCATCCACAAGAGATTATCACGTCAATAAATGTATTTAATTGTACAAAAAGTATTACATTATAATATATTTTATTATATTATTGCTCACCATTGTTCATGCAGTGATCGTTATAAATCAAGTTGAAGTTGAGTATTAACTATTATCGAAATATTTGTTTTTCGTTTCATTCAACTTACCAGCTGCTGCCAGTTACTAGTGACAACAATCAACTTTCACTAGATCTTTATAAATCTTCTTCTCAGTTCCTCTAGATCATCGTAAATTTAGGTTATTTTTGGGCTCGCCTCTCACCGAGTACTACGTAAATTGTATGGTTCAGTGGTTCCTTTGTAATGCCCTCCCTTGTGCCCTGGTGATATGATGTAACCTGGTACTACTATAGACTAGTGTACTGATCCTTACAATGGTCCTTACAATCGGCCCCTTTTAACGTGCTAGCATGCCTAACATACCCACGTGTCTGTCCTTTGTATGTCTAGCAGTAAACACAGTTTTAAATATCAAATCGTTTTGCTGTTAGTCCCACCCTCTCCTGGCATTGGTACCTCTTTATGCTAATTAGGTAGTTAGGTCGACTTTGTTGTGTTGTTTTCGGTTGTCAAGAGGTCTATAATTGTGTGGGAACATTGAATTATGTAATAGTCTGAGTAGTTAGAGTCAAGATCATTTTCCAGTTGCTAAGCAACGGAGTAACCACACCAACAACGCTGAGTGTTGTACAGCTATGATGACGTATTAGTGGTATTGTCGGTAGTTAGGTCATTTCTGGTTTACATTCTGTGATTTGGTCCTTGTATCTGCAATTCTAATAATAGCTTAATAGTCCTCATTCCAATACTAAGTATCGATCAATATTTTTAATCAATAATAATATATTAATTCAATATCATTATTATTTCACGACAGTAACTCAAGATTGCTTGATAATAGAGGCTGTTATATTGTCACTTAATAAAGGAGTTGATTTGCAGCTACTAATTCTGGCCTTGACCGGTGACCAATATTCATGGTTTGTTGTGTATGCTTAGAAATAATTTAAAATACACCTACTTTTTACATGTCTTAGTACATTTACATATTGTTTACATTTACATTTTTACAATATGTTTTCGTACATTCCAACCTGAACCCGATGATCTTTACCTAGTGCTATTTGTATCCAGTGTGTTACCAGGGCTCTCGATATCTACTCTCTCTCTCCCTTGCTCTCTCTCTCTCTCCCTTGCTCTCCTGTATAAAACCGATTATGTAATAGAGTTAACCGCTCATTTCCCTGCTACGTGTCAGTAGCCTGTAAGCCTGGAGAACATGTTTCGTGAAACCTACAGACGCACGCAACCAGTTCGTTTTATTTGTATACTAGGTGCTACTAACGTAGGAACTTTCGTGTAGTTTTTAGATACAATTTTATTATTGAGATTATTATTTTAACATGACTTAGTTCTGTTATATAATGTGAAGGAAGTGTATTATATAGTGAGGGTGAAGGAAGTGTGTGTGTGTGTGTGTGTGTGTGTGTGCGTGAGTGGTCAGCAGGCCATTGCTCCTACATTTTACAAAGTTCGAACAATAATAATCTTTTGATCGCACGCATAAGTCTTAGTTACGGACAAATTTTGGGTGAATTTCGTGACCTGACAATTGACATATTATCCCCTATTATTTTGTATGCTATTGTAAATCAAGCATTACCCAGTGTTATAGTCGTTGCTAGGAGCCTCAGTCACATAGCAACGACTTAGCCTAAACAGACGTCAGATCTCTAAGCTTATAGCCTCATTGCATATCAGAGGTACCACAACCGGTGAACAGTGATCCTTGTTACTAAGGCCCTTGTTACTAAGGCCCTGTTTTAAAGAGCCGTGTAATAGTGATATCATGTAATTACTGGTTGCTATGTACTGCCCGGTATCTACTGTGTTGAGATTTTACACAGGATTGCAGTGTCAGTAGTAGGTACCGTGTTTAATACTGTAAACTAAGTTAACACGTAACCGTAGAGTGTAGATGTAAGTGAAGCGTCTCAAAATAAGGTTAGGATGTTACCTGATCCCAAGATAGAGACATGGTATTGGAACAGGTGTGGTACCTCTATTTCTAACTTTGGCTTTTAGTAATTTAGTTTTTTTTGTGCGAGAATTTAGCCAGTACCCACACGGGCAGTGTTATCACGTGACAGCTCTTGAGTATTCGTGAGACTTGGTCAGAGTTTGTCAGTTTGTTGTCTTGGAGAAGCATGCCGGAACTAATGTTAATTAACTAATCAATACAGTATTATCTATTTATTCTAGATCTAGTTTCTAACTATCTTATATCAACCATAATTACCACTATAGCAGCGTGGTTTAAGTTGGTTACGCTAACAGGGCCGTTAGGGCCCGTTACCATGAATTTCAGACTAGCCAATATTCTGGACAACGACAGGAATGTTTTCGTAAGTGCACGGGTGTGCAGTTCCCATGAACATGTTTTCTTTTACTTCAATCAAAACATGTTTTGTTTATTTACCAAGTCGACATACTCCTCATTTTCAGCACGTATTGCTAATGTACTAGTATACCACATATTATACACTGTTCCATTTTACCTTTGTTAGTACGTATGTACGTGCTCTCGAGAAGTCATAAAATCCTTTTCTCGGACATGATCCCCTAAACGCTGATAATTCCATCAATAATTATTCGTTTCTTGCCTGCTTAAAAAACCCATTACCCAATAATTGCTTGATTCTTATTGCATGACAGTTTCTTTATTAAAGTAGATACACTTGAAAGTGGAGGTGTACAGCTTCTGCAACAGTTTCATCATACTTGCTACCTTATATTACATACATGCGATCAGGACATTGTAGTGTTGTTCTTGACTTCTAGCAAACAAACATTCTATCACAATATATCTGTTCCGTTTCATATTCTTTCTCATTTTTCAGTGTTCTTAATATATATGTATATAATTTCTGTACCTTTGTCGCTCGCCAGTCAACGTATTCGGGATTTATTTTTTCTTCTATTGAGTTTTACTTTATCTTTCAATAAATATCCTTCAATTTTTACTATTCCAGGTCAAGTTTTATATGGGATTCTTCTCTGATTTATTTAAGCGAAAATCGCCCTGCCCTCAAAGCAAGAACTCTGTTGTCCCCGAAGAGCCACGCAATCCCAAGACAGACGGAAATGGGGAGACAAACGGACATGTGGAGACAGATGGCCCAAATTCTGCTCCTACAATGGAAGGGTTCGTCTCCGAAGTAAAGGGTCTGATTGATGAGAGAAATAAGAAACTTGATAGATTGAAATACATGGAGATATTTGTTCTGGACAATTCGCTGAGAGAAACTACTGTAGCGTCGGTTAGAGCACATACAGTGGAAAGTAAACGAGCTATCTTTGAGGAAATCAAGAAATGCGGGTTCAAATACTACATCATCGAATGTTTTTCGGCTGAGACTAGAATTGGTGACCTCTTCGTCGAAGAGCTCATCGCAGCCAAAGAAGACCTCTCGGGAGCCTTTGCTTTTTCTGAGATGTGGGATAAAGTTGTAGATTGGGTGCCACTGCCAGACATTCCGATTGGTCTTCAAAAATGTAAAAAATATGGAATAAACAACGTCATGATCGAGTTTGACCTTATGTACCACAAAATTGACTACACAAAATTTAACATGAACGAAGTCTGCAAATTCATCAAAGGGAAAATTGATTGGATCCGGGCCAATTTATCACCAGACTCCATGATATTTGTGAATTTCAGAGATTTCAGCAACACAATGACTCATAGACCTGACAGAATCTGGCATGTGTTGAACTACCTAGCTAGCCTTCCTGCAAATGAAAGGGTAACTGGCATTGCTTACGAAGACATGGGTAAAACCTTAATGGATCACTTAGCTGCCTGGACCAAAGCAGTGCGAAACGAAATGGACAGATGTGGATGGCAGGACGGACAGTTCATATTCCACGTTCATGAACAGTGGGGTATGATGCACGCTACCAACCTAGAGTGTCTCGCTAGTGGAGCTACAGGGGTGTGGTGTGGGGTGTGCACTGAGGGAGCAGCACTGGGACATGCTGATTCTTGTACCACCCTCATGAACATGATCAGGCTGGGTAACCAAGCAGTTCAGAAACAATTCAATTGCAAGTATCTCAGAGAAGCAGCTATAAAGGTGACCGAGATAGCGAGTGGTGCCAGCCCTGATCCGAGGAAGCCTATCTACGGGGACAGAGCGCTGGACATGCTGTTTGGGGGTGTCTTTGCAGCGATGGATGATGATCCCACTATATGTGAAGGGTTCGACATGGCAGAATTCTTGGGGGTGGAACGAGTTGTGAGGATCACAACCATGGCATCAGGTGAAATGATAATCCTGAAGATGAAAGAGCTGTTTGAAGATGACCCTCAGTTTACAGAAGAACTGGGCGATTTGATGAGGACACAAATTTTAGAAAATGCGAAAGAAGGTCGACGGGAGGAGTACAACAGTCAAGTTGGTTTAGCGATGTTGTTCGAGCAGTCGGGAGGTAGTCTGACACCAGCTATGGCTGCAGCTATTGAGACGTCCAACGATAACGGGCCTCATATTGACAATCTCATAGAGGAGATAAAGGAGGAATGGGACAAGTGGGATGGGAGAGATGGAGTCGCTGACAACCAGCTTACTTTCGACCACTTCTACATCGGGTTCATGGCTCCTTACTTTGGGTGTTATCGGTGTGCGGACAGTCAGCTGGGATTAAAGGCACTTGATATGGATAACGATGGAATGATAGATTGGCCTGAGTTTAAGTTTTATCTAGTTTGGGCCGGGAGACAGTATCCTAATGTTGAGACTAGTAATCAGTTGCTGGATAAAGCGTTTAGATTCGGTCTCATACCTGCAATGAAGGATGAGTGTGATAAGATTCGGGGCAAAAAATGCACATGATTTGATTAAAAATGTTAGCGTAGATTGATTTGAAACATTTCTCAAAGGTTGTAATTTATAATAATAATATTACGAGCTTCTTATTTAAAACTATTATTGCACTAATAAATTAGAATGTGCGAAATTCCTGATTTAACTGATCCAAGATTTGATGATTATAGAAACTCTTCCTGTATCGTTTTAAATCGGGGGGGGGGGGGGGGGGGCCAAGTGGATATTTGTAGATATTTGGATAATGTCATCCACTTTTTTCGTGAATTATCCATTACAATAATCTACAAATATCTACATTTATCTACAAAAAATGTATATCTCAAATATGTGCCCAGAAATTCTACTGAATTTTTGGAGATAAATGTATAAATTTGTAGAATTTGTAGAATTTTCGTGAATTATCCATTGACAATAATCTACAAATATCTACATTTATCTACAAAAAATTTAATCTCAAATATGTGCCCAGAAATTCTAATGAATTTTTGGAGATAAATGTATAAATTTGTAGAATGTCATCCCCTTTTTCGTGGATTATCCATTCTACATTAATCTACAAATATCTACAAATATCCACTTGGCTCCCCCCTACATGTACATTATTTTATTGTTATAACAGAAAGCTGGCCTCTTCCGAGCTTTTAATGTAATTTAATTGTATTTATAATCTTGTGATGGGGATTGGGGTTTGTAGATTGTAGAAAGAAGATAAAATACAAATGCTTCGATTTAAAGGAGAATAACTAAAAATGATAATCTCTTTTATTTGCAAAAAGGTACATATATTAAGTTTCAAAATACAATATAATAACCTACTGATAACATACTTGCTATCTTAGCAACCAATTGAATAAATTGTTTTAACAAAAATCGCTTTTATTCAATAAAGTTGAATTATTTATCAAGTTCATGACAATATTCAGTAGAATGTCGTTATATTGCAAGACTAGAATCTAATAGGTGTCGAGATAGAGGCCGTCTCAGGCATTTAACCAATACAGCACAACTTAAATATCACAGCAAATCATCATACTGACATGTTGCTACTATTGTGCTGTTTATCTCTTCTCCACTTGTTTTCTTAACTCTTATCATTGTGCAATTATCCTACACACGTCACCACGCTGTTTTAGTTCATCAATAAGTTTATCAGCATATTTACAAATATTCCGTGTGTAATTATACAAGATCACTCTTGAGTAAACTCTGGCTCTGGAGATTGCAACGTAGAGGCAAGGAATATTGACACTGACCTTTATTCCCTTTGTACTGTTATCAGGTAGTGTAGCTGTAAAGGTATTTGCACTGAAGATAATAGAGATAACAGCTGGCCACTCTGCTGACACACTGTGAAAACTATTGTGCAATGATATGTTATCGTCTGTATTATCCCATCTCTCTGTTGATGTGCGAACAGTACGTGCTGCACACAATAAGTTATCCTCATTATCAGCATTTATTAGTACTGCAATTTCTTTGTTTTTAAGACGACTACCAGGTCCTTTTAACTTCTCTATCTCTTTGGTCAGAATGCCCTCCCAAGAAGCTGGTTCATCATCTTTCAGTAGGTGGATGACAGGTTTCGTTCCACGTAGATAGTGGCCACCCACTTGTTGTGGCCAATCTGCTGACCCTGTTGCACACCCTGTATAATCTATTCCCTCGTGGTGTCTTCTGATTACAGACAACACGGTAGAAATCTCGTATGTGTTTCTCAGATTAATTGAAAGCTTTAATTTTGAGTTTACGAAGTATCCCTTTAAATTGTCCATGTTAGCGATACACATTTTTTAAAAAGGTAAGAGTAGATGAACAAACTTGTCAAGAATAGATTGCGCTTCATCACAAAATATCCAAACAATTCTATCGCTTTTATCACTGTTCTTCAGGATAGGTAGTAGCTTTGATATGATATGATACCGTTATTCAGGCTACTAATTTTACATTCAATTTTATCAACAATCACCTGACAGTCGTCAACAAAAATACTATCAAAATTCGTTAGAAAATTGTCAACACTTTTAGATGAGCATTTACTAAAGACCAGTAATACGATTTTACTCTTACATTTAGACATTTGTTGTGATAATGATCTGTACCCTTCGTTCAACTGATCAGTTACATTAGTATCATCCTCTTCGAAGTTATACACTGACAGACAATTTTCTCGACTGACTGACAATGTTTCTTCTTTTTCCCCATTTAGAATACAAAGGTTAGTACATTTTAGCTTATGATTAATATTATATTTTTACCTATAGTTTACCTAGACTATCATCTCACACTTTATGTCGACACTGATGTTGTTTAGTAATTCCATATATTGAAGCACTATCGGTGTTTTAAAATGTGCTGCTATCATTAAAAGAATCCTCTTCTCAGGTGGTGTGTTGAGAGCCAGGTCTATTATTTTTCCTAACATTACAATAGTTTTTCCTGTTCCAGCGGGGCCCTCCACCCACAGGAATCTCTCTTTACTATTGAATACATCTAACTGGTGTTTTGTTAGACAGTTTATCTTTAGATGCTCTTTAAAGAGTTCTGGTGCAACGACCATTTCACGATTTTCTGGATACTTCTTCTTATTCTTTTTTCTCCTCTTCTCTTCTTCATCGATTAATTTTTTTGTAACCAATGCTTTTCTGAGTTTCTCACTTATATCAATGATGCAATAAGACAAGCTACAGATATCTAATTTAAATTTGTTTTGTTGGTCGATACACCACAGTCCGAGAAGACAGCAACACAATTTATCTCTCGCAGATTTCGCAACCGTCCCAATTACTGGTAGTGAAGCAAATGTTTCACAGCAGCTGATGATATGTTTAAAGTTATCAAGATCTTCGCTAAACAATAATGTTTCATTACATAGATACTGTTCTTCCACCTCTTCTATCGAAATATTAGGAAATACTGTGAACTCGTATACCATCATTGAGGGCTCTATGGACTTAACTAGATCACTCGTTCTTTTCCTTTGTTTCCGTGCGCTATCGTAGCAAGCCTTAAACTTAAAAGTGTCTTCTGCTGTGCCCGGAAACGATTTAACTTCTAGCACCGCAACAAACTGATAACCTACCACCACGAAATCACATTCTCCTTCGTCATCCCTCTTCTTCTTTTTACACTGGTGGTTTGGAAGGAAAGCAGAATATTGCTCATGTGTATATCTTAATTGATGAATTACAACATAGTCTCTCTTCATCTCCTCAAGATATCGATATACTTTTACTTCGGCTACATATGCGTCCTGATTTATCTTCTCCTTTGCATTGACATCCAACTGATTAGCTCCTGTGAGCTCTATAGCACTACCATCCGGAAGCTTATCTATAAATGTTGAATCTGGTATCGGGGGCATCATTATCGGACCATCTCTTTTCGTGCAATAATTTTCCAGGATCGGTCTGCCAATTTCATTCTCAATCTTTTCACGAAGCGAAGATTTTGGGCCCATCATCTGATGAATATTTGTGAAAATATGTTGAAGAAAATGTAGAATTTGCCATTTGGCCAAATTAGAAGTGTAAATTTAAATATCTAGGTGGGGAGCCAAGTGGATATTTGTAGATATTTGGATAATGTCATCCACTTTTTTCGTGAATTATCCATTACAATAATCTACAAGTATCTACATTTATCTACAAAAAATGTATATCTCAAATATGTGCCCAGAATTTCTACTGAATTTTTGGAGATAAATGTATAAATTTGTAGAATGTCATCCACTTTTTTCGTGGATTATCCATTCTACATTAATGTACAAATATCTACAAATATCCACTTGGCCCCCCCCCCCCCCCCCCCTAAATCGTTAGGAACCCCAGAAACAACCTAATCAATACTGTTTATTTGATTTTAAGGCAGATTACTCCTGAGATTGCGCATCAGTGTAGCCGGATTGTAAAAAGTAGCTAAGTAGTAGCGCTGTAATCTGTATTATGTATTTATTGTAATATTGTAGTGATATACCGTAACTTGCTTTGATTTTTGTGATAACTACTGTATTTATAAGAATTGCTGATGCTTCGAGCACTTTCCTACAATATCATAATCTGTTTGAATTGTATTCTTACAAAATTACCATATTGTCCGCATCCTGCAAGCGGAGAATTTGATTCTAAACGTGAATAACTGTTTTTGAGGCACAAATGGACAATTTATTACATTCCATTATTAGTGATAATTAAATTTAATACAGAACCATCTGGAAACAAATTTGCGACAAGCAGTTTTCTTAAGGAATGTGTTGTCCATGATAGTCTCAGGAACTACATCAAAGAGTTTTATATCTGGATCTGATTCGGAAAAACGTTAGAGTAAATTTTCTACAGGTAACTAAGGACCGCACTTGAAAAACTCGTAACTACCGTCAAAAAGACACCCATGAGCCGGGAGCCCCATAGGATAAGCAAAATGACTGCAATAGTGATATTATGTGGGGCGAGTCATTGTTTCAGCCTTCAGGGTCATCAGATCTTTATTTATTGAAATAATTTCATTTCTATGGGCTACGCTCTCGACAATTTACTAAAATTTGAAAACTTTAAATTAAAATTTGGAAATGTAATCAAAACGTCGTCTAGTTATTTATTTAGTATCTGAATACTTATATCTATAAATATGAGTATTCAGATACTAAAATCATCCCGAAACTTAAGATCAAGACACACCAATGTCCAATATGACATTGGGCACCAAACATGCCACCATCATTAAAAACCTCATCGCCACATTAAAAAACAACAGATAAAACTAGAGAACTGTAGTGCACCTGATCTCAGGACAGTGTACACTGTGGTCTCAATAAGCACCTTCATACCATCTGCAAATCTAACACTAGATACCAGTCCTATGTGCGGCGACGAAGAAAAGTCTGTCCCACACTTCCTCGGACAGTGTCCAGCTTCGATATACGATTTTGGACTCGAGGGTTCCCCTTGGTAATGCGATCTCGGAAGGCAGGCCTCCCCTTCGCAATACGAGTTTTTATGGAAACAACAGGGTGGGCCAAAAGTCAATGTGCAAACGTTAGCCTTAATAGCTCAGTCACTGAGTGCCCAATTGAAATAACTCTTTCCGGTATGACTTACTACCACCACTGGTTCGAGGAATTTGTCAAATCGAAAAATATTCGTGTTCATTTTTTTCAAATGAAGGCTCATTTTTGCATTTATTTGATAGTCTTTTAAAAAAGATAATAAATTGAATTCTGTTCTACATTGTGATGCATGACGTGTAGCGGTGTTACGGTGTAGTACTGGAACTGGGAAGGTGACTGTGGTTGTTAGTTTACACTAGTTTTGTGTGCTGTGTTTTGTTGGAATTCCCTGCTGTCGTGTTTGAAGTTGTTCTTTTGTAATTATTTTTGTTTATCGTAGCTTTATGAACGTATAACTTTATGGACGTATGATTTTTGGTAATTAAATTATTAATTTATTTTAGGAGAAAAATGAGGGAAAGATGATAGTTTGGCCAGTAATACTTGTATAACACGGGAACATCCCCTGTTAGTGAAAGTAGCTAATTTTGCCCTACTGCTCCTTGTATCGGGGTTATCAGGATCCAAGAACCCTTACCAGCCCAATAATATCATGCGGGCAGAGGTAGCTGGTAGATGCAGGGCTTGGTTGTTTGGAGATATAGGTAGTATGTCTTCAGTCCCACTTGTCGCTGCCGTCCCTCAGTTGCTTATTTAAAATCAGCCTCAGATCGAAGATCGTCAGTACTCAGTGGTTTGCTTTTCGAGAGCTCTTAATAAAGTATTTTACAGTTCTTTTATCGTATTTGGACTGAGTGCGTGGAATTCATTTGTCTAAAATTTTGACCTCATTTCTTTTTCATTTTTTGACACATTTCACTTACAGTAGATGAACGGAACCTAAATAATGGATGGGCCACGTTTTTATTTTTCTTGCCTGTTTAACATGAGCTCACGAAACCAATTTGTTATTCATTTTGTTATCATTTTTGTTATTTATTTTGTTATTCATTTTATTTTTGTTAATAATTTTGTTACATTTCAATTTTAAACGAAAGCATTAAGTCTATAAGTTGTTTTTACATGCCTATTGAGATTCATGATGAGATTGATGAGAAATAGGATCAAGTTACATAGTAACCATGGTACAGGTAACAGTGTTGAACTCGCACATGCCCGTGGCCTTTGCAACGATTTGCGAACGACATTTTGATCGATTTTGTTGTCATATTACGTGCGAACTACATTTTAACATTTAATGGGCTGTATCTTCGGTTGTGATAGATATTTTTTGATGCGATAAAAACTGACAACCAAAGAATACTATTACGTCCCTCCCTGTAACCACGGGATTTCTAGTATATTTAATATTATTCTTAAGATTCTCTCTGTATGTATGTCTGTCTGTACGACAACCCACGTGCACATTTGATGAGTAATAGGAAGTTAGGTAAAAACCAAAAGGTTGCACAGCATTGGTGTTGTAATGTGCACGTGCAAAGAATGTTGGAACGGCATTTTGATCGGTTTTGTGGTTCCTGAGAATTCATAAACTACTTTGCTGACCTTCTTGTTTAAGATTTAGGCTTTGGGAGTTTCAATTATGATTTTTATAATGATTAATGATTAATGATTAGTTATTGACGATTAATGTTAAATTGTACAATTTTGGCCATTTATTCGTTACTGCTGGCCACTCCCATGATATCCTGGAAGCTAATAATTCCATCAAAAATTACTCGTTCCTCTCCTGCTTGACAAACCTAATAATTGCTTGATTCTTATTGTATGACAGTTTCTTTATTTAAGTAGATACACTGGATATTATATTACATACATGCGTTGACCGCATATCATTGCAGTGTTGCTGTTGACTTCTAGCAAACAAACATTGTATCACAATATATCTGTTTCTTTTCATATTCTTTCTCATTTTTCAGTGTTCTTTTCCATACCTTTGTCCCTCGCCAGTCGACGTATTTATGTTTTCTTCCATTGAGTTTTACTTCATCTTCCAATATATTTATTAAATATCCTTCAGTTTTTACTATTCCAGATAAAGTTTTATATGGGATTCTTCTCTGATCTATTTAAGCGAAAAACGCCCTGCCTTCAAAGCAAGAACTCTTTTGTCCCCGAATACCCAATCAGCCCCAAGATAGACGGACATGTGGAGACAAACGGAAATGTGGAGACGGATGGCTCAAGTGCTGTTCCTAGTATGGAAGGTTTCGTCTCCGAAGTAAAGGGTCTGATTGATGAGAGAAATAAGAAGCTTGATAGATTGAAATACATGGAGATCTTTGTTCTGGACAATTCGCTGAGAGAAACTACTGTAGCGTCGGTTAGAGCACACACAGTGGAAAGTAAACGAGCTATCTTTGAGGAAATCAAGAAATGCGGGTTCAAATACTACATCATCGAAAGTTTTTCAGCTGAGACTAGAATTGGTGACCTCTTCCTCGAAGAGCTCATCGCAGCCAAAGAAGACCTCTCGGGAGCATTTGCTTTCTCTGAGATGTGGGATAAAGTTGTAGATTGGGTGCCACTGCCAGACATTCCGATTGGTCTTCAAAAATGTAAAAAATATGGAATAAACAACGTCATGATCGAGTTTGACCTTATGTACCACAAAATTGACTACACAAAATTTAACATGAACGAAGTCTGCAAATTCATCAAAGAGAAAATTGATTGGATCCGGGCCAATTTATCACCAGACTCCATGATATTTGTGAATTTCAGAGATTTCAGCAACACAATGACTCATAGACCTGACAGAATCTGGCATGTGTTGAACTACCTAGCTACCCTACCTGCAAATGAGAGGGTAACTGGTATTGCTTACGAAGACATGGGTAAAACCTTAATGGATCACTTAGCTGCCTGGACCAAAGCAGTGCGAAACGAAATGGACAGATGTGGATGGCAGGACGGACAGTTCATATTCCACGTTCATGAACAGTGGGGTATGATGCACGCTACCAACCTAGAGTGTCTCGCTAGTGGAGCTACAGGGGTGTGGTGTGGGGTGTGCACTGAGGGAGCAGCACTGGGACATGCTGATTCTTGTACCACGCTCATGAACATGATCAGGCTGGGTAACCAAGCAGTTCAGAAACAATTCAATTGCAAGTATCTCAGAGAAGCAGCTATAAAGGTGACCGAGATAGCGAGTGGTGACAGCCCTGATCCGAGGAAGCCTATCTACGGAGACAGAGCGCTGGACATGCTGTTTGGGGGTGTCTTTGCAGCGATGGATGATGATCCCACTATATGTGAAGGGTTCGACATGGCAGAATTCCTGGGGGTGAAACGAGTTGTGAGGATCACAACCATGGCATCAGGTGAAATGATAATCCTGAAGATGAAAGAGCTGTTTGAAGATGACCCTCAGTTTACGGAAGAACTGGGCGATTTGATGAGAACACAAATTTTAGAAAATGCGAAAGAAGGTCGACGGGAGGAGTACAACAGTGAAGTTGGTTTAGCGATGTTGTTTGATCAGTCGGGAGGTAAGCTGACCCCAGCTATGGCTGCAGCTATTGAGAAGTCCAACGATAACGGGCCTCACATTGACAATCTCATAGAGGAGATAAAGGAGGAATGGGACAAGTGGGATGGGAGAGAAGGAGTGGCTGACAACCATCTTACTTTCGACCACTTCTACATCGGGTTCATGGCTCCTTACTTTGGGTGTTATCGGTGTGCGGACAGTCAGCTGGGATTAAAGGCACTTGATATGGATAACGATGGAATGATAGATTGGCCTGAGTTTAAGTTTTATCTAGTTTGGGCCGGGAGACAGTATCCTAATGTTGAGACTAGTAATCAGTTGCTGGATAAAGCGTTTAGATTCGGTCTCATACCTGCAATGAAGGATGAGTGTGATAAGATTCGGGGCAAAAAATGCACATGATTTGATTGGAAATATTAGCGTAGATTGATTTGAAACATTTCTCAATGAGCCAAAGGTTGTAATTTATAATAATAGTATTACGAGCTTCTTATTTAAAACTATTATTGCACTAGTGAAATATACCAGGTGCAAAATTCCTGATTTAACTGATCCAAGATTTAATGATTCTAGAAACTCCCTGTATCGTTATAAATCGTTAGGAACCCCGGAAATAACCTAATCAATACTTTTTATTTGATTGGAATCAGTAGTAGCGCTGTAATGTGTATTATGAATTTATTAAATTGTAAAATTGTAGTGATATACCGTAACTTGCTTTGATTTTTGTGATAACTACTTTATTTATAAGAATTGCCGATGCTTCGAGCACTTTCCTACAATATCATAATCTGTTTGAATTGTATTCTTACAAAATTAGCATATTGTCCGCATCCTGCAAGCGGAGAATTTGATTCTAAACGTGAATAACTGTGTTTGAGGCACAAATGGACAATTTATTATACTCCATAATATTTAATATTTTTAATTCAAAGAGAGTGAAATTAAATAGAGCGTAAATATATCGAAAATGGAAGAGTTTTATTGATTGGAAGTGGTTCATCAACTTAGTTCTTAAGTGTTGTTTACCTCCGTAACCTAGAAAGCCACAATCTGGTTCCCGACGACCCAAGATATTACCCGTATTATATAAATAACTAATTACAGGTCAGTACTGTGGCCAGGAAGGGGTGAGAACAGGTGGTGGGAGGTATCACGAGGGAATAGTTACTAAAACAGAACCTTGCAGTGGAAACAGGGTAAGTTGGCTTGCAGATCTATTATACATATATTGGACTGGTGATTGGTATTGTTTTATACATATCATGAAACGGATCGTTTGCCCGCCAATTTGATTTGTTCCAATTGTTCGAATTATATTGTACAATATACATTATATAAGGCTTCAAACTCTTTTCGAGAACTCCGCTGTTGCTGGCACGATGCCCTGTTTAGAACTTCTAATTAGGTTTACGGAATGTGTCTGGGCCGCTTCTTGAATTACATGTACAGTTTCACGGATCACCCTTCTAATAACCTGGCTGCAGTGATATTATCTTATCAATTTGGAGGAATTATTCTAGTGTTTACTGTAATAATATGTAAGCGGGGTAAATTCAGTGGTACTGATTGCTCATTTTGCAAGTGCTTAACGTCAAATAGAGCTTCTAATTGATTACTAATCTAATTGATTACTAATTGACTAACTATTTCAGTTACGATGTCACGGACATCACTTAAAGGGGGCGTCCGACGACAAGTGGGTCACATACCAAGGCTACAATTATACCTTCTGCTGCTTTTCCGATGACTTGAGAGTTGCTCCTAACCCTTATAATGTGACACACGCCTACTCTAACATGTCATGATGTTTTTGTTAACATTATATAGATATCGATGCTGGTGGAAGTGGACCAAATTTTTTTCTGACATGTGATAGTGATTAACAAATAAGCTTCAAGCATTGTTCAATTCCAACCCAGAATCACTGTCACGTGTCAAAACTGATCTCTGGTCGATCTCCCCGCCAGTTTCCAGATCTAGTATAGTTATAATTATTGTAGTTGTATAGTATGTTAATATATTATGAATGTTTAGTTGATTATTGTAGATAACATAGTATTATGATATTTTCCAGAGCACACGGAAGTTACTTATGTTAATATTTACTGTAAATAGTATGCTATTGTCTTTAAGTGTTAAGGTTTTAGATTGTGTACTGTATTTACCGCTTTCATTTTTTGTAGCTTTTTTATAGTATCTCTGTAATCAGACTTTAATATATTGCAAATTATGATCGTACCAGTCGATGTCGGAAGCAGAACGGCAGCAAAAATGCAACATATAATTAAACAATTATTCCTCCGTTTAATTTTAATTTCACTCGTTCTACCATTGACTTGTACGACTGAGATTTTGATTGATTCATTTATTCAGTTTCATGTACACTTTCAATTATAGTGAGTTTAAAGTTGACAGTTGACATAATATTGAAAAAGGGCAGTTTTCATCTTTTGTCAATGTAATGAGATTTTGCATTAATATTAGTTATTATTGTATCTATCCGAATAGTTAATTTGTTAATACCAAATTGATACATGATATCTGTACTTTGAATTTGTCTAAAAGCTAGTACCCATGGCCATCCTGGATTTCATAGAATTAAAACTGCAGATTAATTCAAACATTTATATGATTTATATAAATGTTTGGTGATCGGAAAGCAAGAAAGGCACATTTTTACAGAAGAACTTAACTTGTTATTGAGCTGACAACTTTGATGAATTATGTGATAGTTAGCTTGCACAATACTCAATCTAATGATTATTTCTCGCAATACAATATAAAACAAAGTTTATTAAACATTGCAGGCATGCAATAAATATACAAAAGTATATCCCAAAATGTACTGCGCGAGCGTCTGTGATCCTTACCTGGGGACCCTTACCTGGGGACTCCAAGCTATTAAGTTCATAAATGACAGGCTGAGCGCCGCCCAGTAAGGGGACCTCAGGCTATTATTGTTTGAAAACATGATCTAAGAAATGGCGGAGTGACAGGCTGAGTGCCGTCCTGTAATTTATGATCCTTGCTCTGACAATAACTATCCAAGAATACGGCTGCTATTTTTACTTCCTACCACCATATTTAATGATCGGTATTCAGTATATCAATTTCAGCAGTAAATTTTACGTTGACAGAAGAGTTTAATAATTCCTTGTTATCGACATTGTATATTGTTTTTACAAGCTTCTTTAAGTGCCTTTGTGTATATGTATCATGATCAATGATCATCTACATTTAATATACCGTTGTGTACGTCATGTTAGAAACTGTTTACATTCAGCAACCAGTTGTCTGCACGCGCGGGGACCGATTTGAAAATTTATAGACAAGGCGGCGCTAAATCATAAATTGCGCGCCATGCCAGCTAGTATAGCCGACGTACGTACGTAATTTAACGTACCTTCACATATGACATGACACAGCCAACAATACACAGAGCCGGAGTTTAAAGTGCAAAGTAGAAAAAACGGCTGCTGTCGCTTGCGCGCCATTTCCAGCAGTTAGCAGCAGTTTCTTTGCACATTAGTCTCCTTGTGAATAGTCTTAATAATAATAATAATAGGATTATGGCCACATGGCCATCTCGACAAAACTTGAAACCCAACTGCACTCTACGCTATTGCAGTTCGCACAATATTATCAAAAAGAAAAATGTTCCTATCCGGAACATTTAATGATTAATTATTTTTAGGACGTTAACATGTAGTTCTGAATTTAACAATCAAGAAACATTGATTCCTCGGTATTTAGCAATCAATGGGTTATTAGACATGAAATGTGCATATGATTATGAGCTGCAAATCTTTGATCTCAGCCGATACTCGCAAATTCTCCTTTACAATGTAAGTGTATGATGTAGCACCCTTATCAGTGATAACAGGCAGAATGCTTGACTTCATGAGGTTGAAAATCTTCAGCTTTGAATTATCAAACGCCTTTTGACTGTCTTCCTTTGATCTGTTGCTTTTATTTATAGTCGGGAAACTATCCAATATATCGGAAATTTCAGTGTAGGCCGTCTGAGCCTTGGCTATATGGTCGGGCATCAAGTTACAAGTACAAGGGGTGCAGTACTGTTAGTGTTAAAACGAAGAGAGAGAAATTTGACGCAAAACAAAAACAGATTTTCAGTCTTGACTTGATTCACGATGTCAATCCTTCGCATCTCGCCGATCTGCATACGTGGTTGCGAGAAGCATTATTTGATGCGCGCGCGACCCAGTAGTGCATCGCGCTACAAAGTCTTGACACGATATTTTATAGCAAAATATTATCTAAGCTAGCTTTGTATGTTTACAACCTAACATGAAGACGCGCGCCGAGTTGGACTCGTCGACAGTCCAATATATGGAACAGATATTTTACGAGTATCACCCGTTAAAGCTAGCTAATGCTTTTTTTAAAAGTTAGCTGATGAACTATTTAGAAAATCAGGTCAAAGATACAATGCAAATAAGGCGATGACATTTATCAGGAAAAGAATAAAATATGAATTATTGAGAACTTGAACAATTATCGGTCTTCGAGGAGAAAGAGGGATGCAATTAAAGTTGACCATTGTTAATGGTCTGGCCCGGCGCGCGCTATTTCGTAGCACTTGCCATCGGGCCATTTCGAGAAGAAAGCGGCGCGCGCTACTTTGAAGAAATTTAGACGAGTAACATCCGTCAAAATTAAAATGGTAGTGCAGTTAAGATAGCAGATTTAGATCTAAATTTAGAGCCAGTTTGTTGATTGTCATTTGGCTACTTTCAGAACCGGCTCGTGGGAGGTGGCTGGCAGTTTTGTTGTTGTGTCCAATCGACGGACTGGGGAGGAGTTGTATCACGTGGTGACCCCCACTGTCGCTTCACTATAGTAGAGTTTCGACGATACAGGGGGAACCGCGCACTCGTGCGCGGCGGGTCATACAACGTATGACAAGGGAGGAGAGGGTGGGGGACTTGGGGCCGGCCCAAGCTCCCTCCAAACTACCGATTGCATTACACACAGGGCCTTATGTATGTAATTTGTCACACTTCACAGGCGACAGCAAACAAAAACAAAAACTTATAATATGGGTGAAATAAAACACCACACGTTCAAGATGCTTTATAATGGGTCAGATCATCTTCTTAAGAACCACTTAAACCAAGCAAGAGAGAAGGGACCATCAACATGGCTTTCAGCATTACCTCTAAAGGACCTCAACTATGTTCTAAACAAGCAAGAGTTCCAAGACAGCATACGCCTACGCTATGGATGGAAGATCCAAGGAATGCCCTCTAAATGTGCTTGCGGACATGCAAACAGTGTCTACCACTCCCTTGATTGTAAATTAGGTGGATACGTTTGCATGTGCCACAATGCCATTAGAGACACTGCAGCTTTCTTCCTTCAAGAAGCAAAGTGTAAGGATGTAAGGATAGAACCTGCACTCCTACTTGTCCAACCAACTTCATTCTCCAGGAAGACCAACACCCAGGATGAAGCCCGTCTGGACGTAGCAGCTGTTGGACTGTATGCACCATTCGAAAGAACATTCTTTGACATCAGGGTCACTCATCCTAATTGCGACTCAATACATTTAAGCCACTAGATAAAATCTACAGTGCGCATGAGAAAGAGAAGAAAGATCTATATGAGGAGAGAGTACTTCAGTCAGAGAAAGGGTCCTTTGTCCCACTAGTCTTTACAACATCCGGAGGTATGGGCCCACTCTGCACTGTGTTTGTAGATCGTATTTCTGAAAGGATAGCTGACCACAATAAAGAAGCTAAGAGCCAGGTCAAAAATCACATCAGAACACGATTCAGGTTTGATCTGCTACGAAGCACACTCATAGCACTCAGGGGAATCAGAGGAAGACAAAAAGCCCAGCACCTTGGACTGGATGACGTATCCTTCAATCTCATTCCTCAAAAGACGAGCTTTGAGCTCTCTTAAGTTTGTTTATGTAAATTTTATAGATAATTTATTGTAGCTTTTATAATGTGTAAAATTTTACGTACGAAATGATCCCAGGGGGGACTCCCAACCCACCGCCTCGGCGGGTAGTTGATACACCCTTCACAAGCAAGAGCCACTTTGGTATACTTGCTGTGAGGTGTATCAGCTACATGGGTTGGGCCCAGTGGAATAAATTTTAAATATGACTAGGAATGGAGTTTGGGGAAAAAAAAAGACTATATATTTTTCGGCCGCTTCGCAGCCGACTGGTCACAGGTGAGCTCTTGTTCTAATTGACGTGTGTTGTCCCATTGCACATTGACAAGCTGGTAGCTACTTATTTATGACTTCTTCTTAAGTCGTAATAGATTGTTTAAGCTTAACCCAGTTCACTCCTAAATATTAGTTCAAGAAAACAACAAATTTTTTCAAGAAAACAACAAATTTTTATTTAAATCAATTATAGCAACAATTTGAAAAACTTTAAAGCTCTTCTATTACCATGGAATATACTACGGGTATGGAGTTCTTCATAAATGCCAAAAAAATGTGGGAGAATAATTACCTCCGACGGGTTTCGAACGTGCAATCTTCCACTAATCTATCGGCGGCGTTTGATACTGTAGACCATGATGTCTTACTGAACATTCTCATGAAGGAGATAGGACTAAGGGGCACTGTGTTAAAATGGTTTACTAGCTTTCTAAAAGGTCGTGCTCAGAGAATTCGACTTGGTTCTACTCTCTCTGAAGAAATAGTTATTAAGTTTGGTGTTCCTCAGGGCTCAGTTCTGGGACCTGTTCTGTTTAACCTTTATATCAGATCCATCTATAGATTTGTACAAGGAATGGACTTCACAATTTATGGGTATGCAGATGACCACCAGATCTTAAAGAGATTTAAACCCATCAACCAGTGCGAAACGTTACTCTCTAAGCTCAGGGGATGCTTTGCATCTATTAGAGCTTGGATGAAAAAATACTTTCTAGCAATGAATGACAGTAAAACACAGATAATCGTTTTTGGTCCTATGTCCGTCCTACGAGAGATCAATATAAAGGGAGTGAATTTTGGGAGTGACACAACTATTCGATTTGTGAGCACAGTTAAGAATCTTGGGATACATATGGACTCTGGGCTTACTATGAGCAACCATGTTGTTGAGTTGAAGAAGAAATGTTTCCTAACACTACGCAACCTCACTAAGATACGGTTTCTGCTGACTACAAAACAGCTTAAGACAATTGTTAATAGCCTCGTTGTTTCTTGTTTGGACTACTGTAACGCCATGTTTTACGGCATCTCCAAGTACCTCATACATCAACTACAGCTTATTCAAAATGCCTGTGCAAAAGCAGTAACTGGAAAATATAAATTTGATCACCTAGGCGACGATCTTGATAAATTGCACTGGCTTAATATACCTAAAAGAGTGATTTTTAAAATATGTCTCCTATCTTTTAAGGCTATTAATGGAATAGCGCCACTGTACCTTCAAGATATGTTTAAGTATGCTCACCATGGACACACTGTTAGGCTCATAGTCCCTTATCGTTCAACCAAGGGTTTTGGTGATCGTAGTTTTAGTGTGGTTGGTCCACGAGTTTTTAATGCACTACCAGACTCAGTTAAACAATGTTATTCTGTTGAGGCGTTTAAGTCCGCACTGAAGACTTATTTGTTTACTTTATCTGACACTGAGGTAGCAAAAATGTTTTATTAATAATTTTAACCCTCTCTTTGACTTATCTAAATTATATTAGCTTTTTGGAAGTTTTATGAACGAATTTATACATAGAACTTTATTTTGCTTTTGATATATAGTTTTAAAAGTATTTTTGTAAACTAGTTGTAGTGACACTGCTGAGTAAAAGTGTACGCTTAATAGTGGTGTTTTTAAATTTCAATTTTAATTAATAATAATAACTAATGGGCAAACGTGCCTACCAGTCACGCCACTAGGTCCTACTCAGCGCAGTAATATTTATATATATATACGCGCGGTTTCTGCTAATTCTAGATGCCTCCTAATTCTGCTATGCCTTCGATCTTTTAATGAATTTCTTCTTCTCGGTCTCCTTATCACCTGGACACGATATCATAATAGCCTGAGATACCCATGGCCATAATCCAGGTTAGTAGATTAGTCGAAATGACAGGCTGAGCATGCCCAGTACCGCTTGATTATGACATTACCATATTAGGAAGCTGGTAATTTGTCTCTTTACACGTTTGGTTAGCGAATGCTTCAATATCATAAAATGGATATTGGATACAACGTACATTCCTGCGGTAAGTAAGCGTAAGTCACGTGATATCAAATTCAAGATTTGTTTGAAGTAAGTTTCCAATTAACAATATAGCTGGTAGCTATTTTTTTATGACTTCGTCTTAAGCCGTAATTGATTGGGAGGATTCCAAGATTGTCAATTATTTAAGCTTGGCTCGATATTTTAGCGTATCCCTGAAACTTTGCATGACTATTTTACATGACTATTTTACATGACTATTTTTTTATAGCCATGGTGTAATATATATAGTAAAAATAGCCATCTTCCGGGAAGATCGAGGAAGCAGGAATGGATAGCGCGCGTTTTCTGCGCGTTTTTTGGTGCCTGAATGCGTAAAAAATAGTCAAGCAATCTCGGTATGCGCTCGATTCGAACTTCAAGTCGGTTATAAGATTTGCGCGGCGTAATAACGCGTAACCCGGAGAGCGACCAATTTTCATTTAATTTTAAATTAATTTGAAAATATTTTCCGCGAGAATCTTTTTTTACCGGTTATCAACCAATCTTGACTAGGTGTTAAATTCCTGGACGCCTGACTATTTGCCACTGGGGGGTTGGGGGTCCCCCCTTTTTTCTTTTTTTTTTTCTTTTTTTTTCACGTATACGATCTGAGCCAAGCAGTATCATGACAGTTGATAGTTCAAATTGCAAGGTGTCCTGGACGAGCAAATCATATAAATTACCTGTAGTGGGATGCGCTTGATGTGCTTTGTACCGTTTACAATTAAAACTATGTGTTAAATTGCCATTGGTAAACTATCATAACAGTGGAGTTCCCACCTAGCGCCACCTCTCAGTTTTCACTCGTAGGTGGGAACTCCACTGTAAAGATGATTATTATAGTGCTCATCTCTTTGTGACATTTATTCTCCTTCAGCCTCTACTACTCACTCTACTGCCTCATCTTCTGAACATCATTATCTTTAGTATAGTTGAGGATTCTCAACACCCACTTCCAAGTTGAGTACTCTCGACAGTACTATACTGTATCATGCCGATTGTATGATTTATAAGAAAATTTGACGATGGTTCATAATATTTCGCTTGCCCAAACATTATAAAGTTACTGAACAGTTTTGCATCAGATCCTAACCAGATTCAATGTCTACTGTATTACCTATATTTTTCAATAAATTGATTCGATAAGATCAAATGTATTTTCCAACACTAGCCTATGTACTTTCAGATCTTATGGCTGATATAGAACTTGATGTTGTTGTTATACCTGATGAAGGGACTACCACCGAACCAACTGCTTTAGCAATTGACGAGGAATCTTTTAAAAGCAGGCTATATTCATTTCTGTGGGAGAGAAAAAAAGCTATTGTGTTCAGGTTGCTAGCTATGGTTGCAATAGGATTTGATATCTATTCAGTTTGGAAGAAATATTCTCGAGGTCATTATAAATGGGTCATTATTGCTGTTACTTTTTTGCTGATGAATCCTCTTATTGGATCGATTTACTCACTGTGTTGTGAAGTGCTTGAAAAAGGTAGCTGTGAGAGCCCATTGAGTTCAAAGAAAGAAAAGAAGTCTCGGGATGAAATTAAAGACTACACAAAATTGGCAGCATCTGATTCAGTTCAAGGGTTTAATGATGTAGTCATGAGTTTAGATTACGAATCGGATTCAAGCACTGAAGGAACCATTCCTGAAAAGCCAAAGCCATCAAAGGCAAAGAAAAAGAAAGTTGCCCTCAGATTTGATGATACACCACCAAATAAAGCTCCATCTAAGCAAAGGAAAATAAAGAAAGGGACTTATGTGGAGCCAGGAATCATGGATCCTAAAATGGAGGGAGACGAAGATTATTCAGAACCAGTATCAAAAGCATCTAGTGTATCAAGATTATCACCTAAAAAGTTCCTTTTGGGAGTCAAAGAACACTGCTCTTGGGGAATGGTCTTATCTCATATTTTCCTCTTCCCCAAAGAGTATAAATTTTATTATGTATCAAAGATACTTTGGAGATATTACAAAGAACCATTCAATAAAGAAGCAACATCACACATTAAAAATGCCTCCGTAAAAGAGGTATCATTTAAACCTTTGTGGAATGAGTATATCTACCGAGAAATAATTTCTAAACAGCTGTCTCTTCTCATGGCAGTTGCTCAGACAATACCAGTGACTTTTATAGAACTTCTCTACTGGTCTATGGAATCTCAAACGATTGCAAAATATAATACAGATTCTGATACTTCTTTTTTTAATGTGAAAAGTTTTCACGGTGAGCAATTCAACATTTTTGAGCTTGCCTCTCTCATGATTAATATGATCAATATATCATATAGGGTGGTATCTTTGATGAATCAAACCAGAAAACTAAACTTCTCCAAAGAGGATCTGGGGTTATTTCACAAAATCTATCTCACAATAATCTACTTCTTCTTGCTAACATCCAGGATTATCAGCCTTTATTTTGTTATGTGTCTCACTCAAAATGGAATTGTTTTCACAATATCAATCCTTTGTGTGCAATTCTCAATTACATACCTAGTCACCAAGGATCTATATGCGGAAGGAAACCAGGTAACAATGGTAATGTCCAACCTGTTGATGCTGTTTCTTTATGTGCCACCAAAGTTTGGAAGAAGAATTACCATGTTCAGTTATCATGTTATCATTCTTGTTGAGATGATTGCCATGCTTGTTTTTGGTTGTTATCAGCTGCCTACATCCACTGATCTTAATCCAAGTCCAACTATTTCTGTAGTTGGTCAAGATGTACCACCTTATACCTTCTATTGGTTCTATGCTTCTTCTCTGGTTATGTTTATTGTTGTGTGGTTTTTGAACTCTGAACGTGTTTCAAAGTGCCTCTTCAAGTATCGTGAGAAGATGGATAGAGGCCAGATAAGGGAGGTGCTTCGAGAGGCAAATTCCACATTTGGGACTGATTATCAAATCATCGTTGGATACTTCGGTCAAGACAAATCATCCTTTTCCGCTCAACAAACAATTCATCTATTTTAAGTGAACAATTTAAAGAGCTATGATAGTTGATTATTATATGTTTTAACTTGTAATTGAGTAACTAACACCTTAAATTGTATGATTTGATCTGGCTTAGTTGCAAATTATGCTTATTTATGGCATGGTAGCTGATTTATTCCTGATGATAATTATAACCTTTTGGGATTCAAAATAATTTTAGCAGTATTTTATTTAAAAACTGTTAAATTTTTAGATTTTTATCTTATATTTTTATTCAAACATTTGTGGATTTTTTCTATGTTAGAGATTTGTGAAATTGCCCAATTGGCTGCCTTTTTTTCATTTTTGCTGTTAAAATATTTGAATATCGTTCAAGTTGCTCGTAGTGCATGATCTGATGTAGCTTACAGTACTATTTCTCGAGTGATTCGGAAATTATACTGTTATGTATACTATTATTATATGTGTGCTATGCTCATTTGAATAACTGCTTACAAAATTGCATTCGTAATTCGAGTACAAATTGAATTTCAATTCGAAAATAGATTCTCATCTGTTTTAATAAATACTAATTGTGTTGAGTGGAATATCTGACCGGGATCTGACCTATTACTTTTTCACATTACAAGTAATGTTATTGACACTTTTCATCACCAATTGTAATTGTAATCATCAGCTAACATTCTTATTGTTAACTAGTAACTATGGTATGATGCAGATGGTGGCATCGAATTATGAGTCGATACCAAGTGACAACCATAATGCAACTGATTTAAAGAGAACTCCTAAGCTTGTCAATTTAAATCTATGCAGGAGAGTCTGGATTTTTGTGCTGGAGAGGAAGTGGGCTATCATATTCAGAATACTTGGATTTGTTGCCCTTTATTTTGACGTTTACTCCATCACCAAGAAATTTCGGAGGGGGCATTATGGATGGGCTGTGTCTTCAGTGCTACTACTCATTCTTACTCGTATCATTGGTTCTTTTTACTCTCTGTATTGTGAGGTTATAGAAAAACGTAGCCTTGGCCGTGAAGAGGAAACTGTAGAAATGTTACATACAGGAGCTGAAGGTGGTTTTGCTGGTGATGAGCATCTGGAACAGCTATCAGAATCAGATGACGGTCAAGACCTGGAAACAGATGATGTTCACGAACCTGAGTTGCATACTTCACATCAGTCTGCTAATATTTCTAAATCGGATGGAATAGAAGAAAATGCAGAAATGAAGGAACAGAGTAGTAAGAAATCCGGAATAACTTTTCTCCCGACTGTGATTCGGAAATCTTTTAAAAGGAAGAAACCTGAAAGTCAGCTTGAATCGACACCCTCATACCGTGGTTCATATCATGGTTCTTACATGGAGCCTAGATTTAAGAGGCAACAGGATTTACCTTGGAAAGAATTTGTCACTGGAGTTAGTCAACATTGTACACTAAGCATGAAATTATCACATTTTTTCCCGATACCCTTCCCTCAAGAATATCAATTTTGCAGAACATCCCACATTTTATGGACCCATTATGCAGAAGAATATTGTAAGAATGCCTGTAAGATGATTAAAAAGGCTGGTGTCCAAGAAGCTTGTTTCCGGCCTTTTCTACTGAAATATACCCAATGGAAAGTAATTTCAAAACAAATATCGTTGATCATGGCCACGGTTCAGACTATCCCTATGATATTGATCGAGCTATTGTATTGGACAGTGTTGTCAGAAGAGATATTTAAAGGCAGCAAGTTCTTGTTTTTTGATTTGTCAAGCTATGGGGGAAATCGATTCAACATATTTGAACTTGCATCATTGGTTATCAATATCGTGAACATTTCGTACAGGCTTGTTTCCCTTACAGGACAAATGAGGAAACTCAACTTCTTAAAACAAAATATGAAAACGGTGCACAAAGTCTACTTAACAATGATTTACTCTTTTTTACTTCTATCTAGAATACTGAGCATATATTTGGTAATGTGTCTCAATGGAAATGGCACTGTTTTTGCTCTGTTTGTTTTGTTAAACCAGTTTGTTATTGTCTGCGTTATCTCATTTAACTTTACAGAAAATGAGGAAAGCGATAACCCTGTTGCTGAAGACAACAAACTGAGCACTTTGCTCTCAAACTTATTCATGGTGTTTCTTTACCTGCCACCTGAAAAAGGGAAGCGAATATCCATGTTTGGTTACTATATTATAATGGGCTTTGAAATGTTGGCAATGTTTGGTTTTGGATGCTTTCAATTAAATACTGACTCTAATTTGGAAGATACAATCACCATTGTTGGGCATGAACTAGCTGCGAGTCATTTTTACATGATTTATGGAGGAACTTTTGTTATTTTCATTGGATGCTGGATCCTTGGCTCAGAGCGAGTTTCAAAACGCATGTTTCTTTATAAGAAAGAACTTACATGGCAATACATTCAAACTGAAATATATAATGCCAACTCTAAGTATTTTACTAGTTATAAAATTGATGTGATTGTCATGACAGGACATTCCATTATAATTTGATAATTATTCTATAATATTATTTTTAGAATTGTTCCGTAGTTAAACATTATATCTGTGACGTGTTGTAGCTTTATTAATTAAGTCAGTCTACTGATAAAGTACACATGATTAATGCTTATTGATGAATCGATCGACAGTAAATTTTTTATTATTGATTATATTATTAGTGATATTATTACTGATTTTAAACTTTTTAAATTAAAGGAACCTTTATCTTTTTATAACTTTTTAATTTTTAGCACAATATCAATATTTTAACTCTTATCACTTTTTATTCTGTATTGAAAGTTTTGTTAATTTATAAGTCTTATTATACAGTATATCAGATTGATCAGTTTTAATTGAATTTGATAATTTTGTATACTAAATTAATTAAGGATGTCAACTGTGAATAGTAAATAGTACTATGTTTATAACTGTCTGGCTCTTTACATCAAAGAAGATCAGTCACTCCGTTTGTCTGATTTACTATTCCCAAGAAATAAAAGGATTATATTGATGATGTGTGCCACACTGGTATACGATAATATTTCACGTTATCGACAATTTTGATTAGATTAGGCAAATTAAGTGCCTAACAAGGCGATTAATTATTCAACAATTTAGTAGGATCCAGTATCAAGATGCAGAAGAAACCATGGGCGAAGAAAGAGATCCGGCAGCAGAACATCAAGAAGTTGCGGCAAGCGCTGCAGAACTGCGGCAAGGCAGAGAGTGAGAGCGTGGAGGAGTTTGAGCAGCAGATCCTGGACAAGAGCCGGTCTATGGAGGAGTACTTACAGAATGTAGCCAAGGTGGGCAAATTAGTAGATCACGTGCTGTTTTGATAGTCACGTGATTCTTTGTACTGTCACATGATTCTCTGTACTGTCACGTGCTGCTTTTAACGCAACATGGCTTGGCTGGCATGTTCTTTCACTGCCAGATTTCATATAGCAAATCTTCACTTAGCGTAAATAGTAACCCGTCAACTTATAAATATATTGAAACTAGATAATGAATTAATGGTATGTAAAGGTTAGAGGGGTCCAGGGCCGTGCGGTCGAAAATGAACATCAGATCATTTAGCTCTGACTATTGCATCCTCAGTTGACTTGGTATAGCATTTGGTTACCCGATACCCAGTTAGAGTCTGAATTACCTAGAAATATTTGAACTATTAGCTCGAGCTTTGTGGTCACATCTTTTGTTTCCTCTACATAATATTCAGAGCTACATTTCTTGAATTTCAGTGTAACAATGCAATGGTTGACCTTTTAATCTGATTTGATGTACAATACTGAAAACATCGGATCACTTTGCAGGGCTTTGCTTTTAAACATCTCGAGCATTATTAAAGTACTACTTAAGCTTTTAAGGAATTATAAATTAAAAACCTATTGTTCCATCAATTTGCTTCACACACTTAAAGAAAATCTCCCAACCCCAGGTATTAGTGCACTGCAGTAACAGTAACAAGATGCAGAACCGGCACATGGCAGGGCAAGTTCCCCACAACTCCAACATAATGCCAGGTATGCACGGTGCGGTACCAGGAGGACCCGGCCACCACCCCCCATCTCAAGCTCCACAGCCTGGCATGATGCAGATGCATCCCGGACAGATGACCCAGGGAGACCCTGGTGGCCCGGGTATGATGGGACCAGGGATGGCTCCGGGTCCCGGGGGTGTGCAGATGGGTATGATTCAGAGAAGACAAATGTTCAGTAACCCTAATGTTCACCCTGGATCTCCTCATGTTCAGTCTACTGGGGGACCTGTACCTGACGAGGACCAATTGTATGCTGTGAGTATTTTATTATAGTAGCGAATAATAATGCAGTGATGATATTGAAGTTGGATTGTTAGGGTGTAAGATCGTTTAATAGTTTTAATTTTTCCCGTATAGTTATATTCTTTCAAAGAAATGTGACAAAGTATAACCATACATTTCTTTCTTGATTTGCGAATCAAATCACGAAGTTGGCCGTATTCCAGAAAATGTGCACAGTTTAAATCTCTCCTCAAATCTCGTTTTGCATTTCAGATGAAGTTAGCGGAACTACAGAAGAAGTACATAGTCCCGCTCCAAAAACTAAAAGAAAAGAATGCCCAGAAAAAGAGCGGTGAAATGAAAAGAATAGACGAAGTTCTTGACGTTCTCATGTCATCACGGAAGATAAAGATGGATAACCTAGTCAGCATAGAGTCAGTTCTGTTCAAGCTGTTTACCAACAAGTCGTCCAGTAGTGGGGACTCTGGTTCCGTTGAAAGACCTCCAATGTCAGCTGATAAAGCCGCGCACTTAGCTGCTGGTGAGATTCTTATAATGCTCACTTTATCACATTTTATTGCACTTTATCACACTTTATCACACTTGATCGCACTTTATCACACTTTATAAAATCTCATATTTATTTATCACGCCTCATTACAAATACCAGGGGTGCTCAAATTCCCTGATTTTTGATTATCTCATTGTCTATTGATTTTGTCATTTTATCGTCTCATCGAGTAAGTCACCAGACTTACACTACTGGACATTTAGATTTCTAAACGCTCCATCCCACAGGAGGCTCAGTTGACAAAGCAGCACAACTAGCTGGTAACGTTAGAAACACCCACTTCTGTCAGCCCCTGATAGACGGTGTTGCTAATCACGCCTGTAACTCTTCTTTCTTTCATACTGTCAGGTGAGCTTTACATTGTAACCTAGACGTCTTCTTAGACCCACTTAAAACACTCAGTTAATCTTTGTGGATTGCCCAGCTGTTTATTTTATACTTTACGCAACACGTTGAGATAGTAATTATACCATTTGCTAACTAAACCGTTCATATTATGACTTTCTTCATAATATCACAAATAGTTCAGCATTTTCTTTGTTCAATTAAGAACTGATGGAATAAAAATATCATAATGATTTTAATCAAATCAAAGTTGGAATAAAGGAAATTATTTTCATAAAATAATCTCGTACTCTATCGAATATAATGCCACTTATACAATATTTACCATGCTAGTTATATCCTCCTTACAAGCTTTAACATCATTCTGGGTATTTTAACTTGTTCTAGAATCAAATCAACAAACTTAATAAATTAATCGGTGATAACTGTGTCTTTAACTCAAAGTATATCATAAAAGATACTGCCACAAGTTCCCTCACTATCAACTAAACAAACAAGGTCCATAATCCACATTACCAAGGCGGGTAATCACCCAGATGATCAACAAACAGTCCGTTCGTTTCCTGAGTAGCATTCCTTATAGCATCTCTAACTCCCTCAATAGACTCCACCACAGGTACCTCAGCTTTAAGTTTACCTCTGCTGCCCATGTCAGTGGCAGCCCACCCGGGGCAGACTGCTAGTGCTATCACCCCCTCTCCTCCGTACTGCGCTGCTAGGTTCCGTGCTGTTCTATTAATAGCCACCTTGCTGCACCTGTAATCGTACGCTCCCCCTATCATGAACCTCTTGTGGCCTACAGACCCTGATTTGGAGCTCATGGACAAAATTTTAGTTTTGTTTGGGTTTCTGGATGCTGCCAGCCTGATAAGCTTTATCAGACCTTTGGTGAGCAAGGTGGGTCCTATAAAGTTGTTGTTATAAGTTCTGTGCAGTTCAGACCCCTCCACAGTCTCAATCCCCTCACTGCAGTAATGTGGCATGATCCCCGCGTTGTTCACCAGCAGGTTCAGCCCCCCATCTCTCAGTTTATCCTCACAAAACTTCACCACATTCTCTCTGTCCACCTCGCTGGTAACCTCTAACTTTACTACTGAGAACTTGATCTTATCAGTAGTGTTCTCCTGGATTAGTTGGTGAAGCTGTTTGGCGTTGTCTGGACTCCTACAACAGCAGATGTAGTAAGCGGAGCCTTCTGATTGGTGTGTTGCTGCTACACATTGTTTGATGAACTCGTATCCCAGACCTCGGTTAGCCCCTGTTACCAGGCACGTCCATCCTAGATCTATCATGGTTCTGTACTAGGGGAATGTTCAGCGTTATTATCTTCTTCATAATCAATATTTGTGGGAAATATCTGGGAAATGTTTAGCATTATCTTCACGGTCAATGGCAAATAAAAATCAGTAGTTCCGCAATCAGACAAAGGCGATTAGATACGTAAAACAAAGTGTTTACTTTAAACAGCGTATACTTGGAGAGACCGACGTCTGACAATGGTAAAGTTATCAGAAATATCTTAAGATTACAGAACAACAGATCACTAAGCCAGTAAACTAGGTTAAGCTGTCCCCACCCGCGCTTGTTGACTGAAATAACGCTACTGAGCCCTTAAGTATTGCTTTTGAAAACAATGGAATCATGGACCACAATCCACGTTTCTCCCTCTATTTCGATCAGTAATCCTGTTAAAGATAACCCGAGCCACAAGTAGTATAACTTTCACCCATCCCACCTGAACAATGTGCGCGTTTGTCAGGGTTTGTTTAGTGTAAAACACACCATTCTTTGAAACAAGAATCTGATTATATAATTAGCTGGAGTAACAGGAGTCTGAAAACAGTTGTAGCTCTCTCTTTCTTCTTGGGGTGTTATGATGATACTATTGTGAGGTTTTGAGAAGCTTCTGGTGTGGTGACTGAAACCATTTAACAAGTTTAACATAGCAGGAATCACGATCAAATATGTGGGGTTACTATTCTAAATATGTGGGGTAACTATTCCATCATGCCTTAGACCGTGCATGATTAGAAATTCTAGGAGTTAGATGAGTTCTATTATTATTTTAGTGAATAATTGATCTGACACTTTCCATTATAACACGCGGTTATTCCAGACGTACATTTGGTTTGGGACTGTACTCGTTACACGGGGATGTTACCCAGTATCCGCCAGCTAAGAGGCCTAAGAAGGGGGAGCCATGCACACTTGAGATTCTGGACAGTGAGATAGAGCGCCTTCCTACTGTATTCAAGGTGTGTAATGGTAGTGATTAATGATGAAGTTTAATAAAAACCACTATTATATTTAATACCAACACGTGTACGTTATACAATACAGTGCGGTGAAGGTTGTTTTGCAAGATTTCCTTAGATATCAACTTCAATGGGAACATCGATAACAATCGTTAGGATGTTTTGTTAATTTGTTTGTTTTATTTGCTATGAGATTTTGGTATACGTATATCATAATTTGCAGATAATCTTTTTCGCGTGAGCTATTTAACGAACATTAATTGTCTTTCTAGGCACAAGTAAAGAACAGGTCCCGAGGGGATCTGGAAGTTGAAGTGAAGCACATGAAACACAGTATAGTACCTTCTCTCTGTGTGGTAGTACCCAAGAAATACCCTGAACAATCGCCCTGGGTAAGTTTCATCATTAAGTTATTAACTTATGATATTATATTATTGTCACTTTACTTTACGTTAATTTAAATTGGTCGAGTACAACTATTTGACTGACATACATTTCTGTACTCTGACAATTTGTGTGACCCCTCCCAACAATGTTGTTACGTACCTACATAACTGTGCTTATATTTAATGTTATATAATTCTAGATCAGAATTGCAGGAAATTCCTTTTCCAAGCTCTAGGAACTGAATTCCTGAGTGTATTGTAAATGTATAACACTGATAAAGCGAATTTGATACTGGATAATTGTCAAATGACAACTGCATTGTCATGATATAAAGTTGCACTCGGGCTGCTAGTTGCATGTTTCCGGTTGTTTTTCCAGTAGACAGTAGTTTTAGTCAGTATTATTATGTACTAACAAGCTTCACATAGTCCTTGACACTAAACAAAGTGGCACAATGTTTGTAATATCTTACAATAAAGATTTAAGCTAAAATCTATCATATCGAATTACAGGTGAAAGGAACGAGAAATAAACTAGGATTAGCGATTGAGAAAGATCTGGAAAACAATCTAATAGCAATGTCAATGAACTGCACTCTGACGGAGATCTTACTGTATTGGGAGGTTTGTATCAAGAAGTGTTTGAAAAACAGAATATCTCGTGTCAAGGGAACATGAACATTGGAACGGATGATATAATTATGTTATCACACTTGATAAGTTTGAATGCTAAAGGATGACGACACAATATTTCAGATGGTATTTTGATTAATATAAAAACATTGATTGTATTCCATCATGAGAATCGCCCAGGGTTGAATAATTGATAATCTAATGTACCCTTATTTGAAATTTAAGATTCGTTCTGCATTGTTATTATTTGATGGATTTTGTCAACTAAAGTGTGTTTTTATTGAGTCTAAATTGATCTATTATTGCTCCTAATAATAAACCAAAACCACAAAATTTAAATCTGTTTCATTCAAAATTCAAATACATACAACAGTTTTATAACAAGGACCTAATCTCGACAATCATTGTTAGGATGACAGACGACCGTATGACCCAACGGCTTGCTCCTAAGGATCAAACCCTGCAAGAAGCTTACGATGTACCAGCTAACTTCTTAGAAATAGACGTGTGCAACCCTGAAACGCACGGCATCGCAAACAAAAGATATACTGACTACGAAGTCAGACTCAAGGTCAGCTCATAATAACAGCTAAAACCTTACTTAATAATATCTACATTAGAGTTGAGATAATGTTATCAACTCCAGGTTTACTTTTTGTTAGACTTCATAAGAGGTTCTTGAAGAAAATAGTTTGATAAGTCCGACGGGGAACGTCTCCAATATTTCATTTTACTGTTAAGAGTGTTGCGGTTTTTTCTGCAGAGTTCTCGAATGCCATACATTTTCTGAAGTTCTAGGACTTTATCTGGGTCCCTAGAGGTAGCCTAAAACGATGGTCAGGTTATAAAGTTGTTATCAACTGACTACGGCTGCAATAATTGATAAACACGATTTTACTATACTTTCAGATTGAAATGAGGAGTTATTTGTTATCGCTTTTAATTGAAATATTACAAAGATTCAAGAATTGACATACGTTTTTAATTACCATACACAATTTCTGCACGGCTAAATGTGGTAAATTTCGGGGGTTTACTGTAATATGTAATTACCTCGAGTCAGGTTGGCCCCCATCTCGAAATACTCACGATTCGTTGACAATTACTGAACTTAGATTAGCTTGTAAAAATGTACTGTAAACTTACAGAGTTACAGACAGATTATGGAAATACTAAGAGAGAAAAGCAAACCCTTAATACAGCCCTAGTGCTTAAGTAATTTGCTTTTCCCGATTAAGTAGTTGAATAGGGCTAAGTTGAACTTAAATAATATACATAATACAGTATTATTATTAATTATTGTTCTTTTTGACAATGAATCCAAAAATCTTCATATAATTATTTTAAGATGCTTACCGCATTTTCTACACTGGGGTTGTTGGGACCAGGTACCAGTATGCTGACACGTGATGCTTGTTTCGCCCATCAGAACGTAGCGCTTAGGTCTGACACACGTGATGTTAACAACTGTGGTCTCCGGAGTTGTTTCGTCCAGTGCAGAGGGAACTTTAAACTTCTCATCTAGCCCTTTCTTTTCACAGCGCCCCGCTGAGAACATTTTGAAGGGTACAAACACTGGATTTTGAAGGGTTAATCAACTATCTTGAGGAAGTGTTTGTAATAAGCTTCAGATAGAAACAAACTTCGTTTTAAAAAGGCCACGATGTAGAGAATTATTTGTTCATTACGCTTGTAACGGCTTACTCGAGGGTTAAAGTTTCAGATACAGTGGACACTGGACAGTTTACTATTAAATTGCACAGTAAATTAAAAATTAACAATACAAGGTTATCTTACCACAGGCAGTTCTGTCAGTATTTGGTGTCGATCCAGCGTCACATGCCTCACAGCTTGTCATAGTATCATCCCTATATGTTCCCTCTCCACACTGCAACTGCTCTGAAATTTTAACATTTTAAATGGCAACGGGTTCTAGAAGATACGAAAATCGTTATAATATATAGAGGTCTACAGTTCAGATGTGTTACTATAACATTAGATAAACGATATGACGTGACAAATTAGATATCAACGCGTTCCACGGTTTTTTGAGAATTATTACCACCCAGACTCTTACGTTTCTTGTATTCTCGATCCACGAATTTGCCTTCTTGATTATAAGCCCTATATAGCAACTTATCCTTATCCTGTCTTAACCCTTACCCTATCTTTGCCCTTCTATGTAATATAGACATAATCATCTCAGCTCGGTTCTTGTTAACAATTCTTACCACATTTTGTTCTCCCTGGGTTTCGTTCCTGGCCAAGTTCACAAGTTGTACACAAGGCTGCTCCTTCTGAACTGATCGTGTTATCAGGACATTCTTCACATGTGTTCATCGCAATGTTCCTGTAGCTTCCAGCTGGACATGACTCTGAAGAATTAGGAAATCTTTAAGCAGCAATTCGTTTGAACTACCTTATTAAGAAGTTATTGTGAATACAAATATCCTCGGTTTTCATTCTATAGCACAGTTAATTCAAATTTAAAACTTATCCATAATATCAAATATACGCTTTAAAGTTATCTTACCACAGGCAGTTCTGTCAGTATTTGGTGTCGATCCAGCGTCACATGTCTCACAGCTTGTCATAGTATCATCCCTATATGTTCCCTCTCCACACTGCAACTGCTCTGAAATTGTAACATTTTAAATGGCAACGGGTTCTAGAAGATACGAAAATCGTTATATAGACCTACAGTTCAGATGTGTTACAATGACATTAGATAAACAATATGTGACAAATTAGATATCAACGCGTTCCACGGATTTTTGAGAATTATTACCACCCAGTTAAATGGAAAACTCTGCCTTCAGTGAGAGTGATTTCATTTGGAGAATAGTAATTGTTAAAATTATGATCACGAAATCACGAGCTTACGAGAGAAGCAGCAAGTTGGCTTATTTATAAATTAAAGTTAGTTTTATTTTTTCAGCTCAATGCTTGTTGTCATTCAGCTATTAGTCACCTGGTTGTGTTCTGTAGTAATCAGATGCCTTGTCGCTGGACCAAAACGTTATCTTTGTCACGTCTCTGTTCCAGATAGTGCTCCAACTTCTGTCACTACACTTCGATAGCAGTTTGTTGAGCACCTCCACGTCGTTACAGTGTATCACTAGTCTAACACCTGCAGTTCTGGTTAGAGTGATACGCCAAACCTTGTCAGTAGGAGAGGGGGGATTAACAGGGAGGTTAGTCCAGGATGTGGTTCACCAGCTAAGATGGTATTTTGGAGTAGAGGTGAAATGGAGGTTGACTGCTCCTGCATGCTCTCCCCCAGCAGAGTAGAAGTACACTACCACCAAATCGTAACTCCCCAGCACACTATTAGTCTTAACTTCTAAAGGTGTCAACTCAAGATCCCACTCTATTTCCACCCCACGTTCGACTGGTAACCAACCTGTTAATTGTATGTTTAACTAATGACTCCTGAGCAACGATTTATATGTTAAATAAATAATTGTAACTCATTATTTAAAATATTTCATGTTTTTTACACGAATGTATCTTCTAATAAAGATAGGTGCGTGAGACATACTACATATTATTTTACATTTTTGGCTATATTATAAGAGAAATAATCTATTAGTTTATTAGGGATTGTTCACATTTTATTACGTAAGCTAGCACTCTCGGAAGTACAAAAATTTCAGTGCGAATAACTTAATAGTCGCTATTGGCACTGCTAGTAGTAATGTCGTAATGACAAAGATATGGCATAAGAACACTATGGCATAAGGGGTCTAGCTTTAAACTGGTTTAAATCATATCTTAAGAACAGGAACCAGTTTGTATCAATTGGATCCTCTGAATCCTCAGCCAATCAAATTATTTACGGTGTACCCCAAAGTACAATTCTAGGACCTCTCCTTTTTATAATTTACAGGGTGGGCCAAAAGTCAGTACCCATACGTTGGCCTTAATAGCTCCGCCGTGTTTTATATTTGAGAGCTGTTGCTTTGCAGATGGCATACTGTACTTACTGGTTCGAGGATTCCGTCGTCAAAATTTGAAAATTCGAATATTTTAGACCACGCCCATTCAATATTAAAACACCTATATTGTTTTCTCTGAACATACTGAACGCCTAATTTTTTTCAGAGACGGTAGATTATCAAATGTTGCATATATGATCTGAAAACATGGGGCAAAACGGATTAGAAATGACGAAGTTATCAAGCATTTTCTGTATCTCGTTAACAATATTGACTGGGTGATTATGTGACACCGTGACACGACACCTTAATTGGGCACCCTTAACAATTCCCATAATGTTTAACGGGGTAGTTAACGGGGGCACCTTATCACGTGATTAGGTAAACCAATCACCTAATCACACGTAATGAATAAACTCGTTATGCTTCATATCTCGGTCATCTGAGAAGCTACAGTTCTAATTCTTTCAGGACAAACGTAATTCGAATGGCCAAACACAATTCAATAACATTTAGCTTGATCCGACTATCCAAACTATCAAATAAATGTGAAAATGAACCTCCATTTGAAAAAAATGAACGCGAATATTTTTCGAGTTGACAAATTCCTCGAACCAGTGGTGGTACTAAGTCATACCAGAAAGAAGTATTTAAATTGGGCACTCAGTGACTGAGCTATAAAGGCCAACGTATGGGTACTGACTTTTGGCCCACCCTGTACATTTTAAACTATCTGCCTCAAATATCAGAATTCAGAAATAGCTAAATTCATCATGTACGCAGATGATGCAAACATCTTCCTAACAGGAGAAAACATAAACGAGGTTTATGATATGCTCACAATTCTTAGCGATGTCTTAGGTAAATTGATAAATTAGTAGATAGCAACGGTTTAGCTCTAAACCTTTAAAAAACGAATTATATAATCTTTTCACGGCAAAGAAACCTAGTTTTTATCGCGATGTAGTAGTTTTAAGGCGTTAGTGCCGAGTAATGCCTCTGGGTAGTGCTCCTCAATCAAACTTAAAAAATTCTTGCCTCTGGAAGCACATTTACAAATATATCACTGCTTTGTGCAGTCTCACCTTAATTACTGCTCACTCGTAATGGGTCTTAGAGCAATACTACTTGGTTTCGTTAATTACGGATGGTACTCCACCAGCAAGTACCAAGTCCGGTTTCTATGTACACAAAATATTAATATAACAGTTCATACACAAAAATATAGATTCCTTCATTGGCTGCTACTCCAGATGTTAAAAGGCACGCCACGGTAAAGATCATCATGTTCTTGAAAAGTGAGGTATTTTCTACGGACCCTATTTATAATTCTACTCCGCAAATATAACTGGCTTACAGATAGTTCAACAGAAGCAAAGGTCAAAGATCGATTTGTGTTGTGGGACCTCAAAGCAAGGAGCCAAGCAAGTATTAGGTTTGGGTCACGTGTTGTTGACTCTAAACCAATCACAAAGTATCATAACTTTTAACAGGTTCGGATTAGTGGAGTAAATGAGTTGTTCTTGTCGATACCAGAGCAGTACTCAGAGGAATTGTCATTATTATCTTGGTTATTCATGAGTGGAGCTAGTATATTCACAATACAAATGCCCGTCCAAATTCAAACAACGCAAAATTGTCACAGATCGTCTAGAGACTCGACTAATCGATCTCAGGATGGTTACGGATAATGATCATAGACGTGACCAAGACAAAGTCAATCCCCCGTCTGCATACTTATGATATGAAACTGGGTACTGGTTATCGTTAATACTTACACTAGCGATCTTAGCTGTGGAGTAGATTTGTCTAGAGTAACGGAATTATAGTCTCCTCACAAAGCAGCAGACTGTCTAGATCGCTGGACGATCTAGAAGAGGTGCTTCTCGATAAGGCTAACAACTTCGTTACTATTGAGGGAGGGAGCTTTGTTCAGTTGGACGAAGTACTCTTCTCAGGGTTAGATGTTACGGAGAGGTCTCATACGAGGTGATATCCACAGGGTGGTCTCATACCAGGTGGTCTCATACCATGTGGTCCCATACCATGTGGTCACATACCAGGTGGTCTCATACCAGGATAAGGTGCACCAGTTGAGATGGTATTGTGGAGTAGAGCTGAAGTAAAACCTGCATTCTCTCCCCCAGCTGAGTAGAAGTTCACAACCACCCTATTGTTACTCCCCAGAACACTATCTGTCTTTATCTTTACGGGTATATGGCCCCCAGAATATAGGTCGTTTTTTGAGCACTTAGAAACAGGTGTTAAAACTACTTCTAAGCATGTTTAGGGCTGTAAATATGTACAAAATAACCCTTTAAATGTTTCTTGGGTAGTTGAAAATAATTATTAGGTTTTTAAGTGTACTTTTTTTTTCACCTGTAAAAATACCATTTTTTAACAGGGCCCCCAGAATATAGGTCCAAACATCTGTTCCTAAGTTGTTCTAAAATTGTCACAGACAGTTATATGCAGTCAGAATATGTTGCTGAGACTGTATTGATGATGCCAATGGCTCCAGATACTAAATTGAAATGGTTTAGAGTATACTTAATAGCAAAAAATCAAAAACTACGGCCCCCAGAATATAGGTATGCAAAAATCGTCCTCAAATACTCCACCTTCTTACATTTTGATGATGCCATCTCTTCAGCATATGTTCTTTAACTGTTTCTCGTCACTACCCCACATTCCTTAATGCTCAGGGTGACAGAGAAAATGCAGAATCTTGGTCGCTATTTTTTTTTTAAAACCTATATTCTGGGGGCCATATACCCGTAATGAGTAAAATCTTTAATTTTACTTGTTAAAAAGCTTTCATGCACTCATTTAGTAGGGATCTTAACTAAATACTTAAATAAGATTGAAGGAGTGTCCCTAGATATGATTGAGGGGGGCTGTTTTTATCTGTATCAATACAATGTGCACCTCAATGACTGTAAATCAGACATTTTTGGCCGCCAAATTTTTTTAAAGGCCTAACTCAAAATTCTGTCCCAAAACTTAAGGTCATGAGACAATTCTACGTTGATTCTGAAAATTTCATGTGAAAATATTGAAACCCTATTGAGTTCTATTGTTTTGAGCGAAGTCAGTTTGAGATATGGGCGATTTTGTTCATTTTTTGCGATTATTTGAACACAGAATCCACAGTTAGGTAGATATTGAGCTGATAATCATAGAGAATGTGTAATATATATGTTTACCTTCCATATAAAGTTGGTTTCATTCAAAAATATTGATATTTGACCAATTTATGGACCAAAATCGATCAAATTTGGTGCGTATGCCCAAATATGGGCATATGGTTTTTGTTTTTATCCCATAACTCGGCCAATTTTTATCCAATTTTGATAAAACTTGATATGTGGGTTCAGTAGACTAGTAGCTACAAGTAGAGCATCCCAAAGCATGGTTTTGGGCATGTTCAGGGTTTTTGACCAACCTATATTCTGGGGGTCGTATAGACCTATATTCTGGGGGCCCGTAAAATTGTGGTGGCCATAACTTTTTTCCAAATTGTCAGTTTGCAGATGTCTCGATGAAAAGATAGCTTAAAATAATACTTATACTCATACCAGTAGTCTTAATGGCATGTGTTGGACAGATTTTTGTCATGACAATTTTTCGCCATATTTACCCCTCTAGAAAATGACAACATCGTTTAAATCTTTCGCTGTCATGACCAAATATACCAAAATACCTCATGTAGGTCCAAAATTTTTATCCAGAAACATAAGTTACATGTTTTACTCCAACCTAGCAGTAACAGATCCCATTAATATCGCTTATCTTGGTTAGAACTGTATCCACTAACATGACCTATATTTTGGGGGCCACCTATATTCTGGGGGCCATATACCCGTAGAGGGAAGGATTCCAAATCGTAGTCCAGAACCTCACCAGGTCGTACTGGTATCCAACCTATAACATGTACAGTTTTAGTGACATTTACCAGTCTACACATATTTTATAAAATATTTCATGTGTTGAACATTTTACTGTCGTGTTTGTTGTCTTTTGGAACAATTTTCTTTGAAAATTTTAAGAGTTTACGGCTTTAAAATACTTAAAAACATAACTGTGTGTAATACAAAATCTGCAAAACATGGTCCATGACATAACTGATAACCCATTAAAATAACGTTTTTATTAATAAATGATTGGTAATTACCGATAGTAATTATTAGCAAATATTTGATGTTGGCTTAATTTGAAAAAACAATTACCTTGATTAGCAGCAGTATTTCTGATTATCTCCACTGCTAAGAAGATAAGGAAGCAGGAAGTCGCCATTCTCTTACGATCTTTCCTGTCTTTTGTTTCGTGTCTTTAGACTTAATTTACATGTTTACAACAACCGAAATATTTAGCGGTTTAACTGAACTGAGCTAATGAGAAATGAGGACTGGAACTGTGCTAGCTGATTGTGCCAAGACCCTTACCACGTGGTTTTACGATCTATCCAATCACAACACCGTATATCTGCTCATGCCTCCAGCCAGCCACTAAGAATAAGAAGACTCTCACCCGGACCCTCGTAACTGATCTACTTTCTGTTGAATATTAAACAGCAGGTTTCAATCTGACAATGGCTGCTATTTCTATACAGCTCCGTTTTTCTTGCCTAATTAGCATTTAGATAATTAAGTGGTCTGAGGGTGGGTAAAGAGTCAAATTAATATACGGCTCACGAGCCAGGGTAATAATTATTCACAAGACCCAGGGAACCTTTACTCATATTTTATGCTCCCACAGCTGCAGTATTGAGTTGGGCACCGTGATTCCTTCTTATAAGCATCCTCCTTTTGTAATCCGTAATTACATATCTGGTGGACGAAGTAATTTAGTAATTTATGATTATGCGAGCGTTTTGACGGTTCCAAAGGTAATTGTTGTGAATTGTAATATTATGCAATATAATGATTATTAACCATTCTTTATTTAACATAATAATTGGAGCGCCAAGTTAATTACGGATTCTTTGAATGTGGGGTATGACATATTATCGTGGTGGTTTTATCAAAAGGGCGAATGTCAAATTTCACTATGGCTTAAAAAACATATGTCTAATAAAGGTCTATAACATCCCAAACAGTTTGAAGCTCTGTCGTATTAAGTTTAGATTTTCAAAGGGCGAATGTTATTTTCGAGGTTTCAAAAAACGCCGAATGTTATACATTGAGCGTTTGATAATAGTGGTCGAATGTCACACTAACGGACTCTATCTACTCTACGTGCAATATGTGGCGAATGTTTGACTTTCGCCATTTTGGAAGGGCGAATGTCACACAAAAACGTCAATTTTAAAACTTTAAGGGCCATTATCTTTCACATTCGCCCTCATGAAAAAACCACGACGATATATATTATGACCAATGTACCCTGGTGGTTATGATGTAGTATTAACCCAATTGTTAGTAGCTGCTCATGCTTAGATCATTATCTTATTATCTTAATTGATATAATATTGTATTCTATATTATTGGGGGGGGGGGGGGGGGGGGGGGGGGTCCAACCCGATGTCCGATATGAGGGTTGATGAGGCCAAAATCGGAATCGGAAAAATCGGAAAAATCGGAAAATTGAAAAATTTTAGAGAATCGATCTCTAAAACCTCTCAGAAGTGAGGAAGTGATAAAAAACCCCTACATATGCTATATTGTTATGAGAAAACGAACTAATTGGACATTCCAATAGTATGTTTTATGTGTTTTTCCACTGCAGGGGCTAGTATGCTCACTACTAGTTGGAGTTGTCATGTACTCCCAGACCCGAGTGCTTTGGCCTCTTGACGTGAGATTGATTGTTTCTGCTCATTAATTTTATCCCTGTTACTTGTTATTATGTATTAGTACAACACTAGGGTTATATTTTGTGGTCCGGTCTTTAAACATACCATAATATCACTAGTACACTGCACCTTAAATGTATAGTCAAGTACATTTGTATCGTAACACATGCTTGGCTGGGGGATCATGTTTTGTGTCCGTTCGGTACCCTGTATTTTCAAAACGGACAAAAAGTAGGGCGGACAAAAACAGACAAAACATTTAGATGTCCTCCTCCTCCTAAGTCTTCCTCCTCCTGAGTCCTTCTCCTCCTCAGTCCTCTTCAGTCCTCTTCCTGACTCCTCGTCCTCGTCCTCGTCCTTCTCCTCAGTCCTCCTCACCCTCCTCCTCAATCCCCTTCTCCTCCTCAGTCCTACTCCCAGTCCTCCTCCTTCTCCTTCTCCTTCTCCTCCTCCTCATCCTCATTTCTCCTCCTGATCCTCCTTCTCCTCCCCATCAGTTCTCCTTAGTCCTCCTCATAGTCGTCCTCCTCCTCCTGAGTCCTTCTCATCCTCCTCCACCTCCTGAGTCCACCTCCTGAGTCCTCCTCCTCAGTCCTCATCCTCCTCCTCAGTCATCATCCTCTTCCTCCTGAGTCCTCCCCCAGTCCTCCTCCTATTTCTCCTCCTCATCCTCCTCCTCCTTCTCCTCCTCATCAGTCCTCATCCTCTGTCCTCCTCATAATCGTCCTCGTCCTCATCCTCGTCCTTAGTCCTCCTCCTCCTTATCCTCCTCCTCAGTCCTCCCCCAGTCCTAATCCTCCTCCTTCTCCTCCTCCTCCTACTCCTCCTCCTCCTTCTCCTCTTTCTTCTCCTCCTAATCATTCCTCCTCCTCAGTCGTCCTCCGCCTCCTCCTCGTCCTTAGTCCTCGTCCTCTTCAGTATTCCTCCTCAGTCCTCATCCTCCTCATCCTCCTCCTCCTCCTCAGTCCTCCTCCTCATCCTCCTCCTTCTCCTCTTCCTTCTCCTCCTAATCAGTCCTCCTCCTCAGTCGTCCTCCTCCTCTTCATTAGCCCTTGTCCTCATCCTCCTAGTCCTCGTCCTTAGTCCTCGTCCTCATCCTCCTCAGTCTTCCTCCTCAGTCCTCATCAGTCTCATCGTCCTCATCCTCCTCCCCAAGTCCTCCTCTTCCTCAGTCCTCCCCCAGTCCTCCTTCTCATCCTCCTCATCCTCTTCAGTCGTCATCTTGTTCCTCCTCAGTCCTCCTCTTCCTCCTACTCGTCAGTCCTCCTCCTCCTCCTTCTCCTCAGTCCTCCTCCTCCTCCGCAGTCCTTCTCCTCCTCGTCAGTCCTCCTCCTCGCCAGTCCTCCTTCTCCTTCTTCTCCTCCTACTCCTAAGTCCTCCTCCTCCTCCTCAGTCCTCCTCCTCCCTCTCATCCTTTTCCTCCTTCTCCTCCTTCTCCTCCTGCTCCTCAGTCCTCCCCCAGTCCTCCTCCTCATCAGTCCTCCCCCAGTCCTCTTTCTCCTCCTCCTCATCCTCAGTCCTCCTCCTCATCATCCTCCTCAGTCCTCCTCCTCCTCAGTCCTCCCTAAGTCCTCCTCTTCCTCAGTCCTCCCTAGTCCTCCTTCTCCTCCTCCTCATCCTCAGTCCTCCTCCTCAGTCCTCCTCGTCCTTAGTCCTCCCCCAGTCCTCCTTCTCCTCATCCTCAGTCCTCCTCCTCAGTCCTCGTCCTTCTCCTTTTTAACAGTCCTCCTCCTCAGTCTTCCTCCTCGTCCTCGCTCTCGTCCTCCTCCTTCTCGTCTTCCTCCACACCAATCCTGCTCCTCTTCCTCAGTCCTCCCTCTCCTCTTCAGTCCTCCTCCTCCTCAGGCCTCCTCGGTCCTCCTCTTTCTCCTCAGTCTTCCTCCTTTTCCTCCTCCTCCTCATTTCTCTTCCTCATCCTCCTCCTCCTTCTTCTCTTCCTTCTCCTCCTAATCAGTCCTCCTCCTAATCAGTCCTCCTCCTCAGTCGTCCTCCTCCTCGTCCTTAGTCCTCGTCCTCATCGTCCTTAGTCCTCGTCCTCATCCTCCTAGTCCTCGTCCTCATCCTCCTAGTGCTCGTCCTGGTCCTCCTCAGTCTTCCTCCTCTGTCCTCCTCAGTCCTCCTTCTCCTCAGTCCTCCTCCTCCTCCTCATCAGTTTACACAATTTATTGTTACTAAAATGTTTTTAAACGCATTTGAGTCTGTAACATATTGACATGTTACAGTTACTGACTCAAAATGTGCCCGAGAATTTTTTTGTTTAACAGAGTTTTACTCTCCAGTACTATGGAAAAGTTGTTACATGATAAATAAAGATTTTGATAAATAAAGTGATTTTCATCCCTTTTAATGTTATTGAAAATTGTGTAGACTATTCTTTGTATCTAACTGAGGATTGGAAGTTTGAGAAAGGACCATAGTCATTAACCGTGCTACCCATTTCTGCAGATAGCCTGTTACAAATTGTGGAGACAATTTAAATCAAAAGTTACTAAAGCGTTCGCTATTTGTTACGATTGTTATTACCAACCGTACCTCTTTCAATTGTGGACCGGGGTAGATGTTTCTGTCAAACAAGAGTTGGTACGACATTGTGTTGTTTTTCGGACGAAACGATTCTTGTTTGGAACAAGATACCGTTTTGGGGTTCTGGGACCACCACCAATCGATTTCTTGTCATATTTAAGTACAGAAATAGCTACCTATATCGCCTAGAAACCTCAGAGGGAAGATTTAAATTTTCCCGATTTTTCCGATATGAGGGTTGATGAGGCCAAAATCGGGATCGGAATGATCGGAATTGATCGGGTTGGACCCCCCCCCCCCCCCCCCCCCATATTATTTCACATATTTGTGCTCTTTGTTTGGGAATGTCTGAAATCACGTTAAAAGTACTGTGACTATTTTGGCCAAAACAAACAGAACAGAATATAGGCTGCTTATTTAGGCTATCAAACCTTTCAATTTCTAGCCATTTACAAAAAATACAAATGTGATTGATTAATAGCGTAATTGAGTGTGTACGTGTTTTCTGGGACTGTTTGTCATAACCGCCTCCCCACTCAAGACACTTTGTAATACAATACACAGTCTGATTCGATCATAAAACATGATAAGCACGGAATCGATACTTCCGCTTCCCTGATTAGGAGCTGTGAGCTAGAAACTGATTGTGTCTAGAGATTATTTCATATACTGATTGTTATTACAAGTTCGGTGCTATTTGAGCTGTGCTATTTGACTTTTGAGCTGTGTAGTGCTATTCGAGCTGTGTAATTTACACACAGTACACGTGTGACGTGTCATATCTTTACTCAGTTTGATAATCTTAACCTCACAATTAATACTTGATCAGTTCGTAATCATATTGTTTTGACTCTAGAAGACCTTTAACAGGATTTCTATAATCATACAAATACAGTTCCTTTCACTATACTGTATGTACTAATGTTCCGCACATACACCAGGCACCTCCACACAGTTCATTGTTATCCTGATAGCAACCTATTGTTCACCCTGTTGTATATAATATAACCCATTTCAGACCAATCTGCCGATATTCCGGGTTCAAGAATGTTCTGTCAGGAGGAGATACAGTGACTTTGAGTGGTTAAGATCTGAGCTAGAGAAAGAAAGCAAGGTCGGTATTACAATCTTATGTTTTCTTGACCACGATTTGCCCCTTTTTTATGAAACTCAAACTTATTCTATTTTTAAAAACTTTGGTGATGAAACATTTAATTATTTTAATCCAGAGATGCTCTCCTTTACTCAGTGCAGACCATTCGACTCTTTGGCATGTTGCCAGCCAAACTGTATATTTTGAATTAAAAATTAACATCAGGGAAGTAGAGGTTCCCGGCCCAAAGTGACTTTAGGGCTTATGGTCGATAAAGTAACAATATAATTATTATATGATCTCATGTAATCTGATATGGATACGCTATAACAGTATGCATAGATAATTGCAACGATACAAAGGCTATAGGTCCAAATTAAACGATTGATCTCATCATACGTGTAGCTGTAATGTTATCTTAGTATATTCTCAGATAATCGTTCCCGCTCTGCCAGGAAAAGCTATAAAGAGACTTCTTCCATTCAGAGGGGATGACGGTAAGTTAGGATAAAATATGAGCATTTGTTGTCTGTCATCATCATTTAGGCGGCCATCTACCTATTTGCAACTAATTAACTAGCTTAAAAGGATTGATCCGAGTTACAAATATTTAAACACAACAAGCATTTTAAGAATCCTGTTTCACATTCCATATTTTGATTGTTGTATTGCTAGTTTTTGTTTTTCGTTTAAAATGAAAGGACCCCTGTTTTCGCGCAATTTCACGTATCTTGGTGCGCGCGCATATGTAGAATTTAGAATCTACTTACGCGAATGGTCACACATTGTGTTCCGTGATTGACTGGCTTGAGTGCATTGTGTGGTTAATAAATATAGCAATGCATTACACGTTGTATCCATTTGAAATATAGTATTGTTAGCATCTCGTATCCTTTGCATTCGTCTGAGTGCTAACTCGTCGCTAAAACTTATTAAGATATGGAAATTTCAGGTATATTCGAGGAAGATTTTATCGAAGACCGGAGGCAAGGAATTGAGGGGTTCATCAATAAGATTGCTGGACATCCTTTGGCACAAAACGAGAAATGCTTGCACATGTTCCTCACGGAGCCAATGATTGGTAAGTTTCTTAACCATAATCATTCGTTTAGATCATATTTTTTGTCTTTTTCTGAACACGTGCGGTTTTAACATAACTTCGGTTTGATAGATGCATGTCATGTTACATTCTAACGATGGTTGATGATGAACTGAGATCCCATCCACCATGCTCCGTGAACTCGTGCAACATGAATTCCGAAGCCGCTAAAAAAAAGAGAGTTTTAAATATTTGTTTTCAGACAAAAACTACGTTCCTGGAAAAGTGAGGACTCATTGAAATTCTAGGAGTCTTCCTTGTTGTGAACCTGCGGCATATCTGGGGACGAGGGTGTGGTCGGGGACTTCTTTAAGACTTCTCGAGGTAGAGGAATGTTTGGGGAACCAAGTAGAGCTACTTGTAGGGGACTTACAAAGACTGAGTGGATGCTTTCTCCATTCTAAACATTCCAAACTAAACATTTCCATTGTAAACATTATGTATACTGTGTCTGATGTACATTTGGAATGTGGATTGAACATTGTCTTCCTAATATTGTATCACTATTAAAGTCTTGTTCTAGGGACGTAGGTTTATATAATGACGCTCTGCAAAGAATGTTTTTTTTGATAAATTTAGATCTGATCGAATTTAAATGAATATGCAATAGTCATTGTGCGTTTTTGTCTGTGATATGTTGCTAAAAATAAATGACTGTCAATTTTAAAATGGTTTCAATTAAGATATCAACTTCTTATACTTTCTTCTTTTATGTGAAGATTATTCAAACATTAACTTCCATACTGTGAAAGAAGCTTTAACGGGAGCTTTAACAATGCTTAAAGCCAGCTTATTTTTTAATAAGTTGGTTGAATGGCGAGTAATTTTGTGTTTAAATGTAAAGTTTGCTTAAATAATTTGTACTAATATAGTAATATAATTGGTCGAAATTTCTATGTTTACTGTATGGTCAAAGTTCTTATGTGAATGACAAACACTGATACAGTGGCGTAACGAAGGGCCCCGCTGACCCCGCTGACCCCGCTGTAGTCGTTTGAATGTGGGACAATTTTGAAAAACTTAACTTCAGTACTATCAAAACTTTTTTAAACAAATTTTAGAGAGGGGCGCTAAAAGGGGAGGGGCGCCAACATGCAACGTTTCGCCACTGCGTTGATAACCAAAAGTGATTAAGAAACCTTAAAATCGTCATAACTGATTTCATAACAAAGAAATTATGGGATGTTAACATATGCCTTTTCTCAGGCAGCAGTATCTTTTGATATTGATTTTCCAAAGTTGCAATAGCACATTATTTCTGTGTAACAATTTGAACCTGTAATAGGAAGGTCATGACGTCTGAAACTTTGAAGAAGGAGCTGATATTCTACGGAAGTTATCACAGCGATGCTATCAACAAACTCATCCACGCTGTCTGTGTGCCCCTTCTTCTTTGGACAGGTGGGATATAATATATATATTGTAATACGGAATTCACTGTCAACCAAATTGTTCGAAGACAGAAAATCTGGTGTATATTTTATTGTAATAATTGTTTTTCAATCCTCTCTTCTCAGGTATGGCAATGTTGGCCCCTATCGACATAACGACAGTAACGGTCTCAGACTTCACTCTAGATATTACTGTATCTTATCTTGCTACTCTTATCTACATTCTCTACTACATCTACCTTTTCCCTGCCGTCGGACTTATAACTTTACCTATACTCTCTGGAATGGTGAGTCAAATAGTTAGTTCCACAGAAAATTATTGTTGCTACTGGCTGTGCGGTCAACTTTTTTTACTGACATTATACCCTTCCTGTCTGATTTCATTATTGGTCATTTTATTGTTCATATTGATGGTAGGACTGAGCATTCCAACGCTGACATTAAGTCTCGCATTAGCTAATTTACGATGGACAACAAAGAGTATAGTAATAAAAGTCGGTTTATTACTGTACTTTCTGTTCATTCTGTGGAAATTGTTCCTAAAAACATTAATAATTAATATGGGATATTGACAATAAAAAACATGATCTGTTTTGTATAGTAATATTCTTACTTTGATTTAACCAAGGAGATAATATGACAAAGATGAATAACCTTGTTGTACAGTATATGAAGCGTCCAAATCACGACTGAAAACTGATAGAATTGACAGTAAGTGACAAGAAAGATTTCACCACTTCACCAGGCATACGGGGCACACGAGTATTGGAACGCTGACTGTGAGGATAAGTGGATGTGGCTTGTAGGGATTCACGTGGTCTCCTGGGTCGCTCAATTCGTTGGTAATACTCATATCTCACTTTATTTGTCCGAATTTGGTCGCCTTTGCAGCTATTTGCAGTTGCCTTCAAATCTTTTCGGTGGCAAAATCAGGATTTTTAGGATATATATAAATATGGCCCACTGTTTAACCCAGTAGCACTAAATAAACATCTTCAGGGCACGGAAAGTTTGAAGGTAGACGTCCAGCTCTCTTCGACAGCCTTCTCCAGGCCTTTCTCACTGCTCCTTTCTTTGTTTTCTTCGAGTACTGCTTCTTCTTCGGACTCTTCCAAGATCTCCACCATGAAGTAAGGAATATTACATGCTCGCAATCTGTTTGATTTTGGAGCCACTGCTACATTTAATAGTAACTATTGAAGTAAGCCATAATGGTTAACCTCAGTTATGGGTATAACATGTGGCAAACGTGTGCGAAATCAAACACGTTTCTGTTTAATATTGAAAACCCCTAAAGTAATAATCGTTATTTCAGGTTCAGAGAGAAGTTTTCAAGAATCATCAACGCAAAGACAAATAGATAGAGGAATACCCTTCAGAAGCTTCTGAAGATTTCCCGGGGCTGACATGCAGCAACTGAAGTCCTGAAATGACATCTTTGGATCTGGTTCTAATTATCACATGTGGATTATGTGTAGAGTCCCTAGACTAGATTATAGTTGGGGCATAGTTATAGGAGTAGATGCTAGATCATTTTATCAGATATCTTAAACATTTTCAATTGTGCTCTAAACTTTTTTTAACAACTATTATTACAATTTATTGCGGAAGTCGAGATGAGAACTCGCGTATAACTTTGGGGATTTGTAACTATATTTTACTCGATATTAAAATTACCGCCTATGATATCTTCGGCTAACAACTTGTTGGTCAAATTTTGGTATGGTGAAAGTGTTAAAAACCTGCCAACTTATTTAGCCAATTTTTACTCTAATTTTGCATGCCTTGATAGCCCTAATAGCCCTCAGTTGTTTGATTTTATGTTTTATGATTTTTAGTTTTACTAATATATAACGCCTGTTTGTATGATTTCTTAACTATTCTAGCTGGAATTAAAATTTTATGTACAAATTTGTAATGTCACTCATTTATGTAGAATTATATGATTGAACGTATACTGTTGTTTTTACTTCAAAACTCTTGATTATTCGTTGAGCAATTCAACCGTGCCATATTTGAAAACTGTCCCAACATGATATTGAATATTGATAAAGGTATTTTATCAGGAATTTGAGATCTAAGAACTGCAGACAAATTTCCTGATCAATTGCTAAATGAAATTTGAATGAGACAGTTATTAATTTAAATTAATTACTGACAACATGAATTATTTAACTATAGGATGATAGAGTTTCTGTTAGTTTGCAACAAGACGGGTGCAGTGCGAGTGTCCAGGAGTTACACTACTCGCCCCCTACCTGACCCTAGGTCCATTCTTCACGACTGCTTGAAACGAAACAGCCCCAGCCAGGTCGGTTTAACAAAGTTTTTATGCAAGTTTTATAAAGTCTCAGTAGATATACGAAACATTTCACTATTTCAAGATTGCTATTCAGTTAAAGAATGATGAACTTAAATCTGAATATAATTTCAGTGCCCCCACTTCTTGACAATGGATGGGAGTGAAGAAGTGAGGATAATATTCAGACAGTACGCGTCCTTGTTTTTCGTACTCGGAGTCTCCCCTGATGACAATGTCATGGCTCACTTTGCCTTTATTCACAACCTTGTTGAAACTCTCAACTCATACTTTAGGTAAACTATCCTAATATATGTATCATCTAAATGAACATTTTATTGGTCCTGTGTAAAGTAATGATGGGCATTTCCAAGTCCCAATTTACATTTAATTAATTAATATTTCAGCAACGTATGTGAACTGGATCTGATGCACAATGTGGACCGAGCTCACATGATTCTAGACGAGATAGTTGTTAACGGTTTTGTAACAGAGTCTAACAGATCACGGGTACTGGCCCCCATTGCTATCCTCGACAAAACTGTTGATAAAGTCAGCTGATAAATTGAGCTGGATAGGTCAGTTTGAGTGAGATTGTAGACATCGTGATTTAACTTCATTTGATTACCCACCAACGATGTTGGAGACATTTTGATGCTGTGCACGGTTTGTCAATGCACGAAATCGCATATTCAAAATCAATATGTCCTAATTTTGTCGAGCTCCCATCTTCTCCGTTTCATTGCTTAATGCTCCGCTTATTTGCATGATTTCTCCGTGATTTGTGCATCCAATTTTATAATTACCTGATGAGTGATGAACTATAAAGAAATATATAGCTTTAGCTATTACAGTTTACTTTTAGACAGAAGTTCGACAATTATTTACAAACAAAACACTGATTTCATTTCAACAATAAATTTATATATCGTAACTGTGACGAACATGCACTTGAGATAGGACCGGTGTTGCACCAGACTAGACTTTACAACCGCGGTATATAATTACAGTTACTGTAGACCACAAAGACTCTTTAGCTGCAACACCTCTGTCCACGGTAAATTGAATAGGGCGATCATCAATCAATAACTGAGAAAATGTATTACATGTTGGCATAATGGTCCAATCTTTCTAAGATGGTTTCAAGCGAAATCGCTTCAACTTCAATCATGTAACATTAATTTAAATTTCTTTTCAGGCGCTAAGTAGTAAGTACTGCAGTGAACCGCAATTGCATTGTTATGAAGCTCGTTGAAGACGATCAACACAAGTTATTATAAAACTTCTAGAACACCAGTCGCGTATCAACTTTATGTTTCAAGAACGATTTTCAAAGAACACGCGTCTGGCCCTTATATCATCAAGAGAGGACACTTTGGTATATAGCTTGTCAGAATTGGTGAAGATTGTTTTGGTTATGCAATGCGAAAAATAGAATAAACATACTGGTTTCCAAAGAGGAGCTTTCATTCGATTGTGGAAATGTGTCATGTTAACAGCTGTGCTGTGTTGTAATTGTTATTATTCAGTTTGAACATTGATCAAGGTCCGACCCTTGATCTCCAAGAGCTAGATGTTTCATTTGTTTCCGACGGTCAGCGATTAATGATCGAGTAGATCTGATATCGATATGAATATCACTCGATCTGAAACCTGAATGTGATTTAAACTGAAAATTAAAATGAAAGTGAAAAGAAATGCTTTAAGAATTTAATCGATCCAAAAATCTCACCCGAAATGACGAGGAGATAATCTGTGCACTGTGCAGCTAACCTAGAAGTAGAACACCTAGAAGTCCAGGTCGGATGTCCGCGACTACTCGGTGTGGTGAGATTCAATTTACAATTACTTTTGTGCATGTTGCAGTTGCACTCCGCAATTGCATGTTGCTCAATTGTCACACCTGAGTATATTAGTATATTAACAGGTGTATAATAATTATAATACTCCTCCTCCTCGCTAGTCACTAGTTACACCAGCCGACCACACACTAGTTCTATTGATTTTATTGACATGTTTTTCACCGGCTCAAGGCGGATTTGGCCACCCCAGCTAAGAGATTTCTTGTTAATTTGCGGCCACAAGATTTGCTTCAATCTGATTGGGGGGTTGTTTACGACAACGGTGTACATGTCAGATGCTATTTAGTTTAAATTTGACATATTTTTCTCTTTAACTTTGTTTTAAAAATGAACCGCCTTTTTAAAACATAGTTAGTCTATTCATGAGACGTCTTACAGATAGGACATGCTTGAAATGATCCAACATTTCATTAACTTCTGAAATGTTAACTTCTGTATGCGCACTGCACTCACTACGTGTTCGAGACTTGTAGCTCCGTTCTTGTGAAGTTTTAAGACGCCTGCATTTGAAGTCAATATCACATTTTCGTATCATAATCACAGTACATGTCTTAGTTTCTTTTCCATTTGTAAACTTAGTATCGTTCCGTGGATGTCGCCGTAAATGATCCATTTGTTTTATATATGGGCCACACTGTAGCTCGAAAACCGGTTTTAAACTGTGTTTAGTTTTTTATATAAGTCTGATTTAAGTCCGTTTTATCAAAGCAATTTCTCGCTTGTTTATACTTCGGCTTTTGAATAAAATATTTTGTACATAATTGCATATTATCTGCGATCATTGAATTAATTTTGTAGCAAGAAGCAATGATAGCTCATCGTCATGGATAATATTAATACATCATTGTCATACGTTATTTAACTGCAGCGCCGTGTCACCGATTATGCTTGATTGATATTCGCTGGTGTTTTAAATTTGCAGAAGCCTTAAACCTAAATAATCCTTATAGTCGATTCATTCAAAAGTCAACGTTTTCGACCACAACGTATTATTTTGTTCACCACTTATGCTTATTGATTGTTGCATGATAAATGATAATGCTTTTGATAAACGGTAGATTCCCACTCAACTCCACCATTTCTGTCGTATGTTCATTTTAGTGTATTCCTGTAACTCTCATTACTATTATTAGCTTCTTCAATTTGTGTACTTAAGTAAACCACGTACAGTTCTTATAACCGTACTACTGACTCTTATAACCGTACTACTGACTCTTATAACCGTACTACTGACTCTTATAACCGTACTACTGACTCTTATAACCGTACTACTGACTCCTATAACCGTACTACTGACTCTTATAACCGTACTACTGACTCTTATAACCGTACTACTGACTCTTATAACCGTACTACTGACTCTTATAACCGTACTACTGACTCTTATAACCGTACTACTGACTCTTATAACCGTACTACTGACTCTTATAACCGTACTACTGACTCTTATAACCATACTACTGACTCTATAACCGTACTACTGACTCTTATAACCGTACTACTGACTCTTATAACCGTACTACTGACTCTTATAACCGTACTACTGACTCTTATAACCGTACTACTGACTCTTATAACCGTACTACTGACTCTTATAACCGTACTACTGACTCTTATAACCGTACTACTGACTCTTATAACCGTACTACTGACTCTTATAACCGTACTACTGACTCTTATAACCGTACTACTGACTCTTATAACCGTACTACTGACTCTTATAACCGTACTACTGACTCTTATAACCGTACTACTGACTCCTATAACCGTACTACTGACTCTTATAACCGTACTACTGACTCTATAACCGTACTACTGACTCTTATAACCGTACTACTGACTCTTATAACCGTACTACTGACTCCTATAACCGTACTACTGACTCTTATAACCGTACTACTGACTCTTATAACCGTACTACTGACTCTTATAACCGTACTACTGACTCTTATAACCGTACTACTGACTCTTATAACCGTACTACTGACTCTTATAACCGTACTACTGACTCCTATAACCGTACTACTGACTCTTATAACCGTACTACTGACTCTTATAAACGTACTACTGACTCTTATAACCGTACTACTGACTCTTATAACCGTACTACTGACTCTTATAACCGTACTACTGACTCTTATAACCGTACTACTGACTCTTATAACCGTACTACTGACTCTTATAACCGTACTACTGACTCTTATAACCGTACTACTGACTCTTATAACCGTACTACTGACTCTTATAACCATACTACTGACTCCTATAACCGTACTACTGACTCTTATAACCGTACTACTGACTCTTATAACCGTACTACTGACTCTTATAACCGTACTACTGACTCTTATAACCGTACTACTGACTCTTATAACCGTACTACTGACTCTTATAACCGTACTACTGACTCTTATAACCGTACTACTGACTCCTATAACCGTACTACTGACTCTTATAACCGTACTACTGACTCTTATAACCGTACTACTGACTCTTATAACCATACTACTGACTCTTATAACCGTACTACTGACTCCTATAACCGTACTACTGACTCTTATAACCGTACTACTGACTCCTATAACCGTACTACTGACTCTTATAACCGTACTACTGACTCTTATAACCGTACTACTGACTCTTATAACCGTACTACTGACTCTTATAACCGTACTACTGACTCCTATAACCGTACTACTGACTCTTATAACCGTACTACTGACTCTTATAACCGTACTACTGACTCTTATAACCGTACTACTGACTCTTATAACCGTACTACTGACTCTTATAACCGTACTACTGACTCTTATAACCGTACTACTGACTCTTATAACCGTACTACTGACTCTTATAACCGTACTACTGACTCTTATAACCGTACTACTGACTCTTATAACCGTACTACTGACTCTTATAACCGTACTACTGACTCTTATAACCGTACTACTGACTCTTATAACCGTACTACTGACTCTTATAACCGTACTACTGACTCTTATAACCGTACTACTGACTCTTATAACCGTACTACTGACTCTTATAACCGTACTACTGACTCTTATAACCGTACTACTGACTCTTATAACCGTACTACTGACTCTTATAACCGTACTACTGACTCTTATAACCGTACTACTGACTCTTATAACCGTACTACTGACTCTTATAACCGTACTACTGACTCTTATAACCGTACTACTGACTCTTATAACCGTACTACTGACTCTTATAACCGTACTACTGACTCTTATAACCGTACTACTGACTCTTATAACCGTACTACTGACTCTTATAACCGTACTACTGACTCTTATAACCGTACTACTGACTCTTATAACCGTACTACTGACTCTTATAACCGTACTACTGACTCTTATAACCGTACTACTGACTCTTATAACCGTACTACTGACTCTTATAACCGTACTACTGACTCTTATAACCGTACTACTGACTCTTATAACCGTACTACTGACTCTTATAACCGTACTACTGACTCTTATAACCGTACTACTGACTCTTATAACCGTACTACTGACTCTTATAACCGTACTACTGACTCTTATAACCGTACTACTGACTCTTATAACCGTACTACTGACTCTTATAACCGTACTACTGACTCTATAACCGTACTACTGACTCTTATAACCGTACTACTGACTCTTATAACCGTACTACTGACTCTTATAACCGTACTACTGACTCTTATAACCGTACTACTGACTCTTATAACCGTACTACTGACTCTTATAACCGTACTACTGACTCTTATAACCGTACTACTGACTCTTATAACCGTACTACTGACTCTTATAACCGTACTACTGACTCTTATAACCGTACTACTGACTCTTATAACCGTACTACTGACTCTTATAACCGTACTACTGACTCTTATAACCGTACTACTGACTCTTATAACCGTACTACTGACTCTTATAACCGTACTACTGACTCTTATAACCGTACTACTGACTCTTATAACCGTACTACTGACTCTTATAACCGTACTACTGACTCTTATAACCGTACTACTGACTCTTATAACCGTACTACTGACTCTTATAACCGTACTACTGACTCTTATAACCGTACTACTGACTCTTATAACCGTACTACTGACTCTTATAACCGTACTACTGACTCTTATAACCGTACTACTGACTCTTATAACCGTACTACTGACTCTTATAACCGTACTACTGACTCTTATAACCGTACTACTGACTCTTATAACCGTACTACTGACTCTTATAACCGTACTACTGACTCTTATAACCGTACTACTGACTCTTATAACCGTACTACTGACTCTTATAACCATACTACTGACGATTAACTTGCATTCGTGGAAGGGGTGTAAACTTGACGATCCCATTCTCAAATGCATTCTTCTATAATCTGAAAAAATACGTCCCGAGTGTGTTGTGTATGCACTATGCATTTTAGTTATTACCGTACCCTAACTCTGTTTATATCTGAAAACGAAATTGAACACCTCCATTCTGTCAGTATTATGTGAAAGTGGTGTGTCTGATATTTGAGATGTTTCAGGCGATGGTACAGACCAGATACTCCGTTCCGGCCTTCACTGAGCCTACTCTGTCGGGAGATAATGGAAATGGGCCTCCTTTTAAACTCGAAGACTTGGAAAAGGTCAAGATGTACCCCGAGCTCAAACATTACAGGTCAGATACGATCTCAATCTGCTTGAGTATTTCTGTTTTTGTGAATCACACGTTTTATCTTAACCGTGCACTGACACGTGTTCTGTAGCATTTCTAAAGAACTTTTAGATTGAAATTTAATGGAAACAGTTTGATGTCTTCCACATCCTCTGAAACAATATTTTTTCTCCCAACATCACTTTAAATTTGATAACTTAGCAAATCATAACCTGTGCCACTGCCAACAATAAAATGAAACAAAGTCTGCAGCAATTTTGTACAGTAAAATAGAACCACTTGCACTAGTTAACAAGACCTACTCGTTTGTGACAGTTGGTGTCAGCTAGCATGTGGTAGCATGTTATTATTATTATTAAGCGTAGGCTTTCCGTCTCTGTTTAAATTCTATTGTTGAGTTTTAAATATTTGGAGCGCTTTAAAGTGGCTTTTAAACCGAGCTGACTTGAGGACATGAACTTCGCCGGATTAGTACTCAGTAGGTATTGTCCTTATTGCTTATACTCTAGCACCGCTGCATAGCACGAGAGATCTTAATGTTTGGACATTGGATCTGAAGAGTCAGAGTACAGGGGTAGTTACTTGATCAGTAAACAAACATTCTCCATGACATGCTTTTCTGAACGGTGTACGTTTTGGACCTCCTCCATGCAGTACCTGGCACAATGGTAACAATAAAAGAAAATCCCATAATTTATAAACAGGTGAACTGTTAAATGCTCTACAGTCTACAGCGCCATGTCTATATAACGTTGAGTATTGACCGCTATTCTACAAGAGATTGTAACCAGCATGTAGGCGGACTACTGGTCCGGAATGTCCCAACAATTACATGACGCATGTAGATTGTAGATGAGATGGCCAGATGCCACCTGTGCCTGTCAATTCAGCAACATAACCAACATGAAATTCGTAGCCATTCCCATTAGTACTGTCCACGAAAATCCCGGCAATGTCGACAAATCTATATCGATTCTAGCTTCAGATTGTATAATATAATAAAGAATATTATATTGATAAAGAATTGTTTCTGCAGATTAGAAGAAAGCTACAAAGTTAGCCAAGATACGAGGAAAATATCTATACCACTCCGCACAACGGAAGGAATCAGGCCATTCAGTCCTGGTCGCCTCAGTGACATGGCCAGACCAGTTACAGCACCTGTTGGACCTGTCCGGCCTATCGACTTGTACAGATCACGACACGAATTCCAGGATAGAGATTCTGAAGGAAAACCTCGCCAAATTGACTTGAGGTATAGCATATTTGAATTATATTCCGTTGGATGCGTGCGTTTAATTTTGAAATTAGGTTTAAAGATATCAACATCAATCATGCTACTAGCATGATTGTGTTATCTTTAAACCAAATTCCAAAACGCGCTGCTAGCTTTTAACTCTACCTACTGCTTCTGTTTAACATCTATTTTATTTCAAATAGCAGCGTACGGTTATTTAGTCTCATCGATACTGATTTGAATTGATAACTGCGTCTGCTTGACTACTAAAATGCAACTTTTAAGGAAACACTACTTCAAAATATTTTGACCTGGTACACTCTAACTTACGTAATGTATACTCCTAAGGTTGTCCATGGCCAGGGAGACGTTCAAGCCCCGCCTCCCCCCAGAGCCTACTCATGTGTGTCGTAGTGACTTCCCTGAGGGCATCTGCGGTAAACCCCAAAACATTATCATCAGATCTTTAGAGAAACGGGCCAAAAGGGAGTCCCTCAACTATTCAACGGTGAGTTCCACTTTCATTAATTGTTCTTTCTATTTCTCATTGGCCTACTGGGTTGATCAGTAACAACGAACTGTAGGGCTGTGAAACGAACAACTTGTCTAATTGCTAATAGAGATAATAAACTGGACCTTGTCTGGTCATGTGGTACGATCAGATGAATTCTCATGCGATTTTAACTCAGTGAACATATCCCCAGACCCAACGGAAGATAAACCTCGATAGCAAGGAGTGTAGTATTAACTACCCAATACCGCTGAAAATATTCGGAAATTGCAAACCTATCGTACTCAGGACTTGGGAAAGGGTAAGTAAGATTTACTTTATTTCGAATTTTATCTTCCGGTATCTTTTGTGCGATATTTAGGTACTGACATGGACTCAAATGGCGATGAATCTCTTTGGAACCATTCCCAAAATCATGAATCTATAAAGCTATAATGAGCATTTCAAAGTCTACAGCTTACTGTAGACTTTGAGCCATGCACAGCAATCAATACAATGTGCAAAAAAGCTTTGAAATAACAACATAATTAATACTACAAACTCAAATTACAAATAAGAACTAACCGTAGTCAATTAGGATCAAGGATTAGTCAAGGATACAAGATTAAAAAAGAATACCCATTAATTAGAAGAATCTGCAAATATCATGTTGTTAGAAGGGGCACGTGAGAAGTGGGTGGTCGACCTACTTGGTAATCAGTCAATCAATCGGTTAAAATAGTAACGCAATTTTCAATTCGTTCGTGGTCTCGTCAATTAACGAGAATAGGATATCTGTCTCTTGTACCGTGGGGAATCAGTCAGGAACCTTCAAGGATGCATTCCCTGCTCCCATTTAGTTCCGAAAAGTGTCTCCTCCCAACGCAGCTTGATAAATTTCGCAACTTTACCTTCAAGAACTCTCTGAAACTCCTCTCCAGAAAACAGTAAATTATAATTGAGATAACGTTTATGTTCCTGAGGTATTTAACAGCGTGCAGCAGAGGGGGACTGTAGTCAGAATGTCTTGTCACATTGACAGTGAACCAGGGAAGGAATGAGAGAAGGTAAATAGTGGTAACGAGAGTGACTCCCAGTAAACTCTGCCAGTGTAGCTGGTGCACGGTTCTCCTCCTTACTTTGCATGGTATCAGGACAGATGTTAGGATCATTGTTGATGCTAGAACCACAAAACATACGCTCTGTATAAAATCACTCTTCTCTCTCCAAACAACTTTAGGAAGCTCCGTCTGTTGGTTAGCACAGGCTGAGTTGCTAAAAACAGGGCCTGATTGCACACACAGATAGATAACGAATACCCACACCAGGGCGCAGACTGAGTGAGCAGAGCTGCTCGACCAGTTTCTAGGTCTTAGAGGGATCCTTATCATCAGTAACTTAGCAACCAACAGAGCACATGTTAGACTGCCAGCCAGTGGACAGTAGATCCAGTTAACATGATCCTGGATGAAGCACAGGATATCACTCAGTATCATGTGGTCTGAAGTATCACGTGTCACTTCCGGTATCATTACTTTAAACACAGAAAACAGGAGATTGTTCACAGCGTGATGTTGCAAGATGACTACGATTACCCTGTGTAGTTTAAAGGAAGTGTTTTTAGTTGTCACTATGAGGATAACTGTGTTTCCTGTGAATGAGAACAGGAATATTATGAGGTTGTAGGCTGTCCAAAAGTGCCGTTCTTCGTCTTTCATATCGAGCGTGTGGTTACTCTTAGGAATCATCTTATCGTACCTAAAAGTAATTATGGCGTACAAAATTACATTAAACTTTATTCTAAAGATTGAGAACAGCAAATAAATTGTAACACAGTATATAACGCATGGTTGCAATAAGTACAAAAGGGAAACTGTTGACTTGCACGGCAATTGAAGTTCTCCAATAGATACAAATACCACGACGAGGATAAATCATGGTACAAATTATCCTAGTGACGTCAATAGCTTTGAGAATTTGTTCGGTGTACTACGATTATACTGTTGAACACTTAATTACGATCCGTAGCATAGAAATGGAGAAACCCGAAACGGTAAGATCAGTTATGCAGCAAGGGCAGGGCAACAATTATAGTACATACTCAGACAGTATTTTCATTCGGTCAAACTCTTCAAAGTATCTGAAATATGAGCCTTTGAAGTTAAATGAAGTACCACTGTCGTCTGTCGAGCAATGTAAAGGAAAATATGCAAAATCTGTGAGCGAGAATTATATTACGGTTGAACACGAATTTATGATCAAGAGCTTAGAAACAGAGAAAGTTGAAACGCGGTAATATCAGTTATGCAAAGGTAGGGCAGAATGTTAAACTACTCAATCAAAATGTTCATTTTGGCGAGCTTTGCAATATATCTAAATTATGAATGTGATGACGTAAATGTAATTGTAACTTTCACTTTCGAGCTGTGCGTGCGAACAAAATGCCAAAATTGTAAATGAGGTAACACTTCCTACGATGTAGCAAATACAGAAGCAAAACCTCTCCGGGCCATATTACTATGGAGACATATAGCGCTGGCCATGGAACTGTATATATAGTGTCATTCGTTATGTCGTCACTCCATTATTTGTTAATTACTGACTGGGTTTCAAGTGAGAGATCCAGTGCAGTGCACAGAGTAACAGAAGGGCCACATTATTAGCGATTCCCTCCAACAGTGACGTCAGCTCATGACTAATATTCCGTGTAATTAGATGTACAGTGCACACGGCTGCATCCAGGCGATAGTACCTACTGGGAGTTCCATCCTACCCTATCCTGCTCTTAGCACGGTGCGTTTACCGTACAGTGCTACATAGCACGGTGAGTTTACCCCAGGGTTGTGGTGCCTGCCACCTAAAAGACTGGTACTCCTCCTAACGGATGTCATGCAGACTCAGACCGGCACTGTATCGATTTTCGGAGAACGTTCAATTTAACAAATTGAAATAATTGTAGTCGCGCCGTGAACGAAAGAGTTGGGGGGTCTTGCTGTTACGACAGGGGAACCTAGGGTGGACCTAGGGCGGTATTCAGAGTACCTTGCACCACTCTTCAGTGCCAAGTCAGTATGAATGCTCAATTCATGCAGTAAGATATCTGGCTTCGAAAAATTGGAGAGAAGGAGGACAAGGAAAACACTGAAATGTGACCAGGAAAACTAAGAAAATGACAACATTTTGTATTGAGACTCGAGAACCTACACCAACATATTCTTGTTAAATGGATCTAATTCATCACGGACAATAGCTACAAAAATTTCCATAACAAAGAAGGATATAGCTAAATATTTAAATAGAAGACTGCATTGTTTAGCTTTTTTATCTTTGTTTTAATGACCCATAAATAATGTAGCACAACTCGATTAAACCTGTTATATTTCAGCCATCCTCTGGTTGGACACCAAGACAGAGAGCCCAATCTGCTCCTCCATACTCGCGTCCTGGTCCAGGTTTGCTTATTGACTCAGAGTACCATAAACATTATAGCTTGTTTTAAAACTTCATCAGGATATCGAATTATTGAAACTAATAATATCTAGTGATGACTCCTTTAGGATCCCAAGTGGCACTTAGCGAGTTCACAGAGCCAACAATAAGTGAGTCTGAGATATACGACTCGACACTTCAGCCTAATTACGAGTGCGAGTGCTATGTTTTGGACGAGCCTGATGAGGAGTTAAGGTGAGTACTTTCTGTTTTAGAAATTAGTATTTTAGGAATGTTTTTAAATCATATGTAGGAATATTGAAGGAATCATACTTGATACCAGTCAACACTTCCCCTCTCATCTCTTTGATATTAATAAAACGTGACAATTATTTTTCATGATTTACATCTCTAGCCTACTAGAAAATCTTGTGCTAAAATATACAAACTTGAACTCAAACTTTTAAGATCATATCATACAAACTTTCACTATATCGACCATCTTCTTCAGAGTAAACGAAGGTACATCAGAGCGGCTAGCACTTTCTCACTACCTCCACATAGTTGGGGAACTAGAGAGCAGTGTCACCTACACCGAGCTAGCTCAACATCTCAGCTCCTTTACACCTGGTAGACAGTTAAACATTGTGGAGATTGAGGGCATCAGAGATCTTCTAGATGATTCCAGTGAGATGAAAGTTCTTGCGGCGCTCTGCATCTTAGAAAGGTCTGTCGATTTTAGTATACATACAGAATATTTATATATGCAAAATGCTTTTTCTTTTTCACTAAAGCATTTTCATATCTCATAATTATTATTTTTTAAACATTTGATAACAGTGGACAATCAAATCCATCACTGATGTTATTCGGAATTCTTATTTCAACGTCCTCCTTTTTGCAGGTTGTCCACAAAGAAAGAGTTGGGTGAAATGATGATAAAAGAATTCTTCATGTTAGTGTTAAGGAAGTGGGTGGCACTTATTAACAGTGACGACTGCCCGAGTAAACTTCTCAATCCCATCATCAACTTTATTGAAAACGTAAGCATTGGTTGCCAACATTATTTATACTGTGACTGTTTCTATCTTAATACTCTGGAATGTTTACTTACTAGCGGTCCATCCCACCAGACTCCAGAGTGAAAACTCAATATATGGCTGTTAATGTATTCATGTAACGGTGTCTGTAACTGTAAGCACGGAAAGTTCAAAGAACTAAGCCCCATTCACTGCTTCCTATGGACTAAATCTAATAAAAACTGCAAGACGTTAAATAATGATAACAATTTTTAAGCCAATATTAAAAAAGTGACAAGTAACTCCACTGTGAGCAGGTGACACACTCCACACACCACGACTACTGGTTGGACGATGTGTACAAGGAGCAAATAGTGGAGCAGACTACCGCAAAGATGACGTTTGATGGCACCAGGGCACGATGCTGCACTCTGCTGCTCCGGGTCTTCAGTGACTCTCCCTGCTGTGCTAATATTCTCGCTAATACAGCTCTGCCTGAGTGCATGATGCTGCCTCAGGTTTCAGCTTATATAAAAACTTGAATCCTTTTTTTCAATCGGCTTTTGCAATTATCCTCTGTATTTCGGTTGTTACGTTCTCTAGTTTTCAATTAAGGAATTGGGTTATGTATCTTGTCTCTTGTTCAACACTAATCTCCCAGTTGCAGGTAAAGCAGACGTATTGGGATGACAGCGAAGAAGCACTATATCTAGACGAAGACATCTTCCTCCAGGAGGAAATCCTCAAAATCTTCTGCAACATCGCCCATTCCTCGAGCTTCGGACGGAAGGTCCTCATCTGCCACGCTGTCATAGAAACAATATCACGAGTCCTGGTGTTCGCCACGTGTCCAGTGCAGTACCAAGCAGCACTGCTGTGTTCCGCGATATGTGCTGACGTCACAGGGGTAGATCACGTGACCAGCAAACTAACCAACGAGAGGGCAGATGAGGCGACCTGTGTTAGACACCTGGCTAACCTCTTCACTCACTCAAAATGTTTGAAAGTGAAAGCGGCCTCTGGAGCTGCTCTGTTAAGGCTGTTCAGCACCCAGAACCGTAGTCTGGCTCACCGAGGTCTGAAGATGGTACATGATGTAGTGTTCCCTAAAACTAAACCTCAGCTCTCCAAACGACCCAAAACAGCTCCACCTAGAACTGTACCTGAACGGGCTGTTAATAAGACGGATATCAAGGACATGCTTCAGAAATACATGGAACTGTGTACGTCGAAAGGTGCGTTCGCTGATCCTAGATATTTCAGATGTAGACTCATGGCGCTCGAAGCGGTTTACACTCTTCTTCATTTCCCCCTAAAGAAAGAAGGGCGCTCAATTCCCTTTCATGCTGATCTGGCTAAATCATTCTTTGCTTTCACTGGCAGCAGACTCTTCCGGGACTTGAAGAAAATTGCAGAAAAACACCGCTACGTGAAAATATTACAAGACAAGATCCAGAAGATCCAGATAAACCTGATCAAGAAAACAAAACGTAACGTGATGGTCTCCCAGATCTTGGACAGGCAACTTCAAGAAATAGAAAGTGATAACTCTGTCTTGAAGATTCCAGGCAGAGACTTTGAGATGGCCCGAAACGAACTGGTGTACTGTGAAACTGTCATCAAGATACTCAGTTTAATGCTAACGACTGTGAGCAGTAGTCTCAACTTACAGACTCTCGATAGTGGATCTCTTCTCGACTCTACTAGGAGGTTGGTTAGAATTTTATTTACTTTCGAGCAATCTGCATTTACTACTTAGTTGTATTGTTATCGTCGTCCGTATTTAACATTGTTGCATAGTTATGCTTAACGTTCAGAACATGTATCGTTAAGCTGCCCTGCTTAACCATACATCTTTTGTCTGTGAAATGTCTTATTTTAAGACTTACTTTTTGATTTGGCACAGCGCACCCAAGATATCTCTCCGTAAGGGATTTGGATAGGGTTGGAGCCTCGTCTCAGTGTGTATTTTCTTAATCCGTGCTCATAGGTCACCCCTCCAAAATCTGTATTGAGGATCGATAACATTTATGAGGAAGCAGGATGGTGCAATGTATCTCTATGCTTGGTTTTCACATCTAAATATAAAATGCCCTTTATTGTACTGAAATTACCAAAATTTAAGAAAATGGCATTCCCCTATATTATACCTGGACAAGGTTTCATTTTATGAAGACCTGATCTTGTAATTTAGAAAAGAAGGCAATATTATACAGTTACCGTTTCTAACTGAACATCGGCTCAGCCCCTCTTTCAAACTGACATAATAGGTAGGTCTCGCAGTGTAGTCTTTCAAAAATGTGTCTCCATGCTGACACCACCTCGTACCTGAGTATCAGATATTGAGTTATGTAATTTTGTTCCCAGCTTCTTCATTATTTTGAACCTTATCGATATTGATTGCTAGAACTATATACAGTTCAAACTTTAAGGTTTAATCGTAATAAAAATAGAATCGTTCTGTCACATCCTTCTTTAAATCGTTTTGAAGCAGCTCCGGTTTTAGTTTTAGCTAAACTCACCAGTTTTGGTTGGTTGTAAAGCGAGTAGCAATATCAGAATACTGATGTACAATGCTTTGCTTTTCCATTGCATCATCTCAAATTGTGTCCGATAAGGTAACACAGGTTGCAACCCTGTGTTGTCTGTGGCAGCTGCTCGTTTCACTTAAAGTATCGTGGGGCTCCCCGAGAATATATCTATACGAAAGCAGTCAGAAAAGCGATCTAAGGCTCAAGCCCAATATTCCTTCAATATTGGAATATATTCAAGTTTTAAACCTCTCAAATATTAAATATCGAATATTGAACATTGCCCCTAGTGCTAGGTATACCCTCCTCCGTGGATCCATTCACCGTTGTTATTTAATAACATACCATTCAGAAATTAATCTAACGAACACACATCTTGAGATTATTAGTATAGATTGAGCAGTTTGTCGTTGTTAAATTTTAGAAGCCTACATCCAGTGCTCAGCTACTTCATCTCATATAATTTAGGGTATATCTCGATAGTCGATATACACCCTCCAAGAATTATAACTGCTGAATATTTCCGATACAACTCACAGCACACCACCCTCCAAGAATTGTAACTGCTGAATATTTCAGATACAACTCACAGTACACCACCCTCCAAGAATTATAACTGCTGAATATTTCAGATACAACTCACAGTACACCACCCTCCAAGAATTATAACTGCTGAATATTTCAGATACAACTCACAGTACACCACCCTCCAAGAATTATAACTGCTGAATATTTCAGATACAACTCACAGTACACCACCCTCCAAGAATTATAACTGCTGAATATTTCAGATACAACTCACAGTACACCACCCAGCACCCTCAAAGAATTATAACTGCTGAATATTTCAGATACAACTCACAGTACACCACCCTTCAAGAATTATAACTGCTGAATATTTCAGATACAACTCACAGTACACCACCCTCCAAGACTCGCTCTACAACAAGTATGCTCTGAGTGTACTGCCTGGCCGAGTTAACAGTCCCTCAAAACCCGCTGTGGGAGACAACTCAGAACAACATCTAGCTTTGGTTAGGAGACTTCTCACCTTCCAAGTGGTGGAGACGTTAGTGCCGTGGCTTTATTGTGTATATCCTCCTATCACCGTGAGTATAAGTTCTACAAATTATTAAATTCTAAATTAGATTCAGATCGGATAATCCATTCTCTATAATTAAAGGCCCAAAATTGCGGAGGAGTGGCCGTGACTTCAGTTTCTGTTTCCCATTTTCATGTCAAAGGAAATTATATTAATTCATATAATGCTTTTGGACACGAAGGGAAACACACAAATCTTCGTAAAACTACATCATTAGAGCCTGTAAAAACATCTAACTTTAAGATAAGCACTCTATCAAATAAAATTCATACATAATCATCAGAGTTCATTAACTCAAAAGTAAAAATTGTAACAAAGACAAAATTTAATCAGTCAATATTCGTGGTTATATAAATTCAACGTGAAAAACTGTTGCCAAAATAAGACTTAGAATGAAATCGTTCGTTTTGCGATTCAGCTTTTTCACATTCATTCTCGTTTAATTGTTCTTGTAGACAGCTATTTCAAAAGCTAACCACCCCCTAACCAGTAACCACCAATATGAACCATCTGAACGACACACTTTACAGGCACAGGTGCTTTTGTCTCAGCACTTACCTAATATTTTTGAAATTACTTACTCCGAAGTATAACCTAATTTTCATCACACTTGCTTTACCATTTTCGATAAAATTGGGGGAAAATTTTAACAAAATATACGAACATATATACCACGTTGCAGTATTAAATTTAACAAAATTTAATATTTGGAATAAAATTAAATTCTGGTCGATGGTAAACCCGATGGTACCCAACTTTTTAGTTCTATTGTATTGGTAAAGGGAAATCAGGGTGTGAAAAATTACTGTAATTCATCAGAGCAAAATCAGTCTTAAATATACGATAAAGTCTTTCAATAAGTTCCGGACCCTGCTGGGAAAGCGTCTCTTTGGCCCGCAGTGCAGACGTTTGGTTCCTCGGATCACTTGTATGGTCGTAGGAACCAAAAAGTTTCGTTGAGGTGTTGATTTTATTTTGTATTTCGTGGCTGAGAAGATTGCTGTATTCTAATGGCAAAATGTAGTCGTAGGTAACCCCAGGGATGTACAATGTTCGATACTGTGGAGTAAAATGGACGTTTAATCTATCTAAATTATCCACAAGCCAACGGAGAAACTGGTTAAAAGTTGGATGACTAGGACTGCTTGTGATATTATCTATCATATTCATCTTCCTGGATATCATATGAGCCATAGAGGTAAATGCTCTGCCCTGTGTGTGTTCTCCAGAAAGTTTGTCTCTATACCCCGACACGAGCCTTGTCCAGGGGTTACGAACTACTGTAAAACTGAATATATCATCTTCTAGGCTTGCTTTGTTAGCCGCCTCTGATACGGCATTATTGGACATACGGAATGGTTCTGAGTATATCGAATGAACTTTCCAAACGGCTCGTGGATCTAAATTCTTATTCAGCGCACCTTCAGCTTTCAGTAGAAACTCTATCCAGTTCGAACACCCAGATTTTGGTATTCCTGTAAATATGGTTTTTATTTTTGGAAAGTAGTAAGTGTGTTTTGCATTTCTTTCATTTTTCCCAGTCCACTTATTGGGAGATTCGTGAGTCGTGTAACCTAACAGTGATAAAGTCTTGTTTAATTGTTCTTTAACCCAGCCTTGAGATGGAGGTGGTAGATGGAGGTCGGTGGAACTGTTGGAGACGTGGACCCCAATTTCAATTTTAGGACGATTTCCTTTGAATTCACTGATGAAAAAACTGCGTTTGAGTTCAAATAATGTTAAGACCAGGAAAATGATTAACACAGCCCATCTTCCATTCATTGTTTTAGCCTGCAAATGTAAAGCTCATAATGGGGAATTGTTCAAAATCGACAGCAAAACAAATTTGACAGAAGTATGTTCTACTAAAAACGTTCAAGCATCCACGGGGAGGGGGAGGGGGGCTGGCGCTTTGAATGTGGGACAATTTTTAAAACTTAACCTTTTTTCTTTTTTTTTCTTTTTTTTAAAAGCCCCTCGTAAGGGGATTGTCTCTGATTTATTGTTTACATCATAATAAGTTAAAATTAAAAACCCCAATGGGCACTCCAGAAACATAACTACTAGAAAATATATCAAAACTAAATAGAAAAACTGAGGTCAAATGTGATAAAATCGCAACAAACTGCAAATAATTGAAAATAAATGTTGAATTCGTTATTTAATGGCACGCAGCAGATTATAAAAAATGTTATAAAAGTCAGAAAACTGAGGGGCTTAAATTCCGGTCTTTTTGGGCTGAGCGACTTCATAATTTTGCACCGGTTTAACTACGAAAATTTAATGCGTGTTTTCGAATATAATAGGCGGGTTTATACTTTTGGATTTCAGCTGCGATACTGCTTCTCATCATTTTCTTCCCCAATTGTTAACTTTCGACATTTCACCACTTGAAGTTAATCCAAAATGTTTTGAAAAAGGTTTTGAGGGTTGACACAACAAGAGTAAACGCATATTAATCCTTATAGTAACTGTACAGCAACCTTAATGAAACTGTACAATAACCGTAAAGTAACCGTTTAATAGCCACATAGTAACCACATAGTAACCGTAACTATATTCGCAGGAGAAGGTGGTAAGATGTCTGTCCTCACTGTTTACATTCAGTTCAGTACACTCCCTCACTCTACATTGCGACACTGCAGACAAGGAGGAACCTTTTAACGTCCCTGACTTCCTTAACCTCCAACCCTCCGATGTAAGTAGTTTTCAGTGTGACTTACATAGGATTATTTATAACAGATATTAGTATTACAAGTAATTTGTTTTTGGTTCAAAAGAAATCTTCCAACACTTCTGGCGTTGTTCCATCTATACCATATTATATACTATCGCATGAGCGACTAAACCTCATTCTTTCATTATAACCAGGAACAGTGATTCCTAATTCGGAGCTAGAGTTTTAATTTTCACTGCATAACCCGAACTTCTTTTAAAACGTAGGTTGCTCAATATATGAAGAGTACAAGCGTCACCCCAAAACATATCAGTAACAGGGACAGTCGGCCAGTTCGCTTCACAGAGTAAGTGATAATATAATAATAATGAGTGCAGATTTTATTCTAACTTTTTAATAGTCTGTCACTTCAAAACAGTAAGTAACACTATAATAAACATCAATCACACTATAAACACTATAAACATCAATCACAACTAAACATTTTCTGTTCACGCAAACTTTCCGGCTTATTAAACCCTTCCTTTCGTTAAATTTTTCGTTAAATTTTTAGTTATAGTATGCTAATGATGGTCGATGATGCTACAGATTAACGATACATACTTTCAGGCCGCCTCGAACAGCAGAAAGTAATCACGGTAGAATAGTACGACCACCTGTTATAACGATTCCAGTAGCAGGGGTTGTGAAACCAGTTGTAGTTGTTGAGCAGTGTACACATCATATAGGCAAGTATCGATATGTTTATTTGCAGTCACCATTGGTTGCATAAACACTGTTATTTTGGTTTTACATCTTTGCTTTCATAGTTAAGAACTCACTATATCATGAAGCACAATATACACAGCTCAGCTTCAGTACGATTGTTATGAAATCATCTGAAGCTACTACAAACAAGGGCCTCTAAAATAACATCACACCTTCAGGACACTTGTGCTCAGGAGTTCTCACACAAAACCTACTGATTTGCAACAATCACACGGTCTCCCGTCTTACTGCTCAACTGCTGAGAGACATCGCCAAGTCAGTTACTGTAAGTACAGCCAATCTCATATTAAAATGTTTGGGAACGGGCAACCAATAACTATAACAATAATAATATTTATATTTTCTAGTTAATTCCCATCCGCCTGCACTTGCATATCAATGATAAATTGACAAAATTGCTTTATTATTTTCAGAGGGAACAGCTGCTGTGCATGGTAGACGATTATCTGCTAGAAAAGCTGACGGAGTATATCATTTTGTGTAATGGTGATGAGGAGAGAATATTTGTTGGTAAGTCTAACTCTAATGACACTCTAAGTAACTCTAATGATAATATAAGTGACTCTAAGTAACTCTGAGATCTCTAATGACACTCTAAGTGGCTCTAAGTGACCCTAATGAAACTATTCGAAAAATCGTACAATTTTACTAAGCTGAACGTTATATTAAAGTCTCAACAGCCAATAATTCTAATTAAGATAAATTAAGATTGAAAGTCATCGCAAATTAAACTTATGACCACTTTTCAGCCCTGGATATTCTAGAAACGCTGATTGAGTTCCAGCCTACGTTAGGAAAGTTATACAACACGGTGGGCGGCTTGAACACCCTAGTGGCTAAACTCCTTGGAGCGGCTTCTGAGCAGCTCAAGCAAAAACTATTGAAGATAATCAATAGCCTCCCAAACGATGGTGAGGGCTATTTATGGAATTCTTAACCTAACCGTGAATATCTTTGGAATTGATATATTTCACGAATACTTTGTCTTCAAGTTCAATGGACTTACGACGTGTGTGGTTCAATGTTATTGGCTAATAATGGATTCCCACGCGGCAGTTTATTATATTTAATGCCACCAACGTGTCTCCAACATTGACCAAAGTAAATCCATTGTTAACATTTATTATATCGGTTAACAATGGATTTACTTTCTCCCCGGCAATTTGGGAGTCTAATAAGTAAACCAATAATATGTAAAAAATAAAAAATAACACAAACAATAGAGTTCATATACACACATGTATATTGTACATTGTACATTGTATATTGTATATTGTATATTGTACATTGTATGTATTTACGCATTACTAGAAAGCCCGTGGTCAAAGGGAAGAAGGTAATATTATTTGTATCTATCTTTGGTAACTTCAGTTTTTATCGCATCAAAAAAATATTCGTCACAAACGAAGATACCGCCGAATTAAATGTAAAACACGTTAAACACAACGTAATTACCACAAAACCGATCAAAATGCCGTTCTAACAATCTTTGCAAGTGAACGTGCGTGTAACAACCATCGTTACTATGGTTACTAATACTATGCAACTTTTATTTGTTTACCTAATTTGCACGTGGGCGGTCGTACATACATTCTACAAAAACAATTCTTTGAATTATAAGTAAGACTAGAAAGCCCGTGGTAACAGGGACGAAGCTAGTAGTATTCTTTGAAAGAAAGTTATAATCGCATCAAAAAATATCCATCTCAACCGAAGATACAGCCGATTTAAATATAAAACACTTTGAACACAACTTAATTACCACAAAACCGATCAAAATGACGTTAAAACAATCTTTGCACGTGCATGTGTGCATTAAAACACCGTTGCTATGGAACCTTTTGGTTGTTACTTAAATTCCTATTTCTCGTCTAATTTGCACGTGGGCGGTCGTACATACATTCTACAAAAAGAATTCTTTGAATTATAGTAGAGACTAGAAAACCCGTGGTCACAGGGAGGAAGCTAGTAGTTTTATATTTTTTTGGCAGTCAGTTTTTATCAAATCAAAAATATCCATCACAACCGAAGATACAACCGATTAAGATGTAGCTCGCACTGAACACAAATAACAACAAAAACGATCAAAATGCCATTCCAACAATCTTTGCACGTGCACGTGCGTGTAATAACCCTCGTTGGCAACTTGGTCGTTTAGCTCCGGACAGTCTATGCAACGTCTATGCAACGTCCATGCACAATGAACACTCTATGCACACTCCCTGCACGGTCAGTCTATGCAACGTCTATGCAACGTCTATGCAACGTCTATGCAACGTCCCTGCACAGTACCATATGAACACCGGCTACTAGCCGGCTACTAGCCGGCTACTAGCCGGCTAGTAGCCACTTTTGTAATAACAGCTCCTCAACTTCACATTACCAACCGGCTACTAACCGGCACTTGAAAAGTGGTCACTAGCCGGCTACTAACCGGCTACTAGCCGGCTAGTGACCACAAAGTGGCTACTAACCGGCTACTAAGCGGTCACTAGCCGGCTATTAGCCGAGCTATAAAGCAGACCTACTAGTTAGTAGCCACTTGGTGGTTACTAGCCGGTTAGTAGCCGGTTAGTAGCCGGCTAGTGACCGCTTTTCAAGTGCCGGCTAGTAGCCGGTTTAGAACCGGCTACTAATAGGTCTGCTTTAGAGCTCGGCTAATAGCCGGCTAGTGACCGCTTAGTAGCCGGTTAGTAGCCACTTTGTGGTCACTAGCCGGCTAGTAGCCGGTTAGTAGCCGGCTAGTGACCACTTTTCAAGTGCCGGTTAGTAGCCGGTTGTTAATGTGAAGTTGAGGAGCTGTTATTACAAAAGTGGCTACTAGCCGGCTAATAGCCGGCTAGTAGCCGGTGTTCATATGGTACTGTGCAGGGACGTTGCATAGACGTTGCATAGACGTTGCATAGACTGACCGTGCAGGGAGTGTGCATAGAGTGTTCATTGTGCAGGGACGTTGCATAGACGTTGCATAGACGGTTCTTTTGTTGTTGCACGGACGTTGCATAGACGTTGCATAGACTGTCCGGAGCTAAACGACCAACTTCCCCCCTCGTTACTATGGTTACTATAAAACTTCTTATTTTCATCTAATTTGTACGTGGGCGGTCGTACAGACAGCAGAAATAATTCTTTGAATTATAGGTCAGATAATATAAGATAATGTTTATGGAGTAATATTAAGGCTGTTCGCCAAAAATTGGATTTAATAACTATTGGTGATATATTTATGATATATATGATGTAACCAGCGACCCCTAAAGAAGATGAGCCTATCGTTTTATCATCTAAGAGCTTATAATTTTAAAATTTTACCGCAAATTCCTTGACCTTCAATTAAAAATTGCTGCAAAATAAAAATTGCTTAAAAATGCTAAATAACAATTTTCAGTTAGAGAACCTTATCTTACTTGTCTACCGACCAAATTATTGATAAATTGCATCTCAAACATTTACCACCCATATCAGATCGCTGGTGTCAAGCTAACAAAGTGGATTGCGTCAGTGACTGCAAGCATATTGATGTCTGGCATAAGGTTGGAACATTTTCTTACAAAGAACCTACTTCAACTTTACTTCTAACTCTCGACCTCCAATAATTGAGAATGTTTTTTATCGTGTTCTTTAAATTCAATTAATAACATTGGTTTAAGGTTTACGTAACATAAAAGTAAGTTACATTCCTCCAGGTAACGAGCAAATGGGAAAACCAAGACAACGTCAGCAAGTTAATGTCAGTGGAACTCTAGCAATAGCTCCTCTAGTACCACCTAGTAATCTAGTCGTTATACCACCAACAACTGTGTCTTGTTAAACTTAATACTACCACTTCTGTTGGTTGAATTGATGAAATAAGTCTGATGGACAGGTTAAGAATTATGATTATTGTCCTACTCCTAGTATGGGCTGAAAATTGTATATCGTGCCTCATTGGACTAAATGAAGAGATTTACTTATTTCTAATGGAGAATATTATAATGATTGCAAGAAGATAATTTATCGGATTATAATTTAAAACCATGAATGGTAGTATAGACTAGCATCAACAATGGATTGTAAATTTATTTTAAATTCAGTGTTATTTGTACTATCTTACTATTATGCGGACCGTGGAAAGTTCTTCCTGTTTCTTTTACTGACTTCCAGATACACCGTCAGTTTGAACAGAACCCAGAACTACAAATCACATAGTTATAAATAGGAATTTATTTAAAGAAAGTTTAACATTTTGCTCCCTCCAACATCACCACTCTAAGTCAAGCACGTTCAATTTGCGACAAGACTGTATCATAGTTATACTCTAATATATTCTCTAGTCATTTTCATATCATGATGATTATTTAATCTTTAACAATATATCTGTTCATATATGGTATTGTTTAGTTCTATATGTAATACTCAAGATTTGATACGAATTCAATGTAAATGTTAAAACAAATATACTGTTTCATTTATTCACTTTCCCCGCAATTAAAATCTACGCGGACAAATTTAAAATGAAATCGACAAAAAGATTGCGAAGTACGATTCAGATTAATAAAGACTTATATTAAAGATGTCTGATTAATTAGGAAAATTAGAAATTTATTTAGGCTTAGCCTAGTCGAGTCCAAAATCGTATATCGAGAGGTAGGACGGTAGGTACTACTACTAGGTACGGACTTCAGAAAACTGAAAAAAATATGTTAGGCTTATAATGATTAGGGTAGCATGAACCGTGGAAAAATTGGTTTCCAGGAATCCACTTTCACAAGCATTTCTTGACACACTCGTAGTCGTCTGCTGAGTGCTGGCCATGTCAACAATTTTAAAAGTTTTCCTAGAAATCACTTTTCTCCGCAGTTCATACTACCCTGATCATTATGAACCGAAAACATTTTTTGGTTTTTCGAAGTCCGGACCTACTCCTGATCAATATACGATATTGGAATCGAGGCTTCCCCTTTGTAATGCGGTCTCGAAGGGCAGACCTCCCGTATGCAATACGAGCTCGGAAGCGGGGAGTCTGCCTTTACTTTTAGAGGTACGTATTGAAAATGACTCGGGCCAAAAATTGTTTGAGCCAAAAATGTTTAAAGTGCCCAAGTACTAAGTAAAGTGCCCAAGTAATTTGATGACCAAAATTGATGGTATAAAATAGAAAATTACTCACAGGTTTTCCCATTTTCTCCGCATAGAAAATGTTTTCATTTTATTGTTTATGCCATTGGGAATATAATAGGAGACCGACAGTGTTGTTATATACTTATCTTCCACAAATACCGAAATTTCACCGCCGCGAAAACTATATGTATTTCTTATTTTAATCTATAAAATGTACAAAATCGAATGAATTGTCTAGATTAGCTGCTGAGGGAATGAAAAGCCCCCGTTAACAATAACAGTTAAACGTACAGCGGTTTTGGATTAAAAAATTTATTGTAAAATAACCTAGCGTGGCACCTGATATGAGGGGGGGTGGGGTAAAAATTTTCCAAAAAATGATTATGTAATGTGTGATCACTGTGAACGACCCCTAACTCCTCAGGGAAAAATTGTTACCTAATATAATTTGGGGTCTTTTGGAATCAGTACATCCAAAACTTTGTACATTTTTGTCCTTTATAATTATATGTTATTTGACCAAAACCCATAATCATGGGTAGAGTAAACCGCTGCCAGTGTCTCTCTTTTCCAAACAAAAGGAAATGATATTAATTTGAGGAACCGTCCGCAAATGCAAATTGATACCGAGAATGAAATCGGTCGCTCGCTTTTTCCATTCAATACCTAAGCTTTATTACAATTCGTAAGCCGTGAATGAATGGGAAACGCGAGCGACCGATTTCATTCTCGGTATCAATTTGCATTTGCGGACGGTTCCTCAAATTAATATCATTTCCTTTTGTTTGGAAAAGAGAGACACTGGCAGCGGTTCACTCTACCCATGATTATGGGTTTTGGTCAAATATCATCTCTTTTTGATTATAATATCAGAATAATTTACAAAGTTAATAAGTAGGTAATTTCAACGATTTCGAAATTTTACCTTTGAAAACGTTTCCTTGTGTTTAGGTAGGCATATCTGTCGATAACAGACTGAATATGACACTTTTTACTCATTCAAGTAGGCATTAAATTAATATACATATAATGCCATTTAAATATCGTGGGAAAGCAGAATATATCCGAAATCACGAATGAGCAAAATTCTCACCTTTCGCACGTGCAAACTTTGAGCGGACGTTGCGTGCGCATACAATATTGAATTACCGTAAATTTTTGCATAGTGTTATTTCATATATAGTTTGATAAGCATGCAAAGTTTCAGAAGATTTCAAAAAGAACTTAGGTCACAACGGGACTCCAAAGTTGATAAAAATCGTGAAAATAACATTTTTCAGTGATTTTAGCTATTTTAAATCAATTTGGGCGTGTCTCCACGTGTGCAACTTTTCGATTTTTAACTTTATAATCTAAGCCTATAACACAATTTAGACCTTTAGGAACGAAAATTGAGCTCCAGAACTCAAGGGATGGCCCAACACCAGAGAATACTAATTCACAACTTTTGTGTTTTTATAAAATTATTCTTCAAAAAAGCACTAACTAAAACTTCAATAGCAAATATCTTTATGAAGGAGCAAGATAAGAAAATTTTTCGGTAGATTTTCAGAATGCTTGAACAATTCTCTAAGGTGAAAATGACCTCAGATTTTGAATAAAATTACTAATACTTCTTAATGGTGTAAAATCGTTTTGAAAAGTTGTTATTCTGTCAAAAATCAAGTTTTAAAAACAACTAATTTGATTACGTCATCAAGTGTTGATGATTACGTTAGATTATTTTTTGATATAATGTAAACTGAAGTGTGAACAATTATCTTTAAAACCTGTGGTTCTAGATGACTGTATCGTTTATACTTTTGAATCTACGGACACTTGAATGTAAGCTACAATTGACTGCAAATTGACTGCAAAAGCGTCTATCTCTATTATAATTCAAAGAATTGTTTTTGTACAATGTTTGTACGACCGCCCACGTGCAAATTAGGTAAAAAGCAAAAGGTTGCAAAGTAACCATGGTAACGAGGGTTATTAATATTACCCGCACGTGCACGTGCAATGATTGTTTTAACGTCATTTTGATCGGTTTTGTTGATATTACGTTGTGTTTAGTGCGAGCAACATTTTAATCAGCTGTATCTTCATTGGGGATGAATACTTTTTGACACAATTCAAACTGACTGCCAAAAATACTATTCTTAGGTTCCTTCCTGTGACCACGGGTTTTCTAGTATCACCTTAATAACACCAGAATGTGTGTGTGTGTGTGTGTCTGTCTGTCTGTCTGTCCGTGTGTAATTTCCGGTCGGTTATACAAAAAAAACGGTAAGAGTTACGGGACTGATTTTTTCGGTATAGTGTCGACAAAACTCTGATGAAGCCCATAGGAAATTTTTTTTTAAATCGGCCGGTGGTAAGTGGTTTTATTGATGGTTTTGTACCACAAATGTTACATAAAGTTGCTTGAGCAGAACGGCAAGAGTTACGGGGCCTGCTCTCTCTTTCTCTCGCTCTCTCTCATTACTGTGTAATATGTTATCTGCTGCATTTAAGTAGCGTCATAATTGGATTAGCCCGGTCCCCGGAAGATTTGCTGTAATGTTATACCTTAAGCTTATTAGGGGAGGGAGTACTGTTAGTGTTTGGGGTCTGTTTGGACTGCAGAGAGAGAGAGAGAGAGAGTTCATACGACAATGTTATGCGTGTTTTCAAATATAATATGCGGGTGTGGTGCGGAGTTAACAAGGGTTAATTTCTATAACGATTTAAATAAAAATAGAAAGCGGTTCAGGACGGGAGTGATGAGGTGTAATACTCGGTGTTCAGACCTTATGATCATGGAATGTGGTGCCTAATAATGATTAAATTATCCACAAGAAATAACTGATTATGAGATTATTGTTTAAGAAACTATTGGGTCACCTAATGCGGGTTTTGACTCAGCGGGTAATTACTCCTACCCTTTTTAACTGCGGCAGTGAAATCCCGGCCGTAGGCCGGGTTACACTAGTATATATAATAATACCTTATTGTAGTTAGGGCAAGAGTTGATTTTTCTGTGAACAAATTCGTAACAAAGGTTTGTCTACTGGAATGTGTTGTCCATAGTCCCAGGAACCACAAAAAAAACTGTCCAGCTGAAACTTTTGGGCAAAAATTTTTATAGTCATTTTTCTTTACTTTTCGAAATAAATGGAATTTTTCGAAATTTTTCTCAATTTTATTGACCTTATTTGGACGGACATTACTTGAACGCTGGAGGCCCTAGCGTTCATCTTAATGTCCGTTCAAATAAAGTCCGTTCAATTAATGTCCGTCCAAGTTAAAGTCCGTTGAAATTTGTTCAAAAATTTTTCCATTTCGAACTTTTTGTCCAGAATATGACAATTTTTTTATTTCAGTCAATTTCAATAGCTATCATTAAACTAAACTATATCGTTGAATCAATAAAAACAAGGTATTATAAAATTTTAACAATGGATTTAAAAATCATTTGCTAAAATTAAAAGCGTCAAAAAAGGATGAAAAAATTCGGATTTTTATGGTTTTGATTGCCTTCTAGCGTTCATATTAATGTCCGTTCATAATTATGTCCATTCAAGTAATGTCCGTCCAAATAAGGTCCGATAAGGTACTTCACGACAATCTGTTGTAAAACAGGGGTTCCAGAAAACCCACTTCCCGATACACCTGAAACTTGAAATTTTTTTACAGTCGATTTGGTCAACGTATAGACGCCCTGCAAAATTTAGGATCTCTAACTCATTTTTAACATGGTTTTTATTTTTAAGGCACCTGAATATGGCGATTTTGGGTTTTTTTACCTAATTTCGTATAACATCCTGTCATCTTTAACATTGAATTAGAATGTTTTGAACTTAAATATACCTACGAACTACTTTCGATGAGGCTTAATGCCTGATAAATAATAAAGTGGTATAATAGTAAAGGGGGTAAATAGTAAAGGGGGTAAATAGTATTGTGAATATAATGGCACCGGTAATGCTTGCCAGCATTGTGATTATACTTTGACGGTTGCGCCTTGCGGTGATACTGATAAATTAAATTAATTATGTACTTACAGTTACTGTTGCTTTCAAAGTTCAACACACACTTACGCGAACGTACAGCGAATAGATCATTTGATTAATAAACATTCTAGGCTATCTATTTGGTATTCTACCAATGCTATAAATATTTTGGAATTTTAACATTCATTCGTTGTCTGATTGCGGGAAATGTTGATTCTTGGTCCATGATCTAGTACAACTACATAGTATTTGGTGTCGTGTTTTAGTTGTAGGTTTATAACCTACCAGGACGCGCGCCGAGTTGGACCCGTCGGTACGGTCCTAATATATGGAACAAATATCTTACGAGTATCACCCGTTAATTTTTTAGTGAATCATTCTTTTGCAATTGCAGTTTTGTAGGGCCAAATCTCTGCTACTCGTTTACTGGTATAAGTGTGGTATTTACTGGTGTTTAAGTGTGGAGATTGCCAAACCACTTGTTATGGATTTCAATGGTGAAATAAAGCATTTTAGTCAACAAAACTCACAATTTAATTACAAGCTATACAGTTGTAGGGCGTGAATTTTGAATTAAGATATAACTTAACTTACTTGTTGGACATAATATTAACAACATTTTAAACCAAAAAGCAAAGAATCGCTTTATATTATTATTAAGAGATATCTCCTTGGATTCTACACTATGGGACCAAATGATAGCTCAATAAAGTTAAATGCAACAAACGCTTTACCAGGACGAGAAAAGCCATTAACGGTTGGTTCGTGTTTCTTTAAGAAATCGTGTTTTTTTTGTCAATTACTGGATTCAGGCTGAAATATAATTTGAGTCGTACATAAAAATAATATAAAGCATCCGTGATTTACAGGGGATTTCAGAAGTCCATGCTGTTAATGGAAACAGAATATTTCCACCTTTTCCTGAAGGGACCAAGTCAGCAACCTTTGGGATGGGATGTTTTTGGGGAGTTGAAAGAAGCTTCTGGAAGATAAAAGGGGTCTATTCTACTCATGTAAGTCCAGAAAATCATACAATTATATTTTAAAGACTATAAAGAGCAGTCAGAAGATATTAAACATCCGTATATTTCAGGCTGGCTATGCTGGAGGATATACTAAGAATCCCACTTACCAAGAGACGTGTACAGGAGCAACAGGGCACGCTGAGGTAGTGAGAGTTATTTTTGATCCAGAGCAAGTGAAATACAGTGCTCTACTAAAGAATTTTTGGGAGAACCACAATCCAATTGCTATAGGTGGAGAAGGAAGAAACAGAGGTATTGTACTCGCGTTTAATGTTTAGTCAATTAAAAGGAATGTATGATTTCCTTGGTTTCTTCAATTTAATTTTTAATTGACACTAAATAAGTAAATTTTTCATGTCTTTACTCATTATGTCTGCTGTTTTTGAATAACCACAAAGTAGAAAATGTGAATTTAAAAAGTAGATAACACATTGACCTCCCTCATCCCATTCCCAGGACCAATGTATCGCTCTGCCATATTCTGTGACAATGAAACACAATTGGAACTAGCTAGGAAAAGCGCGGAGAAATTTCAGCAGAACCTAGACGAAAGGGGGGGTACCAGGTACAATTTGTCTCCTTCTATTCGCTTTATCACCTTCTATTCGCTCTAAAGGAAAAGGTATTACAAATAAAATGAATTTTGAATGGTCATACAGAAAGAAGCAATCCATAAAACAATTAAATATTTTTACCACGGGCGCAATCAAATAACATTAATTTAGTATTCAGTAAATCACACAGGAAATGCAGATCTAAATCTTGATTAATAATTGTGCAGGTGAGATAACAACAGAGATAAAACTGGACAATGTGTTTTACTATGCTGAAGATTACCACCAACAGTATCTTCACAAGAACCCCGGAGGTTACTGTTCTCTGCGAGGTACAGGAGTTAACTGTATTTTGTAGTTTCAACATTCGTACAAACATTTCTGTTATTGTGGGGAGAAAATTTAAGATTTCTGGTATACTCTTTTTGATCTAATTTGTATACAAAGTTTTTGATTTGGCTTATCTTTTTTTACAATGCACGATGATAAGAAATTCAAAGCCAACAGTTAATGTTTTTTTTAAGTTTCGACCAAACTGTCGATCATTTGTCCGAACAATAGGCATATGTTCGACAGTTTGGTCGAAACTTTAAAAAAACTGTAATTTGCCACACACTTTACAAAACTTTGACAACTTTTATTGGGCTTTTTACTAAAAGAATGTTATTTATGTAGGTATAATTGCAAAAACTGGGTAGCGGCTCAACGTCTTTTGCTTTGTTACATTATTCATCCTTTTTATGCACCGATGACAAAACCGAGATCGAATTACAAAGGGGAGCCTCGACTCCAAGAACGTATATCGAGGGTGGGGACTTTAAATGGCAAGTACTACCGGCAATCCTAAAAGATATTGAGTGGATCTTAGATTCGAATATATATAATATAGACCCAATAGGCAGTATCCAGATAGCCCGAACCCTGTTCGCGAACAATTGTACGCGAACAGTTGTTCGTGAACAGTTGTTCGTGAACAGTTGTTCGTGAACAGTTGATTGGTTACCAGATCATATGACCACATATGAAATTGAATGGTATGTACTATGTATGGTATCTTGGATGCAATTAGTTACGACTAGCAGGGTAGGGCTGAGTTCATCCGTTTCGTTTTCTCTGAGCCATAGTTGTTGTTGTTGACAGTTAAGTAAGTAGCTGTGTATTATGAAGTATAATATTAAGAAGTGTTCTAGCTCTCGACATGTGTTCACATAACGGACGTGAGCCAGGTTCGAAAGGGGCCGGTTCTCGTATCAGCCACTGCGATACCATATTCTACGTGATTGGATATGCCTATTGATTATTCGACTGCTTTTGGACGGTTATAGTTGGGTTAGCTAGTTATAGATTAAGATGCCGGTGTTAGGTAATAGGATTGCATAATTATGATTAAGATAATATGGAACTGGGAACAGGACACAGGTGGTTTGATCGTGACCTGTCAAGGACCATTAGGGTCGGTTCATTCAAGCATGCATATAATTGGCCGCTCTGACTTTAAATAAAGTACTTTAAATAAGAAGAAAAAGGTGCAGAATATACGGGAATTTTACTATTGGTCAACCACTAGACGAGGTAGCCGTCCATTGGTTGTAAGTCATGTGACCTAGGTCACATGACCATAGCAGGTGGACTAAGCTCATTAAACTATTGTAACCCCGGTCAACTCGTGCACTAACTTAGGTTTAACGTCAAAATAGTTGTTAGTACCTGCACGCCAGGTGATTCCTAAGTTATATAAATACAGTATGTTTCGTGTTCGAAAATCAGTTATAGTTATTAGTGCTTCTCAAAATAACTCGTGGTCTCTCATCTCTCAATAAAGTTAAACTAAAAAATAAAAGAACTCAACTAGAAGAAGAAGAACTCAACTAGAAGAAACACTTAAGAAGAGCTATTAACACCGGCCCACTTTTGTTAATGATATGGCTAAATTATAATCATAAATTTTACGTGTGGCAGTGCAATTGTTTCATATTCTAGCTCAAACTTAGCTCTCCTTCAAAGTTTTATCGGTTTAAAAAAAACAACAATTTCAAAGTTTGGCACCGGTAGTCTCTTAATAGGTTTCACGTCTTTGTGTGTTCAGTCTCGACGTTCCCTCATCGCATCATGACTAATATGCACGGAGTACTATAGGGCTACTTATACTGGGGGCGGAGTTTGTTGACATACCACCACTATTGTGCACCAAAGAAATATATCCATTATATTGCATATTGGTTCCGATGTAATGAGGGACAGTCTAAACTTCAAAAGTTTGAGAGCTGACAGATTAAACAATTGGTTAGCTCCTCAAATTCAGCCCTCGGTGCAAGACCGACGATAATGAAACTTCTAGATAATAAACAATGCAGTTGAGATTTGAATCTAAAAGATTGAGACATTCAGGGCAAATGAACGAGCGAGGACTATTGTTATGCAGCTGTTACGTAGCGACTCAAAAACGGCTGCATCCCCGCCTAGAAAGAAAAATCGTCTCACAGTTTTCTTAGTTATAAATTACTTCGACTTGGCGATTCAAATTTGTTTACTCCTATCAACATAATCCTCTCGAGCAATGAAACATTTCTACGCATCTGTAGTTTTGCTAACACTTTTAGTGTTTTTTAAACCTTCCTTAATCAGTTGCGTAACGTTGCCTGTTTGTTGGCAACTCATTACTGTTATTATGCAGTCATATGATCTGGTAACACGAACACCTGTTCGGCGAACAGGGGTCGGGCTATCTGGATACTGCCACCCAATATTGCGCAACAATGATCCAAAGTAGAGCAAAGCATAGCAAGTGACATCGTTTCACTCTCTAACCTAATCAAGCTGGATCACAAAAGAACTGTCACAGTTTACTGTGTCGAAATCCCAAGCTGCACAGACGAACAGAGTTGTCGAGCTTTAATTCTATTTACTCTCTGCTATCTACTACCTCATCAGTTGTTCTTTTATCTGGAACCAGAATATTTGAGAATATAGGACACGTGACGTGTCTCTCTCACGCCCTTACTGTATATGTATATACGCCCTTACTGTATATGTTTCTTTCATCAGAATATGCTAATGAAATGGTTATTGTTAAGGTATATTTCAAGATTAAGTTCGCCGAAGTAAAGTATTCTCTCGTGTGATTTTTATAGTGCTTGACAACCAACATTTTGTTTGCTCAGCTTTGTCCAAACCCTGCATCTTTACGACTGGGCTTTTGTTGAAAATTTCAGATATATTAATAATTATTAGAGAGCATTGTTTTGATTTCAAGCCTGGTACTTTTAGTCGCTATGATCCCTGTTCAAACACATCGTACTTTCTACAAATGGAACATTTATGACAATCCTCCACATCAGCTAACGTGTTGAGTAATTCTGCAACTCTCAGTAGAAAATTCGAGAGTTGGTAGGATAATAGTGAGTCTATAACTACAAATATTGTAGAGCTGATCCTGTAAATACGCACTAGAAGACACACTACTAGTATTTATTAAAGAGTTTCTTGAAAAACCCGATTTCTTCTTCGACCTGCCTCTTTTCAGGGCCAAATGTATGTGTCCCCTTGATGGAAGTGTAATGTTTACAATGCTGCTTAGTAATAGTCTTGTTTTCCTCGCAGTCCTTCCTCTCTTCCGATGTACAGAAATTATTACAAATACTGGTAACTAAGTTTACTATTACAAGCTGATACTTGCTTTTTGTTTATTATTTCTTCTGTTTTCTTGTTTCGTGCTTTTTTCTTGTGTCGTCTCATGTCGTGTTGCGAATGATATTATAATTTAATTTTAGTATATTTCGATTTCATTACTGTAAGTATGGCATAGCATACTTATCAATATTATGAAGATAATTTGTCCTCAGATTCAGAAGAACAGGAATGCAGCAACGATGACGATCAGTATGGTTGTGGAGATTTAACCATAAGCTATCAACAACGATCTGAACTACTACAAGTCTTACAACTGTACTCAGTGCACCTCTTTGAAAGGACTCCAGGGAGAGGCGAACTGATATCAAATAACGGTTGTGTCGAAAAAAACGGGACCGGTTCAGAATGCTGTACTGACTTGGAAATTATACCATTCCACAAGAATCTTTTGTGCGTCAATATCACATACGTGGGAGTCAATCAAACGAAAATTGATGTTTTCCTGACATGGAACGGCCAAGTCGAAATTCATGCTGAACTCATAGACTTCAGCCAACGCATCTGCTTAAAACTTCCGTTATTTGGAAATGATCTTGTTGAAGTTTGTGTCTATTTCACGAAGATGTCGAGGGTAAGTTTTGCGTTAAGTGTAGTGGTTTCGATCAAACATTACCCTCTTAAATTATTTCATGTGAGTCATATAACCACAATCAGACTCACAATGTAGCACTTTGTGATATCATAGGAAAGTTATAAATAACTCTAATATGCTTTCAATGAAAACAAAAATGTTTCATGTGTTTAATGCAAATCCCGTGCAAGTAGTAATTTCAAGTTAAGGCTTAAATATAATTTGTGATATGAATATAAAAATAAGCATCAAGAACTTTGATTTATTTCAATATTTCAGGAAAACGGCACTCTGAGTGGATGCTTGAACCTATTCTTCAGATTTATAATTCCATCCGCATCGGTCCAATTAGGTTGTTTCGGAAATGCAAGAAGTGCTGCATTCTCCGCTCAATTAAGCACTACACAAATCCTACTCACTTTCATGCTACCTTTTTTGAATCTTTTGGTATTCAATGATTTCAGATTTGGGTATTGGAATCCAAAAACGATTCAGTCATCAGTGTTTCTTACCTAGCTTGCTAGTCTTTTGCTCGCTTCTCTCACTTGGTAGCTTTTATAAATTCTTCATATAGAAACAACTTTTCTATATCCTCACAAATAGAAGCTACGCTCTATTTCGGCTAGATTAACCTACTGTTAATCTACCTTACTCGGGAATATTATAGCGGGTTAATTATATTTATGACTGGGAAAATTAATGACCGGGAAAAATATGGCGGAATGTTCCAAAACCCACCACTTTATCCCAGTCATTATATTCCCGAGTAAGGTAGCTCAAAGTCACTCATCCGTCCAGAACAAGTCGACTTTGGGTAGCTGTAATGACATACCATTTAATTCGACATCCTAATCTTGATGTGACCTCCTACGTGGTCGTGGGGCGTGGTGGCATGCATGCAGTAATGAGTGTAATATACACTGTATATTATGAAATCCTGATTTAGCATGATCATTTTATAGGTATGTTGTGTGACAGTGTGAACTGTTACGTTTGTTTTCCTTATTGTTGTTCTGTGCACTAGTTATAAACATAATGTGCTCATGTGTGACTATGTAATGGTGATGTTATCAGTTTAAATTTAAAATGTAGTGGATCTCAATTCTTACGCTTCGAGACGTGAAGGATGATGATTAATCGGTCTACTGATACACTCGACTATCACGTGACCTACTTTAACACTTTCTCTAGGTGGCCCTGAATTATTATTTAAAATCCTAATCCTTTTAACTCTGACCCCAATCCTAACCCTATCCCAATCCCTAACTAGAACATATACTAAAACCCTTACCTGGGGACCTCAGGTTTTTCTGTTCGTAAACAGATTGAAGATACAATGCGGCGGAATGACACTGACAGGCTGAGCCGGAGCCTGTACGAGTAATTAAACAAACTTCCTTAATTGGTCATTCCACGTGATCGAGGCAGTTTTTTGCCGAGGAGTATTTTAACACTTTGTCATGTGGTGTTATTGGGAATCAGCGTTCAAAAATACATCAATTCCATTTTGGTTCAATTGTCCGGGCCCTTTTAGAAAACACTCCAGCTTCGGGTGTAGAGTGATTAAGCACGCCCAGTGAGGTACTGGTAATGTTGTGTATCTTCTCATATTTTACTTTTAGTCATTTGGCATACATTGAAAGGCAATCTCCCCGTTTCCGAAATCGTATTGCATAGGTCCAGGGGAGGCCTGCCCTCCGAGATCGAATTACAAAGGGGAGCCTTGACTCCAAGAACGTATATCGAGGGTGGGGACTTCGAAATCGGGATACATTTGGGGTCATTGATCACATATTATTACGTACCTTATCGGACCTTATTTGGACGGACATTACTTGAACGCTGGAGGCCCTAGCGGTCATCTTAATGTCCGTTCAAATAAAGTCCGTTCAATTAATGTCCGTCCAAGTTAAAGTCCGTTGAAATTTTTTCAAAAATTTTTCCATTTCGAATTTTTTGTCCAGAATATGACAACTATGAGAACTTTATTGTGCCGTAAGTTAACGACGGAAAGGTTCTCTTTGGTCTGCCGGAGGCACAGAAAACTTTACTAGTATATGATGTTTTCAAGGGTCACTTGGCGGAAAAAGTCAACGAAATTATGGCACTCAACAACATAGTTCATGAGCTAGTCCCCGCCAACATGACAAACTTGTTCCAGCCTCTAGATATTACGGTAAATCGTGTTGCCAAGGACATTGTCCGACGTTGTTATAGTTCATATTACTGAGGGGAGGTAATGAAACAGTTCTAGGAAAGCTCCACGTGATGTTAAGGTTAACCTAAAGTTGTCTAAGATAAAACCACTTCACGCCGAATGGCTTGTAAAAGTTAACAATGAAATGCAGGACCGGGGTATTTTGATAAAAAGATTTCCGTAAAGCTAGAAATCACTGATGCTTGTTTAAGCATAAACTATTTCATGGACGAAAACTAATTTGATGAAGATGATATGTGATATTAGACACTGATCATGTACACATGTTTTAACATTTTTACTGCTTAATGACTGCTTTTCTTACTTACTGTATAAAAAATGGATTTAAAAATCATTTGCTGAAATTAAAAAAACGTCAAAAAATTGAAAAAAATTCGGATTTTTAATGGTTTTGAATGCCTTCGAGCGTTCATATTAATGTCCGTTCATAATTATGTCCGTTCATGTAATGTCCGTCCAAATAAGGTCCGATAAGGTAATTTTTACTCTTCAGTACGTGATTTTTACACTCTGCACTCCTTCCTTAGTTAACATAATATGATAATGACGTCTTGATGATATAGCTGGACATGGTTGCCACTGCCAGTACTACTGCCAGCCAAACGGGACCTTTATTCGACATTTCGAATAAAGGACCCGTTTGGCTGGCAGTATTACTGGCAGTGGCAAACCGCAACTTAATAATGATTGGAGCAGAGAGGTCATGTGCATGTCAGATGGATGATCACGTGTCAAGTGTTCCGACGCGCGCACCATGAGTCACTTCTAGGTTATATTGTCACAATTGTGAAGCAGTGGATTCTCGTAAGTTCTTGTAAGTTAGCGTTTGGGTTCGTTCATTGATGATTGATCCATAACCTTAAGGATGCCAATTAACAACCGCTCGAGCTTTTAGCTTATATTGTTTTAGTCCTATACAATGTATAGTTATACTACTCCTTGCTAGATAGAAATTCCGTTAACTTTAAGGTCGAGTCTATGACTATAATCGGGTCTTTGTTTAACTTGACTGCAGAAAGCTATATTTTGATATATTATAACACATTTGTGATTCGTATTTCATCTTGCAACTTGATAATTTTTCCTTTCCGTTATATTACTAAGCTTGCTTCATTTGTAACATCAATGTGCGGCCTGTTTTTCGTGTTTCATTACCGGGACACCAATGCACAAAAGCAAGCTAAACCCTTATAATTAAGAAACTTTTTTAGTATAGTTCAGCTGCCAGCTGGTGGTAAAAGTTATGACTAAATATGCATTAATTTTGCTATTATTCCATATTTATCCAACACATATGTAATTGGTAATGGTAGATTTAGTTATCCATACTCAGTCGTGGGACATGGTGTTGTCATGGTTATTGATTTGCTGTTGTGTCTCTTTCTTCCTGTCATTGTACTATTGTATTGGGACAGGACTCATCGAATATTTTGTTACTGAAGGAAGTTGGGACAAACTCTAAAGAGGAACTGCGAATTCTGATGCGGGACAGGGATATATGGAGGGGGTTATCTGGCGTAGATCGGACTTAGTTCCGACATAGTAGTAGTAGTAACTAGTAGCATAGTTTCCTAAAATGTTTGAATGTCGGTCTTAGCACAGTTAAAATAGCTTGAATGTATCACCATGGTGTGACCGGCGGCCGACCGGCGTTGTGCTCACTGCTCCCAGTCTAAGACCGGAATGTTCAACACTCACACTATAGTAGTTTTAATCTGCTGAAGCTGCCAAGTTATGTTAAACATGTAACATGATCCGTGAGTTGAATTTGATGGCACACTGCATATTATTCTTACGTTTGCATATTATATTATAATATATACGAATAAGTAATGGGCGTGCTATTGAGAATAGTTGGTTAATATTTATCCAGTTTTGTTATTTTACTAGTTCCTTTGGTTCTTTTCGTTCTTTCTCTATCTAATGAAAACTTAGTTTCCAAAAGCACTATGACTATAAGATCAACTTGAAATAGTCCGTAATGTTGACAATGCTGCCCAGTCTGGTTTTCCTCGCAGTCCTTCCTCTCTTCCGATGTACAGAAATTATTACAAATACTGGTAACTAAGTTTATTATTACAAGCTGATACTTGGTTTTTGTTTAGTGTTTCTTTTGTTTTCTTGTTTCGTGTTTTGTTTTCTTGTGTCGTGCTGTTCGTGTCGTGTCGAGATAAATATAATTTGCTTTTAATATATCCTAAGTCGATTACTGAAATTATAGCATAAAATGCTTATCAATATTACGAAGATAATTTGTCCTCAGATTTTGAAAACAAGAATAAATGCAAGGACGATCAGTACGGTGGTGGAAATATAACCATAAGCTATCTACAACGAGCTGAAATAGTACAACTCTTTGAAAAGACTCTTAGGGGAGGCGAACTGATATCAAATAACGGTTGTGTTAATAAAGGGGAAAACGGGACCGGTTCCGAATGCTGTACTGACTTGGAAATTATACCACACCACAAGAATCGTTTGTGCGTCAATATCACATACGTGGGAGTCAATCAAACGGCAATTGATGTTTTCCTGACATGGAACGGCCAAGTCGAAATTCATGCTGAACTGATAGACTTTAACGAGTGCATTTGCTTAAAACTCCCGATATGGAAGATTGGAAATCTTGTTGAAGTTTGTGTCTATTTCACGAAGATGTCGAGGGTAAGTTTTGCGTTAAGTGTAGTGGTTTCGATCAAACATTACCCTCTTATATTAATTATTTCATGTGAGTCATATAACCACAATCAGCCTCACAATGTAGCACTTTGTTCCTGATATCATAGAAAAGTTATAAATAACTCTAATATGCTTTCAATGAAAACAAAAATGTTTCATGTGTTTAATAAATCGCAAATCCCGTGCAAATAGTACCTCAAAGTTAAGCCTCAAGTACAATATTTGATATGAATCGAAAAATAAGCATCAACTTAATTCCTTGTACATGTTAATATGTGAGCACTTTAATCAATTTTAATATTTCAGGAAAACGGCACACTGAGTGGATGCGTGAACCTATTCTTCAGATTCATAATTCCCTCCGCATCGGTCCAATTAGGTTGTTTCGGAAATGAAAGAAGTGCTGCATTCTCCGCTCAATCAAGCACTACACAAATCCTACTCACTTTCATGCTACCTCTTTTGAATCTTTTGGTATTCAATGATTTCAGATTTGGGTATTGGAATCTTAAAAAAGATTCAGTCATCAGTGTCTCTGACCTAGCTCGCTAGCCTTTGCTCGTTTCTCTCACTTTGACTTAGCAGCTTGAAAAGAAGCTAGCCTTGAAACAATTCAGATCATTCTTAGAGTGTAAATCGAGTAATAAAATATAAGTATACTTATTACTTATAATGACACATTATCTTATCACTTATGAAGTTATTTATTGATCTATCGACTATCATCCATAAAAATATATAGTATTAATAAATGTATCAGTATAATATCATGGATTACAATTTATTGTTCTGGAAATGATATTGCATATTGATATAATATTGTATTTCAGTATTTGTATACAGTAGAATGTGCATGAATATTGAATAATGAATATGAATATTTATATATTTATAGTCTGGTATTGGTAGTAACGATTATGTTAAAAAGGTATTAAGATTTTAGAATTTGCGAACTTAATAACTATATACTACTATATACAGCTAGTACTACTACTTTATTATTATAAGCATTTGGCATAATGCATATAATTGAAAGCCAATATTGCAGAATGCAGATCAGAGTGTTATGTTGTGTGTGTGCTAATTAATGTTTTGGGGATCAATCCACCCACTCGTACTAGTACTCGTAATGACAATCTACCTTTGTCATTTGTGTCCGACTGCAGTTTAGGCCTGGGTTATTGCCCGGCAAACGTGGTAAATGGTAAATCGGGGGTTAACGTATTTTTATTATAAGTAAAACTTTAACAGACAACTTTTAACTTGCTTTTTTATATTAACTGCTTTTGGTTTCCCACGAGGTAGTAGCATGCTGCATGCTAAATTATTTTTGATCCGACTTGATCTGCAAACCAATATTTTGAATATTCTAAATCTAATCATTATCAGTTTTATAGCTGAGAGTAAGATAAGCTATTTTTCTCTTTTTAAGAAAAACGAGCCATATTTAATTGTTAATAAACCAGCAGCGTTATTGCGTTAATAGTATACAAGCTTTAGCTAAGGAAATTTCGCTTAGATATTGTCGTTTCACAAAGTTTCACTAAACCCCTGTAGCAGTTCTACGATACACAGGGGGAGCCGCGCACTCGTCCGCGGCGGGTCATACAACGTATGACAAGTAAATAAAACTTGTCATACGTTGTATGACCCGCCGCGCACGAGTGCACGTGCGCAGCTCCCCCTGTATCGTAGAAACTTTACAGCGACAGTGGGGGTCACCACGTGATACAAAATAAAACGTAATTCTAATTATTTAAATATTTAGATAATGGTTAGTTTTTGGGGTTTATGTGATAGTTTGAATAAAAATTAGAATTGAAGGACAATTTTTTGCCTCAACTGCATGTTAACAATAACATATTAAAAATTGAAATTAACGTTTAAAAAGCTAAGTACGCAGATGAGATAGCTTAGCTGCTTAGGTTTTTAAATATACAATATAACAACGCCCAAAAGCGGTGCGCCCTACTTAGAAAAAATTTATACGAAAATCATTTGTCCAGTCTTCGATTCGATCATCACCGCGTATTATATCATATATATATAGTTATACAGCGACAATTAAGCGTGCTAAATCACTTTACAGTCGATTTTCGAGATCAAATTGTTCTAAAAATGCCGAACCCCCGACAGTTGAAACAAACTTGAATCGATGTATTTCATTTTTTTTTGTAGCGCGATGCGTTATTGTGCCGCGCCGCGCACTCAATGTTAACAGGTGATACTCGTAAAATATTTGTTCCATGTATATAGACAGAACCGTCAACGAGTCCAACTCGGCGCGCGTCCTGGTAGGTTGTAAACCTACTAAACCTATAACTCAATGAGGCTTATCACAGCGACATGGATCGGCGAAATGCGCTACTGTGCCGCGCCGAGCTGCGATGAATTGACATCGTCAATTAAATATTTTCGGACGATGATTCCGAATAACCCCCCACACCCCATGTGCCATGGCCATGACATAGAATTAAAATGCTCCCCTGGCGAGATATTGGCGAAAAACTGTTTTGTGTTTGATCGATCACGTAATATTACCGTATAAGGAAGTTAATTTTATAAGTTAGGGTGTAGCTAGGTTAATAACCTATACTAGGACGCGCGCCGAGTTGGAGTCGTCGACGGTCCTATTTAAACAAATATTTTACGAGTATCACCAATCACCCGTCAAATTTTTGTATCACGTGGTGACCCCCACGGTCGCTTCACTGTAGCGTCTTCGCACTCCGTGCGCGGCGGGTCATACAACGTATGACAATCAAATTTAGGATTAGGGTTTCAGCAAATGCTTTTGTTAAGGATTGAGTTAGGGTTAGGGTTATGATTAAATAAGAGGGTTAGGGTTTCGAATAGTCGTCCAGAACCAGCTAGAGAATGGAGAACGGGTTGAAAAAGTCACGTGACAGTCAAGTGTAGAGTAATTAATCTTACTGGGCCGCGATCACAGATCATCAGCCTGTCATTCCGCTGAATCTCTATTCGGATTATAATATATATAATATATAAACAAAAGCTCTAAGAAACAGATAGTAAACAAAGTAAACATTTCTGTCCCCTATTCTTTCTCAAACAAAAGTCATGCAATTTGCATACTTCTCCATTTAACTCTATTCTGAGCGATTAAAGTTAAATTGTTTAAATCACATAAATTATTTAACGATAATTTTCGAACACTAAGGTCGTGTAGAATCAGTGAGAAAAGGTTTGACTGCGGTCTTCCACGCCGCCCTTGAAGCTGTAAGGTGTTAACAGCAAAAACAAGCGACGAATAGGCTGGACCATCTGTAGGCCCACGCAGTACATGTCCGAGCATCCTCCACCGACTACGAGCCACTTTAGCTGACAATGGTTCGCTATTGCAGCGTTTATACAAGTTCTTGTTGGAAATGATGTGAGGGTATTTGTAATTCAAAATTGATCGCAGATGACGTCTGTGAGCAATATCTAATTTTTCCAATACTGATTTAGGGGCAGCCCAGCAAGATGAATTGTACATTAAAACGGATACTACCAGAGCCTCATTCAACAGAAGCCTCTTGCTCAGAGGGATCTTATGGTTCCAAGCTTTCTTGTATTTGTTAAACGCGGCATATCCCAGACATATCCTTCTAGAGATGTCCTCCTTACTACAAAGCATGGAGCCAAGCGTGATACTCTTTCTCCAGAGCTCGTTCCCTGCAATTGGCTTACCCTGATCGTCTTTAGCTCCCTTTTCAGCTAAGTACACATGAGTGAAATCAGTTTTGTCTTCGTTAACGAAGAGATTCCAATCTTTAAGGACTTCTGTTGCAATAGGCAACAGCTCCCTCAAATTGTCCTCATCTTCATCATTGAAGTCGATATCATCAGCATACTCACTGTCAAGTGGAAGACCGATATCGGTAATAGGTGGGTTAGGCCTATTCATTGCAGTTTCAAGCCTGTTACGGAGGTCACGCAAGGCACCCGCTAAGACAAGTGTGAACAAACATCCAGACAGACAGTCACCTTGGAATGCACAGAGAAAACTCTGGAATTCAGCAGACAGTGTACCGTTGATATTGACTTTGAGCTTGGTGTTGGAAAGCAAAAGTCTTACCAAACGGACTTCGTCATCATCACAGCCACACTAAACAAGAAGATCGAGGATGGTAGATCGTCGTATAGTGTCAAAGGCACTAGACATATCGATCCCCATACGATGGTATTCCCACCTCTTCCTCTGGACAACTGATAACATCACACGCTGGCACCATACAATGTCAGCACATGATCTACCCTGCTTGTAAGCACATTGCCATGGACCAGTGAAGGCATTGACTTTATTCTCAATTCTCTTCAAGGTTGCCATTGAAAGAATCTTTCTAACAGCATCTGAGAGAGTGAGGGGTCGTAGATTCTTCACTGAACCAATGGGCTTATTTGGCTTCTGTAAGGGGGTAATGTTTGCCTGTCCAATGGGGTCAAGGTAGGAATTGGTCTCGAAGCTTCTATTGATAATGTCTGCAAAACGTCTGTGTACTGATCCAGTAGAATACTTGAGAAGCTCGTTAGGAATTCCATCTGGGCCGTTAGCTCGACCATTTTTGAGACTTCTGGCAGCTGATCCGATTTCTTCACTTGTGAATGGCTTAACTAGTGGGCGAGGAGGTCCTACAAAAGGTTCTAAAGGTGCTTCATCACGAGTAAGTTGTTGCTCAAGGTACTTAGCAACTACGGCAGCTTTACCAGTGTCTGTTGCAATATTGCACCTTTTCTCATCATGAACACCAATACAAGAAGGGGCTTTAGGTAAGTTCAGGGTTCGAACATCTTCAAACATTTTCTTACTATCTGTTGTTGAACTGATGGTATTACAGATAGCATCAGCAGCAGCTGATCGTATGTTAGAAAGTCTCTGCTTGATCTGATTGGTGAGGCAGTTAATAGATGATCTAAGTGAGGTTCTGTCTAAAGACTGGTTATCATTAAGCTGCTGTCTCAACAAGTAACGCTGGCTAGATAAGTTTTTCACCTCATCATCGTCGCTGCGATTACGTTTCCTGTGTCTGATGACACCAATTGACGATTTTGCAGCATCCTTTATGGACTCAAGTAAGCCATTCAAGTCTGAATTTGGATCCAGAGCAGAAACAGTGTTACTTAAGTTATCATCTAAGGATTGACGATATTTCACCTGAATGGTGGGGTTCGAGGTGTTGAACTTTAAGGATGTCTTGGAGTGGCGTTTATAGCAAAGACAGATGTCCTTAAAGTCTACTCTAGTGACAACAAATCTGTGATCAGAGTATGTCAAAGTGCCTGCATAAGATCTAGAATCTTGTAGCATTGGCTTCGACCTACTCCGACACAGGATGAAATCGATCTGAGAATAGACCGGGATCGTCTTTTTACTATTTCGCCCGGCACTCCAGTCCTTCCTCCAGCCAGTGTAGGTGGTCGTATGTCGAGCAGGATGATAAAAACCAGTGTTGGAGGCAAAGAGGTCAAATTCTGATAACAAGTCTAACAAGTTTTCCCCCATATCGTTGCGCAAACCCATACCATGTTTACCCATGAAACGACCAAAACCAAAGTCCTTATCTGAAGTAGTCATTTTTCCCAACTTTGAATTAAAATCCCCCAAAACAAATATCTCAACATTAGCAGGGACATTTAGAGCGTCCCTAACTTGGCCGTAGAAATTGATCAACAGTTGTTGATCATTTTCTGCAAGTTTCTTGTGTGGTCCATATACATTGACCACCCTACATTTGATAAATTTTCCTGATTTTGTAGGGAGTTCTAGGTCCAAAAAGCTTACTCGATCACTAATACTGTTCCAGCATACCACATAGTCAATAAATCGGGCACTGATAACAAAACCAAAATTCGGATTATAAACATACATATAATAGAGGTCCCCAGGAGGAGCCGCAAACTTGGGGAAGTTAAGCTGCTTCTTTCGTCCTCGCACATCGCACCGCCCATCACGATGTTTCTTGCTACGATTAATATAAACTTGAAAATGCTTTTGAGTAGCATCATGCCATATATTATGCATAAGCTTTCGAGGTTGGAGGACTTCGCCGATTCGAAGCGCCGCGCGAACTAACATTCTTGCTTCAAAATTGACGATATCAATTGGCTGACATCGTCAATCAGGAATTAATCGAATGTGATCTTCGTCCATCAACATTGCCCATCAATCAAGCTAGTTGAAAATAGTATACTACCAAAATGGCCATGGTTTGATTTACGATGTCAATTGTCAATCCTTTGCTTAATTGAAGATATCAATTCTTTGCAGCTCGGTGAGGCCCAGTAGCGCATCCGCCGATCTAACGAAGTGTGGTTGCGAGAAACATTATTGGATGCTCGCCAGTAACGCATTGTGCTACAATCCTTTGCATGTTCTATGTTGAAGCTCGTAGCGTTCAACATGGTAATCATAATTTGAAATGTGTCCCGGTGGTGATCTATTTTCCCTAGAATAAGATTGAAAGCTACTGATGACAGAAGCTTGCTTGTCCCTTAGCTCGATTAATGGCTAAGTATACTAAATTAAAAATTGTAATTTTCCTGTGTGCTGTGGTTATTGTTTATAATAATGATTGCAATTATTATGGTCGTCACCTCTTATTGTAGGCAAGACATGTGTCCTGTCATTGAAATTATGGTCCTTGTTGATGTGTCCTGATATAAATTATATCTGAGTGACTGTAGCTGCATTAGCATGATTGTAACACAGCAAGATTCTTTTGAACTGAATACTCTAAATAGATAAGATCACTCTCATTAAACTATATAAAAAATAAGTATAAAGAATAAGGAAAAGGAACGGGAATGAAGCCAATACCAGAAGTGAAACCCCACCAAAGAATAATTGATCCTTAGGTAGACCTGGTGAAATAAAGTAACTGAACTGTAAGTTTAAGAAAAGACGGAAGGAATAAAGGAGAGAGGAAATAATGTTATGTGAACATCATCAGCAGATGACTTGGCACACCGGTTTCGGGGGTTTAATACCTGTACCGGTTTAATGTGCCAAGACCCCCTAGCAATCACTCGTCAGTGATCACCTGTTCACGTTAAATGTGATGTCAAGGATGTCGCTGACATCAAGTATACTGTATTTGTACAGAATACTAGGTCGGTCTTTCAGAAGCTTTCTGAATTTACTCTTCAGGAGTCTGTCATTATAACATCTTGAAAGAAGTGTCCTATAAAGGGTGTTGGTAGAACACAGAAAAGAATCAAGGTCAGAGATAATGGAAGAGTAACGAAGGACCTGACCGTAAAAAACATTATAACCAACAGAAGAGGAAATATTACTGTTAGGAAAGGTGTACATGACCACAGGAAAGTTGAAGTCATCAAGTTTGTTGTAAAGCTTGGTGGCGACGTGTCCGGAGTTATTCATCGAGATGTTGATGTCGAGATAGTTTACGGACTTATTGTCGTCACCACTCCTCTCCATAAGCAGGTCAGGTGGATAAATGGACCTGATTAGGTTAGAGAAATGCAAATAGTTCATGGTGTTGAGGTCGTCGACATATCTGCAGTTTCTTGAGAGGAGCTTAGCGAGACCGAACTTCTTTTCTTTGATTAGGCGTGTCATGTAGTTGAATTCACACTTCCCTAGCGAAAGATCAGCGAACTGGCTACTAGAATTCCCTCCCATGGGAATGCCTTTCGTTTGTCTTAAAATCTGATCCCCAAAACAAACAAAAGTGTTAAACAGAATAAATGTAATAGCTGTTTTGAGTTTATCAGCAGAAAAACATAAGTATCCGTTATATTCCTTTTTAGAGAAAAAATTGTTGTTCTTATACAGAGAAACACAAATAAATTTATTCGTATTACTAAAGAGGAGATCTATTAGCTCGAAAAGCAGTGACTGTACAACCTGAAGGTCTAGATTGGTATACAGAGTGGTAAAGTCGTATACCTGCATATTAAAAATCTCTAGTCTAGGCAGCCTTTCCAGGAACTGTTTAGAGCTGTTAATGCTCCAGTCGCAGTTAATTCCAGTATTGTTGTAGATAGAGTTGCAGTATTTGGAAAAGTATTCTTTTAAAACTTTTAAAGCTTTGTTGACTACAACTGATATCTGCTTAGTGGTACATTTACTGGCCCCAGCTATAAATCTAGACTTATAAGGATTCTTGTGAAGTTTAGGAATCCAAAAGATTCTCGGTAGACAAAGGTTGTCCTCAGAAACACGAATATTAAAGTTATCTTTAATGAAGTTCACATGTTCCTGAATAATATCATCCTCTACAGAGTTAACCGGATGATAAGTAGAATTGCCACGACACTCTAGAGAAGTGAGATCGTAGCCAAGTTCGTTGAGAAGGGTTAAAAGATAAAACTTCTTGCAGACAAAAACATAATTATTTGAAGCTTTATCTACGGAGCAAATAATAAAAGAAGAAGAAAGACTGTCGAGATAAGATTTAACATCATCCCTTTGTAGAATGGAATTGTAGGGAGTGAAGTTATTAGGGGAGGAGGAGAGGAAGTTAAGGCGATTGGTGAAGATCCGGGAGACCTCATCTTTCCAATCCTGGAATTCCAAACATGAAAGTCCATGTTTCCTAGCCATACGGGTGGCGAAGTTGGCTGAACACTCGTTGAGGCTCTCCAAGATTTGCTCAGGAGGAACAGACACAGGTTCCCTAAATTTGGTACCGTAACTCATGATGCCTCTTAAATCCTCGTGCTCAATGAAAGCAAGGTCACCGGTGATGATGTGGCCTCGAGGCTGATAGCAATAAGGGTTACTGGAACAGGGGCAATCACCTTCCAGGATGGAGGAAATAGTAGTATTATCAAGTGATTTAAGGAATCTATTATAATTAAAAAGCTTACACCCGACAGGAATATCGTACTTATAGTAAACTTTTAAGGGAAGGAAAGGCGTCAGGTTTGGAGGGAGAAGAGAATAAGAACACCACCAATAATATTGGTGGTGTCATGACATTGTTCACTGCTTGTTATTGAAAAGTTACTCTGCTGGTTTCAAGCGTCAGTCCAGTAGCGTAACTTTTCCTGTTGGCACCCCTCCCCCAGCCCCCCGTCTAAAAAGTACCCCCTATTGGCGCCCCTCTCAAACATAAAATTGGACATATTAAGTGATTTAAGAGGAAACGCTGGTAAACAGCGGGGTTGGAGGGGCCCTTCGTTAAGTCACTGCCTCAGTCCTTGAGTAGTGGAATCTTTTCATGTTGGGTCTGTGCAGCTCCTCGGTCCACTTTTACAAAATCAATGGCTATTTTATCGAAGTAGAATAAGTATGCATTGCACCATAAAAAGACATATCTTATATTAAAATAAAGCTCAACTTTTAGGGCCACATGTATGTCTATTCTTAAAAACTTTCTATTTGGATTTGTCACAATGGGAGCAAACTATGGCTCAATAAATGCAAGCAATGCCTTGCCAGGACGTGCAGAGGCTTTAAAGGTTGGTTGAATTCTGTATTGAACTTCACTGCTTTTAGCTGAATTTAAATTTATATTGTGTTTAATTGTAGATCATGGGATTATTCTAATTCTCAAACTCAGTTCTTGAATTGAAACTTAGGGGACTGGGGGCATAATAAATAAATTCCTCTCATGCAATGTGAGATCTGATTGTTTCTAGGTTACCCTCTGCTGCATATTTAAAGGATCTCCCAGGTTTTAGTGTAAAATTGATGTACAAAATAAGATGTATATGGTTTTTCAGGGTATATCAGAAGTCCATGCATTTAATGGGAACAGAATGTTTCCACCTTTTCCTGAAGGGACCAAATCAGCAACCTTTGGGATGGGCTGTTTTTGGGGAGTTGAAAGAAGCTTCTGGAAGATAAAAGGGGTCTATTCTACTCATGTAAGTCCAGAAAAAATCAATTGTTTGAATTTTGAATATCTTATACCAAGTTAATAAAGGATAGTGGCACGGGGAACCGAAGTTTGGAGGGGGTTAGAAATGCTTCAATGCTAATTTGACCAAACGATTAGAATGTCCACCTCCAAGCAAGAGAACAACAAAACCACAATGTCACCTAGTCTAGGGAGTGAGCTTAAGGATTCCTTAGTTGGATCTAAAACTTTCTGCAACATTGCACATCTGTGTAAAATATCCTTCTATCATAGAATAATCTCGATCTCTAACATTCAATAAATGGTTTTTTTGAGGCTTCACTTGTCAAAAAGCTAAGATAACTTAGCAAACTTTTTGCCATTTTCTCCATCCATGATGTTGGTCATTTACAGGTCTAACATTTTATATGCCAATTAGAGAAGCACCAAATCCTTACCAAACTCCTATCTGCAACTTATTATATTATTACTATTATTAATTAAGAAAGATCATTTTGATATTTCAGGCTGGCTATGCTGGAGGATATACTAAGAACCCCACTTACCAAGAGACGTGTACAGGTGCAACAGGACACGCTGAGGTAGTGAGAGTTATTTTTGATCCAGAGCAAGTGAAATACAGTGCTCTACTAAAGAACTTTTGGGAGAACCACAATCCAACCACCAAAGATAGACAAGGAAATGATACAGGTGGTTTAGATTTGTTGAGTCTATTGAAAGGAATATCTGATTTTCTAAGCATATTCAATATCATTATTTACTTGTTATTAGGTTTTTTCCTAGCAGTATGAATATTTGTATACTGTCATTGTAGCTTCATAGCATGATATTTACAAAAATTTAAGTACAGGCAGAATGTTGCAATGACCAACCACAAAACTCAGGTCCAATGTACCGCTCTGCCATATACTGTGAAGATGAAACTGATTTGGAGCTAGCAAAGAAAAGTGCAGAGAAATATCAACAGAACCTCAGTGACAGAGGGATTAGAGGTATTTTGGCTATGATTGCTAATTACGCAGCCATCTAGATAAGATTATATAAATCAATCAGTAAGCCATGGCTCAAGGGAGCAGGTTTCACTTATCTGAAAGGCATTTTTAATTTAAACCCTCCCCTTTCCATAACCCATCAATGAAACCCTCTCAATTGTGCAGGCGAAATATCGACAGAGATAAAACTGGACAATGTGTTTTACTATGCTGAAGATTACCACCAACAGTATCTTCACAAGAACCCCGGAGGTTATTGTTCTATGCGAGGAACAGGTGTTAAATGTACCTTGTAGTCTTGTACAAGAAATCCTGTCATTTTGGGAAATTTGAGAGTTTTATATCAGACATTTTTTGAAGTGATCTGTCATTGTAAATTGTTTAAGACAACTAAACGCTTTTCGTTGTAATTTGAACATCATATTTTCAAATAGCAGTTATTTAAACTTGACCATTTTGAAGATCTTAATTTTCCTCAAAGTGTGACCCCCTCAAGGGTGACCCTCTTGAAATAAAACAATTAATTATGTGTATTTAGTGGAATGTGATTTTGGGTATCAATCGGATTATCTGGGCAGTATTAATTTGTGGGGTGTCGTGTATGTATATAATCTTGGTGAAGTGACTCTCAATGAAAAAAGTTTTAAGTCAAAAGCTTGGATATCATTGAATTCTTACAACAGATATGATTAACGATTTGAAACGATTTGTTTGGTTTAATGATTAATAAGTATTGATTTAATGGATTCTATTTTTAGAATTTTTATGACGTACTTTTCTTCTGTGTCAAAACTTGCACCAATGAGTTAAGTTTATATTTACTAATGACTGATTGTCCTCCATTATGCAAAGCTGTCCCAGGTCAATAGACAAAGTCCAGAAAAGTACATTTTAGAATGTAAAACAAGTCGTGTTTATCAAATTAATTGTTGCACAACACAGACTATGACATTGCACTTATATGTTACTACATACTGTTTCAGTGTGTATCCTAGAAAATTCAAGTCCTAGTAGTTTAGATGTTAAGGAGCACCGATATATACATGCCTTAAATTCCCTCCGCCCCTCAGGAATGAATAGTACAAACCCTTTTAAGATTCCTTTATTGCATAATTGATTTTTATTTTGCCTGAGGGGCTTTCCATAAATTATTTTTTTTAAATAATTGGTCCTTTTATTGATGTTTCATATTTCACGGCAGTTTCCTTTTCAGAGTTTGAGTTTATATTTAGAAACTAACCATACTATCTTTTAGATTTATGTCACTTATGATGGCTCCGGCTGAAAGTACTATGACTCATTTTATCTAGAAGATTGTAGTTTCATTGCTTTTGAAGTAGCTATCAGTTCGCCGGTCAATGTTGGGTATAATACTCTTATGATAATATGCTATTACTTAATTACCAACATACCTACAGAATTTTACATTTCTGTAACCGATCTCACTATTCTAGGATGTCTGGTGTTGGCATAGCTTTCGGGAACTCGTCCGCGTTTGTTTCGGTGTGTAGAGATGGCAGATCAGAGATAGTAGCAAACAGCGCAGGAGACCGCAGCACAGCGACCGTTGTGGCGCACCAAGAAGGAGAGCTGCTGACAGGGACACCCGCAGTGCAGATGACAGTCAGACAGCCTGCTAACACTGTCAGCAGTCTGAAGAGTCTGCTGGCTTGCAAACTTGAGAGTGCGGACAGCGCGTCTCAAGCCTGCAAGTTGGAGCAGCACGGCGAGGAAATTATAGTTAATTTTAACAATGCAACCAGAAAAGGTGTCAGTGCATTGGTTAAATGTGTGTTTGAGAACTTGAAAGAAACAGCAGATAGTGCGCTGGGTGAAGATAAACACGACACTGTCATCTCCATTCCACTGACATCCTCACCGGAGTTTAGGAAGACCGTCAAGAACTGTGCCATCTCCGCTGGTTTAAACGTCCTAGATCTGATACCGGAATCAGTTGCTGCTTTGCTGTCTCTTGACAGCGCTGCTAAACCTGCTGACGGACACACTGCCGTCGTAAGAGTTGGGGGATCTTCCATGGCGGTCACTGTGGTAAAAGTTGTGGCTGGAATGTATTCTGTTGTTGATAATACAGAGGAGAAAATTGGAGGAAACCTGTTTGATCGGTCTGTAGGGAAGTTCTTGTGTGATGATTTCAACAGGAAGAACAGATGTAAAGTAGAGGAAAATCCACGGAGTTACAGCAAAGTTTTGAAGGCTTCAAAGAGTGCTAAACATAATCTTAGCACCTTAAACACAGCAGAATGTAGCATAGAAAGTTTGTTCGACGGAATGGATCTCATCTCCAACCTCTCAAGACCTAGGTTTGAGACTTTAATACAGAACGATTTGAACAAGATAAAGGAGACCGTGCAGAAAATGGTAACCAAACACAGTTCCATCTCCATAACCAGAGTAGTTCTTACAGGAGGCACTTGTAAAGTCCCCAAAGTACAATCTATCATCAGCCAACTGTTCCCTGAGTCCAGTATTGTCAGCCAGGCACCTGACGAGATCATCTCACTCGGCGCTGCTACACACGCTGGAATGCTCTCTAAGTTCCCCAACTTATCCGCTAAATCAGAAGTGGAAGGTAACGGCACGGTCGGAATCCCTCTTACCCCCAGTAATATTGAAGTAAGAGTAGGAGATGTTGTGACACAAGCAGTCGCTAAAAACACGCCCCTTCCATATAAAACAGACATTGAACTGCCTGAGGGAAATGTTATTGTGATAGAGGCTGATGGTAAATGTATTGCTAAGGCAGAGGTGGCTGGATCAGATGATAAGAGCAAAGTTTCGTTACATTTTGAAATTCTGGAGGACTGTAGCATTGAGGCAATCATTAAAGATAGTTTTACTAATGAGAGAACTGCTGTTCATATACCACCACCGAAAGGAGCTTAAATTGAGATGTTGATGTTTCTATTTGAAATCTTTTAATTTTCTTGATTGAGTATAGTTTTTTAACTCTAGGTTTTTGAGAAAAAAGGTTGTTTCATTGCTTGATCCCTTAATAACATCACTGATATGTTACTTTATTCAAGAATCACCATTAGATCTGAAATAATATGATTAACGTTGATTGAAATTCTGCGATCTCTAAATATGATGTACGAGCTAATAACTTGTTAACAACATTTCACTTCACTTTTACGATTTATTTGTATTCTGTTTCTAAATGTTTAACAATAATTTACCTCAGTAAGAGTATGGTGAAAGCTGTTATTTTGGTTGGTGGTCCGGGGAAAGGAACAAGATTCAGGCCACTCTCTTTAGAGGTCCCTAAACCTCTCTTCCCTCTGGCTGGCAGGGCTATGATAGAGCACCACATCAAGGCGTGCAGTGAACTTAATGATATGCAAGAGGTTCGGTATTCAGTCCTGATAAACATTAAACATCGTGACGTTTAACTTGCAATCTAACTTTCAGAAATATAGCACTCTACTAAAGATAACTGCCGATACTAAAACAGTATACTAATCGCAGGTAATACTGATTGGGTCGGAACCGACGTCAGACATATCCAACTTCACCAGAAAGGTGAGTTTCAGTGTTAGTTCTCTGGTAAAGTTTTGTAATACAAATTTAAGAACGAAAAATGTTAAGACCTGGATTGATTTAGCATAGTAGTTAGAACTTTGTGTCCCAATCAATGTTAGATATTATAAAATAGTAACGGTTAAACAAGGTTATACTTTTTATTCATAATGAAAAATACACAATTTATGCCATTCCAGGTATCAAACAAATATGGAGTTCCAGTTACCTATCTACAAGAGTACAAACCTCTTGGTACAGGTGAGACAGAAATTACAAATCCGAAATACATTTCATGAGAATCAAATATGGAATAAATTGCATGCCATTAAATTATGAAATATGACTAACATGCATTATGATGTCTAAAATTTACAACCCAATAATGTAAAAATAAAATATTACCCCAAAATACACAACATGAACAACAATACAAAATCACTGCCAACACTATACTGGATTCAAATCGGAGAAATTGACAAAGCTGGACATATTTCCCCTGATCTTAACTTGAGAACCCACACTGTCATTCACATCATACACGTTCCATATCCGATTATTATATATCTTCAACCTCTCGTACATTCTCACGTAGATCTTCCCCTGGTAAAACACGTAAAATACGTAACCGATCGCCACAGCTATTGAGATGATAATACGTTCTCTTTTGTGCTCCTGATTTCCCGCATATGTCAGGAGGTGAATGCAACAAACAAAACAAACCACCGTAACAACCACATTCAGTGCTCCGATCAGAATATATTTAGTCTTCTGAGCTTTAATGAGCGGGTCAGCTGTCCAATGTCTCCAACTTATCTTATCCGTTATAACTCTGTACATGTAGACACAACGTGGACATCTACCCTTGAAAAATGTGTTCATCCAGTTGATGAGACAATCCTTGTGGACAGCACCGGTCAGCAGGGAACACTCACACGCCAACATCAGGGGTTCCACCTCCAACTTGTGACATAACCAACATGACAACCCATTCTCAATTGCTGCTAGATCAGATTCTGAGCGGCCCGTGTCACTGTCAATGTAGATGCTGTCAGATTCGTCTGCTAGAGTACTGCAGCCTGACCTGACTGAGAGAAGTCCTTCGCTTTTCTGCGGTTTTAAACGTTTGAATTCTGGGAGTTCCTTGCGGGGAGATTTTTGTTTTACAGGGGACGACGCCTTCATGTCTTGAGCTAGCCGATAAGTTAGTAATTAGAATTAGAAGCATTAAATATTTAAATAATCACATTTAGAACGATTCATCAGCTTTATTAATGCTTATGCTGATCAGATCAACAATCTGCAATCGCTTATATTCCACTCTAATTATACTCTAAAATTACTTTACACTTGGAATGCTTTAAGAAGACACGTATAAAAACGAAATATAAACACTTTATCGATGATAAAAGGATAAATAAAAGATAAATTAGAGGACAATTAAATGATAATTAAAGTCACTATTATTTGCATTCGAGACAGGTAATTAAGCTTTACTTGTACAATTTAACGATAACAAATGAATATTGAGCTGTTCTTATCGTAACACACAAAAGAGTCTACCAAAAGTACCTCGATAACAGACACTGATACAAAGGGACAGACGGGCACAAAGGAAGGAATGGTTAATTGCTCACATGATTATAGTAACTCATTAAGTTAAAGAGTATATTATATTTAGTGTATTATATTACAAATAACAGAGTGTATTATATAGTTAATATACGTTATTATTAGCTGAAGTTAAAAGTACCAAGTTAAAAGTACGAAATCATATTGTGTTCTTGAAATTAGAACAGAACAACTTAAACATTAAACAAGTAGTGGTTTAGAAGGAATCGAATGCAGTAAGGGCTGAGTTGCAACAAAGAAGAAACAATAATTAATATCATGACGATAATATCAGAACTAAATAGTATGCACTGACCGAGTGACGACTTACCGGGTCATGCTAATGTATTAAGTAGCCATAACAACAGTGTTCGCACATTAAATTGACACCTAAGTAGCTGTAACTGGAGGTGGTTTTCACAAGTTTTGTCATATGATATTGCGTGCCCATATGCAGGAGCTAGACTTCAAGACCAAACGTGAAAACTATTTAGATCAACTAAACTATTATGTTGTGGAGACTCATAATAAGCAATTAACTGAGCAACAACTTTTGTTGGAAATTATTTTTGTTTGGCCTCTGAGTCTCGTGACCGTTTTGTGCACACATATTATAATGGTAAAACACAAAGGTCTTGGAACAGGGCAATTTTGTATCCAGTAGTTTACATGAGTAATTCTACGACAGAGAGGCTGACCTTGTTAGTACAGAATTAGAAATTAAAGGAAAGTCTTGAATAGTGTTGTACTGCTGCTGGGAAAATAAGTGCACTAATGCTTTGTTCAAGAAATCATTAAAACTTGTAAATTCACAGATATATCGAAACTACTCAAGCACTTAAACAAATACCGATTTAGTTGAAATCTGAGATCAAAATTTAATCTTCGAGATTTTAATTGATTTATGACCAATATCTTATCATTTAATGGGATCTTTTGCCATGAAAGCAGTCCTAATTGGGTGGTCAAACTTAATAATACATTATTTCAGCAGGAGGAATATTCCACTTCAGAGATCACATCAGGAAAGGGAACCCTAACAGTTTCTTCGTGCTGAATGCGGACGTGTGCTGTGACTTTCCACTGCAGAACATGCTCAATAGCCACCTACGACACGGGTAAGTTGGGAACTATTTCACAGTTGTCAATATAACTTGTAGTCGTGTATGCGTGGAGTAGACATAGCACCGAACACTGATTAGCACTGTTACGTCACGCTACTATATTCATTTTAAACTAATTACAACACTACAAATCTATTACATTTATTGAGAACGTTGCAAAAGGAATTGATTTGATGTAGTCCGAGCCCCGAGGAGTCCTAATCCTCCTCGCGTCCTAAGATGTTAGATGGCGTTTCTCTTGTCTCATATAGTGGTGTTGTTACACAATTCAATTAGCGCATTCTAATGACAGCCTATTATTATTATCATTATTATATTATATCATTGTATTAAAATGAATTTCTATAGCATTATATTATATCCAATTCATGGAATTCATTGAATCCATGGAATTCATTGAATCCATGGAATTCATGGAATTGGTTTGTCCATGCTCGCTAATGGAAGAATGTTACCATTATTCCAGAGTTTCACACCAGCATCCCACAACTAGAAGAGATCACTGTTCACAGAGCCAACCAAATGCTGTAGAGCGCTGTTTTCTGGCTCCTCCAGCAGGCTGCACCAACCCGACCATTTGGACTGGTGGTTTGAAGATGAAGTACGGACTAACAGATTAAAGAATATTTCAGACCGACTGATGCTTTTACGCGGTCCTCACAGAGCTGAGAAGTGAACCGACCTCGACACCAGACTAGAGACCTACTAGAGACCTACTAGAGGCCCACTAGAGACCTAATCACATAACATATCGCGGCCTCTGATCCTGCCTAAACTGCATCACTAATTCTTTGATAAGAGAAAATGAAATCGCAATCACGACATCAAGCGCATCCACCGAGATTATTAGTAGAATCAAATTAATCAGGCAGGTGCATGCCTCACAAAATGACGCTAAAAAAGGAATTTTGATTTTGCAGGTTTTACTATCTAGATCTACGGTATTTAATATCGATGCAATGAATGAACAGCACAAACGCTCATATTTATGTAAGAAATATGATTCCTAGCTCATTTTCATTCCTTGGGAAAGTGCTCATTAATACCATTTCTTGGAAAATTTTATATGTAGCAAAAATAATAAGTTTCAATCTTTAGGAAACCTGAGCTACAATGTGAATGTGGACTGTCATTTTGTGAGGCCTGTAATTTTGGAAGAATCGAAGTAGGTGTGTAGTACTTATATATAAGCAGTGGATATTATGGAAGAGATGAATCTCAAGAATGCTATTTTTGATACTGATTACAATGTCCACCTTTACATCCAGAGAAGAGTCCCTCATTCAGCAGATGGTCCTACCATGTACTTCAACCTAGCTATTGAAGGTACAGTTACAGGATATCAAAAGTAGGATTTTGCGTGAACCTTCAAGAACCTTTTAACTGACCCTAGCTCTCTTATCTATGGAATGAGATACTATAAAGAATGTAGAATCTAACTGTGAGATGAGTTATCCAGTATTTAGCAAGTATCTATTCCTCATTGCTACATTCCCCAATCCCCATTGACAGAATCTTCAGAAAATATCTATGAAATTCCTCAATATGTTCTAGTATACACACTTCAAAGTATTTCCAAATTGTGTTGCTGCAGAAGATGCCATGTTCAAGTTCAGAAACCCGAATTTATCCAGTTCGTATTAAAATCAGAGACCGGATCAAGTACTGTAACCCCTACCGTCTGTTTAAGATAGAATGCATAACGTAACGAGATCGAACATGATATCAGTTACTTACCATAATTTAAGTTCAATGAACAAATCAATTACATATTCAGTTACCCATGACATAACGCATTACGTACAGTCAGCACTAATTTCAGGCGGGACGATGTTATCACGGTTATGGGAACGGAAGTGGAGAAAGCTCACAGCGCTCTGTATGGCTGTATTGTTTCTAACGATGCTAATAGTAACGAGGTAATCATAATAATAGTGTCACTTTCTTCCTTGTAATACTAGGACGGGGACTTTATCTGACCTAATTAATTGCCCAAATCTCGATAATTGATATCAATCATAGTTGTTAATAGCTAAATTTGGATTAAGTTATAATATGGTAGAATAATCCTGGTAATAACTAATAGCTCGATAATGAGCAAATAATTGATGACAAGATTGGGGCGGTGCCACAAAACCCAGAGTACATCTCCTGTGAAAGGGTCTTCATAACATTCTTATGGAACGCGCCATACTTTTATTGGTGGGATTGTCACGCGATTTTTACGCGCACATGCGCGCTCATATCACGTACTCGGCCGGCCGGCCTGTCCGCGACCGCTCGATCGATCGAGCAGGCTGACACTCAGTAGATGAATCCATAAATTTGGAACATGGGCACATCGCAGTATTAGCCGTATTTGAGTGCTGGGAAGGCTCAGTTCAGTTTTCTAAGATGGATATAGGTAAAAAAAACTAGGCCTAAGAGCCATCAAAACTCAAATAACATTACCCAGGTTCATGGAATGAACGAAATCTTATATCCATCTTAGAAAACCGAATTGAGGCTTCCCAGCACCTAAATACAGCCAATACTTCGATGTACCCATGTTCCAAAAATCTGGATTCTCAGGAGGATTATTGTGACAAAATTGGAACATTTTGGAACATTGGTAACATCGGTTCTAGACATGCAGTGATTCCCAAACTTGGTTTGAGTGGTCCTAGGACCAATTTAAACACTTTTCGACCAATTTTAAACCGTTCTGAGCATTTTTAGGACAATATTCATTTTCGTTCATTCCATGAACCTGGGTAATGTTATTTGACTTTTGATGGCTCTTACTTACTTTAGTTACTTACTTTGGTTGTGTTTATCCTCGTAGCAGGAAGGGTCATCAGATTTCTGACCACCTCGATGGCGAGAAGTCTACCAGGGAATTAGACCAGCTGCAGCTATAACCGGAAGTCGGAGGGTTGTCCGGTATCAAAGCAATAAACTTGGACAAACTAACTTTAAACGACTCAAACGTAGCTTCAGCTTTAATATTATCAGGCACTTTGTTCCACAGTTTTGGTCCTCTTACAGCAAATGAGCTGTCATAGAGTGTCTGGTTGCTCGAGGAACTCAACCTAGTTTTTACATATATCCATCTTAGAAAACCGAATTGGACTTCCCAGCACTTAAATACAGCCAATACTTCGATGTGACCATGTTCCAAAAATCTGGATTCTCAGGAGGATTATTGTGACAAAATTGGAACATTTTGGAACATTGGTAACATCGGTTCTAGACTTGCAGTGATTCCCAAACTTGGTTTGAGTGGTCCTAGAACTAATATAATATAACTAACTCCTGACACTAACCAAATTGAGATACTATGGTGAAAAACTAAAGATTAAAGTAAATAGAGGTCAATACCGATCAAAATATCCAATGGTCTAGGTCTATTGATCGAATATCTGAAAATGTATACTCAAAATATTGGAATTGTAATAATTTCCCGATCGGGAAAATACATCGGGAATGCTGATGTCGGGATCGTCTGCACTAATTAAAGTGGTTCAAATTGAAATAGATACCTGAAGCGGTATAATTATATGCCAACATATTTTCATATTAGAAAATGAAATTCCTAATCGGGCTGTCTGCCGATAGAATTATAACCCTGGAACACTTCGCTGAAAATCTCCAACGAATTTTGAGGGAGCTTTTGAGAGAAAACGACAAATTATTTGAGAGCAATTTTATGAATATCAAGATTTGGATTGTATTTCTAATAGTCTGAAAAGATGTGATTAAATTTGAAATTAATAAGGTGGTCTAAAAGTCCGGATATAACCTACGGTTTGAGTTACTCAAAAGCCATGAAATTAAATGGTGTATTTTAAGTTTGGAAGGTTGCCATGGTCACCATAGCAACCTTAGTTAGTTCCCTAGCAACTGAAAATGAGATCATCTTTAGATGTAGCCTGTGTAATTTAATATCGTTCTACCACATTGAACTTAAATTCCACATTCAAGCATAATAACATTAATTAGTCACATAAAGGCATTATATGTAGTTTAATTTCTGATGACGTACGATGATGCTTGTGTCATTATTAATTGATTTGATTCATTGTATCTCCAGGACTCACGAACCCTTACTCTTTTGTTTTTCTTTTGTTTTGCAGATATTTGTGGTATTTGACTATTACACTGCTCAAGATTTACTCGCCTAAGTTTAAGTTTTGAACCGGTTCTTAAGTTAGATTATGTGCTATAAATAGATATATGTGCTATAAATAGATATATGTGCCATAAAATCCCTCCTGTTTTCTGATTTGCTGCTTCTAGGTCTCATGTAACATGTATAATGCGATTATACATAATCAGCTTCATTATATTTTCCCAGACAAATAATAATCAGAACAAAATCAGCTCAAAATTGCTTGCTTATGATGCTCAGTTGGTTTGTGTAATTATAAATTTCGCATGCTGGTCTGCTGGACCTCTCTCATGTATTCTTTATCCAAGTTACATACATTTATTGTTAACAGTGAAGCTTATTGGATGTTGACATCACACCAAAGATGGCTTATCCTACATAACGATTGACTGGATGATTTTCTTAACAGTTTACATGTGTTAACTAATTGTACCCCTATTATTCGGACATTTAGATTTTCCGTGCAATTTTTCCTTCCTGAGGCTTGGAAAATTGAGTGTTAACGCTAAAATTATAAATAATGAGATTGAATATCCTTAGATGTAGCCTGTATAGTGTAATTAAATATCTACCACATTGAACTTAAATTCCACATTCAAGCATAATAACATTAATTAGTCACATTTTAACATTGAGATTTTAATATGAGATTAAATATCCGGAACTAAGCGTTCTGCATTTTCTCGTCACACGAAGGTCCTTCGCAAAGTAGTAGGAAGAGGATTGAAGCAGGAATTGTTCGTTAAACACGATCATATGCTTCGATTGTTGAGCAACAGTTTCCTGTTTTTTGTCGTACTTTTGGAGCTCCCGACGCGACGCTAGCTTTGACTTTAAGCTTAAAAACTGTGATTATTCCCCTCCATTAAATAGATGAGGAGAGTTAAACACTTACTTCCTATTTTGATGGTCTGGAATGTGACCCAGTCTAAGCTCGTGGTCGAGGTGACCAACATTAAATGTCCTCATGCAATGAAATGTATTTAAAGCATATCTTACAGTAATTTAGAAAACATGCGAATAACTATCAGTGCTAACAAATTACGTTAAACGAATTCATGCCGACTAAAGTTTTACTGAATAGCGCTGAAATTCCCTATTTTCAACGTGTAAAGCGGACGTGATAAATCGAACCGAACTTAATTTCGTATAATAAGGCATATCCTAATGGCTAATTATCCATGTCCAATTGTAAAAGCAAAAGTCAAGATCATGCTAATTGCTAATTTTCCCCACCCAATCGCTTTCATCAAAACCAAAATTTTGGCGGATTTTGAGGTCAGAGCATGATCAGATTAATTTCAGTTAGTCTTGTTTCCGGAGAATTACTGATTAATCTAAGAAGCTCAAAATAGCCGGATTCTTTATGATAATTAAACGAATGCTTATTGTACAAATAGCTGATAATGAAATAACAACACTTAAAAGAAACAATGTTCTTACTAGTGTTTGGAAGAAGTTCATTTTAAACTCTACAAACTTTAAAGGACCAGTTAACTGAAAAATTTTTAGTCTCCAATTTGGCTAAGATTTAAATCAGCTGTGACAAACTGGTAAAGAATCGTATCGCCGAAAGAACCAATTCTCTAGCGTACGTGTAACGCGTGTTATTGCAATAATAAGCTGTGGCGTCGTGACGTCATAAAGTCCCTCAGTGCGCGCTTGCATAGCGTAATACATTGCAAATGTTTATCATCGTCAATAAAACACGTGTAACTCACTCAAATTTTAGAATTATGACTATTACCCTAGTTCTCCAAAATCCTTATAGTTTTGGCAATCATCCTAACTAAAGGAATAGCTGATTGTATGTACAGTGCTCACGTCATGATTTTAAACAGTGACATAATTTCTTGAACAGTGGCGGGTGAATGTGCGGTTAGAAAGTTTCTGCTATTACAACTTATGTCATATAATGTGATAATTTTGGATTGTTTTCATTGCTTAATTACACAAGCAGGGAGACTGTACCGATTATTTTTCCCCAGTCCATGAAACTCTAACGAATTTAGAAAGGATCTAGATAAGTAGGAGTTTGTTCAATTCCGAGAGCAATTATATTTATATCATAGCGGAATTTCTAACTTTAATCCACATGTGTCAGCCAGTACAGGAGACAAGAAGTCTGGCTACTTTACGGCCGTTCCTCTGGGACCATTAGTAGAAGTAGCTTCTATCAGAACAGTGCCGTGGGAACAGAATTCCCGCCAAAATACCCGGTCTACCAAATAGTAATACTGATTGGTGTGTACGGTGTGCGGTGTGTTTTGAATTAGACTTACGGCTTACCTAGTTGTTATCCTAATTGCATTATCATCGGTACATAACATAAATAAACTACTGGTAAGTTTAAATACCAAGTGCAAACGTTTTCAGTCAATTGACCCACTGAACAACTATAGAATTTCCAAGACCCTATTATTCTCTGGCCATATATTACGGCACGATCGATTGTTAGATGGCTAAACGACCAACGTTAATCTATACAATTCTAAAACTATGAGCTAGCACTTTAATCTAAAAATACACTTTTTATATTACTCCTGATTTTTACATTTCACGTTAAACATTGTCGCCACAGGTTGATCATGGACACTAACAGCTTAATTTGAGATAAATGACTTATGAGTTTCTCTAAAGTTAACTCTAAAGTTGTGTAGTCCAGTCATTTATGGACATTTATGGAAATGAACCTGCAAATGTTCAAATACTCACGAAACTTTGCACAGACCTTCCTGAAGGTTTGAATAAACGATTTTCGTTTGGAGACATTTTTTGACCGTGGAGAAAACCCAGGAGGGCCACGCCCATATTGACCCAATAACGTAACCGACCCCTTGCTTCTGAAGGTCGTAGAGACTTCTAAATAGGCTTAAACCAAGCGGCATATGCATGTTTATATAGGAGTTACTGAGCAACACATGGCCTAAAATCCTTACTTTTCGAGAAATTTGCCAAAAACCATTTTGGGCGTGGTGCTGAGCCCATTTTCGATAGGATCGTGATAGAGTCTTTAGACAGGGTGCAAAAGAACCGCAATTAGCATATTAATATATGACTTACGAACAAACATATGCCTTAAAGTGCTTACTTTTTCAGTTGTTGGCGAAAAACTGATTTTCGGTTCCAGAAATCATGCTAAAATATGGGCATCTCGTAAATTGGGCTATGAAGGCCCTACAGATTTTTGAATGAGTGCAAATTGTGCAGAATGGCCATGTTTATATACAACTTATGAAGCAACATGTACCCTAAAATACTTACTTCCGAGTTATTTGGGGGAGAAACATTGTATTATGTCCATTTTCTACCTGTAAAATACAGTCTCACGAGCTACTCTGTGCGCGCAAGGGACTTTATGACGTCATCGCCAAAATAATACAAACGCTAATTACACGCGTTAGAGAGCAGTTAGAGATTTAGGAATTTCGACTCGTTGCTTAGTTTGCTATTTGTCACAATCTGTCAAAATATGAGGATAACTTTTTTTTCAGTTAACTGGTCCTTTAACTTCAAGTCTGCCCAGAAGACCTACGATCAGTTATTTGCTGGTCTGAAAAAACCTTCACTGATATTTTTCACTGTGGAACCTTTCTGAAGCCCAAGGGTAGCAATCTAGTATTCAGGATATTAATCATTTTTAATAGTGCGACTTTATATACCTTAAAACTCGTCACTCAGCCTAGCTCAATATATTTTGAGTGATATATCAAAATAAATGTTTATGATTTATCTGTCCGGAAAGTGCACCTTAGACCTGGGTGAATCTTCTCGTTACAGTTGACATACAGTTTGCATGAGCATGTGTTTAAGAACTTGAATCACAATAACATAATTATCTTCATGTCACACAGATTGAGTTACCACAATGAACCAGCAAGTAACTGTTATAAACCAAGGGGGTGGTAATGAATGGAACAACGAATGGAGTCACAGTCTGTTTGGGTGTTTTGACGACTGTGGAGAGTGTCTGCTCGCATGGTGTTTTCCGTGCATCACCTTCGGTTTGAATGCCCGGGATTCTGGGACTTGCTGTGGAGGTTGCTGTGGGGCGTTCTGTGGCTGTATAATGTTCTTCTGTCCATTTGCAGTTTGTGCCTGGTGTTGCTGCATCAGACCTGGCATCAGGAGAAAATACAGGATCCACACTAATTGCTGTTTGGATTTACTGGCCATTTGTTGTTGTCCTTGTTGTTCTTTGATCCAGGAACGACAACAATGCAAAACAGCCATCCCTTTTGCAAGTCAGCAAGTTATTGTGGTACAGAACGTGGTAACAGTCGCTCCTCAGTCTTATGCTACAACTGAACAGCACCTCCCTGCAGATCCTAACGTGTATGGCAAAGGACCTTCCCAGGTACCCCCTCAACAGCATGATCCTGGGCCATCTCAACAGTACCCTTCTAGATCCCCTCAACAGTACCCCCCAGCTCTTCTTCAAAGAGATCATCCTGCTCTTCCTCAAAGAGATCCTCCTGCTCTGCCTCAAAGAGATCCTCCTGCTCTGCCTCCAAACGCACCTCCAGGAGCATCTCAAAGTCAGTACGCCCCTTATAATCTGTACCCCCCTGCTCCCCCTCGAAGAGATGACCCACCACCGTACACACCTTGACATGTCCATGTAATATAATCTTGCACACGGTTGCCTTGACTCACTGTATCTTAACTGATGATGATGATGATGATTGTCTGGATAAATCTTTGGAGGAATTATCGCCGAACAATCATTTTTATGACATGTCTGAATTTTTGATCGAACATTTTTTGTTTTTTTGAAAAATAAACTTTTTGTAATGCATGTTTTAATTTTTTTTTTCATGGCGCGACATTTTTATTTACAAAGTTTATTATTTACAATGTGTATGAAGTCGTGTTATATTTTTTAATATCATCTGATACTTGTTTGATGATCAGAATGTTTAGTTTTAAATACTTTTCTGTTGTAATAACTGTTTAAAAAAATTAATTTTCATATTGTTGCCTGATTGCTAAAAGACACTAATTTATGCCTGATGTAGAGATATTATAAAGGCGTGTCTTAAGCTTGGAACTAGCGGTCACACGTGGTCACACAGCCGCGTAACTTAGTAAAAAAGCAGTTTCAACATAATAATTACAGTTTTAAATCCTGACCGAAGCTATGACGTCAGATCACGGTACATGATTACTGATTAGTGACGTTAATAAAGTGCTCTCGGAATGAATACAAAACTTGTGTGTGACAAATCCTTATTACAGGTAGAGCACTACGTGGAAAAGCCAGAGACATTTGTCAGCAACACAATCAACTGTGGGGTATATGTACTCGGAATAGGAGTCTTGGACCACATGAAGGTAATTCAATGATATCTTTTGGAATCCAATATAGAGAGTTGTTAAAACACCATCTGAATTGTAGGGGGTTCTGGTAATATTTAATCTAAATTCTCCCGAAAAAACCGAACCTAAAATAACCTGCAGGAGGTGTTCCAAGAACTACAAAGTGCAACTCTCAGTACAGACTGTATCCAACTAGAACGGAACATCCTTTCTACCTTCGCAGGAACTCGCAAACTCTTCGTTTATCGTCACAATGGATTCTGGTCTCAGGTACGAGGTAAATAGCGATTCTACGAAATCAGTCCGAAATATAAACACTACAAATACGTAAAAAGAACTTAATAGCAACACAACAGATACGTTATAAGTACGAAATAGAAAATCAACAAAAACGTATAAAGTTACAAGTACGTTATATGAATATTCTTTTTAGTACGCTATAATAACGTGATTGATAGGCACCACCAAAAAATCAAATCGGATGTACTAAATCTCCAAATTACTGTGATCATAATGTTTAATATTATTAAACCAAGTCTCTTGTAAAATTTGACTAGACGCAAGTGCACTAAAATGTAGTAATCAGAAGTCAATGACTAGACAGTAGAGACTAATATAAAAGATAAATTCATTAATTTTGAACCCTTTTGAAGAATTTGTTCTGTTGATGTGACAATTCTTCAAATAACCCCCATTTACAGCATGAATTAAATGCAAGCATAAGTTATTGTAAGAAACAATACCTCAGATGTATAAACACCTGCTGACATTATAACCACTGTGTAGACTCTAGACAGGTGCAGATAATTGCATATATTTTATTACATAATAATAATATATTATAATATTATCATATCCCTAAAATCCAGATCAAGACGCCAGGAACGGCCGTGTTTGCGTCCCAGTACTACCTCAGTAGACGAAGGAACGAGGACGCCGAGTCCCTGGCTAAAGGTCCAAATATTATTGGAGACGTTCTAATTCATCCATCCGCTAATGTAAGTTTAAAATCTTAGGTATGTTTCTTCAAAATGTGCGGATACATTGAATTATTTTCAGAGGAGGTGACTTAATTAACGTCGCATTATAAAACTCATTCTCCGGATTTTATTGTGGAAATGCTGTGTATTATTAACTCTATTAACTGTGTGAAACTTCGAACATGTCAGCGCAGTTTAACTAATATGAATATAACTAACAAATAGTAGGGGCAGCTGGTCAGCCGGCACAATGTCACTCCTCTTAAACGACATTATTAGGTAATAAACGACATTATAATCTCTTAACGACAATATTACAAGATAAACGACATTATATTCTGTTAATGACAATATTACAAGATAAACGACATTATATTCTATTAATGACAATATTACGAGATAAACGACATTTTAATCTCTTATCAAAATTTAAACGACATTATTGCCAAAAGCGACGATATTCGTGGGAATTGCACCGGCTGACCAGCTGCCCAGTAGAAACTAGCACGAGCCCCTTAGGTCCTCACTCCTCAGAGCAAGTACAAAAAATAATATCTAGGTATCAAAATGATATGTAGGTATTAGTCGTCTGATAGCTTATTGCAGCAGGTTAGCTGTCCACCTGCTACAATAAGCTGAGCAGGTGTTGGGGCGACGCGCGTCATTCTGAAATTCCGTGTGCACTATAAAATACATAGTAGGCAGTGCGCCATCGACAATAAGACGCGCGCGCTGACCATTGAATGGTTTTTTAGCTCTTATTTCGGCCAGCACATTATTTTGGAAACAATCGAAAAGTTATAATACTTCCCATATAACAATTTTGTTGAAATTTGGTCAGTTTACGTAAACACTTATGTTCTACTGAACCTAATTTAGTTTGAGCAATTTCGATGCTCAAAATTTGAGTTATCAACGAATTTATACCTATTTTGTCATTTTTAGACCTCTTAGTCAAGGCCAATCTCTCCCAACTAAATTAGGTTCGGTAGTTAAATATGATTGGAAGGTTCTGACAAATTTTCAGCATGATTCATGTTCAGGAACCGAAGATATGACAAAATAATACGACAAAAATCAACGAATTTCGTCAAATTACGCGACTTTCACACCTAATTTTGCTCCAAAAGCCGCGCACCATCAAATATGGCACCTAGGCGAAACTCACTGATCATTCCAAAAAGGTATGATAAATTTGGTACTGTGAAAATTCTCACAGTCTTTAGAAAACGATGGTACAAAAATTTTGAAAATCCGAGCAAGTTTATTTTATCGTGCACCGCCTATACATAGTATTAGTTACACGTCTTAAAGCGCTAAGGTCCTTGATAAGCGGTACATGTAGTAGGTAAGAGTCTTAATGTCGGTAAAATATAACTTTACAGTCATCCTCAATAAATGTAATAGATTTGTAGTGGCGTAATTAGTTTAAAACTATATTAGTGATTTTATCTTTTTTTGGCATTTTTAATGTCGAAGAATGGAATAAATTCACTATAACATCTACTTAGGGGTCGTTCACATATTACGTAATCAGCTGAGGGGGGAGGGGGTTTCCAAATGCTTACGGTTGATTACGGGGGGGGGGGGGGGGGGGGGGGGGGGGGGGGGGGTGGGGGGTTTCGGTCGCTGATTACGTTATCAAAATTTTCTTTTTTACCCTCTAGAATAATAAAAATTTGATTTTTTAATTCAAATTCCACTCAATTTCACTCTGATAGTGATAAAATTTAGAAATTGATCGAATATCCGGCTATAATACTTATAGTAAGTACAGGGTGGGTCAAAAGTCAGTGGGCATACGTTGGCCTTAATACTGTAATAGCTCAGTCACTGAGTGACCAATTGAAGCAATTCTTTCTGGCACGACTTACTACCACCACTGGTTCGAGGAATTTGTCAAATCGAGTTCATTTCTTTCAAATGAAGGTTCTTTTTTGCATTTATTTGATAGTTTGGATAGTTTGGATAGTCGGATCGAGCTAAATTTTATTGCATTGTATTTGGCTATTCGAATTACGTTTGTCCTGAAAAAAAAATTAAAGTTGTAGCTTCTCAGATGGCCGAGATACGAAGCATAACGAGTTTATTCATTGCGTGTGATCAGGTGATTGGCTTACCTGATCACGTGATAAGGTCACCCCGTTAACCACCCCATTAAACATTATGGGAATCGTTAAGGCTGCCCAATTAAGGTGTCGTGTCACGGTGTGACATATTCACCCAGTCAATTTTGTTGACGAGATACACAAAATGCTCGATAACTTCGTCATTTCTAATCCGTTTCACGTCATTTTTTCAGATCAAATGCAACATTTAATAATCTACCGTCTCTGAAAAAATCAGGCGTCCAGCATGTTTAAAGAGAACAATATAGGTGTTTTAATTTTGAATGGGCGTAGTCTAAAATAATCGAATTCTCAAATTTTGACGACGGAATCCTCGAACCAGAAGGTACAGTATGCCATCTGCAAAGCAACAGCTCTCAAATATAAAACACGGCGGAGCTATTAAGGTCAAGGCATGCCCACTGACTTTTGGCCCACCCTGTAGTTTAGAAGGTGCTTGGCCGGATATCATAACAATGATTTCGGCTCATCATGATAGCATGATCAGGGTAGCACGAATCGTAGAGAAAAGTGTTTTCTAGGAAAAAAGTCAAGGGGGGGGGGGGGGGGGGGGGGGGGGGGGGGGGGGGGGGGGGGGGGGGGGGTTGGGTCTTGATTACGGTTGATTACGGAAGGGGGGGGGGGGGTAAAAATTGCTAAAATATTGATTACGTAATATGTGAACGACCCCTTATATTTACTTACAAATTACGATTAAATGTTTAATGAAATGAGATCTGAAGTGTTTCAAATCTTCTGTTTCCAGGTTTCCAGTAGCGCTGTGCTGGGCCCTAACGTAACGATCGGAGCAAACACAGTAGTTAAAGACGGAGTGAGGATAAAGCACTCAATTCTACTAGAGGGCTGTCAGGTCAGTATACTAAGTGCCGGCTTATCACGTGACAACTTTATCTTCCAGACAATTTGTAGTTTATGTTACTTAAAAAATTAAGTCGGTAGGTTATGAAATTTATAAAATTTATACCTACCGATTTGATAACTTTGTCTTCCAGACACTTGCGTCGATTTGTAGTTTTATAACTTACTGACGCGCGCCTTGAGCTGTACTCAGCTCTTCCAAAGAAGGGTTGGGCGGTCTTCACCTGTCAAATAACAAGTTCTTGCGAGATCAATTTAAAATATAATAAAATACTCTCTAAAATGCCCCCTATATTCTCGTAGATATTTCTACAATATCCCATATATTGTATTCATGACAGGTAGATCAACATGCCTGTATTCTGTACACGGTGGTGGGAGGCGGCACTCGTGTTGGTAGCTGGGCTCGTCTAGAGGGAACTCCTACTGCCGTCAACCCTAACAAACCCCTCGCTCACATCACTAATCCTCCGTAAGTATACTAACAAACCCATCGCTCACATCACTAATCCTCCGTAAGTATACTAACAAACCCCTCGCTCACATCACTAATCCTCCGTAAGTATACTAACAAACCCCTCGCTCACATCACTAATCCTCCGTAAGTATACTAACAAACCCCTCGCTCACATCACTAATCCTCCGTAAGTATACTAACAAACCCCTCGCTCACATCACTAATCCTCCGTAAGTATACTAACAAACCCCTCGCTCACATCACTAATCCTCCGTAAGTATACTAACAAACCCCTCGCTCACATCACTAATCCTCCGTAAGTATACTAACAAACCCCTCGCTCACATCACTAATCCTCCGTAAGTATACTAACAAACCCCTCGCTCATATCTCTTATCCTCCGTAAGTATACTAACAAACCCCTCGCTCACATCACTAATCCTCCATAAGTATACTAACAAACCCCTCGCTCATATCTCTTATCCTCCGTGAGTATACTAACAAACCCCTCGCTCATATCTCTTATCCTCCGTGAGTATACTAACAAACCCCTCGCTCACATCACTAATCCTCCGTAAGTATACTAACAAACCCCTCGCTCACATCACTAATCCTCCGTAAGTATACTAACAAACCCCTCGCTCACATCACTAATCCTCCGTAAGTATACTAACAAACCCCTCGCTCATATCACTTATCCTCCGTAAGTATACTAACAAACCCCTCGCTCATAGCACTAATTCTCTGTAAGTATACTAACAAACCCCTCGCTCACATCACTAATCCTCCGTAAGTATACTAACAAACCCCTCGCTCACATCACTAATCCTCCGTAAGTATACTAACAAACCCCTCGCTCATATCACTTATCCTCCGTAAGTATACTAACAAACCCCTCGCTCATAGCACTAATTCTCTGTAAGTATACTAACAAACCCCTCGCTCATATCACTAATCCTCCGTGAGTATACGAACAAACCCCTCGCTCATAGCACTAATCCTCCGTAAGTATACTAACAAACCCCTCGCTCATATCACTTATCCTTCGTGAGTATAATACTTGTCTAATTCTTCAGAATTCTCTAAGGGTTCTGTATTTCAGAGTAGCATATCTTAAGAATGTTATAGTAAAATGGTCAGTAACAATTTCAATCCACAGAACGTTTAACGAAGAGGGGAAGTTGAATCCCAATATAACTGTTCTAGGTCATAATACCAATATCTCTAAAGGAACCCTGATTCTTAATTCTATTATTTTGCCTTACAAAGACATTGACCATTCACACAAGAATGTTATTTTACTTTGATTGTGTAAAGAATGTGATATAGTGACATTTTGTCTACATTTTAACTGTGTGCTGTTTTTGGTTTTCAGTTTTTATTATTTGCGTTTAGTTTTATTTGAGAAGTAGTACTAAAAAGGGACATATTTTACTTCACATATTACGTAATCAATATTTTGGCAATTTTTACCCCCCTCCGTAATCAACCGTAATCAAGACCCCCCCCCCCCCCCCCCTATATTACGTAATCAAGGTTTTAACCCCCCCCCCCCCCCCCCCCCCCCCTCCGTAATCAAGACCCCCCCCCCCCCCCCCCCCCCCCCCCATTTTTGAGTTAAATTTTGATGTAGAGATACATTTGATTACAATTTTGATTACATAATTAACGAAAATTGTCCAATTGGTATTTCGAAAATCGGTAAAAAATTAAAATTTTGATTACGTAATCAACAACCAAACCCCCCCCCCCTCGGCTGATTACGTAATATGTGAACGACCCCTAATAGTAACTGATTAATCAAATTTTATCTTGAAATAAGTTTGATTTCTAGAATGTTTTAGGTTGTTAACATGATTGATGATAAAAGCTTATGATTTGTTGAAAATAAATTTCTTCCCAGTATAACAGTATCCGAGAAATATTTATTAAGTTAAAATCATTCAGATATCCTTATACTAACTTAAAGTTGAACATTTACCAATAGCACGAGCTACATAACAAGTAAGGAGTATTCAAAGTAAAACACGACAATTTAAGATCAAAATGGTAAAGTGTTAATGTAGTATAAACGAAAATAAAGGATGCTACGCAAACTATGATTAGTGATCACTATTACTATTAGTATTCCGACTTAATCATGATTCTGTCAGGTTGGAAGTTGTTTTAACGTATCACGAGCACGCCTACAGGCGCGATTTTCGCTCAAAAATGCGGTTTTATAATTATAAAATTTACTTGTAAGATAAAATTTCGCCTCGGCTGTCATAGGTTTGATCAGAATCTGATTCAGTTCAATGAAATCCCTGACAAATTGCAACATGATTACATCTGATCTTCATCATCACATCATGTCAATTTGTCAAACGTCAAAGTAAGTTACAATCTGTCCAAAACCTAATAAAGTTCTGACAACCGTTACACGTTATATAATAAGCTTCTTATCACGTGATATTACCACCCAATCACAAAAAATACCTTTAATTAAATCGGAATGTTCTTCATGGCATGCACTGCATCATGCATGGTATAATGCAGTTTTCACTCAAAGATCATTCCTCATTCTTGATTTCACAATCCCAATACGATGCACTAACAAAGTAAGCTTTTTCTACTACTTACCTAGCTTGCTCATTGCTAGTCTATTGCTCGCTACTAACTCCCACATCACACATAATGCGAGAAGCTAGGAAAGAGCGCCGCGCATTGGTATTCACGTGCCAGGTAATACTACTACTACTACTACATACTAGTACTAGTAGATAACGTTTGTTTTATAAATAGACTAGAAAACCCGTGGTCACAGGGAGGAAGCTGATATTGATAGTATTTTTTCTTAGTAAGTTTAAATCGCGTCAAAAAATATCCATCACAACCAAAGATACAGCCAATTAAAATGTTGCTCGTACTAAACACATCGTAATATCGACAAAACTGATCAAAATGACGTTAAAACAATCATTGCACGTGCACGTGCGTGTAACAATCCTTGTTACCATGGTAACTACGCAACTTCCTATTTCTCGTCTGATTTGCACGTGGGCGGTCGTACATACATTCTACAAAAAGAATTCTCTGAATTATAGTAGAGATATAAGGTCATTCTGCATTGATCATCATCACAATGCATGATGATCCCAAAATACTATGGGATCGACAATTAAACCAATCTCTATGAAATGCAACAACTTAAACATCTAAAATCGAGCTCGACAGCAACAAACACAAAACACAATTAATCTATTTCAAAGCATTGTGTAATTTACTTGTATCACGAGGTGCAACCCCCACGGTCGCTTCACTATAGTCTTCGACGATACAGGGGGAGCCGCGCACTTCGTGCGCGGCGGGTCATACAACGTATGACAATCATTTACCGGGGGACCTCAGGCTATTATGTTCATAAACATGATAGAGATTCGGCGGAATAGAGATTCGGCGGAATGACAGGCTGAGCGCGGCCCAGTAATGTGTCATGTGTGCAGTGTCAATTGCCATGTTGTGTTGGTATTTTGAGCGCATGAATTTATCGAGTTAAGCTAGGTCCTGTGTCATATCATATCTATTGTTTTTAATGGGTGCATAATATTCCAATTAAAGCATGATGCATCATGCATATTTGTTTCAAAGACAGTCGGACAGCCTATCATTCCTTCAAACAGAGCCCTCTCGCTTGCAGTAACGCGCGATCGCCGTTAACAAGCGCGTCACCCAGTACGCGTAGACTTGACGGTTAATTGACGATGTCAATTCATGGCAGCTCGGCGCGGTACAGTTAGCGCATCTCGCTACAAACTTGACGGATGTTACTCGTCTAAATTTCTTCGAAGTCAGAAGTAGCGCGCGCCGCTTTCTTCTCAAAATGGCCCAATGGCAAGTGCTACGAAGTAGCGCGCGCCGGGCCTGATCATTTACAATGGTCAAGCGTAGACACATTAACAATGGTCAAGCGTAGACACATGTCAATCCTTCGCATCTCACCGATTTGTGGTTGCGATAAGCTTCGTGACGAGATCGTAGCGGAGCTCTACAGCTATACTGGCTCTACTTTAACTGGCTACAAGAATACAAAAACTAAATGCTAAAACAAATTGGCATTGTCAATCAAACGTGTTGTAGGTTTTAACTTGTATCACGTGGTGACCCCCACTGTCGCTTCACTATAGTCTGTATCGTATTCGACGATACAGGGGGAGCCGCGTATCGTCTTCGACAATACCTAGGGGGAGCCGCGTATCGTCTTCGACGATACAGGGGGAGCCGCGCACTTCGTGCGCGGTGGGTCATACAACGTATGACAAGTTTTCACTGGGCGGCGCTCAGTCCGTATTATTTTGCTTAATATCTTTATTCGGATTATGAACATGAATATGATAGTCTGGGGTCCCCGGGTCCCGGCCCAGGGTAATGTTTGCTACAAGTTGTATACCTCTCCTGCACGCGAAGCGTGCACGCCGGCCGGTGGGCGCGCGCTCAAAAGGGGTTGCAGCGTGTGTCAAGGTAATGTAAGTTTATAACCCACCATGAAACGACGTGACGCGCGCGCCGAGTTGAGCTCGCGGTATAGCGTACTCGTCGACAGTATTATATTTGGAACATCTGTTGAAACAAAATTGGCGGCGCGGCCGCGGCCGTCCAGTAAAAACGTGAAAAATAAAATATTTGGAGCAACTTTTTTTTCTTACCTGAGGACCTCAGGCTTTAATGTTGGTAAATTAGGCGGAATGACAGGCTGAGCGCGGCCCAGTAACTTTTTTTCAAGTATCACCAATTACCCTTACTTAAAAAACGATATTTATAATTTTTAAGGGGTCGTTCACATATTACGTAATCAGCCGTAGAGAAAAGTGTTTTCTAGGAAAAAAGTCAAGGGAGGGGGTTGCTCTAACCAGAGCCCTCTCGCTTGCAGTAGCGCGCGACCGCCGTAGGCGGCAAAAGAGGGCTCTATAGATGGCCACAAACTGGCACCACAAATCGTGGTGCCAGATTTCCTCCCATATTTCTGATGCCGCGCGCGACGTGTTAGTCATGTCTATAGTTACTGCAACTGTTAGACTCGTGTATTGCATTTGCACATATATAATCAGTGCAATATTTTCTCGTTGGATAAGAGTTTTTGGAGGGAATTAATTTTATCTCTTTGTTCAATCGTTTCATTTTACAACTGTTTCCTGTTTCTTTGTTCGTTGCAATCATTCGGCAGCTGATCAGATCATTCGGCGGATGTTTCTTTGTTCGTTGCTTTTATTCGGCAGCTGATCAGATCATTCGGCGGATGATTCAAAGGGAGACAACTTTAAAGGTGTTTGAAGGTCAGCTGAAGGTCAGCTGAAGACGATTTACATAAATATTTTGAAAGCTCCTGCTAATTAAATCCTTGCGTATCACTTATATGTTTTTAATATCCCCTCTAGGTTTTAAGGTTTCTGTTAAATTGTCAGTAATCAGCAGACTTTGCTACACTTTTGTCATTTGCAATTGGACTTAAAAAATGTTAAAGGTTGTCATTGTCTATAATTTCGAAATAGAGTTTTGTGGGGAACTAATTTAGTCTCTTTGGTCAAGCAACCCGGAACCCCATGAATAGTGAATACTGTTATCATGATCTCCGAGTTCACAACAGGTATAGGTTTTAAAATTCATAATATATGGGGGGGGGGGGGGGGGGGGGGGGGGGGCAACCAACCATATTTAAGTATATTAAAGTATATCCCGGGTCAAAATCGGAAAAAATCCTACATTTTAATATACTTTAATATACCTACAATAAGTAGATTAGAAGATAAGCCAGTTGCTAGTCCCCTGAACTCATACTTCATATATTTTGGCTCATAAATTGGTCAAGTATCAATATCTTTGAACAAGACTAACTTTACATGAAAGGTAAATCTAATCTATATACATGAAATAAAACAACATTTTTCACATATATTTTTATAATATAGGTATATTAAACATGTTAAAGTATATTAAAGTATATCCCGGGTCAAAATTGGAAAAAAACCTACATTTTAATATACTTTAATATGGTTCAAAATTTTAATGGAGATAATATAGGTATATTAAAGTATATTAAAGTATATTAAAGTATATTAAAGTATATCCCCGGGTCAAAGTTGAGGCACTTATAGTATTAGTTACAGCCAATATAAAGTTCTCAACTAGATTATCAAGTTTTTAATCTTTCGCATAGAATTGAGAAACAAGAATGACCATCGATTTTAAAACCATTTTAATAAATTAACGGGGTTTTCATCACACCATATCAAAACAATTCAAATAATCCGCTCCTTCTAAATCGCTCGTCTCAATAAAATATTGTGTGAAATAAAAAGGTCCTAATCAGGGTATGAAAGTAACCTGAACCGGTGTATTTTTGGACGCTGATTCCAAATCACCCGGTCGATGACGTAGTAAAAATGCTTCCCTAAAGAATTATAAGGGACAAAAACTGTTTCGGTCCGGTCTGAGGCTACTGTTATGATTGCGGTTAAGGTTCGACCGGGATCCCGGCTTCATCCCGATGTCGGTCAAAAATCTTCCAATTATTCGTCCCCAATTAATTCGTTATTAATTAATCAATGAAACACTGTCAAAGTTATAAGTGCCAGTTTGTTAGGTGAGATGTGCTTGTGCTTGTAATCAATAAAGGATACCATGGGGTTGTTATAGTGTCAGAGTTGGTTAAGCTGGTTTGTTGGGTAAGCTTATGCTGTGTTTGTGCTTGTACATACTATGTAATTATAAAATAGGTATTGTAATACCTATAAAGTAGCGGATACCAGGTTTTAGCTGCAGTTTTTAATTATGGTGAGACGGCTTGTAATCAGTACAGCTATAAAAGGATACAAAAGTTGTTGGTGTCAGAATCTGTAAATTAACACATGCTAGTATGCTACCCTACGCAATGTCCTCATCACCTGATCCGTCAGTATAATAAATCTAACTGGCTCTTCATTTGACTCCGTAACCATACTCTCGTCGTACGAGTCGTCTTTGTTCATATTGTTCGGGGTAATGTAATATAAACAATAAACAATCAGGAGGGAACTTGAACTGATATAATATTTCGTAGTTATTCTGGCTCTTCAGTCGTAGTTGATCATCAAGTTGATTTCTAAGTTTTCCGGCAGGATGCTCAGTCAACTTTTTTCGTCACCTTGAAAGCCGGCCCCTTTTCACTCGCGACTGAGAAAGGAGGTGGACACAGATAGATTCAGACAAGCTGGTTCAGATGTACAGAGTGTGATTTTCCGACAGGACTCCAGGAGATTTCGTCTCTGGGGCTCCAGCTTGTCTTTCAAATATCTTGTAACCTTGTCCTTACCAAACAGTACCACAGTATTAGCTATGCCCTGTCTACTAGTTTAGCTTTATCTCTTAATCTGGTACCCTGCTATACAGTATACATGTTTACATATTAATTGCGTTTAAACCCCTCCAACATCTCCCCCCCCCCCCCCAACATCTCCCCCCCCCCCCCCACCCACCCCCTTCTCCTGAGCGAGTGATTACTAAAACATGTGGATGACCCCTTATTATACAAAGGACCATAGGTCGTCAGAAATAGCATACATTGATTATTGATGTACACGCTATATAATACACATTACAGTGTAAAGTTACACTGATCTACAGTTCATCTCTTATGGATTATTCCAGAATTGCGCGCGCACACGTGTTATGATCAAACAGATCGTTTCATAATCATGGCATGTATACCGTCGTTATATACACGCTCTCGTTGTGTGTACGTTTTGATCTTTAATATTTGATTTGATGCAACACATCACTACAGCAGCTACAATTGTACATTTAGACTTTAACTTTGCTCCAAATTATAGTCCCAAACTTTTCTAGTAGTTCTGAAAAAGCAAGATTTTCTATGATACAGCGACTTTTTATATCGCTGCAATATAATTTAGACTTTAGAGCCTAGTTACTTTTAGATAGCTGATCTTCAGGGCTCTTTCCCCTCAAATGATTGTAAAGCCCGCTCATGTTTGACAATATTTACACTGACAGAAATTGGTCATCTAATTTTATCTTGTTCTCTCACAAACCTGAGTATTAACCAGTGTAACTTTTCTAGGAGCTGCCATTTATGACTGGCATCACACACTATACACCTTGGGTTCTTGGACTATTCAAAGACAGGACAAAACCTATAATGCTCCAGCTCTACAAATCCATGGTATTACGATCCAGCGAGTGGAGTACTGCTGCTCTGGAATCCAAAAAAGATCTATAATATCCAGTCAGTCGAGAGCATACAACGCCAGTTTAATTGTAGACAGATTCTAGGGCTCAAAAACACCGACTATGGATAGACCGAAGGAACTGAAACTTATATCCCTGCTGGCTGCTAAGATGCTGAGGAGGCTAGACTCCATCATACATCTGTGGAAATTTCTCCAGGGTATATGTCCAAATTACCTATAGATGATCGGATGTACAGTTCAGAGAGAATGCCAGACTGAGAGTTAAAGTAATACTATCTTCTCTCACCAAAAAAATCAGCTTCTTCACGCTCCATGCCTACGACTAATCATTTGCAGTGAAAGCTGGGAGACTTGGAATTTTCTCCCTAAATTGACAATAGTGACAATATCAAAAGACTTTGCAATCTTCAAGACATTTCTCGGAAACGGGAAACCGCAGATTGCGTGATAACCGTGAACTTACCTATTTCTACTCTTCTATATAAGTTCAATAGGTTGGACCAAGAAGTTCTTGGGTAACATTGTTTTTCTATCCTATATGTGACCTCTGCTGAGTTTCGCCAAGACTTGACGGGCCATCACATCTTCTGACCACCCCACCAGTATCGCTTGTTGCGCCAGCACAGCAGAGAGTTCGTGAGGAGGGCCTGTTTCCCTGATCGCGGCTTATTGTTGTCGCTATAATTGCAATTGTCCAAACAACCTGTTGTAAGTAGAGCTGTGTTTATTTAAATTGACTGATGTTCAATATTAATATTATATTACCTCGACAAATAGAATAGTATAGTTGTTGGTTTAATTGATGCACAATTAATACGCTGAACTTATTAGATTTATTTTTATTGGTCAATAATTTTATTGGTCAATAAACAATAAACTCACTATATCGCAGTTAATATCATTTCTTCTGTCAGTGAGTTGGTGCCAGTTAATAAAGCAAAAGTTCAACGGAGGTAGTACACACACTACACAGTACATGGTAGACAGAGAGCACGGTACGTTTTATTTTAATAACTTCTCAGTAGTGAGAATATCACTTTTACTAACTTCGTGTCTCCCTTTAGTTTATCCCGCAATAAGTGACTTTTACCAATGTGGTAATTTAGCCCTCCCATGGTTGTTTCAGTGAACTGGAACTTGGGCATTTCTGTTTAAGCCTTCGTTATAGATAAGATTATCGTAGTCACCGACATCCACCGACTTATTGTGTAATGCTTAATAACAAAATTTCTGAATTAAATGTAACCTTGTATTGGGCTGAAATTACTAATAATAATTATAATGATAGGATTATGGGCTATGGCCACATTATACATAGCCATTTAGACAAAACTTGAAACCCATGAACTGCACTCTACGCTATTGCAGTTCACACAATATTTTCAAAAGAAAATGTTCCTATCCGGAAAATGTTATGATTAATTATTTTTGTGTTATGATTAATTATTTTTAGAACATGTAGTTCTGAATTTAACAACCAAAAAACATTGATTCCTCGGTATTTAGCAATCAATGCTTATTAGACATGAAATATGGCATATGAATCATGCTCACATGTAATATTTTTGACATCAAGGTTTCGTTAAGATCCTAGAAGTGAGCCTCCACTCGCTATCAGTCGAGCTTTGAATGCGTCTACTGAACTGGCTTCTTTAACCGAACTTGGTACTTTGTTCCAGTAATTGTTAACACGGTTACTGAGGACCTGATTTCCTCTTTTATCTTAATTAGAATCTTGGTACCGCTACGTGATATTCTGAAAAGATCTTGTCCATAGTCCACTTTGCCCGTCGTTATTTTAAAGGTTTCAATAAGATCACTTCCTCATACGGCACTCCAGTTGTGTTGTTAACTGGAGGATTCTCAGTCTCTCATCGTATGGTAGAATACCAATCCCGTCGATTATTCGTGTAAGTTCTCATCTTGAACATATTCTTAATAGTCTTAATACTTTAATAGTTCTCCAGTTTCCGTGCTCTGCTGGTAGATTCCACACTTGCACAGCGTATTCGATGTGAGGTCGACTAGAGTTCGGTAAACATTCAGCATAACAAATTTGTTACGGCAGATCAAGCTTCGTTTGATCCAGCCTATAACAGGACTTTGCTTTTTTTCAACGGACTTGTCTATAGGGAAATTGTTATACTTATTAAGAAAAGCCGGTCCCGCCTAGCCTCCTATCATAATGAGTCAATGTTGCGATTGTACAATCAATACTTTTAACACGTCACGTCATCGTATAATTGCTTGTCATTTTATTAGCTCTTCGGAAGGAATATTGTCTGGTACAACCGTATACAATGAAATTCTTTCTGCGACGTTTTTAACAGCTGTCTTTATACTGTCCTTAATCGACGGAGCACCGGTAGTTGTTTCACAGCCCTTTCACAGGGTTCTCCTTGACGATGTCACACCCAAGTTTTTTCAATCTCAGTTTGTACAGTTTGCTGGGACAGGAGTCGAGCTCTTTCTGTTGTCGTGTTTGGAACTGATCCTTCTGATAATTAGGCTGCGCTGATACACAGTCTGTCTCGTACTGGCCGCAGATTTACACAGTTCAATATTGCCTGTCATCATTTTAGAAGATTTCAACAGCAGTAGCCAAGGGGTCTTTCGTTATACCCATCAATCTCGAATGATTCAGCTTTGTTAACGGTTTGAGTTTTCGAGAGTTACAAAGTTCCATACTTGGTGAACGGACCGAATCACTACATGACTGAATCCCTAACGGACTGAACGGATCACTATTGGTAGGGATTGAGGTATATTTTAGGACTGAATCACTACCGGACTGAATCACTACCGCTAATATCTAAACCTAACCACCGCTAATATCTAAACCTAACCACTTCCTACTGAACTTTGCAATAAAGTATCTTGCGAAGGCAGTCATCTCAGCAGGAAGAGAAGGTTGAGAAGCGCCACGCCTGGTCCACATCACTGACTGGAACGAAGGGAGAGCTCCAATCTGCATGAAGGACTTTCTGATAGGGAGAGTTGTCGATAGAGTAGTCAGCAGCAAGTCCCTCGCCCTGCAGGTGTCTCCACAAGGGACTGTTTGAAGTGAACCAGCATCCTCTCAAGTAGTACCAGGCCAGACGTTGGAGACTTGCGTTCCCCATAGCGATTTCATAGTCCACCAGCACCGACTGAGGGTAGAAGGGTCCGTAGGAGTCCAGTTCGTTGAGGATGTTCTCGTACATGATGTGCGCTTCCGGTAGGAGTCCAAAGGCTGCAGGATTCTCCATCCAGTAGGGTGTAAGGGCGTGGACTGTGAAGAGTTGAGTAAACAGGTCTGGAGAGGTCTTAAAGGTTCCATCCACGACGAGGTGATCTGACTGATAGATGATGTTGATGTGTCTGCAGTACCAAGGAGGAGAGATCTTCTGGTGTTGGTGTCGTAGGAGGAGTCCCAGAGCAACATAGTGTCACCACCGGGAGAGGTCAGGTAGTTAGGAGGAATCACCAGGTCTTCTAAGGAGATGGGGTTGACAGGATGGGAGTAGGCTGTCATTCTGGCTCGTCTGACTAGGTCGTGCCAAGGACTTGGGATCACAGATGAGCCGGGACGAGGCTTCGAAGGATAGTCCAGCGACAGGAGTCTGCAACAATCTGCTTAGTTGAGTTCTCAGTAGTAGCTGCGAGGGTCTTCATTTTAGACTTGGAGCGGTGGGCTTGCAATTCTGCTGGTTGAGATTCTTGGTCATGAGGGGTAGCGAACAGAAGGTGTCCTGGACAAGGGATCAGGCGGGACTTGCACTTGTTGCACTTCCAGTAGTCTTGTCTTTCCTCTTTCTGTTAAGGTGGTAGAGGTGACCATCGTAGAGGACGTTGCGGCTGCCTTTCTTTCTGCCAGGAATAAACTCGATGGATGAGGAAGACATAGTGGTATAAGGCGTTGCGGGTTTATATATTATTCCCGCTAGCTGATTGAGATACTGTATTGTCGTATAGCAGGTCATTATGGATGACTTGATCCGAACCAGTTCTCGTTAGGGCTCCTCGTTGCGTACGTAAGTCTGTGGATCACAGTGTCTGACAGGCCCCATAGCAAGCACTCCATGAGAGCACCGGCTCAGATCACGTCATGATATTAGACTAGTGAACTAAGATCAACTGGTAGGGATTGAGGTATATTTTTAGGACTGAATCACTACCGGACTGAATCACTACCAGTAGTGATATTTGGGTGGTAGTGATTCCGTCCGGTAGGGATTCAGTCCTACAATCCTCTTTTTCAAGTTTGTTCAAATTTTCCACAGAGTTGAACTCCATAGTATAAAGACAAGCTGATTAGCTCGGCGTGTCGATGTAAATCTGAGAATAACTGATTGTAACTCAACTTCTTCATGTGCTTTTTATGCTGACTTAGAGGTGCATTATTCTCCAGCATATATCTCGAAATATATGCCTGCGTTCCGCTAGAAACCGCCATTTTGAAATATTTTCTTGTGTTTGAAGTCATATCTCAAGTTTGGCACATAGAAACTCGCCCAAAATCGCACAGATTATTCGTCTGATAGTCATACAACTGTCTGGAAAGTTTAGAGAAAATCTATCATTCAGATCTCTAAATATATACCTGTGTTCCGCTAGAAACCGCCAATTTGGAAATATTTTCTTGTGTTTGAAGTCATATCTCCATTTTGGCACATAGAAATTCTCCCAAACTCTCACACATTATCTGTCATATAGCCATCTAACTATCTGGAAATTGAAGAAAATCTGTCATTCAGATCTTGTGAAAATCAAAAATATATTCTAAGTTATTCACTAAAACACTCGATTTTCGAACTTTTTATTTGGAACAGATTTGTCGAAAGTCCTGATCTGTTCTGCAGACACTTTCGCGCTTGTGCAGTAGCGCGCGACAGCCATTTGGCGTAAACCCATTGTTAGATGGGCCAAAATTTGCAAATGTGCTTCAGAACTAGCATTGTCTGACTATAAAAGACCACTTAAATTGCACTTTTTGAATAAAAAGTATATCCTGTTAACATTTCTGAAACTCTATCTAATTTGCAACGTACGTTCACCACAGAAGTGTTGTGCGCAAAGATAATTTGAGCCGAATCCAGATAGCACGAACAGGTGTTCGTGAAAAACTTATGATATGATGGTTACCAGATCATATGACTGCCTAATAACTTGCTTAGGATGATGTGAACCCCTCGACAGCTTGACACAGAATCAAGTAGGGTTCACATTATCGCAAGCACTGTACTCCTCCTGGACTGGACCATTCTCTTATCTCTAGGGGGGCCGTGGGTCCATTAATTTCGTCTAGACGGGAGAGTACCATGTCAGCAGTGGTCGACCGGGATCGAAATTCAGTCCCGGCTGTGACCGGGCCGGGATGACATTCATCCCGGCCGGGACCGGGATTTTTCCAATATTTCTCAATCTCAGTTAAAATGAAATAATGTTATATGTTAAATAAAATCTTCCAGAACAAACTGAGGTATGTCAAGTTAAAATTGACAGTAAGTAGTAGTAACTACTCTATCTCTCTCTAATCTCTATCTCTCTATCTTTCTCTATCTCTCTCTTTATCTCTGAGATAGAGAGCGCGAGCGCTCTCATTGGTGGATCGACCTAGCGTGTCACAAATTATTATTTGATATATTTCATCAGATGAAGAAGCTGATGAGGGCGAGGCCCCTGACTCTAGAGTATTTCTAAGTTTGTTCGGACTTCAGCTTTCTTCTAACATTTTGTAATTTGTTACTCATGAAGTGAACAGTTGAACATATGATTAATTTTGAACATTAGTAAATTTTGTTTGACTTGAAATTTGACAACTACCATCGATCAAAATTCATAGAATTTTGATCATGTAACATAAACATTTCACATAAGACTTGAAAGTTGAATTTTCAATAAACTTTTGGCGACGAGAAAGTGAAATGATCTAACTATTAAGAAGCACTGTAGAGCACTGTTGTAGTAAAACTTTTCGGAAAATGTTCACAGGTTCGTGAACTTTGGGCTCAAATATACGCTAAAAAACAGACTTTATTTTGGAAAAATCCCGGCTAAAAACAAAATCCCGACCGGGACCGGGACAAAATCGCCAAATCCCGGCCGGGATCTGCATGTCAGTAATTGGAATAGTTGTTGTTGTTGTTGTTGATGGCAACTGATAATACTCCACCAAAAACGAACGACTTCTATACCATATTTAAATCTTAATTATTTATTTCATTGAGCAATATAATATGTAGAATACCCCCTCTTTTGCTATTGAATCAGATAATTTATTTATTAGAAGATTGGGGAGACCTAAAATGAACTTTTATCTGTTTTAAGAAGTGATTTAAGTAGTAGAAATTAGCACATAGATAACTTGCATGAATTAAACGAAATCAAAGATATAGCTGCATGCAACAGATGTTGAGAAAAATTTTTTCAAGGGTACAGTTTACCGCATTAAAGTATTTTTATGAATCATTATTGACGGTAAGATCCTGTTTTATAATAATAATTATTATATGCTACGCTACAATCAGTGCTATTCGTAACTAATTATATCCGAGAGACCACATTTGAATCGTTATCAATAGTTTGATCCAGCAATTTACTATGCTACAATTAATGGCAAATTATTCTAGCAATAACTAATTGCAAGATACCATATAATACATATTACCATTGAATTTCATAACATTTCATGATTGATATGCTCCCATATGGGGAAAATGGGCGATTAGGTTTGGCCCCTATACTATGCGGCCACTATTAATACGGCCTCAATACGGCCTCTATAGTCTATATGGCCACTGTACGGGCACTTAAAAGATATTTTACATGAAACCAGCTACTAACCGGCACTTAATAAGTGGTCACTAGCCGATTACTAACCGGCTACTAGCCGGCTAGTGACCAAAAAGTGGCTACTAGGCGGTCACTAGCCGGCTATTAGCTTGTCTCTAAAGCAGACCTACTTTCTCGAGGTCCCAAACCGGCTTCTAGCAGGCTACTAGCCGGCACTTGAAAAGTGGTCACTAGACGGCTACTAACCGGCTGCTAATCGGCTAGTAGCCACAAAGTGGCTACTAATCGGCCACTACTAGCTATTTTCCAATTAGTTGCAGTCAAATAGTCACAGCAGGTCACAATTTAACTTTAATTCTTTCTTACAGCAGGCAACTAGACAAGGTTCTGAGAATATTCCGGTAGACACGTCTTCCGCCCCGAGGAACAAATTTGGCTTCGGTAGACTTTCTGAATATGGGGCAGTTTTGCTCAATTGACCACGCCCTTTTTGACGCTTTCGTGATTTCTAACCCCACATATCTCCACTTTTGATTGGAGAAAGGATATCAACTTGGGTATGAAAATGATCAGAATCATCACATTGAGTGGGGTAGAGCATAGTTTTAAAATCTACAGACTTCAGGTTGTTGAGTAATTAGGTCAAAACCTATTTTTACGCTCTCGCGAGCCAAAATTTATGTACTTATTACAAGATATCTCAGCTTCTGATGGGAGCTAAGGGCTCATCTTGGGCATAAAAATGGTCAGCATCATCACATTAAGTGGGGTAGAGCATAGTTTTAAAGTCTACAGACTTCAGGTTGTTGAGTTCTTAGGTCAAAACCTATTTGTACGCTCTCGCGAGTCGAAATTTATGTACTTATTACCTCGGGGCGGAAGACGTTTCTACCGGAATATTCTCAGATCCTTGTTAAGTTGCCTGCTGTAAGAAAGAATCAAAGTTAAATTGCGACCTGCTGTACTATTTGGCTGCAACTAATCGGAAAATAGCAAGACACAACTTTTGCGAACATTGAAATTAATTAAGTATGAACATGTGGCAGTATCTAGATAGCCCGACCCCTGTCCGCGGACAACTGTCCACGAACAACTGTATACCAGATCATATTACTGCATAATAACAGTATCCCCTGAATCAAGCAGGGTTCACATCATCGCACGCGAATTTCAATCAGCGGTGGTGTCAAGGCTTATGAAACGATTAAGCAACCTTACGAGCAGGGAACCAGGGACATAGATGCGTTACACCCAGGACAGGACATGGAGCTCTTTAGGAGGTTTTTCTGGAATAGGAAGTCTCGAGCATTCTCTAAGGAGGCCGTGGGTCCATTAATTTCGTCCATTAGACAGAAGAGTACCATGTCAGGAATATACTACGCTACAATCAATATTATTCGTAACTCATTATATCCGAGGGACCACATTTGAATCGTAATCAATAGTTTGATTATGCTAGTCGTAACTAATTGCATCCAAGATACCATACATACCATTCAATTTCATAACATTTGCGGTCATATGATCTGGTAACCAATCAACTATTCACAAACACCTGTTGTTTGATTCAGGGGATACTGTTATTATGCAGTTATAACATGATCTGGTAGACAGGTGTTCGTGGACAGTTGTTCGTGGACAGTTGTCCGCGGACAGGGGTCGGGCTATCTAGATACTGCCGAACATGTGGGGGTGGGCTGGTTTGAGCTTCTGAATGCGAGAAACGTTCCTGGGATGTCTCGACTTCTCGAGCTAAAGTCGGAGTATTTACTTGTCAACTTACATGTCGTACTTACTGGTAAAACTGGAAAATTAAAGTGATTCATTGGAAAATTAATTTATTCAACTCGCACAACGTATTGAGCAACTTTTTGAAATGGTTAATCTCATTATGATAAGGGACCATTGTACCAAACCAGATTAGGATTATTTAAACTACTAAGGAAACGGCATGTCAAAAAGTAAGAGCTATTTGTGATTACAGTATTACTATTACCAGTAATTACAGCTATGACTACCATATACGTCATCAAGTAAGTAACATGCAAGCTTGAAGCTTGTCTCGTATAATTAGTGATTTGATCCATGGATTGAATATAATTGAGCTGGAAATGGGCTAGATCTGGGGTAGAGTTCATATGACAACTCTGTACATAGAAGCTATAAATTAAGAAGTGAACATGTTTTAAATTGAGACAATGTATTGGTTGGTTATAAAATGTTATTAAAATGTTAAATCGATTAATGATATAATACTTCAGAATACAACAAATTACTCAATATAATTACCAAAGTATTTCGCAACAGCGAACAATTACTCAATCTTTGTTGGGTATGCCGTGTAGAAGAAAGGTTGTACAGAATACTGCTGGAAATCCTCTTCTTTTTGGAAGGAGTCTTTCCAACAGCAAGCCGATCCAGATGATAATCTGTAACAACCTGTTGTTCCTTAATAGCACGAAAATATTCTTGAACAGAGGGCTTTGGGCGATTCACTCGGGTTTTGAAACCTCTTTGAAACCTCTTTGAAACCTCTCCGAGGGAGCTCTGGATCCTGAATAATACTGGCGAAATGATTCCAGAACACCCACATATCCTCTGGATATGTATGGTGTAACTTTGGGGAAATATCTTCTCTCATCTCTGTCAGTCTTCCCATCAAAGAGGAGAAATTGTTCGTCTCTTCTTGTAGATGTGCAGCTGGGAGGAAGAACGAATTCAAGAGAAGTCTTCGACCCGGTATGTTGGGCAGATCCGGAGGCAGAAGCTCTGGCTAGTTGGACGACTTTTCCTAGGGATTCCATATTAGGTAGCGTCTGGTTTACTTCTGTTGAAGCATTAGCAAGGACTTCTGATATCAGGTTCTGAGTCGCCGACAGGGGTTGTTCTGCAGCCTTCCTCTTGAGCGTTGTAAGGAGTTCGAGTCTCAGTGGGGTAGCCGAATCTGGTTTACGTCCAATGGAAAGAGTGTTGTCTGTGAGAGCGAGGTAACAGTGGCAGGGACATTTAAGAGTTTTGTTCTTCTGGCAACGCCAAGCAGAGGAGAGGACGCTGTCATCAGATTTCTTCCTGGTGTAGATATATCTGTCAGAATCAAGCACTTGTTGACTAGAGTGGTTCATTTTACCAAAAGTTGTTCAAATAATTAGACATCATATCTTATTAGTTGCTATATAGGGTCAGGAACGACCAAAAAATTTTTTTTGACTCTAGTGTTCCGGATATGGTCCGCACATGCCACGCCCATTTTTATAGCGTTTCTTATACAGGTAAAATAGGGAAAATCGCATTTTTTAACATGAAAGCGTCATTTCTGTGCTTTGAGACTTTCTACTCTAATATAAATGTGATGATGGCATTTCGTTTAAACATATTTTCAAAACTCTGTGACCACGCCCTGGCCGTGGACCACGCCCCTATTTCTTATACACATAAAAACACGAAAATCGCAGATTTTTAAATGATTGGATTGATTTAGAGCTTTGAGACTTTCTACTCGAATATAAATGTGACCCAAGCATTTCGTTTGAACATGGTTTAAAATTCCTGTGACCACGCCCTATGTGCCACACCCATATTTTTTTAACAAATTTGTACATTAATTTTATTGTTAAAAGTTATGAAAATTAAATCATACATAATTGTAATACTACTTAAAAACATCTATTTAAACTACAAAAACTTCTTCAGATCTTCTTTGGTCTTGATCGGGAACTTCTCGTGATGCGAAGCCACCACCCTCACCAGCTCCTGCCATGAGTCCTCGTCCCTTGTGATTGCCCCGTTGAGTCGAGTGGCTAGCGCTAGAGCCCGCTCGCAGGAGTCGTTCAGGGGGACAAGATTCCGGAGACCCCGCTTCATGTCGTCGTATTGAGGTAGAAGCCACCACTCATCTTTTGATAGGAAGGTGTGAGACTCCCCAAGTAGCTGGAAGATGAGGATGGAGCGGGGTCCCACGAAGTCACCAAGGCAAGACTTCTCATTGATAGTGGGCAGCTTCGGTTTCTGTATAGGTAAAGATCGGGAGGGTAGTTTTCCTATCTTAGCGGCAAGGATTTCTTTCTTCTCGTCCGGGACTTTATCTGAGAAGAGTGCAATAGGAATCAACTCTTCTGATAGGTACCAGGTGTGTCGCTGGATGATTTCGCTCGTCTTCTTCACGATTTTCTTCGAAAGTCTTCCAGGAACTTTGCTAAACCTCTGTAGAGAGGTGAACATCTTGAGGTCGTTAACGGCTGCATCTTCTAGGGAGGGAGAAGAGAACCAGAACTGCATGTAGCAGAATACTATCCAAGGAGCTAGGGTACGGACTTTCTCCTTCTTCTGCCAGGAGAGTTTCGATTGGTTCAGTTGATGACCAATGAGCGCCAACTTCAGGATGTAGATTGCTTTAGACATCCACAATGTTGAAACCATTTAGGAACGTGGAGAAGGTAGGCATGACTGTTGATAGAATGCGACCTTCTATCTTCCAGTATATATACCTAAGAACACTTGATCGGCTCACTCTCCTTACATGCCTTTAGCAAGTACGTCTCACATCCCTTGATACGAGAACCCCCCCCCCCCCCCCCCCCCCCCCCCCCCCCCCCCCCCCCCCCCCCCCCCCCCCCCCCCCCCCTTAAGCAAGAGCTCCCGTCCCTTATGTGGTCTACGAGTCGAGCAGTCAGATCATGTTTACTTCTTAATGTACAGCTATGATTTACAGAATTTACATGTGAACTCTACCCCAGATCTAGCCCATTTATGTGTCAATTATATTCAATCCATGAATCAGTGAATCACATCACTAATTATATGTCACTAATTAGTGATGTGATCTGACCCCTCTTGGGGGCCGGATCAGTTTTCTGACCCAAGGTCTCCCAGTGGCTCCCACTGTCCTAATCCTGATTTGATCCATTGAGATCCGATCCATCGATACGTGATTGACTATTTGAGGACAGGATCGTGCTAGCCGTACACTAACAAGCTGTAACAGGCTGTCGATCACATCACAGCCTACAGTGCATATAAGAGAGCGGTATGGGAATCAGTTATCGCAATCCAAAAACGCAACCAATCTTCAGTTTACCCCTCGACGCAAGCAAGGCTCGAAGGACCATGTCCTGAACTGATTTATATATAACATTCGTCCAATATATCGACATCAAATGAAAATAAACTATGGTAGAGTTCAGCTCAGATCATATATCAAATTGGAAATGTTACGTATACAAAGTAGCTAGTAACAGTTCAGATCATGTCTCTAATTGGAAATGTGTCGTATTGAAATTATATCACAATTCCGGACATATGTCTTTTTTTCTGATAACTTGAGTCGGACAATAGTCGCTGTCGGACAGATGTCTTGTTACCGTAGCTAATTCTTTCCAAATTTGCGATTTCATTGGAATACATTTTAGTAAGGTCCGGGATTAGAAGTCGGTAAATGTAGCTTCGCTGACTCACAATCTGCGACGTCGTCGTGACTTTAATTTCCGCTCACTGAAGCACATCTCACAAAACTTGCTACCTATATTCAGTTAAGCTGTATGTTGCCAACTTATAACCTCTGATCCTACAAGCTTTCTTTGATAGTATAGTAGCTAACTTTGAAATAGAAAATCTTCTGCATTATGCCTTGCAGTTGCACGGTAAACCGAGATTAAGAGTGTAGCGTAGGAGCGACACAATCGCCCGTGTCGCTCCTGCACTGCACACACTCACACTAACCTGGAGGGGGATATTTAAAACATACAAGTGATATGAAAGGATTTTATTAGCAGGAGCTTTCAAAATACTTGTGTAAATTGTCTTCAGCTCACACTGCACACTAAGCTCGCTCCTGATCAACCGAGCACTTTATGTCCTTATTAGCACAAAAGAGTATCTCTCGCATCATTTCAGTGTCAATGTTTAACTATACTCACAACCGCAATTAAAATTAAATACATTTATTGTGAAAATATTATTAGTTCCACTATTCTCCCCTAACTTCCCAGTTCATCCGATCGGGCAGTAGTAAAGAACAAAATGTATCTTACATATTAAATATTAGCACGATCAAGTGATAGGGGCTGAAATATATCATTTGCTGTTTTACGTAACAGATTAGTAGATTACATTTACAGATGAGTAAATATGTCAATGACAACATGTACTTTTTCAGCATCCGGTCGGAGTTGGGCCTGCAGGAATGAACCCGTTTCTTACTGATTACGAAGTCAATGTTGGGACTGAAAGATCTAACCTGTTTCTTACTGATCACGAAGTCAATGTTGGGACTGAAAGATCTAACCTATTTCTTACTGATCGCGAAGTGATTGTTGCGGCCGGATGGATTGGTTGTCGGTCACCGGATTGTTATATGTTATATGTTATGCAAATGAATCCGTTTCTTGCGGATCACGAAGTGTGATGTAATCTCGTTATCATTTATACTTTCAATCTGTAATCTTCCGTAATCATTTCTATGAAATTGTCTTTAGTTATTTAGTACATATTATTTGTTTATGTACGAAATTGTTTTTAGCATTTATGACAGAATCATTTGAAAATTATTTACATGCAATTCAAATTGTAAAACTATCTCTACTATAATTCTAGAATTATCTTTGTACATTGTACGACCGTCCACGTGAAAGTTGTTAAAACGACATTTTTATCGGTTTTGTGGTAATTATACGTTGTGGTAATTATACGTTGTGTTCATTGCGAGCTATATTTTAATGGGCTGTATACTCGGTCGTGACAGATATTTTTTGATGCGATAAAAACTGACTAAAAAGAATACTATTAGCTTCCTTTGTGTGACCACGGGCTTTTTAGTTTCTTTATAATATACAAAGAATACTTATATTTTTATGTAATCCTGTTGTAATTCAAATTGTATTTCAATCGTAGGATTTTTTAAATTTCTAATTTCTTATTGTACCACAATTCCTGTATTTCTGATTTCATCGTCTAAAAACTTCTTGGAATAGACATAAACCCTCAAATAGATACCAATCATCGCACACGATGTACGTGCACCCGGGGTTAAATACGACGCTATTGTCAGCACTGCGCGCGCGCACACGTACCATCTTATGTGTGCTGATCTGTATGTGCCTATCCTACTTGTGAAACAAGCGCGTCACGCAGTACGCGTAGGCACATGGCTATGTGAAGGGAGGGGGGGTCATGCCATGATTACGTAACATTGCTGTCAGGAGGGGGGTTGGGTCTTGATTTCGGTTGATTACGGAAGTAATCAAGGGGGAGGGGGTAAAAATTGCTAAAATATTGATATTCACCTTACTCGAGTTAAAATGCTTTGAAGTAGCGCGCGCCACGTCTGACGTCAATCCATCAAAAATGGATCTGGACACTGCTTGCTCTAACCAAAGCCCTTTTCTTGCAGTAGAGCGCGACCGCCGATAACAATTTGTTCAATGTTGGTCTCAGCCTGGTATCATGCTTGTATTGGTTTTGGAACTCTTGCCTATTGTTTTTTAATCGTTTTAGCATTTAGTATTATGAGCTAATATGTGACATATAAATGTATGAAAATTTAGCTTAAAAATTAAATGTAACTTGAGTGTAGCAATATTATCAGATTTCAGAATATACTTTATTCAATAATGAAGAACCCGTCGCCACTCTCAGCAGTCAACCAGGGCTTATAAAAGCTTAACTGCGTCTGTGTCCTTTTATTATTTATTTCACCAACTGTGCAAATGAGAGTGACGGTGTGGTCAGGTCGTCTTTAACAGCTCGTGTATTAAATACCAGCTATCTGTTGCCTGCCAGCATACGCACTAACTCCACTAAAGTATATTTATAATAGTTAAGTATAGTGACTTGCATTATAAGGAATTTAGTAATAAGGGAAAAAGGAGTTAGGATAACCATCTATAAAGCTTTGATAAGACCTCATCTAGAGTATTGTGTCCAATTGTGGAATCCAGTTGCGGCTCATGGAAGTTGGGGGATTGTTTTGGAGCTGGAGAGCGTCCAGAGGCGGTTTACCCGTCTTATTGATGAGGTGGGTACCCTTCCTTACAGCCGTAGACTGGAAATTCTCAATTTGACAACGCTGGCAGAGCGGCGAATACGTCGCGTGGGGACCTAATTGAAGCTTTTAAGGTTATTAATGGTTTGACCGAGTACGGCTCAGATTGGTTCAAAGTGAGCAGATCTGGTGTTAATCTTGTATCATCCAACAGATGTTGTAAGAGTATGGCAAAGATTAGGAATCTCCAAAGTTCATTTCTTCCAGAGCGAGTTATTCCTTACTGGAACAAACTCCCTTCAGATGTTAAGAACTCGGTGACTGTTTTAAGTTTTAAGATTAAATTAGAAGGGTTTAGAAAGATATAATTTCTAAGGATATTTCTAATGATTCACATTTTTGGAATGTTTCAAATGAAGTATTAGGGAGAATTGAAGGACCTAGCTATGCTAATAAAGTAATAATAAAGAGAAGCATAACGATTATCTTTATTTCCACCCTTTTGTGGCAAAAAAGCGATTTATAAATCTTTATTCCACTGGGAAGTATAAATAGGGTTATCTTTTGGGGATGCTTTTTGAATTTATTTTGTAATTTATTTATAAAGTTGTAGTTAATAATTTATTGATTTGGGTGGTTAGATATTTATATTTTTCACAGATTCTCCTAGAATAACCCCATTAATAGAATAACTTGATCTTATTATTAAAGTCTAAATGCATAACTAAACATTGAGTAGGATTCAACCTCCAAGGCCACTTACTAATTAATTAATTCACAAAATCTCGATTTTTTGCCAAAAGAATCTCAATTTTGCTTAAATTGACTACCAACGAGCTTGACATTACTAGGAAAACTCATGTGGGACTATCCCAATAGTTTTAATTCAAAAATACGATGTTAAGATATCTTGCCTGGACATGCACATTCAGAATATTTTTCACTGCCAAATCTATAAATATCCCAGCGCCTGACTTTACAGGGCTGTAACTTTGCTCAGGAATGAGATAGAATCAAAAATCAAAAGGTTCTGAGCTCAGAAACAACCTGGCTATTAGATTAAACTAGTTTAAAGTGATTTTGGAGACATGACTTTTTTGCTAAATGTCAGCATGGAGCCCCACTGTGAGGTCCTTTAAGTTCCTTTAAATCTTTAACCATAGTGTCATGACTCATGCTGAAAAGTATTCCATTGAGCTTAAAGGATGAGGGGACCTTAGAAAAAGTTTTTTTCTCGTGCAAATCCTTCTATTACATTAATCGTATAAACCACTTTAGTGAAATCCTCAAAGCTGTATTTCATTCGCACGCCAAGATATCCCGCCAAAACAATTTGAACCTGTCAATTATGGGACCTGCTCTGATCCGCGCATATAGAAATACAGGTAAAATGAGCGTGCGGGCAGACTAAATTACTAATTAAGAATACATTAACAATTTACGATACTAACGAGCCTATAACCAATGGAGAGGAGACTTTTTATGACCGGTTGAAAAAATAATTATCACCCTACGATAACCATGAGCCGAGATACACCTGAAATAAGATTGAAGTCACACAGAAAGAAAGTTGCTAGGTGTCCCAACGTAACACCTAGCAACTCCCTGTATTGTATCACAATTGATATATCAACATGTCATATCAACACAACACGGTCCTTATAAAAATGGATCGGGTAGGTATGAAATGCATGTCTTCATTTCAGTTGGACAAGCACCAAGCAGCAAGCTTTTAAGTTCTAACTCGCAATGAGACACTACTTATAACATAAGCCAGATTTTCAACTATTACAGCACAAAATATAATACCAAGCATAGCAGACGAAAACATCCACATTTATTGTGTAATTTGTTACACTCAAGTCACAGCAAACTCAAAACGGTAAATTATAAATGAGTGTAAAACTAAAGGTACACGAGCAGTGTCAAACCGCACGTGCGCACTCAGATAGGACTAGAGGCGCCAAGGGCCAGTTAGTAAAATGTCTTTTACTACATCATACATTCAATCGATTTTTAGATCTGCTGTGGCCCCTTGCCGTGTTATACATTCCTTTATTCTTGTATAAAGAAATATGTCTATTTTTAATTGTGTCCATATCGGGTTTCAAACAAGTCAAAACAAAATAGCAGTTTTGTTGTTAGCGGATGCTACTTATCTTAGCTTATTTAGAAATATCTACTACAACTACAAGAAAGCCTTTCTGAGTTACATTTAACTATTAAAGAGTAATAATCGTTACTTAAACTAATTCAACGCAACCAAAGATACCGCTCTCGCTAAAGGTAACACGACGTAATTAAAACAGAACAGAACAAAATGCTGACAGGAGCGAAGGGTGCGCGCGCACGTTGGTCTTAACACATAAGTGACGTCACAGCCCAAAATTGCTATCAGCCAATAGGAGCGCAGCGTGGTATTGCGCGAATTATCGATTACACAGTCTGGTGTATTTTTTGATTCTACACACTTTCGCAGGACTTAAACGCGAATATTTGGAAGTAAATTCTAAGGTCCCCTCATCCTTTAAAGTCATCAGCAAATAATTTAATTTTACTCTTAATATTATCAGGTAAATCATTAATATGTACTAATATAAGTAGGCTGTAGCACAAATATGAATGGTTCTAGCAATGGTCCCTAATGTAGTATCCATCTCGTGGCTTCTTGAATGACAGTCCTTTCCTTTCTAACACTTTTTTATCAACTAGGTCAGCATGGCGTCAGAAAGTCCAGCCCGGAGCCATGTCAAGCTCCCCATGAGTTGGTTCCGGCAAATAATTGTGCTGAGCATCATGTACGTGATAGTTGTCAATAAACTTCTCAGAGGTAAGCCTGATCAAAATATGCACCCTACATAATGACCATATTAGACCTGTATCTAATGTATCTGGAATTGGACGTATTGAAATACCAATTTTGACTATATATCCACAGTTATTCACCATGGATTTGTTTGTTATTAAATAGTTTTTCATAAATTTTTGGATTTAGATTAATTCGATGTAATGGGTCCAAGTTACTGCGGACATAGTTCACTATGTGTTTACCGTGTTTGGGTGCCCATCATATTTTACAGATGGGGGCGATATTTTGAACGATTCTATTTTATATTCATCTATTGCTGTACTCTGTAAAATTTGAAAAGTATTTAATAAAAAAAAAATAAGGGGCCATCTACTTAGGACGTCCGCCAAAATCGCAGATTTTCAGACCAGCCCCCCTCCCCCTGTCCGGGTGTGTCCGAATTTTCAAAGCCACCCCCCTCCTCCAGCTACTCTTAAGAGTACAAATAAATCCAACTTAAATTCATTGTTAATCAAATGTGCAGTTGGTAATCTTTCTTCGCTCTTATGAGTGGGTCGATCCATGATAAAGGCATGTTGCTAGTTGCCGAAACGTGGAAAACTAGTTTGTTTTGAAACACTGAGTGGAGACTCTAACTTCGTCACCAACTGTCACTTAAAAAAATGTGTAGTTACTTAAAATAGACAATAATACATTTAGTGACGAACAAGTTTAGCAATTAGCACAGTTACATTTAATTACATTTAAGTACTTAACATTCGTTCAAAATACAGGGATCTTAACTTACAGAGTAATTAGTGTCAAAGAGTTGAAATAAATGGGACTTTTTCGTTAATTCTGCCAAAATTTCCGGACGTCCGGATTTTCAGAAACCACCCCCTCCCCCTGTCCGGATTTGTCTGAAATTCCAAAACCACCCCCTCCCTATTTGCCGGATGCCCTAAGTAGATGGCTCTTAAACAAAAGATTTTTCTTTATTGACTAAAATGCAGGTTATTCATGCCTGAAGATCAACTTAATGGATAAAAATTAAAAGGGGACTTGAAAATTAGATTTAGTCGAAATCAATATAGTGAGCTGGAAGTTAGTACTTAGTAACAGAAGAAAAACTTCATCAGGTTTTGTGTACATAGCACTTGAATGGTTTGTCGGTTGCTTTGCTCCAAAAAAACCAATAAAAGAGTTTCCAGCAATCCGATCACCCTTCTTGAAGATGCCAGCCACAACTCTTGAGCAACTTATCCGAAGAAGGCAAATCACTAGCACACAACTTGTTGAGCTTTACATTGATAGAATTGTGGATGTGAGTAAAATTAAATAACATTCAATAGCTGTATTAATGTATATTTTATATATTACTAAAATAAAAGTACATGTATGATGCATGAATATTACATATTATGCATAATTGTTATCTAAATATTACACTTCTCCATTCTAATAAGTAGCCTTGCTTTTATACGGTCATAGTGGCATGATTCGGAACAACTCTCTTCATCTGCATGTCCGGCAGCCGTATTAGACTTAAGTACAATAAATGTTATTACAGTAAAAGTAATATTATGCGGTTAAATTCATTTCATCGTCAGGTAAACCCTTTGGTTAATGCTGTAGTCCAAACTGCATTTGCCAAAGCTTTGGATGAAGCTAACAGAATTGATGAATTGATGAAGTCAGACAGTTTCGAAACTGATCCTAGATTCACAGTAGAGAAGATGCCATTCTTAGGTGTTCCTATCACATGCAAAGAAATCATCTTTGTTAAGGTGAGATTATTATATGAGATATTTTCTATTGGGATTCAGTCTTAGAGGCTGGTCAGTTCTGGGGTTTGGCAGCTCAAATTCCAGGGAATTTGAACGACAATATCATGATAAGAAATGAAAATGTAAATTTTCAGGGATTCAGTGCAACTGCAGGATTGAAAGGGAGAATTGGTCACGTGTGTAAGGAAGATGCTGAGGTGGTAAAGTATATGAGAGCTTCTGGAGCCATCATCATTGGTCTCACCAATACCAGGTTGGTACTTCTTAGGTCCCAGGATCCATTGCATAACTGTGTTTGAAGTAAACATGGTGCGAAATATTAAGAAACTGAAGTTAGAGTTATTTACTTTTGTTACTTTTACTTTCGCGACGAAGCAATTTCGAATATTGTGGAACTTACAGCCTTATTTAAATACTTTCAGCCTAGTTATTATTTTGCGGCTGTACAAATTTACTGTGTTGGCTTCTTAAAGCAGGACACTTAAAAAAGATATAATATCAACGACCCCAATCATCCACTCCCTGTCCTGATGTGTTGTAATTCTAAAAGAAACTATATAGTAGTTACAGTGTTATCTTGTTATGTAACTCGCAGTCTTGCTACATTCTGTGTGGTGGATATCACATTATTAACTACAGGATATTAGAGTGCGTAAGAAACCTCAACTTTAGATACCGAAATGGACAGCTGGTGTTAGTTCAATTACTGGTGTCAACACTCTAACAAACTTTTATAAATCGAAAATGTGACTAGGAAAGTTGTAGGTGATATGGTTGGATTCCCGATTTTATTGATTCCAGGGTTTATTCCTGACGATTGGTCCAGTCGATTTAAATAATCGCATATTTAAGTGTTATTCATTCTCCCTGTTACAGCGAAGCATTAACTAGGACATGCATGTTAATTGTTAGGATCAGTTCACTCTCAGACTTCTTACTCAGGCCAGCTTTTTGATTAACAATATTTGCTCTAGAGGTCATACTCCGACTTGTTACATATTCAAATTTAAGTGAGTAAAGTAATATGTTATATAATAAGTAAAGTAATATGTAATATTGTAAAGTAATAACATGTCTGCGTTTGCAGTGAGTTAGCGATGTGGTGGGAGTCTCATAACCCTGTATACGGGTACACGTGTAACCCTTACGATCTGAGGTGTATTGTTGGGGGCAGCTCTGGAGGAGAGGTACGTTTGCTAGTCATTTGCATATTAAGTTACGTAATTAATAATCTATAAATATATTATCAATCAGGAAGTATTAGTTCTGATTTCTGTAGTTTGTCGGGAAGTATTAGTTCTGATTTCTGTATTTTGTCGGGAAGTATTAGTTCTGTCGTTCAACATTTTGTTATGGGACAATGATTTAAACGAATTACATATTTGCATGTTATTAATTGTTAAACTTTACATATTATTTTGATATTCAATGCACGGATGCTCAAGTGCGTGATTGTTGAATTAATAACTGATGCTTACTCAACTGCTGCAGAGTGCAGGCGTATAATAAATATAATGTAATATTATGTACATTATATAATATAATTGTTGATGACTGATTTATCACTTATCAGGCTGCTTCAGTTGCATCAGCCTGCAGCGTTATGGGTATTGGTAGTGATATCGGTGGAAGCATCAGAATGCCTGCATTCTTTAATGGCGTGTTCGGACACAAACCTTCTCCTTTCCTGGTCCCCAACAAGGGTCAGTAGTTTCATTCAGAGAAAATCGATTTTGGTTCAAGATTATTTTATAGTGATTTTTGAAAATTCGAGGATCTTCTGCTAGTTTTCAGTACAAAAATATCATGTTAACATCTGGCCCAACAAAGCATCCCATGAAAGTTTTTCCGAAGTAAACATAGACTTTAGAGTAAAAACCGTTCAAAGTTCAGGTCAATTTCCGGGAGCAACGGTAGAGTCAGCCAAGTACTTGGGACTAGGCCCCATCTGTAGATATGCACAGGACTTGGAGCCCATGTTGAAGTGTATGGCCCTGAAGGACGGACCTGTTGACTTCGAACAACCTCTCAATTACGATGTAGGTGAAGGAATACTGATTTGAATAAAATATTTAGTTAATTAAAAGCATTCCTTTGAAATAACACATTTAAGTAATAATCTGAATCGTGAAGTTACTCATTACTCATGTTTTTCTGATTATTTACAAGATTTAAACGTTTCTAGATCATTCGTATAATCTAACAATTTGAGTTGATTTTACTGAACACAGCCATTATTATATATACGTTTATATCGCAGCAAGTCTAATCGTACAGTTAAATAGTTGCACATCATATGACCAAGATACACGCTGTTGGAATGATGCCAGTATCACATGACGTTAAACTGTAATATCAGTTCATTAGCTGCTATTTTATCATCCCTGAAATGAGCCTATAGACATTCAATTCCAGAATTTTTAGAATGCTTTCGTGCACCGTTCATGAGATTTTACATAAAATATTCGGCTAATGAATTGTTTTTTGTTTGACCGCAATCTGGCCGCATATAATACAGCCAATAATAACCACGGCGTAAAATTCCAGACGTCAAAATTCCAGATTTCTCAAAATTAGTGTGTCGCAACCTACGTTAATGATTATTGAATATATAGCGTTAAATTACGCTCTAAATATTTAAATTTTATTTCAATCCCCTCATACTAAGTTGAAAATATATATTCTAGAATGATCTGTATCTCAAGCATAAACAACCGAGTGTGTTGGACACTAATTCTACACACCAAAATGTATAATTACAGCCAGTGTCAACTGTCAGGCTGTGGACAATGGCATGTATCGACAAAATAGCTTACAGCTTGGCTACCATTCAAGATTGTGTGAGGCTTCATACTAGCGTGAAATTATTTGTGTATTTTTAATTAGTGGTGTACTAAATACTGCGCGTACAAATAACGCAATGTCACAATGTACAGGGTTAAGGGGGGGGGACAATGGATATTTTTTTGTGAAACTTGATTTCGAGATAGCAGTTGACCAACAAACTAGGACCAGTGACCAAACTTTTGAGGGGGTCCCGGACCCCAACCGCCAAACGGTGCCCGCGGGGCAGCCACACCCATATTTGGTCCAAATTAGGCCCAATTTAGCCAAATACCCTGAACATGCCCAAAACCCAGATTTTAGGTGCTCTTCTTGTAGCTAGTGGTCTCCTGAACTCGTATATGAAATTTCATCAAGATTGGACAAAAAATGACTGAGTTATGGGCCAAAAACCATATGCCCATATTTGGGCATACGCACCAAATTTGGTAGATTTCGTCCCATAAATTGAGCAAATATCAATATTTTTGAATGAAACTTACTTTATAAGAAAGGTAAGCCTAAACTATATATTCTCTGTAAGTTATAGCTTTATATTTGTTTAAATGTGGATACTAAGGCGAAAAAACCACAAAAAATGAACTAAATTGCCCGTATCTTGGTTCGCGATATTCGCGGAATTGATCTCATTAAAATTGTAACAACTCAATCAGTTTTCAAAATTTTTGCATGAAATTTTCGGAATCGACTCGAAATCGCATTTCCACCTTATTTTGAGATCAGATTTTTGATTTAGGCCTCCAAAAAAATTTGGCGGCCAAATTCTGAATTTGTCCGGGAAAATTTTGGAATTCGGCCGCCAAATTTTTTTGGAGGCCTAAATCAAAAATCTGATCTCAAAATAAGGTGGAAATGCGATTTTGAGTCGATTCCGAAAATTTCATGCAAAAATTTTGAAAACTGATTGAGTTGTTACAATTTTAATGAGATCAATTCCGCGAATATCGCGAACCAAGATACGGGCAATTTAGTTCATTTTTTGTGGTTTTTTCGCCTTAGTATCCACATTTAAACAAATACAAAGCTATAACTTACAGAGAATATGTAGTTTAGGCTTACCTTTCTTATAAAGTAAGTTTCATTCAAAAATATTGATATTTGCCCAATTTATGGGACGAAATCTACCAAATTTGGTGCGTATGCCCAAATATGGGCATATGGTTTTTGGCCCATAACTCAGTCATTTTTTGTTCAATCTTGATGAAATTTCATCTACGAGTTCAAGAGACCACTAGCTACAAGTAGAGCACCTAAAATCTGGGTTTTGGGCATTTTCAGGGTATTTGGCTAAATTGGGCCTAATTTGGACCAAATATGGGCGTGGCTGCCCCGCGGGCACCGTTTGGCGGTTGGGGTCCGGGACCCCCTCAAAAGTTCGGTCACTGGTCCTAGTTTGTTGGTCAACTGCTATCTCGAAATCAACTTTCACAAAAAAATATCCATTGTCCCCCCCCCCCCCTTAATGAAGAACAAAGTAGATTTAGTGAGTACTTTCTTCAGTAAAACAGGATGAAATAAGTTTAGAATTTAGCTTGCACACAGATCACTTCAAACAGTCCCAATCTTGGAATCTAACTTGGTTTGAGATGCTGGCAGCAGGCGTGGTTCATGGTTGATATACAATACATGAGTCTAATTAGATAGTGCATGTTATCAAGGTTCCACATAATATTCAGTCTATTATAATTGAGAAGGCGTACGTGTGGTTTTGAACAATGCCTCAGCATTTAGAATTGCAAAGCATGGTGGCTTTTCCGGCTGGGACACTAACTAAACAAAGCATCGTATAATGTCGACAGTAGTCCGTACAGAGTAGAGTCAAAAATAACAATCATTACCAAAACGAAGCCTCTTTCTCATGTTGAATTGAATTGAAACTCAAATCGACGCGATACAACTCTTTCAGATGTCGAAGATAAAGTTTATCTCTGTTGAAGATGACGGCTGGTCTCAGTTTGATGGCTGGTCAGTGTTTACTTCTCCCGTAGATCGGGAGTTAAAACTCGCTCAGCGCAGAGTTGTCAACTTCCTGGAATCTTCTTGTGGAGCAAAGGTTAGTACTCGAGGATTTGTCAAGGATTTATCAAGGATTTGTCCACTGTAGCAGTGTTACAGGTAGTATGATGTATCAATTAATGTTGATCAGTCTAAACGCCCTGATCTGACAATGCATCATATGAGCAGCTGTAACACAATACTTCATACTCATCATTCCTCGGCAGCTGTCTATAATTTGTTAGAAACAAATATTTGCAATACTATCCTTGTAATGAAGATTAATACGTCAGACAAGACACAATGTACTGCTGTGTAAATCTGTTGACTGGTGTATTATGATAGTAGTGCAGTCTAATGATAGTATTGTCTACGACATGACTATTATTAAATCTAAATATTTGTATGTATATATCCTACATCGTAATATGATGTAGGATATATACATACAAAATACAAATATGGAGGATATACGCATTATATACATTAAAACTATTTGATACAATACAACTCAATCGGGCGGGGAGTACCTGACCAGCACATACAGATAATATCAGAATGTGCTAAGTGTAGTGCTTAAGTGTACTAAGTGTACTACTGTCATCATGATATTGATTGGAAACTGCTTAAAGCTACATAATGAGTTAACGGCTCTCAGAGCTATGGTATTTAACGATCAGAACTTTGGTATTTAGATGTAATGATCGGCATGTCCTAGACAATACTATCATTATACTGCACTGATATTATCATCATGTGTAGGGTAAAACTTCAAGAAGCACAGCTTTAATCTTAATTTAATCTTAATCAGCCGTATGAATCGTTAATCGCAGTTGGAACTCTCCTAGGTGGAGAAGAAGGAAATCATGTTGCTGCGTTACTCACTGCCCATCTGGATGGCAATTATTAACAACAACGGGGATCCTAAATTCTCTCAATTCTGCTCGTCCACAAAGGACAACACCGAGGTTTCGAGTTATGATCTGCCATTAAAGAACATGTACAAAGAAATGCTGAAGAAGTGTGTTGGAATGTCAGATCATACCTTCTACGTTATCATCACAGGTTTGTTCAGCTTGTTTATCATTTCCTACTTTAAACTTTTCTAATTTTAAATATTTAGTTTTATATTTATTTTCAACATCAGATTTTGTGAAATGCCAAAGTAGCGTGATGTTTTCGGACAGCCAACGAATCCTACGTAGCATTCTGTACCGCTACGTAACATACCAAGGCTTCCTAAATTTAATTCCTGTCTGGAGCTGGGACTTTTGATTACATCATATCAACCCTTCTTATCAGTGCAGGAAGTTGGTATTGTTATTTATTGGCAACATCTTTCTAGTAACCAATGTCACTAGCAGTGTACGGTATATGATGTACAATTAATGTTGACCGTCTAAACCCCTGATGCAATGCATCAATGAGCCTGTAACAATACTTCATAGACCTATCTCCTACGGCAGCGCTAAACAATTGTAGAAACAAATGTTGCGATACTATCCTTTAATGAGATATCGTCAGACAGACACAATGTATGCTGTGTAAACTGTTACTGCGGTATTATGATAGTAGTGCGCTAATGATAGTATTCTAGGACACTGCGTTCTTAAATCTAATATTTGTATGTATATCCTACATCTGTAATAGATGTAGATATATCATAAAAATACAAGATGGAGGATAACGCATTATATACATAAACTATTTGATACAAAAACCATCGGGGGAGTACCTGACAGCACATACAATATATCAGGAATGTGCAAGTGTAAGTGCTAATGTCTACTGTCACATGATATTGATGAAAACTACTTAAAGCTACATAATGGTTAACGGCCTCTCAGAGCTACTGGTATTTAACGATCAGAACTTTGGTATTTAGATGTAATGATCGGCATGTCCTAGACAATACTATCATTATACTGCACTGATATTATCATCATGTGTAGGGTAAAACTTCAAGAAGCACAGCTTTAATCTTAATTTAATCTTAATCAGCCGTATGAACCGTTAATCGCAGTTGGGAACTCTCCTAGGTGGAGAAGAAGGAAATCATGTTGCTACGTTACTCACTGCCATCTGGATGGCAATTATTAACAACAACGGGGATCCTAAATTCTCTCAATTCTGCTCTTCCACAAAGGACAACACCGAGGTCTCGAGTTATGATCTGGCCATTAAAGAACATGTACAAAGAAATGCTGAAGAAGTGTGTTGGAATGTCAGATCATACCTTCTACGTTATCATCACAGGTTGTTCAGCTTGGTTTAACATTTCCTACTTTAAACTTTTCTAATTTTAAATATTTAGGTTTATATTTATTTTCAACATCAGATTTTGTGAAATGCCAAAGTAGCGTGATGTTTTCGGACAGCCAACGATCCTACGTAGCATTCTGTACCGCTACGTAACATACCAAGGAAACGACCATTCTCCCGGAGAAGAATGTGCATAATTTTCCGTCGTTACATTATAATTGTTTTACGGCAAAACACGTATTGTAGACTGTAGAACTGCATGTTTTATTGTCAGACAGTAAACAAATTGACGTCAATGTTATCTTGAAAATCCGTTCTCAGAATGCCTGGGAAATTATTAATCACAATATTTTCATGAAGCCACTGTATTTTTATTTCCTGGATTGTAAGAATTCGGGCTTACGAGAACCTTCAACTAGTAACAGTTACCATATTAATAATGCTATGTAGTAAGATATTGGGGGTAACGGAGGGTATAGTGTGAGTGGGGTAGACGGAGTGATTAATTAACATGTTCTTCAACTGTGTGTAATCAGTTCTGCGTTATGGGTTAAAGATTGTTGATCACGTGTTGTGTTGATCACGTGTTCATCGTGCCTTATAAGGCTGAGACTGGGCAACCGTAAATCAACAACGCGCTATAAATGATAAAAGAACTGTTTGTGTTAGATGTGATTACGTTTTGATTTCGAATAAATATTTGAAATATTTTCGCTGCTTTTTAGATTGCAGGGCAGCTTGCTTTTTAAAAGCTCACGTTAAGAATATTTCGAATCGTATGATAATGTTATCACCGGTGCGTGGAGAATAGATAGATACTCGAAGTTCAAGTGAAAGATAGTATGATAGTAAAATCAGAATAATTGGAATAATGAACAAACTAAGATCGCGGAACCCTGACCCTTACGCTAAACCTACATGTTTCGGAGAGGTCTAAGTTTATAATTAAAACAAGGTAGTTAACCGTTGTTTTAACTGTTGTTTAACTATCCTCTCTACGGACTAGTGGTTTTAACTGTCCTCTTTACGGACTAGTGGTTTAACCCGTAAATATCAGGAGATATTTGGTCCTCGTGGAAGGTTCTAGAAGAATCAGGAGAGAGCTAGGAACTAGCTCGATTCAATCTATAACAATAAAATCGGATGATGAAATCGTATGATAAAATCGTACTTCGATGAAATCGGCTGATAAAATCGTACTTTGATAAAAATCGAATGATAAAATCGTGTGATATTCTTATCAAATCACATGATTAGTTTTGCAGAGTACATCCCAATTCTATGTAACATGTACAATGTACATTGTAAGTTATCACAGGAAATCTGGTTTTTGTGAAAAACATTGTGTGCAAACAAGTGTGAAAAGAGTGAAATCATTAAATGTTTGATCGTTTCAGGAATGATAGAAAGGGGCCCGGTGAATGACACATTTTACAGAGTACATTTGAAAATTGTGATATCCTCACCATCTCCTCATATTCGCATTTCGTACCTTATTTAACTTATGTGCGACATTTTAGGGGGATATAGTGTTTATAAAGCTTAAACAAGAGGCATTTATGGCTGCTTCTTTATTGACTATACGTATAGTAAATATACGCAACCCCTGAAAGGCTGATTTAAATATATTTAAAAGCTAGGCTGTAAACAAAAACAGCCACTTTAAATGCTTCGTGTGTGCACTGTGCGTATAGATTATAGATATATATAGAATAAAGATATCATGTGCTGTCACATTATGAACCTGGGTGGTCGTCTAGTACACACACCTAACTACCGAGTGCCGACGTTTGGAATATAAATGGAGTTAAGTCACTAATTTTGTTAATTTCAGGAATGATGGAAAGAATCCCGATGGCTAAAGCGAGTATAGATCAATTGCTAGCGATGGGACAAGAACTGAGAGATTTTATCCACGAGCTACTTGAGGGAGATACTGTCCTGTTATACCCATCCCATCCCATGACAGCACCAAGGTTTGTAGGCTTGTAAACTTTGTAATGGGTACCACTGTAACCATTATGATTATCATTTATATATACCATTATGATACCATGAATACACCAGGGGTTTTCGTTATAAATTTTGACGTTATTAAATTATGAGGTGTTTGGTGCAATTTCCGCCCTGAGCTCCAGTTGGATTCAAAAAACCATCGTGCTACAAACGCAAGGCACTACAGAATAAGAATGCACTCAATTTTGTGTAACAAATCCGTTGGGTAATGGCTGTGAACTGTGTAAATAATGGCTATTATTCTAATAAAGCCGACTATTTATTTTAAATGCCGGTTTATATCCAGCTCATAGCAGGTAGGTTATGTACTTAGTACATACAAATAATGGATTAGTATGATTTAGAATAAATCGCCCTTATCGCTTGATAATTACTCATTTTGTTTTTCAGACACCACATGCCATGTTTCACTGGATTTAACTTTGCGTACACTGGTATCTGGAACATTATTGGAGTTCCAGTTACTCAAGTCCCTCTAGGACTCGACAAAAATGGTCTGCCGCTTGGTGTTCAGGTTTATATGCATACATACCTAATATGTCAAACACAATATTTAACACATTCTTTATACTTGATTGTTGGTAAGGTGTCATTGGTTGGCTGGTATTTTGTTTTATTCAGCAGTTGGTCAGTGGGGGCTCCACTTTGCAGTGGCTATCCCGCTTGACATTCCTTATACGATATAATTATTCGCATTGATATCATACCATTCATAATATTGTCAAGAACTTTGCCCTGTGATCCACGTGTTAAATACTCGTGGAGCGTGCACTATTAACGAGAAGTTAATTAATATTAAATCCATCTTTTTGATTGGAAATATTTGCTAACATCACAGATCTTTAAGATTTGGAGAGTAAGTAACTAACACAGTCCTCTTCCTTCAGGTTATAGGAGGAGTTAACCAGGATAGGCTGACGATAGCTGTGGCTCGGGAACTGGAGAAAGCGTTCGGTGGCTGGGTTGACCCGACAGAGAAGTACAAGGTCTACAAATACGAGCCAATACGAGGCATGCCATCCAGCCCACGTCATCACAATAACTCAACATCATCTCAGAGTAATCCAGTCACAACAGACTCCTCTTCTCCAGTAGACAGATGACAGGGAGAAAACATAAAACACGTACGTGATAACGTGTAGCTGCTCGTTAGATTTATGAACATATGATTTACGTTAGGAGAGCTGTTATTTTTTACTTTTAAAAGTATGATGGCGAAAACTGAAATCCTGTTAATATTGAAAAATAGTCAGGCCATTTTTTAGTAGCAAATTGCGAATATTTTGAAGCTTTCCCGCGTTTAGGTTTGTTATTTAGATTTGCAGATTTAAATGTTTTTATTCAATAATAAATCACTGGGTATTATAAGCTCTAATTTATTGATGAATTTGCGTGAAAATTTTGTTATATTATGTAAAACAGTCAAATGCCATATTATTAGAGACAGTAAATGTTTATGGTTAAGTCGGTTATTTGAAGTATTTAGGGTAAATATCCTTTTAGAGCAATATGCGTATATTTAGTTATTATATATTATATATGCATACACGTTACAGTTTACTCTACTCACTGCACTTACTACATAATATGTGTAAGATTTAATGGTTTAATTTAAATCATTAAAGTTGAACTATACGACAGTTTTGTGTTAATATAAATCAGTTTGATCATTTCAATCGTATAACTTTAAAGTTAAAAAGTTTAAATATGTTTATAAGGTATGGGATAAAATGAAATTTATAATTTAACTGGAAAACAGAATAAACGAGTCGTAATTTAATTCCCATAAGTGCACGAAATTCCACTCATTCTTCAATGAATATGTAAATTTTTCTAGCTTTAAGCTTAAACTTTCCTAAATTGATAGTTGTTAAATTATTTGTAAATAAGCAATGTTCAGTTGTAGTTGTTAGATGTTCTCTGGATTAAATGCAGATTTTTTGAGTTTATGATTTGTTGTCACATGAGAAATTCTTGTTCCTCAAACTGCTGACAGTTTTATTTCTTTGGTCAAATTTACAGTTTACTTTAACTCACAAAAATTGCTCATTTGCTCGTTTTACTCACCTCAAGTACACTTAATTCCAAACATGTAAAAAGGACATTCAAAAATTTTAACATTCATCACAAATACATTTTATCCAAATATAGCGAAACAACTGTTATGAAATGAGACAGAGTAATAATCTGAGAGATGCTACACCAAAACTTGGCCTATCAAGAACAAAGATACAACTCATTGCTTTCCTGAATAAAACAGGTACTGAGGTACAACTCATTTTATCATGAAGAAGTAAATAGATGTTAACATATCGAGTAAACAATCTCGCTTTAACTGAAGATGAGGTAATGTTTCTGTAATTTCGGAATAGTTTTTTGTTGGTTTCGTAAACGACGCACCGTCTGGTGTTACATTTATTGACTATATTGTAAATTGAGAGGAGAATATTCTTTGGTCTGCCCTCCTCTCACTTCTTTCATCTCATCGCTCCAAACTTCAATAAAAGTTTTATTCGCCCCATCCTGAATCTATACAGTATCCATATTGCTATTAATTCATATTTTGGCTTATTGAAAAATTGTATTTCAGGGAAATAAGTCATAATTCTGCACAATATATCGTATTAACGAATATCGCAATTATGAATTATGGCTGTACTGGTCATATTTTAATGAAAACTAATTAATTATTAGATTTAAATCAGACTTCTGACGTTCATTGTTCGTTGTGTACTAATAATTTACAGGGTGTGACATGTGCTATAGACACCTTGTCTATAGTTATTATAGTCGGTTGTAATGATTGTACAATATGACTTACGTAATAAAAGCGTTGTTTTGCTTTTCGGTCACGCGTTTCGCCGCTTCCGTCACGTTTATGTAACGCGCTTATATCTGATTGTGTTTAAACAAATTTTCAACGTTCACCTCGATATCAAGATTGGATTGTGCGCGCGTCGTCAGAGCACATTTGACATTGATACATGTTTCGTATCCCATTCATAATCATAGAGATTCGGCGGAATGACTGGCTGAGCGTCGCCCAGTAAATCGAAGCCGGACTTACTTCAGCTTTACCTGGGGACCCCAGGGTATTATATTTATGTTCATAATCATAGAGATTAGGCGGAATGACAGGCTTACATTATTAGCTGAGCGTCGCCCATACCAGTAAACTTCAGCTTTGACTGGCACAAAATGCGACGCACAGTCACACGCCGCACGCGAGTCTAAATCCAAGTATTTATAGATTTCATAATGGTAATCTTTCTTCGCTAGCTCTTATATCATAAGACTTATGAGTGGGTCGATCATATAGTTTGATAGTTGGGGACGAACTTATTGTTTTGAAACACTGAGTGGAGTCGGAGACTCTCACTTCGTCCCAAAATATCAAACTATTTACCAGAACTGTGGTGTGAGGCGCCATCCCTCAAGTGCAATAATATTTTATTTCACATGATGTCTTACGACTCTTAGTCTTATTACTTGGCTGATTGTATGAAGCCTGGCTAGGAGATCAAAGAAGTAATATAAGTGATTGCATATCAATGAATTGTTGGCAATAAAACATGAACCTGCCGGGCTGCCGTATGTGAACAGTTTTGTTCATATAATATAATATTATATAATATAGCTAATATATATAAGCTTCATGTACTTTCTATGCATCTGTCACGACTTAAAGTTTAAGTATATGATATCTTTATATAAAGCGCTATATGCTTCGCTATATGCTGCGACTTATTACAGTTACACTCTCTGTTAAACGTTTATATATATTATATATATATATGTAGTGACCAATGACCACGTTGCAAATTAGCTATATCTTGATATGCGTTTTTCGAACATTGAAAGGGATTAACTTTGATTAAAAGTCACAAGGCTTGAGGTTCTGATGAGCGTATTGGTATTGACTATCGGAATCGTGATATTACGTCTTAATGGGAAGGGATTAAATTTAATACATCGCATCGCTAGTCCAACAAATAAGCTGCTAGCAGATAAAAGAAATGTTTAACATATCATAAGCGGCTAATAAACAATCGCACAATCGACAATCGTTCAGCTTGAGGTTTCAATTGTCGTATCTATCGGCGCCACCAGCCACCTGTGGTTATAGGTACTTGCTATCCTGTGCTCGTATAAAGACAGTCAGATAGTCGTGACTTTTAAACAATAGATTTTATAAGTATCATGTTATTTCAGAAAACCTTGACTATAGTTTCAGAGGATTGTCTCAGTTCCTTTTAAAACTGGTAACTAATGGTTGGCATTCAGCCCATCTAAATTAGATATTAAAGATCAATGCATTGAAATTCTAGCACATTATTACCACCAATATCATACCCTACATACCACCTCCCTTATCCCCATGACAACTAATTATGATCCCAACCTCCAGTTATTGACTGAGTCACAAATATTACGCTTTTAGTCAGACTATTGACAGCCAACCAGACCGTTTATGCTTGACATAACAGACAAGTAATTGCCGTTTTACGTGAGTTGCTTTCTAAAGCTCCGTATCAAAAGATCGTCACTTTGTTGCATATTATACGTAGCCCCAGCTAATATGTTTACATCAATAACAATCAGATTCATCTAGAACAGACTAGTGTTCCGAATCAGACGGTAGCTATGGTCAGTTAACACTGAGGGCTCGGATATATAACACCGTTTATTGCCGTTTTACGAGAGTTTCTTTCTATTTTCTAAAATTCCGTAGTAAAAGCTTTGTCGCCTTGTTTGATATTATAAGTAGCCCCAGCTAATATGTTTACTTCAATAATAATCCTTCTCGTGTTAAAGAACAGAGTAATATTTGAAAGCGTTGATACGATTCAGCTAGTAGGCATGTCGGACTTAACAAAGACTTCGGCAAATTTTCAAACTATCGATTTGTGACTTGCTTGGTAATTTCTCATGAAATAACTGTGATGTTATATCCGTTATCGTTTAAAACTCAGCGCAGTTTTTCTTTTTTTCTTCTCGTTTCTTTTCATTTTATGAAAGCGTTTAAATAACTTTTTATAAAATATCGACACACAGTCTAGCGAGATCAGAGCGACTGTCGTTTATATTTATTAAGCGAGCCGCATCGGTCATACGAATATATGCAGCTTAATCCTGTAAAATTTGCAAAATCGCATTCATTTAATTCAAACATTTAAACATCATTGAGTCGATAAAGAATCTATTGTCAAGCAAGAACATGATGCATTATGATTTGTTTTCATTTGCATTATTGATAGGTTGAATAGATCGTAAATCGCCAACAGTTATGAAAGCAAAGGCTTGGCCTGGTAAATAATTATACTGTTCATTTTTTAAGAATCAGTGTGTTTCTTTTGTGAAATTTAATACAGTGTAACGTATGCTGAGCTTTACCATTTTCACTTTGACTTAGTTTAAAAACCGATTTAGTTAAAAGATTCCTTAAACCTTAAAATCTGCATCTCCATGACAGATGACTTTTCCTGGCTTCTGTAGCCATAACATTAACATAGGTTATTAACAATAGTAGTACCTCCATTGGTGGTGTATGCGTGTGACACTGACAAGTAGAATTTAATGTTCACAATACGATTTGTTATCTCATATATGTTATCTATTAAGTATCGGTTTTCTTGTGCTCCAGTCCTTGTCTGTACCAAATATGTGCCAACATGTTAGTAGATATAATTATATTTCAGAAGAGAAATTATTGGAGTTTCCTCACATAAAGTTTCATCACCCATCTTGCAACAACTACGTTTACATTAACGGACAAAAGTATGCATTTTATTTGTTATTGCTCTTTGCTATTTGCTTGTAAATGAATAACAGGTTATAGCCTATAAGTATAAGTCAGTTGAACCTGGCAACTGCCCCTGTTTGAATCTGATACCATCTGTAGATCAATTGGGTGGTAGATAAATTGATTTAAAAGATTATTGAAGAGCGTGATCTATGATCAGTAAAAGTTGTAGAGGATATAAAGTAGTATTATAATAGAGGGATGTAGAGTAGATGATTTTAAAATTAATGTTAGATTTGTTATTTGCTAACTTTACATATCATATAGGACCACTCAAACTAGGGTTCCTTTTCTCGTATAACTTGTGCATTTTGAATGATCAAATAGTGCCGATCTCACAGACCAACTTCACATGACAGAACTTTAGTTAACTATCACAAGTTAGGATATTTTATTGTGGTTTCTATTGAATACTCATTCTCTAATTTCTTAATAATCGTTGCTAATACTTTAATGATGTTTCAACATCAGGTTTCCATCGTTACCCAAGAATGATCGTGGGAGGACGTGCTCATTCCACAAGGATTTACCAGAGTTCATAACTTCTCAATACACTGCATTCAGGTGAGTTGCTCACTAGTCACTGGTACAAACTGATCATAAGAGAGTTTAAATTTATCGGGTCAGCATGATAAGAATTTCTTTGAAGTTAATTCCAGCGGCACTCAGGCTAGTTGCTACTATCGTTTGTTATTGTTAAATGTTAATAAAATAGGCTTTAATTATTGTTAATAACCCTGCGTGTCAAGCTCAGCATTTCAGTTACATTCGGAAGGAGGAGAGATGTATTCTCTGCAAGAACTTCAGACTGGGTTCAGATAGCAGGGATGTTCATGTGAAATGTGAGAGTACGCGTCCCAAGTAAGCTATGTTGTGATAAGATCGCATGTTTGGAATTTATAGGCTATTTAATTTTAGCAGCTCTGTTGCTATATATATATCCGAAATATAGCTAAGCTGAGAATAACTCATTGATGTAGTGTTCGCAATCGCTGTTGAATGTTTATAAATATACAGTCGCAGTTACATCAGAATTTACTATTAAAACGAGATAATCGTTGACGCGGATTCTTCAATAACGTGAACATTTGTTATCTAAGGGTTTTAATATTCAACCAATAGACATGATCAGGTTTCAACCAAACTACATATTTGTACAGAAAGTTAAGTTACATATATCTGATTAACTCGACTGTATAAATACCAGTCCTACATTCCCCAAAGTTGACATACCACCCCGCAGGAACGACAGCAACATACACGGCTCCAAAGTACTACCCCTGAAGATCCACAAAGCAGTGACCTACCTGACCAGCAACCGACAAACAGATGCCGGGGCACGGAGCTACTCCACCCCAGCTACTCGGGGCACCAGCACCAGAATGCAGAACACCATCTCCAGAATATCCAATCCACGACGATGTAAAACACGTGTTTCTTATACCTCTCCCTCCAGACTGTCTACCAGGGAGTCCACTAAAGGTCGACAAGGCAGCATGAGATCTAGTCTAGATTTCTCAATCGCTCAGTCGAGGGGAAGTAACGACTCCAGCTTTCCGCCGCTTTACAAAGACGAGTCCGTAATTTCGCCGTCTTATTGTCGCAAGTTTAACAGCCCCGTAGAACATTATCAACCAATCGTGAAGATAGACTGTTTATTGGGCAGTATGAAGTCTGCTATGAACCCTGTTTACATATAGGGAATTTAATGGTATTTCAGTGTTTGGTTTCGAGAAGTCAGATGTTGATTGTTTCGTCCGTTTTATTGATTATAATTGCTGCTGCTATCTAATATTTGATATGATGATAAATGACAGGCAAGTCCTGCAAACAATGTTTACCATCTTATTTTGATTTTTGAACGGAGAACACGAGAAAGATTTTATTCATAGCAAAATAATGTTTATATAGATGATAATACATACAACTGAATTCAATAACTTTCTATTGTTCAACCGTTTGAATATTAGTGTGTATGTAAAGTAAAAACCTTCAATTCATCTTTCAAATCATGCTCAGCAATATATACCCCACGCATAATAAGCCGGCAACTTGATTTGAAGCCATGAGTTATAAATCATAAACTAGAATCATAAACTAGAATCCATCAAGTGCCCCAATTCAAATAACCCGTATACAAAATATGCAACAGCCGTAATAAGGCATCAAATCAATAATTTCCAAAACTTCAAATACCATGTGACTCAATATCATGGTTACTCATGACTGCTGTGTCGTCACAATATAATCCCCATAGATTAAAATCATTTAAATTTAAATAACCCAATAAGCATCATTTTAATAAGCATCATTGTTAAGCAATGGTTTGGGCAGTCATCTTAAAATAATGAGACTGTAAAGTAAAGCTATTACATGGAATTTTGGCTTAGCTACAACGCTAAGTCCAAAAACATATAATCGCAGTTTAATAAAAATAACAATAAAAAATGCAGTTTCTCAATTAAGAACACTCCAGCGGAAACTCTGTTCCGACGGGCAATGTCCATATATACACATATTGGAGTGAGATTAAGTTGGTAATTTGCCAACAATGTTAATATGAGTCGTTCTGAGTATAAGTACGCTCTCAATTTGAGGAGCTGCTCTGAAGTTCATGCTGTACAATAGCAGCAGCTCTTGTCGAATTAGTCATTTGCAATGTAGGGCTTCTTCCGAGGTCTAAGAGATTATTTCATACTTCAATAGTTTTTGCAGTCCTTCCAGGATATCATATGCGAACCTCATCAATAATCTTACTGAGCTGAGGAATTTTTATGTAAACGTCCGTTCCGATGCCCGGCATCGTCTGGAACTCCAACTTCCCTTTTACAAACCCAACGTACGCACGGGATACTGGAATTCCAACGCCGAATCCAGCTAATGAACTGAAAATAAAATAGAATTACATAAAATAAAATAACACATTGTTTTGAGAAGATTCGATATAAGCTAACTGTGATTACTGGATTACATTACAAAAGCCACCAATGTTAGCTTTGCAATTTGCATGTATCTATGCCTGCGATCGAGCGGACACCGGCAGTGGAAGGTGCCTTGCGTGCGTCCTCCGTCGTGTTAATTGCATGCAGTGGGCGCGCGCGGCAGCGCAGCATGATTCGAATATCGCGCTTTGTTGAACAGAGTTGTGAGTCAAGCGCGATACACAAATTAGCCCAGAAGACGTTTCCCTGAATTTTGTAGGGGATTTTGTAGGGGATTTCCTGGTCACGTCCCAGTACGGTTTTTTTTGTGTTGAATGTGAATCTTGCCCCCGTCATGTAATTTGTCTATTTAATTGAGCTCTTACCAGTATTTTTCTACCTTATTCTAAATTTTTCTGAATTAAGCTATTAACAACTATGAATGAAATCAATTTTCGAGAATTGAGCAAGAAATTAGGTCAGACATAGAGTATATATACTCTATGTAGTATACATATATACTATATAGGGCTAGCCGCAAGCGTGCTAAAAATGGGGGCAAGAAATAGGGGCGTGCCACATCGCCTCGGTCACATACAGTGTGTGAATGGATATATGGCGTGAGGGCTGATTTTAACTACTACTGACAATAATGATAGAGAGTTTAGATAAACAATCACGCATACGACGTGCATATTATATTCCTCAATAACATAAATTGTAATCGCATCTAAGAATAGAAAACAGAGATCAATCCAATGACGATCACAGGTTGGTTTAACTAGCATAAGCTAATCATAGTTTTTAAAAAGTGGCGTCATTTTAACTGACCACGTTCGAGTAAGATTTTAAGTGTTTGTGAAAATCCACGATATTTTGCATGTCACTTTATTCGTACACTTTCAAAAAATAAGAAATATTCCACCCTAAGTGGTGGTTTACGAGAACGATTTATGTGAACGTACCTTCCCTGATCCTGAACTCCAGTGCTGACTAAATCACCAAAAGCATGGGAGTACTCCTCCTCCGGCTTGAAGGATGTGTAACAGTAGTTCTGTATTTGATTTAAGACACTGTCCGGCATTCCCATCCCTCTGTCACTTATCCTGAAATAATGATCGTTTTTAGGTTTGCATATCTACGATTAGTGCACTGTAGGTTGACAAGAATTGTAGTTTTACACCCTAAGTTCGCTAGAGATAACCTTTTCCCGAACTACAGTCCAGGTAGTGGTTACAGTGCTGCACGCCGCCGTTTTTATTTCAAAACGGCGGCGGCGCGGTTTAAATCTTCGGTGGTGGCGGCGTAATCGACGTGGGGTCACGTGATTTCGCAGATTAAATTTCCCTCTAGAATAATGCCATGAGGAGAGCAATTTTTTTGGAGAGCAAAATATCGACATTAGCGATGCCTGCGACAGTAAATAATATGGTTTGAAATGTTGGAAATTTCGTTCAAAGAATTCTTGCCAAAATTACGAAACGGCGCATTTGGCGTATAAACAGGTTCACGCCGTGTACGCCGTTTGAAAACGGCGGCATGGCCGAAAAATCATCGGCGGCGGCGTGCAGCAGTGAGTGGTTACACCTGATATCAATGAGGAGTGAGGACTGATCCTCTTGTAACTAAGTAATCCCATCACGTACATGGCTCTTGAATCCCGTGATTTTAAAGCGACTCTTGTTGAACACAGAACATCCTTACGCACATCGACTATACTTCTCTTGTATCCGTACGTGTCGGACTACAATTCTACGGAGCAGTACGTGACGAACTTTAGTGCATGTTGACTAAAGCAATTGTACCGATATTTGGAATATCTGCACGGTGCTAAAACAATGCAACTTGCGTATATCAAAATCTCATACTTGGATAAGAACCAAACAATTTAACGGATTTTCCGGTTAGTTTGAGGTAAGATTTGTGCTTACATCTAGAATACTCATACAACTATATTTACTAATGACTACCATTACTTAATATCTATTGATAGCGTCGAATCGCGAGGAACTTCTGAGTTTTCATTCAATTGTAGCCACATTTTTTCAGTGAAATGAATTTAAAAATCTCCCAAGTCGGCTCACTGTTCATACATTGGTTGCAATATAATTAATAGGACACTTTCAGGATGTTACACGTGTAAAGTATTGGGTATATATTAATGTACTAAGGAATGTGACAGAAACCGTAATCCCACATCTATTTAAAGACATCTAAGAAAGCACATACCGGCCTTGTACATTGTACAATGTACAGTGTACAATGTAGGAAATAAAATTAGTTTTCCTCTCAGTAAGGCACAGTTCGGTTAGTCCAAGAACAACGCAGATGTTACCTTGTAAAGTTTAAGCCATATTCTTACATTCTGCACATTCGACATATCCAAAATGCAGACGGAAGTACAATACATACACCATTGTACACTAATTTACCGTACACAAAAGCTTTCTCATGATACTTATTTCTTAGACTTGATCAATAGAACCGATAAACTTACGTATTTCAGGCATCTCTACAAATAATACTGTCAAACCCAAAGAGTTCATTCTGGCAAAACACCATGGGCTTATATATAATCAAATTTCATGTACACTGTCCCACGCACAGTTCTATATAAATTAGGCGTGCTATCATCAACAAACCTACTGAGTCAATAGTCCGTAACTCATGTTTTAAAGAAGTGGCACTTCGACTACGTAGTAATTTTTCCTTCATTAGTGCTGGAAATTTTCCAATGACGATGATATTTCTGCAAGCTTTAACAGCACAGTCTCAGCTTTCTAAAGTACTACTCAACACCTTTAAGGGGGCAACCTCAAAACCCAATCTCAACCCTCCCTACACTGCTCACAACATTAATCTGAAGTTTTACACCAAATTAAACTAGCCTTAAAACCCAAGACCCGTTTAAACATTAAACAGCAAATTCTAGCCCAGGCTTCATTTTATCATCATGATATTATACCTTGGCACACGTACACTGAATTAGTCCTACACGATTCCGTTCATATTGTAAGTTTTTTTCACTAATTGTTTATGCTGCTAGTCATTATTTTAATTTCTATCCGGAAAATAAAGAGTCATATCGATTACTGCCTAAACAATCATGCGACTTTGATTATATGTTGTTCAACGAATGGGCCGAATCAATATCCATTGATTTAATTTCAATCGTAAATCTGATTGATTTTATGATACAGAAATATGCCACTTTGATTATGGTGCTGAAGGAGGAGGTATTATAATCCAAAAAGCAAGCTTTTCTTTTTCCCTAGGAATCCGAGTCAATAACTAGTCTGGATCATATTTTTCAAAGACAGACAACATTGTGACCTTTCATTAGAATAAACAATCTAAATAGTTGCAATATTATCATAGTAGTTAGTTAGTTAGTTAGTTAGTTAGTTAGTTAGTTAGATGGCTGAGTAGGATAACTACATGGAATAGCTCTACCATCAAGAAGATACTAGACAAACTACCTTCTAGAATCTTAACACCAGTGTTCCAGTAACCAGATACCAGTAACCGTATTATTAAATTTGGGGAATGGCACCACGAGTTATTCTCTGGGGATTGAAACCTTCACAATCTACGACACGTATTATTATTATTGTTATCTAATATTACCCACAGGAGGTAGGTACACTGCACAAAATATGTAATACAGATTTTACGTTGTATTATATTAAAATGTTATAATTAACATTATTATAAGGACTTCCACTGCCCACTGGACTAGTATAGTGTAATAACTTAATAAGTATCATATAAATATAATTGTTAATTGTAGCTGTGATGAAATTCACTTTATGTCTGTGACACTGAGAGAATAATGAGGATTTATTGCTGAACCGGTATAAATATGTTGCGTTGGAAAAATATGCGGCGAAAATATCCGTAACAAAGTAAGAAGGCGAATGTAAATAATAAATATAACCTGACCGGTAACGCAATTGAAATTTCCTGTGATAAATTAGATAAATTTAAATTGATGTTTAAAAACGAACCGGATAGTCCAGAAATCAGGCGTGTTACAGATAGTACATATAATAGGGGGCTTGTCCACTTGGTGCATGTTGGCTTCAACCGTCGCTCTGAGATTTATAGGTAATTAATTACATAATTCTTAAGCTTACGTGCCGATATAAGACACGCTTCACTTGCTTCATGTTAATTTGAAATTACTCAGTCTTTAATAACGGCCCATGGCTCACGTGAAAATTAGAAAGATTCTAAAATTCCTTTGAATAAAAACTGGAATTCCATAAAAACTGGAATTCCTTAAAAATAAACTGGAATTCCTTAAAAACTGGAATTCCTTAAAAACTGGAATCCGACTCACCTGAAACTATTTTTCAATATCTCCCTCAGAACGTAGTCGATAATATTAGGAATAAAAGCTACTCTAGTCTCCGCATGTCCGTCAATAAGCACCTCAGGCAACGTGTCCATGTAGACATTCTGACACACATTCCTGGAAATATGAGGATTCATTTCGCCATTTCTATGTAAGTATGTGAGTGCTCTACAAGTTATTGGGACGAAAGAATAAACTGATTACAACATTACAAATCCATTACACTTATTATGAAAGCGATGTAACAGAATCGATATTTTCTAGTCCCCATTCATCGCAGTCTGGTAGTTTTACTGCCTCTAAAATATGTCATTTTTTACCTATTTTCATATCAGCTCTTCTCAATATCAACATTTAAACATTACGCCATGTTCATTACGTTACAATTTAATCAATTATCGCTAAAATTGTGCATATTTTAACAAACAATTGTTTTTTCTTACGCAGCGAAAGTAGCGTTCTTCATAATGATCTTCTTAAGAGAGAGTTCAGTGTTCACTTCACTTATGTACCCTACCTGAAAGCAGTTTCAACGTGTTGCTATGTCAACACGCTATTGCTATTCCCTAAAAATAGATTTATGTATTTGAATACTGTAAATTTACATCAAAATGAAATTGTTGATACTAATTTGGATATTCTTTGCGCTAAACAACGATTTGAGAATCTTAATAACTACAAGATCAAGGATGGGCCAAGGATGCAGCTGATGCTTACCATATCCTGCATATGAAGTTTACAGCATAATATGAACACTTCCAGCATATGAATTTTCTCAGCATATGAAATTTTCCAGCAAATGAATTTTTTCCAGCATATGACAATTTCTATTTTATAAAATACATGAAATGGATAAAAAAAACATTAAGAATATTTACCCTGGTCACGTGCATGGACAAGTGGTGACGTGCAAGTATTCTGTTACCCAGTCTGTTCAGTACTATGTGATCCATCAGCTTCTTCACTGTATTTTGCTGAAATCATGTCTGTGTTAATTGGCAGGGGATAACAGAAGTGTACCTGAACTCTGAACAATAGTAATTGAAAACGTTAACTTGAAATGTGTTTACTGGATACTAAACTGGTCAACAAATTAAAACCATTTTCACTTATCTGAATGGTAACTTAAACAAGAATTTTCACCCTCCTCGCAGATAAAAATATTGATGAGAACTCACAAAATTATCGCCTTTGAAATTGGGCTGACTATCATGTATTCCCTTAGAAAGGAGCAGAATTATATCTTTTAAGTCGTCTAGAATTCCGCTCAGAGCCTCGTTAAACGTGTCCACATCTCCTAAACTGAAAAAGAGAGAGCATGTGGGATTGGTTCACAGTATGTGTTTTTTTTATGATCTGGACTTGAAGAATATATATTTGTTCACATCATTTGTCATACAATTTGTTTTTCTATCCTAAACGTGAGCAACTCACGAACTATGATTGTAGTAAGATTCTTACCTCTGAATTTTCTGCTGGTTAAGCATGTCCGAAAAAGCGTGCATGTACAGGTCCAGAACCCGCTTGATGTCTGCATTTGTCAGTAATATGTAGGGTAGGTTCTAAAAAATGCGATCGTTAGAAAAGGCAGTATAACCGCTGTTTGGTTAACCTGAACATTTAAAGTTAGTTTTATTGATCTTAATGTTAGTTCAGATTGTTAAACTCACAACATCTTAATCCCCAGCTCTGAAACTTGATCATAAGGAATGTGTTATACTTACGATATGAAATGTTATCTCTGATCATTATGTACAGTGTGCACCTGCATAATATTATGTAGTCAGTTTGAGGTTAGTAAATGAGTAAATTTCAAAGAGTTCAATAAGTACCCACTACCCTCGCTAAATTTTAAATTCTGTGACTGATATAGCAACCAAATGGTAACGTTTTGCTGAACTATATCAGACTGATTAATCATAATTATTATACCTTAGGAGACATATTCATATTCAACATTATTATATCTGACATGATAATGACATCATCATTTCATCAATTGATCGACAAGAATGTGGAATTGTTTTGTAAAATCCTCAACTCTGGTACTATGTAAAATGTAAATATGTCTTCTGAGGTAGTTGGTTTACACAGTGCGCCATAAGGTGAAGCTAATGTGAAGACACAAGTTGATGAGGTCTATTATATTATACGAGTGGTCTTAGAAACACTATAGCCTGGCTCAGCTCCATCATTTTATTAAAATTGTAGAGTAATCGTTAACACATCTTGAAGTAATAAAGACGTGTTAGTATGTTATGGTAAACAAGTAATCATTTGTACATATTTTTTACATTTGTGTATATATTATAATCATTTTACCAAAGTTGGAATTTTCTGGTAGGTACAAAAGCTGTTTAAGTCATATAAATAATCTTCCGATACAGTAGAAAAGAAATTATCGAACTTTCAAATACTGATAAAAATGATTTTCAATGACATGATGATTGTTAATTACCTGAAGGTCCATGATCACTTTCGCAATCCTGACCAGAAATTCCTTGTGCATAAAGTGGCAGCTCCGGATAAGCTTGTTCTTATCTCTGCTCCGAGATTCCTTCATCAGCATGCCAATCGTAGGCTCGTTTATTGGCTGAAAATAACACAGTTCAGTTTCACGATTTCAAGTTTCCCGATTTCACGATTCAAAGTTTTAGAATAAAAAATAATAATGGATCAAGTAATTGTGTTATAAGCACAAACTCAAAGAATATATATTGCTAGATATTAATCTCATTTAGACACTAAACGGCTTCCACTCTATACTGCTATAGTCAATTATATACGCTAATCTAACTGCGTATAATGCGATTACACTATTAATTGCTCGAGGCGCAGCCGAGTTCGATTATTGCAGTTATTTCACGAGGCGCAGCCGAGTGCAATAACTGGTGTAATCGTATTATACATGCAGTTAGATTCGCGTATAACTCCACGCCTCTGATGTTATAACCGGTGTAATTAGTTTATAATCGCACCTACTTTGTTGTTACAGGGTGGGCCACAAAAGACTACCCATCCTTATCTCTTAAAATTGTAACATCTCGCTGAGATCTTACTAATTATTATATTTCAGAATGGAAAAGCGCCATAACTTACGTTCTGATTAATATTTTTGATTCAAATTTTTAGAGAATGTTAATCATAATTAGACACAACTTCGTTCTAAGTTTTGTGTGAGTCTGAGCTTGTCTGACAAAGTTAGCTCCTGAGTGTGCTAGCTTTAATTTCTCACCCAGAACTGTTTACATTGGTTAATAGAAACCACCAAAAAAAATCCTGGGTAAAAAATTTAAAAAACCACCGATTTATTTATGTTTTACCAATTCTATTCACCATGATACATCGCACATTCCATGTAAGAAGAACGATATAAACAAGCAGGAAGGATCATCTGTGATAGTCCTTATCAGTTAAAATATAGAGAGAATGGAATGTGCGATGGATCCATGTGAATAGAATTGGTAAAACGTGAATAAATCGCTGGTTTTTTAAATTTTGTTACCCAGGATTTTTTTTGGTGGTTTCTATTAACCAATGTAAACAGTTCTGGGTGAGAAATTCAAGCTAGCTCGCTCAGGGGCTAAATTGGTCAAATAATCTCAGTGAAGCTCGCAATCACACAAAACTTGCCACAAAGGTTAAGCTACTTGTTATTAACATTCTGTGAAATTTAGAAGCAAAAATATTTATCAGAACATAAGTTATGCCACTTTTTGTTTTACAAATAATTAGTGAGATCTCAGCCTCATACTGTGTTGTGTTAATACAATGTAAGGATTGACTTATTCCAAACACAAGGAAAGATGTTGTCCTAAACTATAAATTTAAATTTATGCCCATAAATCTGCTACTTGCTACCATTGCACTAACTGTCGCCAAACTACCTCAGGTAGTTGTTTTAAGTCAATACTTGAATCAGCACCTCACGGTAGTAAAATACTCAGTTTGAATTAGGTCCTCATTTGATGAGGTGCTCTCTCTTAATCTAATTATCTGCCTGAGCCCTGATTTACATCATCTTTCAGGGAATCAGTGCAATTAGTTTAGTAATCGTACCTAATAAGATTTCGGTCACTCTCAAAACAGTGCAATTAGTTTTGTAATCGCACCCCCTGGAAAAAAAATCTACCAAAAACCGGTGCAATTATGGAATTAATAAATGGCCGCCAAATAGGTCAAAAGTGGAGTTATATACGCTAATCTAACTGCGTGTAATGCGATTACACTATTAATTGCACGAGGCGCAGCCGAGTGGAAATTGATACAATAATCGCACGAGGCGAAGCCGAGTTCGATTATTGCAGTTATTTCACGAGGCGCAGCCGAGTGCAATAACTGGTGTAATCGTATTATACATGCAGTTAGATTCGCGTATAACTCCACGCCTCTGATGTTATAACCAGTGTAATTAGTTTATAATCGCACCGACTTTGTTGTTATACAGGGTGGGCCTCAAAAGTCTACCCATCCTTATCTCTTAAAATTGTAACAGCTCGCTGAGATCTCACTAATTATTTTATTTCAGAATGGAAAAGCGCCATAACTTACGTTCTGATTAATATTTTTGATTCAAATTTTTAGAGAATGTTAATCATAATTAGACACAACTTCGTGCTAAGTTTTGTGTGAGTCTGAGCTTGTCTGACAAAGTTAGCTCCTGAGTGTGCTAGCTTTAATTTCTCACCCAGAACTGTTTACATTGGTTAATAGAAACCACAAAAAAATCCTGGGTAAAAAATTTAAAAAACCACCGATTTATTTATGTTTTACCAATTCTATTCACCATGATACATCGCACATTCCATGTAAGAAGAACGATATAAACAAGCAGGAAGGATCATCTGTGATAGTCCTTATCAGTTAAAATATAGAGAGAATGGAATGTGCGATGGATCCATGTGAATAGAATTGGTAAAACGTGAATAAATCGCTGGTTTTTTAAATTTTGTTACCCAGGATTTTTTTTGGTGGTTTCTATTAACCAATGTAAACAGTTCTGGGTGAGAAATTCAAGCTAGCTCGCTCAGGGGCTAAATTGGTCAAATAATCTCAGTGAAGCTCGCAATCACACAAAACTTGCCACAAAGGTTAAGCTACTTGTTATTAACATTCTGTGAAATTTAGAAGCAAAAATATTTATCAGAACATAAGTTATGCCACTTTTTGTTTTACAAATAATTAGTGAGATCTCAGCCTCATACTGTGTTGTGTTAATACAATGTAAGGATTGACTTATTCCAAACACAAGGAAAGATGTTGTCCTAAACTATAAATTTAAATTTATGTCCGAAAATTAATTTCGTGCGACCATTGCACTAACGGTCGCCAAACTACCTCAGGTAGTTGATTTAAGTCAATACTTGAATCATCACCTCACAGTAGTAAAATACTCGGTTTTAATTAGGTCCTCATTTTACGAGGTGCTCTCTCTAACTCTAATTATCTGCCTGAGCCATGATTTACATCATCTTTCAGGGAATCAGTGCAATTAGTTTAGTAATCGTACCTAATAAGATTTCGGTCACTCTCAAAACAGTGCAATTAGTTTTGTAATCGCACCCCCTGGAACAAAAACCGGTGCAATTATGGAATTAATAAATGGCCGCCAAATAGGTCAAATGTGGAGTTATATCCTTAATCACATTGTAAAATCAAATACAACTGAATTGTTAAACCAAACTTACTTCGAGTGCATAGTAGTTAATTTTCTTCTGTAAGGAGGAAGATTGGGTGACCAATATAGGCTGTTTAAATTGTCTGTGTAAGTCAGATGTTGTGAGAGAACGAGATCCGATAGTGAGTATGGGTTGGATTACTTTCCAAGAGTTTTGTATCATTCTGCAATTTGAGCGATGATCTCACATCAATCCTACAGTAGAAAATCATTATTGTGCACCTCTAGATGTCGGTTTTTACATTGAGCTTGATCATTTAAAAACAAAAATTGTTTGGAGAACAAAGATTTTATTTCATATAAGAATTTAAGAAAAGCACATATATATATTTTGTAGCTGTCCTTCTGAACAGTAATAGTAATCTAAAATAAAATCGTTCAAAAAGCAACTGAAACATACTCAAATCTTGAAAATCTTTAAATATCTTACAAACTAGGAAAGGGAATTACATTTTGGGAATGGCAAACAAAACTGTATACTAAAATCTACAGTAAAAACTAAAACAGATCTGTCAAGTTTTAATACTTTCAACACTACTATATAACAAATAATTTGAGGTATCGAATTATTACAAAACAGTTGTTTAGTTTTTTTAAGAACTGACAATTTGTCACTTGTCCCTTCGGTCCTTGATCTTTCTAGCAGGGTTTTTGACATGGAAAAGATGAAGTTGGACATGAAAAAGATGGAGGAACAATTGGAAAAGATAAACCGCAATACACTTTTGTTTAAAGGTAAGAAAGATGATAATGACAATAAGATTAAGGTAACTATTCAATCAGCGATATTTGATGACCTTACGTCTGCAAATAAAAAAATGGAGATGTTTGTTGTTATCCAGGATTTGTACACTTTCTCCAAAAATGCTCTCCAACTAACACAAAAAGTTTTAGGAACAAAACAAGCCACAACTCCTATTAAACAGGAATCACCAGATTTCAAGGAAATTATAAAGACACAGCTCAAAGAGGTACTAGCAGAAGTACTGCCCACAATACTACCAGATTTATTGAATACAGTGGTAGCAACACTACCCAAAGAAAAGAAAGCAAAAGAAGAAACTATGCTTGCAGAAAAACACACACTCACAGTTGAGAAAAAGACCACAGACTCTGAAGACGCAGAACCTATCACAATTGATGATGAAAAGGAAATGAAAGGTTCCCTTAAAATAAACCCAGTGAAGAATTTTAGAGTGTCCGGAAATACCGCGACTTTCAAGTTCAGTACCAAGGATCAACTTAACAAAGCTGAGACGGTATTTAAAAGTCAAGATAAATACAAGGTATCGACAAAGTCCGAACCAGGGAAGAAATTGGACCCCAAACTGTCTATTCGAAATATTCCCTCTGACATCACAAACAAGGATACATTGCTAGAGAAACTGTTGGAAAAGAATGAAGTACTGAAGTCCTCTTCTGAAAAAGACGATGCGGTTAAAGTGGTTTTCTTCGATGATAAAGAGAAAACGGCTGTCATCCGTGTCACTGCAGCAGTACGTGAGTCAATCAGACAAAACAGAGACTATGTACACATTGACCTTAGGGAACACCATGTCACAGACCGCATTCATGTCATCCAATGTTATCATTGCCAGGAATTTGGTCACATGGCTAACTCCCTGTACTGTAAAGCCAAAGATAAAGACCCAACATGTTTCTTCTGTGCAGGAAACCACAAGTCAAAAGACTGTAGAAACAAGAATGAAAATAATGTCAACAAGATAAAGTGCTCTAACTGCGCCAAAAGTAGTAAACACTCTGAGAAGAACTCAGCAAAGACCCACAAAGCCTCTGACAACCTATGTCCCTCGTATGTAAGAGAACGGACTGGAATCATGAATAGGACAGCAGGATGTGAGAGTTCAAAAAACTGGTACGTACAGAAGACAAAGGAGACCAAACTACGCCTAGGAAGAGTTTAAGGATTGGAACGTTTAATGTAAGATCCTTAGTGAACAAAACAGTCGGAGTCTTAGAGCATCTTCAAGAAGTTGACTGTGACATCTGCTTTATACAAGAAACTTTCTTTCGTGATGGAAACACAGCTAAGATAATGGAGATCAAAGACCTTGGTTGGAATATACTCTCGGACCCACGAAAACATAGAGGAGGAGGAGGTATAGCCATGCTATTTCGTGATGTCCTCCAGTTAAAATGTAATAGTAAGGTCACGAAGTACAAATCCTTTCAAGTGATGGAATCACTGCTACAATCTCAACAAGATATTGTGAGACTTGTGAACTTGTATCGGCCTCCTTATACCAAGAAGGCTCGGTACACGGAGTGTGCCTTTCTAGAAGAATTTGAAGACTACCTTAAAGACCTCACACTCAAACCTGGTTTTCCTATTATCGCTGGAGATTTCAACTTTCACAATTCACATGGAAAAGCCTGAAGAACACTACCCAAAGAAGCTCTACCAACTCCTGGAGGAGTATGACCTTTATCAACATGTTCCTCTTGAACCAACCCATGACCAAGGTGGAACCCTAGATCTTGTAGTTAAGTTAATAGATCCTTCAAGGAAAAACTGACTTCATTTGAAATCCGTCCCTCAAGAACCAAATCTGACCATTTCCTTGTCCTCTTCGATGCAGACATCAAGACAAAGACCAAAGAAGACGTTAAATTTATGAACTACAGAAACTTTAATTTTATTGATACAGAACAGTTTAAAGAAGATATTGTAATTTCAAAACTGACAAACTTCCCCAAAGATATGTCTCCGAATGATGCTGTCGTCCTTTACAACACCGTACTCACTCCTGAGTGAGTTAATGGATAAACATTGTCCCTACATAAAAAAGAAGATTACCAAGAAGCCAATGCCCTGGTTAGATCTAGAACTTCGTATTCTCAGGCGAAAAAGAGGAACTGCGGAACGTGCCTGGAGAAAAGATAAAGTAGATTGTATGTGAAAGATCTGAGTACTTGAGATCTGATTATGTTAAGCTAAGAGATGAGTTCTCCCGAGTAGAGTTTGTTGAAAGATGTGCTCACCACAAAACCTCTCTTAGGTCCTCTTCAGGGGATACTAAAGCATTGTACAAAAAAGTCAACAGACTTTTAGGAAATGACACCCAAAACCTTCCAAACTACAAGGATCCTGTTAAACTATCAGAAGATTTTAAAGATTTTTTCGCTGAAAAGGTTGCTACCATCAGACGAGCCATTGAGAAGGAAGGAAAAGATTCTGTTAAAGACAAAGACAAAGACAAAGACAAAGACAAAGACAAAGACAAAGACAAAGACAAAGATATAAACAAAGACAAAGATATAAACAAAGACAAAGACAAAGACAAAGACAAAGACAAAGACAACGACAAAGACAAAGACAAAGACAAAGATCCTGTTCTTGATAACGACTTCATCTTTGATAATTTCTCTGAGATAACAGCTGATGAACTCAAAGACCTGGTATCGAAGATGTCCAACAAGTTCTGCTGCTTGGATCCGATCCCAGCATTTCTCTTAAAAAACTGTGTCGCTGAACTGACACCTATTTTACTCCACGTCTTGAACTCATCCTTAAAGACTGGAATCTTTCCCTCAGATATGAAGAAAGCAGTCATTAAGCCGACTTTGAAGAAGGAAAATGCTGATGTTGATTGTTGATATTCTCAGTAACTATCGACCAGTCTCTAACCTCTCTGCCTTCTCCAAGATCCTAGAGAGAACTGTACTTAACCAGCTCAATGTCCATCTCACGACACATAGCCTCTACTCGGACGTCCAATCTGGATACCGCCCTAACCACAGCTGTTAAACATTACTTGTAAGAATGTGTGATGATCTTAACAAAGAAATTGAAGCTGGGAATGTTGTTATTGTTGTACTTCTCGACTTAAGTGCAGCGTTTGATACCATTGACCACACAGTCTTATTGGAGAAGCTTATGAAAGACTATGGAATTACTGGAAGTGCACTGCGATGGATAAAGTCCTACCTTGAGAAGAGACACTTCTGTGTGAAGATTGACGATACTCTTTCTACTTTCTTGGAGCTTTTGTTTGGAGTTCCCCAGGGATCACTCTTGGGGCCTATTCTTTTCATCCTCTATATCAAAGCTCTCCAAAAAATTGCTGCCAAATATGGTCTTGATATACAGCTATATGCAGATGATTCCCAACTGTACATCTCGTTTCAACCAAACCGTGTGGTACAGTTCACTGATGTCCAAGACAGGACAAACAAATGTCTTGCAGAGATCAAAACATGGATGGTGAACAATTACATGAAACTGAATGAAACAAAGACAGAACTACTGGTGTTAGGAAAGAGCCATGTTCTAAAAAAGTGTGAACTCAGTGTCAGACTACAATTCGGAAGCACTGAAATTCTACCTACGGAGTGCAAAGGAGACAGCTGGAAGAGTCTAGGTGTCAAATTTGATGAAACTTTAAACATGGAAAGACAAATAAATAATGTGAAAAGGAAATGTAGCTGGACAATGATGAACTTAAGAACTATTGGTCGTTACCTGGATGAAGGCATTAAACTGATGTTGGTGAAACAACTGGTTATATCTAAATTAGATTACTGTAATTCTCTGTACATGAATCTACCCAAGACCAGATTAAACAAACTTAGATCCACCCTTAATGGGGCAGTTCGTTTCATCTACAACATAGAAGACAGAACCACGGACTTGGTTCCCTTCTATAAGAAGGCCCACATACTCCCTATAGACCAACGAATCTTCTTTAAGGTGTCTTTTAACCCACAAATCAGTTCACGGTACTGCACCTGATTACCTAAAAGCATTAATAGATGTGGCTGTAGTGGATACAGAACTTTCAAACACCATGACCAGGTCGAAAAGATCTGGTGACCATCTCATGTTAAAGGTACCAAAGAATAAAAGGTCAAAAGTTGATGACAGACGTTTCTCAAGCCATGCACCGATTGCATGGAACTCTCTTCCAATGATGTTGAGATGTATTACTGATACCAACTGCTTCAAGCGAATGTTAAAGAACCATTTATATAATCAGTTTTGATGTTTTTTCTTCCCATTTGTCTTCACTTTGCAAGACACATTGGCTTTTATTTTTTACTGCACTCCATTTTATGTCTTGATCTCTACCTTTCTAGGATCTGTCTCTCTTTTTTGTTGATCATGTCACTGTATTATCATTTATAATACCTATACGTATTGTATGGTTAAGTTTCTGCTTCTTTTTAGTTTAGTGCGGTGTTTACAATAAAAGATGTTTTAATTTTTGTCTTAAGCCTTTTTGAGTTATACTTTTGTTCATTTTACACATTTGCTCACATTACTCACAGTCAGCCGCTCTGACATGGTTAACCTCTTCCTTGTGTTGTTGGTTAATCATATGAGCGGGATATAAATACCTCATTTCATTTCATTTCATTTCATTTCAACTGAGTATAAATCAAATTGAATGGCTGATCACATCTTATCTAATCTAAGATCAGTTTCTCAGGAAAATGCTTAGTCTCTCAATATGAACTGGTAAATAGAATTTCAAAGTATCATATTATCACAGTAATTATATAAACCCCCTGGACGCGAACAGGTAACCAGGAGCAGGTAACCCGTCATATTTTGTTGAACTTGTGTGCATCTTATAGAGAATCGTTGTGGCTATCCATGCAGCTAAAAATGAAGAGCTGAACTGTAAGATAGCTCACTCGAGCTACCTCCAAAGATTAAGTTTTTTAAAAGATTGAACATTTAACAGCCCATATATATATGGTTAAGCAGGGAACGGGAAAAATACATAAAAAAGGGAATTTGGTTAAAATTTATTAGGGGCATATTACAGATTACTGGGCCGCGCTCAGCCTGCCATTCCGCCGGATCTCTATTCTCTGACCTCAAGTTGATTGGTAATGCAGCTAACCACAGCACAGCAGTGTTGCTGAAGATATTGTAGAACTGGAAGTCTGGGAGAGTATTTGGATTTTGAAGTTTAATCCTGCTAAATGTAAAGTTATCAGTTATTTAGAATATATATTCGCATTTATCCACACTATATTTACATTACACGTACAACGTGATATCGTTATCAGTGCAGTGTGTACAACACCAACTACACCGATCAATTGCCAATCTGCGAAACATTTAATTATTATTATCACTTCGAGATGGCCAGGCCTACTCTCATGCTGTCTATATGTGATGATTAACTCTGAAAAACTAGGGACAACTGGGGAATGATCCCAGAACCTCGAGATTTCGCGTCTCTTGCTCTACCATCACATATAGACAGCATGAGAGTAGGCCTGGCCATCTCGAAGTGATAATAATAATTAAATGTTTCGCAGATTGGCAATTGATTGGTGTAGTTGGTGTTGTACACACTGCACTGATAACGATATCACGTTGTACGTGTAATGTAAATATAGTGTGGATAAATGCGAATATATATTCTAAATAACTGATAAATGATATTCCACACAAAGCATGAAATTGTGCTGTATATGAGTGGTGATTTCGCTCTGAGAATCAGGGTCAGTAGCTCAATTGGTAGAGCAAGAGACGCGAAATCTCGAGGTTCTGGGATCATTCCCCAGTTGTCCCTAGTTTTTCAGAGTTAATCATCACATATAGACAGCATGAGAGTAGGCCTGGCCATCTCGAAGTGATAATAAATGTAAAGTTGTTCATATTAATCTTAATAGCAACCCTAACTTAAATTATTTAGTAAATGGCGTAGAACTTGAAGTATCTGATCAGGAAAAAGATTTGGGGGTTATTACCCACAGTTCCCTACTTTGGAATGAACAAATAAAAGCATGTATTTCCAAGGCAAATCGTATGATTTGCTGGGTTGTAAGGAATTTGATAATTAGAGAAAAATGTGTAATGATAGCCATTTACTAAATAATTTAAGTTAGGGTTGCTATTAAGATTAATATGAACAACTTTACATTTATTATCACTTCGAGATGGCCAGGCCTACTCTCATGCTGTCTATATGTGATGATTAACTCTGAAAAACTAGGGACAACTGGGGAATGATCCCAGAACCTCGAGATTTCGCGTCTCTTGCTCTACCAATTGAGCTACTGACCCTGATTCTCAGAGCGAAATCACCACTCATATACAGCACAATTTCATGCTTTGTGTGGAATATCATTTATCAGTTATTTAGAATATATATTCGCATTTATCCACACTATATTTACATTACACGTACAACGTGATATCGTTATCAGTGCAGTGTGTACAACACCAACTACACCAATCAATTGCCAATCTGCGAAACATTTAATTATTATTATCACTTCGAGATGGCCAGGCCTACTCTCATGCTGTCTATATGTGATGGTAGAGCAAGAGACGCGAAATCTCGAGGTTCTGGGATCATTCCCCAGTTGTCCCTAGTTTTTCAGAGTTAATCATCACATATAGACAGCATGAGAGTAGGCCTGGCCATCTCGAAGTGATAATAAATGTAAAGTTGTTCATATTAATCTTAATAGCAACCCTAACTTAAATTATTTAGTAAATGGCGTAGAACTTGAAGTATCTGATCAGGAAAAAGATTTGGGGGTTATTACCCACAGTTCCCTACTTTGGAATGAACAAATAAAAGCATGTATTTCCAAGGCAAATCGTATGATTTGCTGGGTTGTAAGGAATTTGATAATTAGAGAAAAATGTGTAATGATAGCCATCTATAAAGCTTTGATAAGACCTCATCTAGAGTATTGTGTCCAATTGTGGAATCCAGTTGCGGTTCATGCAAGTTAGGGGACTGTTTTGGAGCTGGAGAGCGTCCAGAGGCGGTTTACCCATGTGATGATGTGATGTCATACATTTTACTTTACTTTACTTTACTTTAAAGCCACTATTGGCACTCGAGTCCTTGATCTTTCCGATGGTTCACTGGGGCTTTTGAGCTGCCGTCCTTCAGCTTCTGTAAACTGAAATTACTACCAATCCAAGTTGAGGCAATCAGCCGACGCGCGGCTTTTATGGTTATATATGATATGTTTAATCTGTAATAAAGATCAAAATTCAAATTTGTTTCTCTAAAAAAATTTGTTTCTCTTTACTTTACTTTAGGGCATATTTTGGGCAAAAACAGTTAGGGCACACTTGGGGCACAGTCGAGGCAAAAAATGACTTGAAGCACAGTTTAGGAAAACTAAACACACTTGGGGCACAATCAGGCCACAATTTGGGGCAAAAACAGTTGGAGCACAGTTGAGGCAAACAATTATCATAAGCACATGCAGTTTAGGGAAAAATTCTTGAGGCAAGTTGTGGTACCTTCAAACAGCATAGCAAGTATGTATACAACAATCTAGTATACCGCTGGGTTTGTATGAGCCGTTATGCAAACAGAAACTGGGGCATGAACCAAGCAGTTATAGTGAGAGTGACCAAAACAATTCTGTTCTCGACCTTGTTTTATGGTTCTACCATATGGATGAACAATTCAAATATGTCAGACATAAACAAACTATGGTACAGAGTGTCAAAGCTGCAGTTGGAGCTGTTTTCAACGTCCATGGGGCCATTCTTGAAGTCATTCTGGGTGTGCCACCACTCCAAACTTTGGGAAGAATAATCTCGATCAAACACTACCTCAAGGTTCTCCATGACTCAAATGACATTCACTATGACTTTGTGAAAACTCAGCTAAATGAAAAGAACCCAACAGTGCTCTGTCATCTCCGAGAGGTGCAGAAATTCCTACAATGGAAAGCAGAACATTTTAACACAGAAGTTCAGGCCTGTGACCTCGGTGAAATCAGCCACAGAAACCTGGACCACATTCTGCTACTATCCCCAAAGACTTACAAGTACACCAAGGGAATGATACAGCAATTCACAGAGCTACTTTGGCAAGAAAGTCTACAAAACCTACTACTTATGGAAGGATGGTCTGATATTCCAAGAGTCTCCTGCAACCCCCTTCCCATCAAGAAAACAACAATTTCAAGAAAACAACAATTTTATTTAGTATCAGTTAAAGCAGACAAAAACATATTTTATAAATATAACTAGTGCAAACTTTAGACCATATATATTAGGGGACTTGGAGTAGCAAGAGAGTGACCAGAAAGTATATGTATACTTTTACCAAAAATACGTCGAAATGAATCCAGGGTGATACAGGATCTGAGAGTGCAGACCATAAAGTTTACGCACCCACCCTTGCCTCCTGAATTCTTGGTTGGAAAGACAATTATGCAAAATTGGTCGTTTATACTCCAAGTCCCTTTGTTAATAGAAGTAGTATTATTTATGTCTGGATTTAGCTTCATTCAATAATAACAATATCAATATAATCAATATTAATATCAATATCAGACTAAACTATCAAATAAATAAATTATCAAATATCAATTATTAATTCACTCTGATTAAAAAGTTATAAATTAGGATATCTAATATTTAAGAATTACAACTACAAGTTGTTAAAAACGCCCAAAATAGATCTGAGATATTTTCAGTCTGTAGTACAATAATGATAGCAATAGTTTAAATTATGTTATGTGCCGCTGCAATTAGATTAAATTACTGTAACTTAAAATTGTTAGGAGTCCAAGTCTCTTTTAAGTCAGCAGCCTGTGATTGTATTAATAGTGCTTTCGTTCTCAATTTTATCAAGTTAATGGAAGTTTCTAGACAATTGCTTGAAGTTAAAATTTTTTTATGAACAGTGTTCCAAAGCTTGGCTGCATTAAACAAAAAGGTATTTGATTTATTTAGAAGAATAACTGTTAGACTCGTTGCACGGTTTGAAATGTTGATAGCCTCATAAAGGGAGTATGGGCAGTGGTACTTGATAATCTTAGAGAATTCTAAAATACAGTGATATTTGTACAAGTTTTGAGCCGTAAGAATTTTTAACCTATTAAAAATGGGTTTCGTATGCTCCTTTTCAAAATGTTTATGGCCTAGTATTTGCATGCCATATGGTCTAGTTCTTGCACATGTTGATTGTTTATCTAGATATGCGTCGAGATCACCAAAAAGGATTCTTATACAGTGCTTCTGTGTGATAAAAAGACTATCATTTGACCGTTCTTTGAGGACAACTCCCCAAACACTTATACCATAACTTAGATGTGATTCAAATAGAGCATTATATATTTTTAAATATAGTTCAGCAGGTATCGAGTGCCGAATTCTACAGATTGCACCAGTCATGGACCTCAGTTTTTTACGGATGTAGTGCATGTGGGCAGACCAGTTTAGCTTACTATCTATAACAACACCTAAGAATTTGGTATCCTTGACTTTAGTGATAACCTTACCATTGATGAATATTGATCTAGATTCATCTAGCAGGGTAGCAAATGGTCTAGTCCGTGCACAAGTGTCATCATATTCAGAGGCAGGTTTAAAATGGATGTAGCAGCATTTTGACATGTTGATATGAAGTAGATTACATTTCATATAAATCGAGACATGTTTAAGCACTAAGTTGGCTTTTTTGTATGTTGCTTCTCTAGACGGTCCTGATATGAAGATATTAGTGTCATCAGCATAAAGTACAAATTTCACTTCACTGTCTGAAAAACAGTTTACTATATCGTTCATATACAGTAGGAAGAGTAATGGCCCTAGAATTGACCCTTGAGGAACCCCGAATTCCACATCCATTGTTTCTGATGGTACATCGTTATACATCACATACTGCTTTCTGTTAGTCAAGTAGCTTTTTAGTAAAGTTAGTGCTGTGCCCCTAATACCATAGGAATTTAGCTTGCTTAGAAGAATATTGTGATCAAGGGTGTCAAAGGCTTTGCTCAAGTCAATGAATATGCCTAGGACATGATTATTGCTAGCCAGGGACTTTGTAACAGAGTCTATAGATTTGTGTAGAGCATGGGCGGTAGAATGGCCTTTTCTAAATCCAAACTGCGAGTCTGTTAGTACACCTTTAGATGTGAAGAAATTATAGAGCCGTTTGTAAATGACCTTCTCGAAAATTTTTCCAAATAAAGGTAATATTGATACAGGCCGATAATTTTCAATACATTCCTTATTGTCTTTCTTGTAAATAGGAATAACTTTACCAGTTTTAAAAATACTTGGGAATGTTCCACTTTTTATACATATGTTGTAAAGCCTAGCCAAGGTACCAGCGATGAGCTTTGCCGAATTTTTTACAACGATTATAGGAATGTCACTTGCCTTGCCATTTTGAAAATCTCTGATGACCTCGATAATCTCATCTTCATTAGTTTCTTCTAGGTATATGGAGTCAGACACTGAATTAGACATGAATTGAGCAAATGATTCTACTGGTTCCAGAGAAATACTATTGTTCGACAATACATTTCTATTGAGATTGCTTGCAAGAGATGTAAAGTATTCACAAAATTTGTTAGCAATTATTCGTCTGCAAGTAATTCTCTGGCCATCTATGACAAAATCGTCCTTACATCTAGACATATTCTTACCACGGAGTTCATTGATAACTTCCCAGGTCTTTTTTGAGTTCATGCTGTACTTCTCGAATTTTCTAGTATAGCACATAGCTTTTGCCATATTTATTGAGTTTTTGAGAAACTTGTCGAATTCCTTGTAGCAGATGTGCTTGTTTTGATCCCCGTCAGGTAGTTTTAATGTACAAGTCTTCTTCCATTCGAAATACAACCTAGCTTTCTTGTCTATGGAATTAATTAGCCCCTGGGTAATCCAAGGGTTAGTTATGCTGTTGCGTTTAGTGGTTCTAGGAGTAAGAAGTTTGCAAGACAAATCTATCTTTTCTTGAAATAACTGCATGAAAGAGTCAAATGTGTCACAGCTGTGCTGGAACCTATCTATATCGTTTTCTATTTCAAGACAGAGCTTCTCTAGGTTAGCATTACTATAGTCGTAGTGTATGGTAATTTTGTCTGGTGAATCAGGTTTAGGCACAGAGTTAGGAAAACAAATTTTTAGGAAAACAAATTTAAATTTTGGTATTTATTAATAACAATCAAAACATATCATATCATAAAAATAAAGCCACGCGTTGGTTGACTGCCTCAGTAAGGTGAATAATTTAAGCTTGAAGGTGCCCTGCGCATTTACAGAACCTTATGCAGCAATCACATATTCATGAGGACCTGTGAGCGCCAAAATTAATTTAAAGTTTCTAAAAATCATACATCACTACGAGTTACTCATGCTTTTGGATTATTAGAGTGCGGATTGTCAGGTATTTCATTCATTCATACTTAATCGGTTTAAAGCTGTATATTTAGAACTCACTATTGTTTAAACTACGAAAGCAGAACGTAGATAATGGACAATATACCAACGACAATACCAAGGACCCGAGTGCCGCATTGACTTTTCCGGATCCGTTTTTACCGAAGGCTTATCCACCAGTTACTCATGCTGCATGTATAGTCTGATAATATTTTGTCTTACCTCTAGCAAGCATTCTGTAAATTGAAGTGTCGTATTTATTATAGAAGAGCCAGCCAACCTCCGCATTATAATCTTTTGTGTGCCAAGTTCGTTTATAAAATCTAATCATATAATAAGATTGATCCAATAGTCTAAGATGAACGGTATATCATAGCTCATCGTTATTAAAATCCGAATGGATGAATTAATCAAGTAATGTTCCCTTTCAACACAACTAAACAACAAACAAATGCTTGCTCACCAGTGGTGACGCAATCGTAGGGGCATGTAGTTGGTTCAGATAACTCTCACCCCGACGACGGCGTCGAGAAATTATCAAATTATGCATTTGCGCCATACTGGACACATTTTATATTTAATATTTTGTGGTTTGTAGAAATTAGTGTCATCTAAAGTATAGCTTAACTGGCGAGCAAGCATCGTCCCACTCGGCGGGGACGAAAATACCGAGTCCAATCACAGAAAGTTAACCAAAAGATAAAAACAAGAGCTCGGATATCAACAAAAATCACATGCTCCAGACGACGGGGGAAGAGAGGAAAGGAAGTAAGCTGCTGGGCTCAACAAATTTTGATAATTGTAAACAAATTTGTTCTTGTGCCCTATAATAATTTGGTATTGAGGTATGACCCTGTACTGTGCGTGATAGTGAGAATGAAAGTGAATGTGAATCTATAATGCGAACGAAATGAGTTGTGGCCAGACGATTCTTCAATTTCAAAATAATAAAGTCAAAGGACTCTGTTTTAAAATACAAGCTCATTCTTATCAAAGTTTAATTCTGTCCATTCTAATTCTTCGTACCTTGACTGTATCTTGAGTAGCTCACTCTTCAGTGTTACTTTAACTAAGTTCGTTGACTTAGTAAAGCTTATCAAACTGTCAATTTTTCGACAGTCGTTCCACATTTTTGTTGATTGATAAATGAAAGAGGAGGATGGGTTTGGGGTGATGAACTGGTCTGAACGTCTTTGTGATGGTGATCTGTGGAGTAAAGATAGGAGTGAGATTGGAGATTCTAATCTGACAATTTTGAACAGTTCTAATAGACATGTGTATTTGTACAGGTTGTGGACGGTAAGAAGGCCGTTCTTGTTAAACAACGGCTTTGTATGCTCTTTTTCAAAGAATTCCCTTCCTAGGATTTGTTCATCTATACAACGTGTTCTGGCACATGTTCTAAATTTATCTAGATATGCTTCAAGGTCACCAAATAGTATTCTGATACATTTTTTCTGAGTGATGAAGATAGGTTGAAGCATATTATTACTCGACCCACCCCATACCGATATTCCAAATCTTAGGTGTGACTCAAATAACGTGTGGTACAATTCTTTATGGTGTTTTTTCGGGATAACGTGTCGTATTCTACTGAGTCTTCCGATCTCACACCTAAGTTTCGAGTTGAGGGCTCTTATTTGAACATCCCATTTTAGCTTTTCGTCAATAATAACACCTAAAAACTTGGTCTCTTTAACTTGCTTTATTACCGTATTATTCAGAGTTAGTATATATTCTGATTCGTTATCTGCCTCATTATCAGTAGCTGTACGTGACGGATTGAAGTGAATGTAGCAGCATTTCTTTATATTTATATGTAATAGATTGCATTTCATGTACTGGTGTAACAAACGGAGAATTTCGTTTGCTCTTTCATACAGTTTTTTTCTACATTCATCTACTACGAATATGTTTGTGTCATCTGCAAATAGTATGAACTTGCCCAGATCCGTTGTTCTAAATAAGTCGTTAACATATATTATAAATAGCAAGGGTCCGAGACAAGAGCCTTGGGGAACTCCAAAGAGAACAGGCAGCTTGTCAGACTCTTCGCCCAGTACAGAGACATATTGATATCTATTAGAGAGATAACTAGCGATGAGTCTATTGGCGTTTCCACGTATTCCATAGTTGTCTAGTTTATTAAGTAAGGATTCTATGTAATTCACTGAGGAGTTGAGGGCATGGCTTGTGGAGTGATTTTTTCTAAATCCGTACTGGTTCTCGTAAATCATTTTCTGGGACTGAAAGAAGCTATACAGTCTGTTGTAAATAATTTTTTCAAATATCTTACCAAAAACAGCTAAGGTTGATACTGGCCTATAGTTTTCCAGCAATTCCTCATTATCCTTCTTATAGATCGGACTGATTCTCCCAGTCTTTAAATCATCTGGGAATACTCCATTCCTCATGCATTCACTGTATAATAAAGATAGTATAGGACAGATCACTTTAGACGATTCTTTAACTACATGTATTGGGATGTCGGATGACTTCCCATTCTTCAGTTCAGATATAATCATTCTAACCTCGTCAGCTGTACAGTCATTAATGAAAATACTGGACGTGTTTGCTCTAGGCAGGTAGTCATAAAAACTAGGAAGATTGTTAATAGTTAGTTCTCCAATTTCATTATATGCCCCGTTTAAATTAGACGCTAGAGAGACAAAATACTTATTAAATTCATTGGCTATTACTCTACGATTGGTTATCTTCTCATTGTTTATAGTAAACAGTGGTTTTATTTGCCGTTTCTGTTTGCCCCGTATTTGATTAATCAGTTCCCATGTCTTTTTACTATTACCGTTTGTGTCTGCAAATTTTCCCATGAAATACTTAGTTTGAACATCTTTGCGATCTTTTTTAACCATCCTTCTATAATCTTTATAAGTTTTGTATCTAGAACGTTTTTCACAACATTTCAAGCATTGACATGTTCCACCTTTATAATCAGTTTCACCGAGTTTACATTTTATCTTTCTAACTTTAGCCCAATTGTCATAGAGTTGGTGCTGATGCTTGATTTTGGCTATAAGCCCAGGTGTGATCCATGGGTTATTTTGTGTAGTTCTTTTGGAAGACTTAGGGGTTGCCAACTTACACGTTTTATCGATACTACTTTTGAAAACATCATGAAATACCGTGAAGTTGTCAATTACTTTATTCTCTAATTCATGTTCCAAGTCCTTTACAAAAGAGGTAACATTAGACTTACAGTAGTCGTAATATTGTTTATATTTTAGGTTACTCTTAGTGGATCCTATACTCTTTTCGAATATTTGAAAAACTGGTGAGTGGTGGGATATACGATCAGTAAGTGTGCCTGAGGCTATTATACTTAGGGGGAAGCTCAACAAGAGTGAATACAGGGTGATGGTGGGAGATATTATCAGATATCACACCAGAAATAAGGGATTGGTCTACTACATTGGTGTGGATATTGTCAATACAAGTCCTGGAACAGCCAGGCATTTGGTGTGTTGGTACTGATATGGTTGGTGTGAAGCCGTTGTTGAATATTATTTCTTGGAATTTGTCTTCTGATGGAGATGGGTCTTTCAAAATGTTGACATTGAAATCACCAAGAATGTATACTTTTTTGCCATTCAATTTTGAGAGAATACGTTCATATGCTTCGTTGAACAGTTCAAGTGATGCGTTCGGGGGACGGTAGATAACCCCTACAACAGTTGGGTCTTGCAAGCTAGTGATAGATACAAATAGTGATTCTATGTGTTCATTACAGAGAGATAAGCCAGTAATCTTGTTAAAGTTAAGGGAATCGTGCAGGTAAAGACACACTCCTGACCCTTTACTCTTGAACTGGTTTTTCTTTTGACAAAAGTAACGTGATTGGTAACAGGAGGAGTATCCGTTAAGCTGATACAGGGCTCCATTTTCGGGATTGGTGTTTGTTTCTGCAAGGCCGATAACAGAGAATTTGTGGTCGATACAAGACAGCTCAACTGCAAAGTTGTCAAAGTTGGATGCATTTCCATCAATATTAAGAAATAATTTGGACAAATATTTAACTGAATTTTTAGGTAGGATGGTGGCATTCAACTCTTTTATGGAGAATGTTTTGCAATTTTCAAGAACCTTTGAGCTATTGTAGATAGATTCTATATAATTGACTGGTTCATCATCAATGAGGCCATTGTTTGCAAAGTGGGGAGCTTGGTAGAAAGGGTTGTACCGAACAATATCATTGGCATCAGTGCATATTTTGCAGTATGTTCCATCTCGAAATTTGACTATGTTATCATCAGTTTTGCATTTCTAGTGCATTATTTTGTCACACATTTGACAAATTATGAATGGATGTCCAGCACGCACAGGTCTATTGCAGCAGCAGCAAATTTCGCATATTAGTTTGACTATCATGACTGAAGTACAGATCTACGGGGACGTGGGGAAAATCTATTTTGGGCCTTGGCAACAGCACTGAACAACCTCCCATCAACGGGGCTACCTAGGATCTTATGGGCAATTGCCCGGGAGAGTTTAAAGATACCGTTTGATCCAAGGTGGATTGGGTCATCCGGCTTCTTGTATCTACAGAACTGCTTGTTCAGTAGACCCTCTTCATCGACAAAACTATCAAAATCTAAAGTTCCTATCCTAGTGTTAGTATTACAGTAACCAAATAATAAACTATTAAATTCCATGGCTCTGTCATTCAGCCAGGAGGACCTAGTTGGTAGGATGGGTGAGACTATAACTTTAGAATATGGACACAAATCACAAATATTCTTGAGCTTCTTCGTCAGCTCATCAGCCCAATGTTTAACATCACCCCCTCCCCTTTTAATATTATTTACACCACAGTGTACTACAACGTTCTTGTATCCTACACAAATAGCAGGGTCTAACTGATCTATTGTGAAACATTCAACTCTTTTTCCAGGCAGTTTGTGACCAAATGTCCCTTTCCCTGCACCAAACCGGAGGAACCGGGTGTTTGAGTCACCAATAATCAATGTTGCATTGGTGCTGTTGCTAACATAACGGAACGTTATACTGAATCTTATGTCCCTCTTCTCAGTGCTCTTATCTATTCTGTGGTCCCAGAGGAACTGGGACTGCTTGCTCATGATATAAAGACTGCGTCCCTCTATCGTCTCAATGACTTCCCCATTTGTTGAGCCTTTCATTGAGAACTTAACCGAGCACTGGCTTCCTAAGGATACTGTGAAAATCGAACTGTCATGCACAAGCGAGTTCTCGTTGTCCGAGTGTTTGGGGAGAAAGCTGCTCTCATCATTGTACCGGTTGATCAAGCATTGATTAATAACTGTACCAGGGCAATGCTTCTTTATTCTTGAGGCAAGTTCAACAAGAACATCGGGGAGGTCTTCTGATTTGGGCTTAGCAGCTTTTGCCCCAGGGTAATCTTTGGAGTGAGCCGCGAAGTGGAAGTATTGGTTATGAGTCTCATGTACAAGAACAATCTACTGAACTCGTTTCTCTTCAGAGTTGACAGAGCAGCGGCCTCTCCGCTGTGCATCTGTGGCTCGGATGAGCAAACAGCACTGCACCTACTATCAAGTTGTGAGCTTGTGGACATAAATCTACAATGTCAAGCGGAACGAATCATCACCCTGTGCAACAGCGGTAGGCCCATAGTCGATCTAGCAACTGAGCAGGGCTCCATCATATTGAACTGTTCAAGGGACGATATATTTATAAGTGTGTGTGTTAAAATTGTAGAAAGCGAGGGGTTAAATCTTAAGCGGAAGATAAATCTTTCGAAAAGATAAGGCTTTATTATAGCATTTAATTTTGCTAATTTTGCTACTATTATGATAAAGGATTAAATACCAAGCATATTGAAGTGTAGTATAATGTTATTGGACTACTTTTTCTTCTTTTTTTTTTGGGTTGGGGCACCCACTTTACCTTCCTTTCGGAAGGCTACGTCCGTCTGGTGACTAACGTCTATTGGGGTCCCTCCAGTTGTAGGTGTCTCAGGGTACGGGCACTTGGCATGGGCTAGTGCTCCTTACCCTCCGGAGGATAAAGCCTGGTGAGCGACGTTTTCCCGAAGGAAAACTGTCATAATGTTCGTTCTCGGGAGAGCACCACCCATGCCTAGGTGATCTCCCGGGCGCTCTTTTAGAACAGGCTGCCCCCTGTCTTTTCTAGTGAGCAGACAGGAACCTACCGGGCATACCTGAGCATCTAGTATCTCTTGCCCAAATCTACGATTTCTTTTATTTGCGCGCGTCTTTGCGACGCGCGCGCGGTATAATGTTGACAATAAGAAGCTACCAAGCAAATTTGTGTTTTGTGAAGACCCTTTTTTGTTTAATTTGAAATTTAGCGCCGCGCGTGACTTTTCTTTGTTTGTGTGTTTGTGTTGCTTCCGTTTACCGGAGTTTTTCTGAGTGCTGATTATCCACTAGCTGGAAAAGGAGTAAGTGCTAGATATCCACTAGCTGGAAAATAACTAATTGCTAGATATCCACTAGCTGGAGCGGCCCGGGGGGCGGCGTGTGAGTGAGTGAGTGAGTGGGGGTGGGTTCGCCTGGAAATGAGACTGGTGTGATCTGATCCAGTCAGTATGGTACACTGTTGCCAGCTGACTCACCAGCAACAATGCAAGTCCAAGAAGAAAGAAGGAGAGACACTGTCCGTTATCTGGGTGAGCCACCACCGACAGTGCTCCCACTTCTGTGGGGCTGAGGGTGTTGGCTCCAAGAACCAGCCGTGAGCGAACAGCGCCTGACCCCCTCTATGGTTAACTTGAGAATAACAGGACTATGCCTTTCTCCAGGCCAATCCGTTCAGTAACCAGCTGACCCAGCACCACCTTTGGTGGAAGATGTGGTTTGGATTGGACTTCGCTAGGATTTGTCAGTTCTTCTGTAGACACTAATGCTCCCTCGAGGAAAGACACGAGCCCCGGCGAAACTGACCAAAAACGTGGCAGGGATTCTCACCCTCCATAGTTATTGGACTATGTTTATTTGAAAACAATCACCTTTAAACTAAATATTGTTGTAATAACAAGGGAATGAGTTTTTCTATTTGAACTGTTCAGTTCACAGGAAAGCAGATATGGACTGCTTTAAAACTTTTATTTTGGATAACGTTTGTTTCAGTAACCATTAAGAACCAGTGGCCTTTTGTAACTGCATCTTGCTCTATCCAGAGCCCTTGCGCTTGCAGTAGCGCGCGCCCGCCTCACGGCGGTTTCTTGACTTGTGAAACAAGCGCGCCCGCAGTGGCGCGAAAGCACGTGGTTAGGTGAAACTGCATCTTCAACCTCAGTTTCATTGTGAAACGTCAAGAGACTGGTAAAGTCAAATATTTTGTTACATAAACATTTTTATCAATTTTTGAAGGGTAGTAATTGTTTAGATCATAATTTTTATACGAAACTATTAATGTTTTTTTTTAAATAGCTATTAGCAGGGTAAAATTTGTTAAGTGTGTTTCTATAAATTTCTCTATTGGAAATTAAAGTTTTTGATCTCTACTATTTATTGTTATTAAAATGCTCATTGTAGCTAGTTATTTTTAAAAGATTTTCATCATCATACATGGTATATAAGGATAAAATAAGATTAATTCAATTAATGTTCCAAGAAGGTCCTCCAGCTTAATAATAATATAACCATGGTCAATACTCACCAACGCAATCATCCTCAATCTGTGGTAACATGCTGGCCACACATCTATCCCCCTCAGCAAGACGATTAGAATAATGACAATAATTGTCAAATGACGTAGTATATTATATAACTGTTAATATATTGACGGATGTTACTCGTCTAAATTTCTTCGAAGTAGCGCGCGCCGCTTTCTTCTCGAAATGGCCCGACGGCAAGTGTGAAGTGCTACGAAGTAGCGCGCGCCGGGCCAGACCATTAACAATGGTCAATTAATATATAAATATAAATGTTCAATGTTGTAGAGCAATTTCAAGAGAAGTGGTCCACAGGGGTCCGAAAAAGACGTACATGCACTTGGGTCCTTATCCTTGTCACTCTCAATTGGATTCAGTTTACACAAAACATAAACATTTTAGACGTACACATTGACACGATATTTATTAAAAAGGAAAAGTATAAAATCAAAAATAATACGTGCGTGTGCGGCTTGGGCCGCGCTGCATATGGCTGTATTATGGCATAAGCAATAAAAATTGATGCGTGTATTGGGGCTGGAGTACGCTTGTTTATAAATTAATGAACTATTGCATTGTAAATATTTAGAATTGACGATATATTATGATTTAATAATAAGTTTTGCAAAACTGGCTTTGGATTTAGGTATATAATTGTAATTTATTTTAAAATTTACTTTGTCGTACTAACATGAGTTAATCCTGTTTTCAAGAATGCGCGACTTTGGCGGCCAATTATTGATTTATACATAAAATTGAATCTTAAATAGAAATGCGGATATATTAAAATTTTAAATTTTCAAAACGGAGGCTTATAAATATTTTTTATATTATGATTGTAAAATGAAGGATAAAATTTTAAATTTGTTTCACTGTTCACTAAAAATTTGTTTCACTGAACTGTGCTTCAAGTCATTTTGTGCCCCAAGTGTGCCCCAGCTGTGCCCCAATTGTTTTTGCCCGACTATGCCCCAAGCTCAAGTGTGCCACAAATAAATTGTTGCCACAACTGTGCCCAAGGAATTTCAATTTTGTGCCTCAAGACCTGTGCCTAGCTAAATTACCAACTCACAACTGGCCAAGTTTTAAACTAATTACAACAAATTACGTTTATTAAATTTATAGAGCGTTATGTAATGGGATGGAAAATTTTTTACCATGTGTATTTAGTCCCCACCCTAGCTCCATAATATAAATAATTTGTATCACGTGGTGACCCCCACGGTCGCTTCACTATACTGTAGAGTTTCGACGATACAGGGGAAGCCGCGCGGGAGGTCATACAACGTATGACAATAAATAATTTGTTTCACTTCTAGATGAAAATATGTAATATATAATATCAAATCGCTATGTGAATATAATTTTTGCTATCAATAGAAAAGACTGCTAGAATAACTTGAAATGTTTCCGTTTGCTTAAGTTTTTAGTTCAAGAGGACTCTATAGGAATGTGCAGGGTGGGCCAAAAGTCAGTGGGCATTCGTTGGCCTTAATAGCTCCGCCGTGTTTTATATTTGAGAGCTGTTGCTTTGCAGATGGCGTACTGTACTTACTGGTTTGAGGATTCCGTCGTCAAAATTTGAAAACTCGAATATTTTAGACCACGCCCATTCAATATCCAATATCAAAACACCTATATTGTATTCTCTGAACATGCTGAACGCCTAATATTTTCAGAGACGGTAGATTATTAAATGTTGCATATGATCTGAAAACATGAGGCAAAACGGATTAGAAATGACGAAGTTATCAAGCATTTTCTGTATCTCGTTAACAAAATTGACTGGGAGATTATGTGACACTGTGACACGACACCTTAATTGGGCACCCTTAACAATTCCCATATTGTTTAATGGGGTGGTTAACGGGGTCACCTAATCACGTGATTATGTAAACCAATCACCTGATCACACGTAACATGAATAAACTGGTTATTCTTCATATCTCAGTCATTTCAAGACAAACGTAATTCGAATGGCCAAATACAATTCATTAAAATTTAGCTCGATCCGACTATCCAAACTATCAAATAAATTTAAAAATGAACCTTCATTTGAAAAAAATGAACTCGAATATTTTTCGATTTGACAAATTCCTCGAACCAGTGGTGGAAGTAAGTCATACCAGAAAGAATTATTTCAATTGGGCACTCAGTGACTGAGATATTAAGGCCAACGTATGCCCACTGACTTTTGGCCCACTCTATATAAAGAAATTGATCGATATGATCACGGGCGGGGTTTCAAGACTCGAGTTAATAACGAGTTTTCAAAGCTTATCTTAATAAGATTTGAAAAAAGACATAATATTCGAAAAATGACATAATATGATTTCGGCAAAGGACATTATTACTTTTATGTTTCCCTTTTTACTCAGGCATCTGCTTAACCGTTAAGTTAAACAAGAATATATCAGAATGTTTTAAAGAAATTACACGATATATATGATCATTAGCATTACTATCAATACAAACAATGTTATCAGTGTTGATGTTGGCATGGGTGCTTACTGTGCTTTAGTGCAGAAACAGAGGCACATATTAGGTGCGATGGGTGCGGGATCGCACAATTAACCGTTTTCCGCACATTTCCGCATAATTTATTGTTTTCCGCACACTTCCGCACATTTTGTAATTTTCTGCATATTTCCGCATAATTAGCATTTTCCGCGTAATTTCGCGTAATTTTGAAATTTTCGCGTTAAGATTTTCGAGTGTAAAAACCAAAATATGTTAAAAGTCGGGCCCTTTTTGGACCGTGACTCAGGCCCTTTTAGGACCGTGACTCAGGCCCTTTCGGGACCGTGACCAAGGCCCTTTTGGAACTCATACCTAGGCCACGTGACCCAGTTACCACGTGACCCAGGCCCTTTCGGGACCCTGACCCAGGCCCTTTCGGGACCGTGACCCAGGCCCTTTTGGAACTCATACCTAGGCCACGTGACCCAGTTACCACGTGACCCAGGCCCTTTTGGGACCGTGACCCAGGCCCTTTTGGAACTCATGCCTGGGCCACGTGACCCGGTTACCACGTGACCCAGGCCCTTTCGGGACCATGACCCAGGCCCTTTCGGGACCGTTACCCAGGCCCTTTCGGGACCGTTACCCAGGCCCTTTCGGGACCGTGACCCAGGCCGTTATGGAACCCTCGTCGTTACCGTACTTCGATCATACCTGCAGCCCTTTTTATCGGGTAATGAGCTCTATTCGTTGTAGCGTTGGCTTTATAGTGGGCTTAATGGATCTTGGATCAAATGGTTTACAAGTACTGACGATCAATGCCAACAAGCGTGTCACATATTTGCAATCACGCATGGGATCTAATCGACTCTATCAAGAGGCGTCTTCAAATAACTGTCTCCTGATCTCTACCAGATCAAGTCACTGTTCTCAGATAACTGAATCTCAATATAGGTTCAATCATGGTCTTAGTAAAGAACTACACCCTCAGTAACACATAAACAGACCTATTTTTGATAAGAGCGGCGGTTATACGTTTAGAATTTCCAAAGTCCTTCAGAAAATGCAAAAGAAAACCGCACAATTCCCGCACAAATTTCAAAAAATCGTCGCACATTTGCCGCATAATTGGTAAAAATTTACCGCACCTTACCGCACATTTTACCTTTATAGTCGGGTGCGGTACCGCATAATTTCGATTTTTTTACCGCACCTAATATGTGCCTCTGTGCAGAAACGTCACAGTACGGGGTGCTTTATTGCAAGATCTGCAGGAACTAATTGTCAATTAATATAAACTTGTAACATTTCTCGGATTAGTGTGATGAAATATTCTGTAGTATGTTATAACACTGAGTAGTGTAATTACGATAGCCAAGATCTGACTTATTTTTGCGGTACGGAGAGCACCTGCAGGGTAATAAAGTAGGTATTAGCGTGATTTATAAGATTCATGTCAAAGTTTTACTATTCCTTTTTTTCAACTTCACAATTCACATTCCTAGCATATTTCACCCTGACTTTTTAATGTCTGTACTGTGTTCCTACTGTTCATTTAACTTCCATTATCTCTTATATTTTTTAGGGCAATGGTTTAAGTCAATGCTGAAGAGATGGTATTGTCCTCAATACTGCGGAGGAAGAGTGTGTCAGACTCCTCCTCACAAAGCACTGACACACTTGACCAGCTCACCAGCTTTCTGAAAGAGTTGGAGAATGAAACTCTTAGTCCTTGTGCTGAATGCACACGGAGGCGGTTGTTGGATTTAGTAAGTTATTAGGAGGTGGATCTCCAGGAACATTTGAAAAAATAGCATCCCATGGTTTTTGATTTTTATGCTTCTATCAGTTCTATTTACTGCCACACACTAAGTGATACATTTAAATCGGTAATTAGAACCAACAACATTCTAATTTCTAAAATATTAAACTGTATCCAAATCATTTCAGCTGGGCAATAAACGGCAATTGAAGCTAACTATAAAGAGATTGTCCCTGCAAAGTAGCCGACTCGGGAGCACAGCGTCATCTCTGCGTAGCGACAGTCCCATCTCACCTGACATACCTGACATTCTTAGCCAGCTCAGTAATGAGTCTCAGAGATCCGTATCTACCTCTCCCATGGTATCTCCAATATTGAGTCCTATTGTATCTCCTTCCCTTCATCGGGTGTCTTTCCAAGGTACATGTGTGGTAAATTTGTCAAAATTTAGGTCGCTTTGTAGCTGTCTAGAGGTCTCAAATTATAGTGGAAATTTATCGATTATGTTTGAGGTTGAGATTTTTAATAAGATTATTTTCAGGATCTTCATCAGATGGGTATGAGATAGATGTTGACTTTATGCTGGACAGTGCCGTAAGTGATATTTTCGCTTTCTCATCTGTTGTACTGTTGTAGTCCATTGGGCATTGTCCTAAAACTACATTATGACTACATTATGACGCACTTGGGAACCTCCCACTGCTCAGTACTCAGCACATGATTGATGACTGAATAGCAGTTCACTTAATTTACAGACAGCACACTTATTTACAGACTAAACGACTCTTATATTATAGTAAGACTTATGATATTCACAACGTACCTGTACAGTCATTACACATACTACAGGCAATTTGGGTTATAGTTATTCCCATGTAGCTCTGCACAGTCACATCGTGCGCTAAAATAATAATTATAATACATTGTACACATTGTCTAGCATACGTGCAAGTTTTGAAACATTGAGGAATCAGACCTCTCAAAATGTGCAGAGTGCTAGAAATGACATCACTATATTAGACAGTGTCATTAATATGTTGTGAGTGTGTAAATTCTTAAGAAATGTAAAGCCCCCCACATCTGGGATCTGCTCTTGACAAATAGATCCATTAGGGCTCTTTACCCGTCGGACAAATAAACCTTAAATTGTCTGCTATTGTGCTGGGTTCTCTTTTACTAACATCTAAATTGTCTGAATTAAACCAGTGCTGACCTCTCCCCTCTTGTTAACTTGTTAGTGTTACAGACAACATTTAATTTACCTACTCAATTAGCAACACCACTTACTTCACGTCGCCTGTCTTCTAATTGGACGGGAAGGTAGACTTGCAGCAAGCTAGCGAGCACTGGATGTTATTGGATGTAATACTGGCTAGGTGTTTTACGTGATCACATGACAAGGCACGTGGGTTCCTATGGAAGATATTGCTTAGCGACGAGATTGAAGGTGTTTTCATCACGTGACCTGAAAGTCACAAGCTTGTTACTAAATGTGGTCATGATGATTGATGACCTTACAACCTGGTTCAACTGATTAGTGCTCTCTGCATATTGTACTTAATAAACTTTGCAGTGTGTCATCTGCAGACTTCCTCATCCAAGTAATAGAGTAAAACTAAAAGAAGTAAAAGAAATAGAAAAGGAGAAGTTTTATAAACAAACCCGAAGGTCAAGGAAAGCCCGTTTTATAAGGTGTTCTGATAGAATGAGTGTTTAGTTGTCTTACTAAGCTAGGGGAAAGGCGAAGATTATAAAAATATCGCTTTAGTTTGAGTAATTTACTAAGCATTCTATTCATAATCTCCCAGTTTCTATAAGTTCAGTAGTCTAGATAAATCTTAAACGATGTTAAACAGTTAAATCATTACTAAATGTGCTATATTGAAGATTTTGTCTGAGTCTGGTAATGTTAATACGTTACCGCTTAACTTATAGTTATGTACATAATATATATATATAGTACCACATTTTAACTTACATACGCTCCATAAATTTGAGTTAATTATTCTCATGAAATAACCACATAAAATTACTTATAATTAATGATACACTTGAGTGAATTTGCACTCATAAACTTTCTTAAGACTAATCATAATATATGCGATAATTCATCAATAACGATAAAAGCTCGAGTACTTAATTACTGCACCGAACAATCAACTAATTTACCGCTCATTATTATCCACACTGTGAATATCTAGATAAGACGGTGCGACTCCTTAACCAATTAACCAATTAACATGGTTAATTACAGTGCTCCAGCCAATCAAATCTCAGATACGCCTGACAACACGACAAACAAAATGCAGAATGAGCTAAACTCGCACGGAAACCCAATTTAGTTTTCAGCAGCCTGTAAAAACTGCCGTCACGTGGTTCTGTTCTGAGCGCTTATTGGCTGGTTCTGGTGTTGCTGTCTTCTGATTGCATGAGGAGTCATTTTGGCACAACTGACAGTCAATTTTAACTTTTATAATTTATAGCCTCGATGTTGTGGTGAAGTATATTTATAGGTATCATGTTAAAAATGTACAATCGTGTACATTGAGCTAGACATAGACGCGTTTGTTCTGATATTTCGCAGTTGACTGTGTTTTGGTTCACCCAATTCCTCACTTGGAACTTCAACGAATCACAAGTGAGTATCTCACCACGTGACTAACGCTCACCCAATCAAAACATTCTTCACAGTCACGTGATAACCCAGGTGAGCTGATGATTAAACAGGCAGTCATTAAGATGACGATAATTGCTGGCCAGATGTCACTTGTGCCTCACTACCTGCAAGCCTGGTCGTACATCTCGTTTATTAGACCTGCTTTTCATCTGTACTGTCTGATTTCTCGATTTTCCTGTAAATCGCTGCCATTTTGATCGGAAATCTAATAATAAAACAAGTTTCGGCGACCGTCTTTTTAGTTTTAACAGCGACTAATTATTTCAATTTGTCCAACATTTAGCCGGCGTGACTGGTGACAAGTTGTATCCATGTCAACTTGTCACTTTCCGTGCTAAACATGGAAAGTTCTCTTTTTCCTCTTACTGGGAGAAGTATAGCCAACATATTAAAAACATAATGAGCTGTACTTCCACAGCTTCAACCGTGAACTTAAAATAGAAGAAGTGAAAGAATTGGTATGGTTTTGAGACTAAGGAACTAAGGAACTAAAGAGTATGGAGCATGGGAAGTGTTGCTGTGACATGCGTCACACCTGGACACACCCCCAGAATGAGGGAAGTCTCAACACCAGTCGAGAAGTTTTCCAACATTCATTCACCAACTAATTATATTACAATTAGGGGGTGATACAGCATGGCACGGGTCACTGGTGTCACGAAATTGAATAGTGGCTGGTCATACCCCATACCCGGAGTCAGACCCTACTTTCTGGTAGGACCGTTACGGTTATGAGCAGCGGTTAACTCAGATGTCCGAGATTTAAAGGTAGACTAGCACAGCTACGAGTTAATATGATGCTGGTTTTAAGGAGTTGTGGAGGGCTTTAACCATGTTGTTGAGATTGCAGGGTGGTTATACTAAATCTGCTCTTTTCTTTCCAAACTTTTACATTAAGTCCTTAATTGGTATGATTGGAAAAAGAGAAAAGATGTGAAGATAAAGTTCATGCTACAAGAGTAACATGTTAGGTAATGACTGAAGTACTTTGTAGTGGTCTGAGGGTTAATACTTTAGTTAACGTACTAATTGTTTGTTTCTTTTAACTGGCACTGAGCCCAATCAAAACAAAACCTACTCGAACTTTTCTAATTAGCATTGGTTAGTAATGAGGTGATCTTATCTGTATTACAAGCTGAAGTCGTGGCGAACAGATAGTTCTTTGAAATTTTATTTTCAAAAAAATATTAGAGTCAAGTCACGTAAAAAAATCAATGACAGCTTTGGTTGGTTTTAAGTCTCTACATTATTTTCAGTTCTCCTTTCAATCCTCCTAACTGTTCTTTGTCCATGAATATAAGTCCATTCAAGTGAATGTAGCTATGTATATTGTATCCGAATAATTCGATTTTGCTACATTTTTATTACATAAATTTAGCATTGCCAATCCGGAGCCAGTAATTTTACTACTATTACGGATTTATATCGATTTCCCGGAGCGGTGAAGAAGCTGCTATCTACTCACGTGGCATCCGTCATAACCTTATCAAGCATCTTATGGACATAGGGCAGGGGTTGAAATGGTTGGAGAATTTAACATTTAGGTGGGCAACCTGGTAATCTGTCTATATGGTCGCTTAAGGGCGCTTAAAACACATTCAAGGGTCGCCTAAGTTTCCCACAAGTGTATGTACCCCAAGCGACCCTAAAGCTATCCTGAAGCAAGCACCTAGGCTTTGTGTATTAATTGTGCTTTAAAGCGAGCATTGTGCCCTAATGCTTTAATAAGGACCACCAAGTTACCTTTAAGTGTAATTCTTACTCCTCTTCCCAAGTTAGTACACTTCTATGTCCATTGCCATCTTTTGAGTTTAACGGTGTTGTAGCATATTTCTTCCCGCATATTTCTTCCCGTGGAGTTTAGTAGAAATCTCGATGGGAACTTTGATTTAAAAAGAGATAACCAGACTTGTGCGAGGGTACAACATTATCAGATCACAAGACTAAACATTCCTTTTGCACTGTAATGCTGAATGTCGATGTTCATAATTGATTCCAAAAATCCTAAATAGATCTTCATAGTTAAATGGAATCTTTAATGAACACGCACTGATTATCCCATATTCTACAGTTTAATTGAGAATTATGATTTGAATTAGTTCAACCTGATCTGCAGTTATCACCACTCAAAACCAGTCACGGATAAAATCAGAGAATTTCTGTGCAATAACTGGCCAATTATATTTGCTTTTATAATTGGGAATATTCAAACTGCGTCAACCGTCAATACGAACATTTGTTTGTATTTGCTTCTATATTGTATGTATATTCTATCGATGCAGGTCGTAGTGCTTTAAAACCCGTTTTACTTTAACTGTCCAGTTTATTTTATCCACTTTTACTTTATTAGTAGCTTCAATGTCGGATCTATTTGATCTACCTTTATTTCTTCAAAGGACGTAGGCCTTATATGATATTTATACATATTTATAGATAAGTGTCACAGTTAAGTCTTTGTCTTAAAAATTGCGAAATGTTAAGAATAGTTGAAAGTGTAGGTCTTGTCTCTCTAGAGCATGAGTATAGAGTAATGATTGTGCGATTTAATTAGATTTTCTGTCAATAGATCCGTTTTGTGTGGTTTCAAATCGGCTCGTTAACAAGATAATTGACTCCGATAATACGATAATTAAGTCCTAGTAAAACGGTAATTAACGGTGGGTTGTTAGCTCAGGGGGATTCCCACAATAATTGGGCTGCTAGAGTACAAGACTTAACAGTTTTAGAAGTTCTGAGGATTGTTGGGAGGTGAATGTCAATAATTATTGTTAATCTTGCAAATTTGAGCATTTAATTTAGACCTAACAGCATAAGCTAATTTATGTTACATTATGTAAAGTTAATATACACTAGAAGAGTGTAAAGTATAAATAATTACTATCAGTATTAGGTACCTCCCCTCCCTCCCTCCCTCCCAGTCGTGATATTGGTACGTAAATATCACGTCTGCCCTTATACTATTACTGTTCCTGTGAAGTTCCTGCGTAAGGATTCATGAACTTATCTGGTACTCGTGTCCGGGTGGAGATAAGAGCATTGACAGGGGCGTCCCTTATCACTTACTGGCCGCCATGCTGCTGGGACACTTAGTCATGCATAACTTTACATTATATATATAATAGAGTTACCATACGATATGAATGTTGGAATGACGGGAATGTTTATCTCATGTATGAACGTGCGCTATCAGTATCTGGCACCTGTATATCTCGTGATGTGTATCTCTGAGGAATATAATCTAGTTGTAATGGCTATCTTGCTAAATTATACAGAACCAGGGGACTTAATGGCGCCATCGGCAAAGACCAGTACTCTGTATTGCATCTTGTTACTTTCAGTACCAGTACCTGTATAAGTTAATTATCCCGGTTCCCGGCTGTCTTGAATCATGCTCCATAACCAGGGTACAGACAGTGCCTCTTATCTTGAATTATTTCATTATAGATCTGAAAATGCAATTATATATTCCAGCACTTCCAGTATACTAGAAGTACGATATCAGTTACCGATACAATAAAAGTAAGCCCAACCCAAGTCACAGATTACTGTGCAAAACCAGGTTAGAGTTCCCGCCAAGGACCAGGCTAGTTTATATAATAATCCGAGCGGGTCTGATCTCCCACCCGGAACAATAGTGGAAGTAGGAGCACGTCTGACATTAGATCCTAGTAATAGCACTATCCTCCAGTCTCCTGGCTCCTCAAACCTGAACATGGACCTCATATTTCCCAGATCATTGTTAGATTAACGTGAATTAGAGGTAGATTAACAGTGTGGAAGAAGGCAGCAGACTAACTGTTACTGGCGATAAGACCCGGACCAGACACTTCATGTAATATCCCTCCTCCTGCCACTTTAAACAGGGTTTTAAGGTTAGAGTTCTGAAATGTCGCAAATGTCGTACATGTACGATATGTTGTACAGTTGTTGTAGCCAGGGTCGGGACTCTACTGCACTATAAGAAGAAGTTACCTCGGAGTGATGGTCTGGTATATTTGGAGTGGTGTTTGGCGGTGAATGTCGTGTTTGCTAGCGAGTTCTTGGTACGGTCCTAGGTTTTAAAAGTTTCACTGCATCATTCAGAAGACTGGTGTGTCATGATAAACACACAGCATGGTGCGTGGTTATAGCGTTCTGCGTTATTGTGATGAGAGATTGTCAGATAGCTCGTTAACAGAAGGACTACGAATCACATAAAGATTGACTTGGTGCTCAGAAATCCCAGAATGCCTCCCCCAATCTAGCCACTCTGCCGTTAACTCTTCAATTTCACTCTTCCCCTCGTCTAGGAGCAACCGGCGGTGGCGCCAAGTTGTGGCGGTCTTGTAATCTCACAAAGTTTACCCGGGTTAGGAGCCGGGCAAATTGTAGTGCTCTTTTTAAAGTTGATAAATACTGTTATACCTGTGCTGCGCGGACAGAAGGCTTGACTCGGACAGGAGAGCGTGGGAGATGATTGCAAAAATAACCGAGCATTTTTAAAGTTTATTTTTAAATACAATCTCTAAATAGGTCACTGAGCAATCTTTAACAATACTTGGATAAATAAACGTACAATGTTTTAACTCTTATCACACCGTTACAAATGAAATACCCGTGAACTAGCAGCCGTGTAGCTAATTAATCTGTAAATTGCCGTATGACATTTGCAATTACCCAAACCGCCTAGTTTTTCCCACAAACACACTAGATAATGCTATTTATCAGATGTATGGCTTCAACAGTACAAATTTAAAGCGTGTTGCTGCTGGGTGTTTGTATTTGAGAACGGGCGGCAAGTTCCAAACATATTTGTAGTGACGTGTGTTAGCTCGTCTGTTTGTTTGTACCTTTTTAAAAATGAAACATGTTTATTCTAGTGAGCATAATTCTACGTTCAAGGTGTTGCAACTTTAAAACCGTCCCCATGCACATTTTTATCCTTCCTGTCTGAAGCATGTTAAGTGCATAGATTAATGCATATTCATCCTGTCGAGAGAATACTTTACATACTTAATTATTCCGTACAGAGTAGACATTCCAAGTACAATCTAGAGTTTCAAAACTTTAACAAGGCTTAATACTCTTACGACAAGGCAGAAATCATAAGGAAATCACTTATAACTCAAATTACATGCCTGCATCGGACTGTGGAATTTCTCACTAAACTAGTTGGTGTTGCGAAGACATCCGCACGGCATGTTGCAAGAAGGAGCGGATGAAACTATTTCTTAATTTCCGATAATCGTTAGGTGTTGACAGGTTCTCCCTGGGCTCAACTTTTAGTTCAACCCACTTCTTGGTTGTATACTGTAGAGTTGGCTTAGAGTTGGCTTCCCCAGATCTCAGTTAGTTCGTTTGGGTTATGTATGGCGTTTCTTGTAGTACAACTGTTGCTGTTTTAGACTAATGAGATCCCAAACCGTGCCGTGGTGTAACTTTGCTCTGTTTTAGACTAATGGAGGGGTCTCAAACCGTTAGTCTGATATTTCTGTCCACTGCACCGGTACGGTTATTTTATACCGGATAACTTTGTTTTCAAAACATACGACCTCGTTTAATTTAGGTGTGGCACAATTATATCAAAGACCCTGATATTTTATCAGACGTGTTGCTATATTTTAAAAGTTATTATGAATTGACAGAATCTAAATGATCAAAATCAACTGATCAGGCTCTCCCTCTCCCTCTCCCTCTCCCTCTCCCTCTCCCTCTCCCTCTCCCTCTCCCTCTCCCTCTCCCACTCCCTCTCCCTCTCCCTCTCCCTCTCCCTCTCCCTCTCCCTCTCCCTCTCCCTCTCCCTCTCCCTCTCCCTCTCCCTCTCCCTCTCCCTCTCCCTCTCCCTCTCCCTCTCCCTCTCCCTCTCCCTCTCCCTCTCCCTCTCCCTCTCCCTCTCCCTCTCCCTCTCCCTCTCCTTCTCCCTCTCCATTTTCGGATAATGCCTACATCTAATGTTGTGTCATACAGATTTCAGCCAACTCAAAATATCAAACTTTCTCATAATTTTAACTGATAAGATATCGGGTGTGGGCCAATCCCCAGCGCTACAAGTTAACATTTTGCCTGAACTAAAGATGAAAACAGATCATTTACCTAATTCCCGTGAGACATGTTATATTATAAGCCGTACAGCTTACCCTAACCTTAGTGAACAGTGCAGCTTACCCTAACCTTAGTGAACAGTTGAGGAGATGTTTGAGTTAGAAGAAGAAGACCTGGAGGAAGAATATGATTATGCTGACGAAATGCCCTTGGATATGGTTGCTATAGCGACACACGAACTCCAGGATACGGACTATGATAGTCCGCATGTTGATGCTGAGGTACGTCTGCGATTTTATCACTCCGTCTTGAAAAAGCATGATCTCAATTTGAGACGCTGAAAAACCGCTCAGGTTTTTTTATCGGCTGAACTTTGACTGTAGCATTTAACAAGTCAAAAATTTCGCGCCCATTTGTAACGTGGACAGATTGGTGAGTCTTTCCTCGATGTCAATCAGATATAAAGTTACATTATTTCTGTACTCTCATCTCTGTTTATTTGACGGGCACGTACTGGCATCCTTATAATTGCTTAGATTTATCGGACAATTTTTAAATAAATAAATAATTAAAAGATAATCGCTGTAAGCCCTAAAATACTAATCTTAAGTACCCTTATCAGAGATCCACTACGCTTTCAGCTGTGCGTCGGAATATTTTTCCGGCTGCCATCTAATATTGACAGAGTAATTTCTGAAACAATAAAATAACGTTTTGTTGTAAGACAATAGACCGATAGAAAGATTATGTAATCATTTTCACGCTTTATTATTTACCACTATCGCCCTATTACCACTCAAAGAAGGGCTTGTAACTTGGTCTTGGTGTAAAACTGCCATTTTGAAAGATTGGACGTTTAATAAGTTAATCAAAGTGACCGGTTCGTTTTGATACATAAATTAAGCAGCTAACCGCAGCGACAGAGGGGAGAACGGTCGCTATGCATTGAGGTCTGATTTTTGTTCAACCCTTTATCAAGGGTTGAACAAAATCCATTTGATCCATTTTTGTCAAAATGGATCAGGTCGGCTCAAATGATAAACGTGATATCATGGGTTTAGTCTTTGTCCTGACCCCACAAATGTTCTGTCTTGGCAGGTGATCTTGGTAATAATGTTTTCAGGGTAAGGGCCTGCAATAGATTTGGGCGTATGCGGTGTATTGGTGTTCACATATGCAAATATATAGTCTCGATCTTGAGTTGTGTGTAACCGATCTGGTAAAATCACACCCATATCATGATGTGGTATTGTTTAACAAAGAATATAAAACAACTACCCTCTCTCTCTGCCACCTCTCTCACCCCCTGTCATGGGAAACTGTTGTGGTCGCACCGGGTCATGAAGATGTCTTGTTTTAGTAGGGTTGTGTGTAGAGGTATTGTCGTGCACTGCTCTATGAAGCAACTTCACTGACACATCATACACTAACCCCTCCCCTGGCATAGTGCCAACATAACCGCATATCGCTACTAAAAACTACTACAGCAGATCGTTGGTATAAAATTAGGGTGACATGTTGGGTGAGGTGAGTGGTGATTGGGAGGTATGAGGCACATGACGTGTCGCTGGTAAAAGCACACGGCAGATCTTTGTTATAAAATAAGGGTGAAATGTTAACTGAGGTGAAGGTTGATTAGGAGAAGGTTGATGACGCGAGGGAGATCAATGGGTCCATTGTTCGGAGTACTCAACCGTTGGGGAGTTGGGGAGTTTTAAAATATCATCTACCTAGTCCTATACTTGTGGGGTTTTTGTACTGTATGTAGAAACGGTGAACACATCTGGGATAATCTCTTTCTCACCCTCCTCACCTTCCTCACCCTTGAGCATGAGCTAATCTGTACCTTAAACCCTCTGTTTCACTTTCAGACTCCTGACCATCACTTGACCATTTGTCCTGACTTACTTTTGACAAGTATTCTGACTGCTGAGTCTAGAGTTTTAACAAGAAATGTTAGAACTGACATTATATGTTATGCATCAGGTTGAGTGATAACTTTCAGTAGTTATCACTATTACATACAAATGAGCTTTGAGTTGTCACCATCATCAGTAATCACGGACATGCTTATTGAAATTGTATCGCAAAATGTAGATAAAATGTTCACTGCTATAGAATGAATATCTAGTCTTATAAATGAGTCTTTTTACACATAATAGAGTGTATAGAGAAGCTGCCGAAGTGTCTTGGCTTAATACCATGATGAATGTTTTGTCATTGATTTGCTAGAGACCCCAGAGCCATGTTAATGATATGGAACCTAGAAACTACAATGATCCGGACGCTACAGGTAGCTTTGAACGGAGATTCTGGGTGAGGTTCTGAAAATTAGAGGCCGAAGAAATATGTACAGGGACTATTTGAGTATTTAGTATTTACATACGTTAATGATGTGTCTAGTCACTAGTGAGTTGTGCAGGGAGATTGGAGAACCAATGGATTTGTGGAGATTAATGATATTCTGATTTCGTCGAGAAGTCGAAAGAATTGAAACCGTTTTGACAAGATCAAAAAATGTGCTGCGATGGTTGTAAACAGTAAGGAGTTCATTGCGTCATCATGATTTGTTCACAAATATGGACCCCATTAAATCACGAACACTGCCACTGCCATGTTAAACATCAAATGCCTTTCAATCTGCACCCCGGAAAACTGCTCTCAATTGGCTATTCACCAAAATATGTGATTCATATCTAGAGTTCAGGAAAGTGGTGATCTTCAGTGGTTGGTGAAGAAGTGGTTAATGTGTTGTGTTTGTTTTACATTTGTTAGATAAACAAAGGTGAGAACAGTAGAACACTGCAGAATGATGCTTCATGAGAATAACAAAACTAGTCTTTACCGGGCGTGTTGTAGTGGTGCTGGGATCGCTAATTGATTATAATTACCTTTAAAAAACAAATATTAACTGATTTAATATATGACTTGAAGTCTTCTCAGAAGGTCAACTCTTCATGGGCCAAGGGTGCAGCTACACTACTATTGAGTATTGGTTCATCACTTAGAAATAACACGAACGAACCTGTCTGCGTAACTCAATAACGTTTTATCCAGACAACATATTTGTAAAGGACTAATACCATTGTCATTCTAGTTGACTACCTCCTTTGTAAGTATCCTGGCTACTACTAGATCATCAACAGATCTTTAGAAATGTGCCATCTTCAGCTCCGTTAAAACATTCTGCAAAATATTCTCCACCTGGCGAGTGTTGGTCACTCCTTTTTTTAGGGGCTACTACTTCACTACTTGGATATATGACGTGTCTAATACGATCACTGCAATTTACTAATTTAGGGCTCATCCCAAAATAGATGTTTAATCTTATTTCTCTTAGTTCTTTGATCACAAAATTGTCAAAAACTCATTACTACCGCCATATAAATCTATAAAGATCAAAGCTTCAGCAAGTCTATGTGACCATTAAAGACCGGTAATATCTGAAACTCTGTGATTATAATTCGGCACCAGCTCCAAGTATCTTTTGCCTTTGACATTCCCAATATAATTCCCACATCTCTACCACTCCCTGAACGATAACTGAAGGGTTCACACCGCTCAGCGGTTAGACACCCACCACCCACCTTATCACGTTTTCACCCAGGTGAAGCACCTGTTGAGCGACCCCTCCGGGGGTCCAGCCCGGCCCCGCTGGCACCCTGGCCATAGTTACTAAACTAATTTGCCATCCATCAATACTGGGTTTCATGAAATCTTATCAGAGCCATCTAACACGGGTAAGTTTGTGCAGAACTGATTGGGTTTCTGTAATGAATTGTTTCGAGGTAATGTGTACTAGTTAGCACCCTGTGTATCTCTGATGGTCACGTGGGCTCTGATCCAGTGTTGTCCGGACTGGTATCACGTGGGCTCTGATCCAGTGTTGTCCGGACTGGTATCACGTGGGCTCTGATCCAGTGTTGTCCGGACTGGTATCACGTGGGCTCTGATCCAGTGTTGTTGAGACTGGTAGTGGTACCAGATGTGCCCTTGTATAGATCTGGAGTAACTGTGGGGGGTGTGAGGGGATGTGAGATACGTGGTAATAACTGTGGTAATACTAGCTCTAGATGAGTGTCCCACCTTGTAAAGGTAGTCAGAGCTGAACCCTGGAGTTGCTAGTACATGGTGTGGGAGAGGATTCAGTTCAGTGATTACCTGGTATTTGATTAATTGAGTTTTCACTGATAAAAATAGTAGTTCCGTAATAGCCTAGTATCCCGATACGGTGATATTATCAGAAAATTTGATTTCACAGTCGTGATCTCTGTCTGTGTTCATTAAAAAATCAAATAATTGAGTTTCTATTTGAATCTGGAGTCCCAGATGGCAGTTAGGAATTATCTATTGAGAACTACTCAGTAGTCTGTTACAGATTTAAGCCACCCCTATCTGAGTATTCCAATAAGAATACAAATTCCCTCAGTTATCAACAGGTTAAATAAAATATAATTACAGAGTTACAGCCGATGAATTGCTATTTAAGTGTAGCATAGCTGTAGTGTAGCTGAGTAAACAAATAACGGTCCCGTGCTCCCGGATAATGACAGTAATCACTCAAATAATGCTGAAACAATTCATTACATATTTGAAACACTTGTTGCAGGAAGTTGTGATAACACTTGTTGTGTAAATTCAAATACCTCAGCTTGTTAAGGGGGCATACCCCAAATCTGTCCAGACCTAATGACCTCATAGGCAGTTCAGTGACCTTCTAGCGCACCGTTTCCACACCAAAAAAAATTATTTTGAGAATTCCCATTTTTGTAATCGAGCATTTCCTGGTTAAGAGTGCAATTTTCGGAAAAAATTATTTTGTGGTTGAGACGCTATAAGTTAATTATTTCTTTCGGTATCGGGTTGAAATTTTGCTCGCCGTTTATTCACATCTATGTCAAGGTGTGTGTAAAATCTTGATATCGTATCTAAAAAGGCTGGTGTGTTATGAATTTTTAAAGTCAAAAAGCTAAAATTGTCCTTTTCAGGCTTTTTGGCTTTGCAGATAAAAAATCACATTTTCTCCCATAACTCCAAAGGGAAGCAGTTTAGGGTGTTTTTTTGTTCATAACTCATATATAAATGTGCTAGTTGCGGTTATTTTGCACCCTTCAAAAAGTCACTAGCACATTCCTATCAAAATTTTAGAAAAATCAGTAAATATTAAAAACAAAAAATGTGCCTAAATTTGTTGTTTGGCTTTGAGGTCCAATAGATCAGAAGGTGAATGAGTAAGAACATTTTTGAGGGCATCAAAAACTGCGCCAGAATTCAGAGAACAATTTGATGTCAAGCATCAAATAATCCGATCTTCCCTGACTGACTTTTTGTTAAAATAAGCCTGAAAAGGACAATTTTAGCTTTTTGACTTTAAAAATTCATAACACACCAGCCTTTTTAGATACGATTTCAAGATTTTACACACACCTTGACATAGATGTGAATAAACGGCGAGCAAAATTTCAACCCGATACCGAAAGAAATAATTAACTTATAGCGTCTCAACCACAAAATAATTTTTTCCGAAAATTGCACTCTTAACCAGGAAATGCTCGATTACAAAAATGGGAATTCTCAAAATAATTTTTTTTGTGTGGAAACGGTGCGCTAGAAGGTCACTGAACTGCCTATGAGGTCATTTGGTCTGGACGGCACAAACCACTGTTTTGGGATATGCCCCCTTAAGTGTGGTCCTGTTCGTAGTGAAAAGAGTGGCTTTGACAGACGATATAAATGATATGCAGTGTACTCTACATGTATCTGTGTTACTACACTACTAATGTACGGAACCTTGGACCACTATGTTACAGCTACCAATATGTTAGTAGTGTGTTATTATGTACGGCAGCATGTGTAGAGAGAATGAGAGAGTGACCGATTTAATCTTCAAGTTTAAATGACTCAAAATAATTCTGCTAATCGTTTTAGAAATAATTACCCATGACAGTCGTGTTACTTGAGAAACATTGAACACCACCGGGTCCTTCGTCAGAATATGTTCTGACCTGACTCTACCTCAAGTTTGGGGAATCAGCCAAAAAAAGATCGCAACTGAAGGTTTTTATGTAGTACCATCATATTTCACTGCAATCTCCAGGACCCTTGGACCTTGAGGGGTCAACAGCCCGTATTAATTAATATTACATGTTCGAGACACATATCGCGATATATTGCAAAGAAATTAGCTTAAGCTGTATTAAAACATGTGACGCTCTCGTTTTGAAAAGTCACGGAGGAGACGTCACTCGTCAAAATAACTGGAAACATTTTGAACTCTGATCATCCTGTGACTTGTGAGATCATGAGTTTTAAAATTTTAACTTTTTAATTTTTAAGTTTAGATAACTGCTCTATTGCATCTATATTTTATAACTATCATTTTCAAACTGTGCTTGTACTGAAATTTCCAATTATTGCATACTTCGTTTTCACAATTTAAAAACAAAATCGTCCACAATAAAATAAAAGATTCAGTCCTTACTCCGAGCCCCAAGGAATCTCATTCGCCGTTTTTTTCGTCTTAATCTACACTCTTTTCACTCTGAAACATCTACATCATGTATCTGACGAAAACAAGCACCCCGATTGATCACGTGATGTTTCTGACCGTTTTCATTGGCTGCACATGAAGAAATCAAACGTTCTGATTGGCTCCTGAGCTTGGAAAACGCCTGTTTGTAACAGCGCCGACCTCGCACTCTTCGTATGCACATATATTATGAAATTTATAAACAAATACACATAATAAGTGCTGCTGTGTTAAGTGTGTTTAAATACTTGTGGCAAGAAGATCTCCCGCACTTTCGGAGATGATCATGGGCAGTGTAGTCAATGATCGCTGTTGCTCTGAAAATCGTCATGCTCAAGAGAAAGAGTCAACAGAGTTAAACTACATGTCAAGATTTATTGTGGATTAAAACATTGGTATCTTCGCTAATCAGAGGAGATAAATTACAATAAACATTCATCAGCCATGCAAGCAAATCTTATAATACTGTAACAATGCACAATGTGCATTCAGACATTCTGACATTTACAGTGATCAGTACCACGTTTACACTGATACATACAGCAAAATGTTGCCAAAACCTACATCAGGGTCTGTCTTATTGTCCTATGACTTCATACCTAAAGTTACAGCCCTGCACCATCGACTGATCCCAATTTAACCTCAGTCCTAATTTCTTACTGACCTTATTACTGCCATCCGGGCCATTCCTTACTGACTCACTGCTAACCCACCTCAGATTGCTCATAAACCGGGTAACGTTCAGTACTCTAATTATGATAAGATTACATAGCGCGTACTGTTACTAGATAACTATGATAGTGATATATTAGCTGAACAATACCACCTCTGCCCTCTACTAGACACAGATAACACTATAACACATCATTTCACACCACCACCCGACACTTCACACCATTTACCCTCGCAAGATTCACCGCTCCTAGGTGGCACTGGTACACCAGGCTGGTAGCACATTGGTAGCACATGCCCACCACCAGTCCAACTTACAATATCCCCCAACACACACATCTGTGTTCTGTATCCCTCCCCTATAATTATCTATAACACTGTGCTGTGACGGGGTTAACAGATAGTACCTGTTAACTCCGTCAGATACAGGGGTGGTGTGTATCCAGGTGTTAAACTGATGTGAGAGGAGGTGTCGTAGAGTACTGGTGAGATACTGACAGACATAATATTAACCATATTATCTACCTGACAGACAGAACTGTTAAAATAATACTCCCCAGGGGTGGCAGGATTGTGAAAGTCTTTAAGAATATTACAACTGTCTGTATGATAAGACTCGGAATTGTCAAGGTTTTTTCAAGGTTTGATTGGTTAATTAATTGGAGTCCCAGTTCTTATCGTGAAATTGTTAGTTGGTTGGTGGGGCTGACTGTTAGGAGTTCTTAATCTTAGTGATTTAACTTGTAGATAATGGTACATTTAACAGCGACAAATGAAACTAACTGAACAGATAATTTTTAAAAGTTTTGATTTGATAAGGTTTTTACATTACTGCCGACTGCCTGACTCAAAAATACATCCAATAAGATATATTTCATACTTGGATAACAGAAAAGTAGACTTTGGTCTCATCTACAATCAGAGAAAATCCAAATTACATCATTTATAATTGATGTAAATCTGTGTACTGTATAAATACAGTACACATTTACTATATTAACTTATCAACGAGTTCATAAATGAAATAAAGGGGTTATTAAGTGGTTTTTGATTCATTTCCGAGGAACCATGTGTCATTATGAATATGTCTGTTGAAAATACAATAAAGTCTCCTATTTCTACTGATAACCCTGATTGACCAACTTCACATATTTTTACAAATTTATTCCTAAGTAAAAGTTCTCGTCTATCAAATTTTTGTTTGTGGCTTGCTTTTCAATCTATTTGTTGAGTAGATACAGTACAAATGCTGTCCTCGCACATTATCAGTAATATCTTAACGTATCTTCTATAACGTTCTAGATAAAGCTATATTTAATAATCCACTCATCCTAATATCTGAGAGGCTCCTCACAAGCCTTCTCCATCACGTGACTCAACACGTGACTCTACTAAGACTGAACATTTAGGACAGCTCTCCTGTTGGCAGGTTGCCGTACTTATTATGACGAAGTGATCTTGCTTCTTAATCAGAGATTAAATGACATTACGTCTTTTGTCTGACGATTGATGTGTTGTACTTATTAGTACGCACTATTAACATAATAATAAATAACATGCAAATGAATATTATTCCAAGAAATTACACTATGTTAGAAGTATTTGGGAGGTGCACTTGCCCTAAATGTAATGCACTTTGAAAATTAAGTGCATGACATTAAACGTGCAAGAACTAACAGACGAATCGTAAAAATATAAAGCCGTTTTAAGTAGATTTATCTAGAGCTACCGGAAATGTCACGCCTATGATTAATTTTAAATCATATCGTATCCTATGTTTGATTCGTCTGATTTTAATTTTTCCCTAATCTATTCTAATTTCAGGAAGAACCAGAGACTTTTATCAGAGCCCCCATACCCAAACGCTTCAGGAAGAAGTAAGTACCCTAATATTTGAGAAATTTTAACCACTTATCATTCTCGAACTTTTGAAGAACCACTTAAATTATATTATCATTCTCGAACATATGAGAATTTCTGAAGGGTTCGAATAAATACAAATTGTATTTTAGACAATTTAGTTTTAATGGTTGGTTCTTCAGAATGTATTGAGAGCACAAGTATGCAATCTTGTGTTTTAAAGCTATTATACACACTTTCTAGTTCTACAGAATAAAATCATTATTTCACAACTGTGTGATATTGCAATTCTTTAGCATTTACCCACAATCTGTACATTAAATTGTACAAGTTTGTTCATGCCAGTTTATACAAAGCTCCTAGGTGGGAGTAACCCTCAATCTTACGTACCTCACTAAAGTTTGAAACATACAGCGTCCCTTATGTTACTGTACATAGAGGTACATATATTCAATATTCATAGTACACTGCCTAGTACTATGGTAGGTCACGTGGTGTACCTAGTGCAAGGTCACGAGGTGGCAGCCTGGTCCATTAACTAATTTGCCATCAACAAAAGGTTGCGGCTTCCAAGTCATTTGACCATAACATTTGAGGTCTACTGTGCAATTTGGGTCCTTTTTTCACGATTTTAACTGAAAGTGCATGTGCTCCGTGGGAAATCAGGTACAACAGTTGGCAAAAAAGTTACATTAATTTTTGCAGAGTGACTGCATGGTTGCGAAATGACTACATGAGTGATGAACGCTGAAAAGTAGTAAATAATTGTAACAAAATATTTGACGACGGAAAAAATATTTTTGAAAGCGTTTATTAAAATCACCTTCAAGCCTAAGCCATGAACAAATCTATAAGATTTAACATTTGCATACCAATAGGTCACCATTACACATAAATTCACTATCGAAATATGTTTTATCACAACTATATAAAATATGAACTAAGCCATGATAATTTGTTAATTGAATTTCTGACTCAAACCAGCTTAACAGTGTTAATTTGCAAACGGTGATGGTAGAACGGTTTCTTATCCGGTAGCAGCACTAAATTAAAACTTGTGTTTAAAGTTGTCCAATCGCGGTTCTAAGCAGTTCATGCATACAGCATTAACTCATCTATTTGACGGTTTACCTTTCTAATTAGAACACAGCTTGACCAGGCCACACATTTCGTCTTATACATGTTGTAGTTTGTGAGACAGCAGCTGCTTTTATATGACCTACCGGCGGGAGCCTATCCGGGAAGTTTCCCCCGGGAAACCAGCTATTGAGTACTTCGAGGAGAGGCGAGCACAGATGCACCTGACACTGAAGAAAAGTAGCAGTGCAGGAGGGGACATATCTAGATATAGATATTATGCCAGGTGAGGGTTTCCTGTTGTTGGTGGGTTCTAGAGTTGATATTTACTTTGAGTATGGCATGGGGAGCAGGGCCCATCCCGCAAATCTTACGTCAATCAGATCACGTTGATTTATATTTAGTGTTAACAATATTGCTGCTCGATTGTCATCTTTACTTGTTTAAATTTTGGCTTCCCTTTTGACTTTATTGTACCGTAGTTTTTGTTTGTACCAGATATCCTGCAAAATATATCAGGGTAGGTCAGGGACAAAAGGATTTCGCGGCGATTTTGGCCAAAAATCGCGATACCACGAATTACATTTCGCGGTATATTAAACTATACATAAAATTTGTCGCAAATAATGGGAAAATTCGCGATTCCGTACATGCCGCGATTCCCTTTTGTCCCTGGGGTAGGTGTTTTATAGAACTTCAAAATGTTATAAGATATGTAATAATGCTTCATGGTTAGCCACCATAAAATTGGGTGGTGATCGAACGTCTGACGACTCATTGCTCTGTTTTAAATATACGTCTGTTCCATAGCAAGCTTAAAACCGAGGAGAGGGTTTTAATTTTCAGCTATCTCAGGGGCCTATTTAAACAGATAACACTGACTTGTACTGTAACTTATACTGTGACTTTAGTTAGTTCAAATTATTTTACCTCTGGCAGACCCTCAATAAATTGTTTGTTTCGATGTTCTAAGTAACATTGGGGGGGGTGTCACGTCCGTCTATGTCCGCTTGTCTCATAGAATCCAAAAAGGACAGGACATAGACGGACATAGGCGGACATAGGCGGACATAGGCGGACATAGACGGACATAAGCGGACATAGACGGACATAGGCGGACATAGGCGGACATTAATGGACACCTAAATTGCTAAATAAAATGTTCAATTTTTGCTGTTATAGGGGGATCATGTTTTTTGTCCGTTCGGTACCCTATATTTTCAAAACGGACAAAAAATAGAGCGGACAAAAACGGACAAAAATGGACAAAAACGGACAAAAATGGAAATAACATTTAGATGCTTCCTCCTCCTACTCTTCCTCCTCCTCCCCCTGGGTCTTTCTGATCTTCCTCAGTCCTCTTCCTCCTCCCCTCCTCAGTCCTCCTCCTACTCCTCCTCCTCGTCCTCAGTCCTCCTCATCAGTCCTCAACAGTCCTCCTCCTCCCCAGTCCTCCTCCTCCTCCTGAGTCCTCCTCCTGGGTCCTCCTCTTCCTCCTCTTCATCCTCCTCCTCAGTCCTCCTCAGTCCTCCTCCTCATCCTTCTCCTCAGTCCTCCATCCTCCTCCTCAGTCCTCCCCCAGTCCCCCTCCTCCTCCTCCTATTCAGTCCTCCTCCTTCTCAGTCCTCCTCGGTCCTCCTCCTCCTCTTCCCTCTCAGTCATCCTCCTCAGCCATCCTCCTCAGTCCTCCTCAGTCCTCCTCAGTCCTCCTCCTCAGTCCTCCTCCTCCTGGGTCCTCCTCCTCCTCTTCATCCTCCTCCTCTTCCTCCTCGGTCCTCAGTCCTCCTCCTCCTGGGTCCTCCTCCTCATCCTTCTCATCAGTCCTCCTCCTCCCCAGTCCTCTCCCAGTCCCCCTCCTTCTCCTCCTCCTATTCAGTCCTCCTCCTCCTCCTCCTCCTCAGTTCTCCTCAGTCCTCCTTCTCATTTCTCCTAAGTCCTCCTCCTGAGTCCTCCTCCTCTTCCTTCTGAGTCCTCCTCCTGAGTCCTCCTCCTCCCTCTCAGTCATCCTCCTCAGTCATCCTCCTCAGCCATCCTCCCCAGCCATCCTCCTCAGCCATCCTCCTCAGTACTCCTCAGTCCTCCTCCTTCTCAGTCATCGTCAGTCCTCCTCCACAGTCCTCCTCAGTCCTCCTCCTCCTCCTGGGTCCTCCTTCTCCTCCTCCTCCTGGGTCCTCCTGGGTCTTCCTGATCTTCCCCAGTCCTCTTCCTCCTCCCCTCCTCGGTCCTCCTCCTACTCTTCCTCCTCGTCCTCAGTCCTCCTCATCAGTCCTCAACAGTTCTCCTCCTCCCCAGTCCTCCTCCTCCTCCTGGGGCCTTTTCCTGGGTCCTCCTCCTGGGTCCTCCTCAGTCCTCCTCCTTCTCAGTCCTCCTCGTGCCTCCTCCTGAGTCCTCCTCCTCCTCAGTCATCCTCCTCAGTTCTCCTCCTCCTCCTCCTAGGTCCTCCTTCTGGGTCCTCCTCCTCCTCCTCCTGGGTCTTCCTGATCCTTCTCCTCCCTCTCAGTCATCCTCCTCAGTCATCCTCCTCAGTCATCCTCCTCAGCCATCCTCCTCAGCCATCCTTCTCAGCCATCCTCCCCAGTCCTCTTCCTCCTCCCCTCCTCAGTCCTCCTCCTACTCTTCCTCCCCGTCCTCAGTCCTCCTCATCAGTCCTCAACAGTTCTCCTCCTCCCCAATCCTCCTCCTCCTCCTGGGGCCTTTTCCTGGGTCCTCCTCCTGGGTCCTCCTCCTGGGTCCTCCTCCTCCTGGGTCCTCCTTCTCCTCCTCAGTCCTTCTCCTCCTCCTCCTCAGTCCTCTTCCTCCTCTTCCTCCTCCTCCTCCCTCTCAGTCATCCTCCTCAGCCATCCTCCTCCTCCTCAGTCATCCTCCTCAGTTCTCCTCCTCCTCCTCCTAGGTCCTCCTTCTGGGTCCTCCTCCTCCTGGGTCTTCCTGATCCTTCTCCTCCCTCTCAGTCATCCTCCTCAGTCATCCTCCTCAGTCATCCTCCTCAGCCATCCTCCTCAGCCATCCTTCTCAGCCATCCTCCTCAGTACTCTTCAGTACTCTTCAGTACTCTTCAGTCCTCAAAATGTTTGTCCGCTAATGTCCACCAATGTCCGCTAATGTCCACCAATGTCCATCCAAGTCCGCCAATGTCCGTCCGGGTCCGCCAATGTCCGTCCGAGTCCGCCAATGTCCGTCCGAGTCCGCCAATGTCCGTCCGAGTCCGCCAATGTCCGTCCGAGTCCGCCAATGTCCGTCCGTGTCCGCCAATGTCCCAAAAAACACGTCCGTTGTCTCATAGAATCCAAAAAGGACAGGACATAGGCGGACATAGACGGACATGACACCCCCCCCCAACATTAGTTGTAACACTAGCTTACAATTGCCGAATTCTCCTCGATCTCTGTCATAGCGCTCTAATGCTATTCCCCTCTTAAATGTTGATATTTGATTGGTTTGACGTGATCACGTGACTGTATCTTTTGGCAGTCTCCATTTGTTACAGTTCTCTGTTAAGTGTTACGTCACCTTTATTCCGGAACTAATGGACTAATATAGAGCATTAGATCGCACTGAAACCTGTGCTAGCAATGTACAATATGGGTGAAGGGGCTGGCGCCACTGTGGCTAACATGAAACACAAGCTTACAAGTGCAAGCCTGCAAATAGGAAACTTCAATACTTGGTTGCTCAGGAGTGCCGTTTGGAGACTGCTGTCGTGATATTATTATATGCACATATCATGTTCTTCTGTTATTGTTTATGCATCTCTGTTTGGTGGTTTTGAATTAGAGTTATTATGGGTCTATTGGAGTTGAAGTTTTTCCTAGTTTTTTTGAACTGTCTGCAAACTTTCTATTAGCCATCTTAAGGAGCCAGTGCCGCATTTGCGGTCTTCCTAGGACTTTCATGGCTTATAAAAATAGCCACATCTAATATGGGCAACACGCAGTAGTTCACCAAGTTTACTAAATATCTATTGAGTTATTATCCGTTTTTAGTGTTGTTCTGGTAACCCCCAGGCCTACCAAATAACAGGATATAAAATTTATGCACTTGAAAATAACATTACCAGTGGTCCACTGAAATTGATATTTCATGTTTGAATGGCTGAGTTAGTGTTCTGATTAGTGCCCCGGGGTGTTGCAGGCCCGCTTTGTTCATTTAAGCGTTCCTGTCTGATTCGTTATACTTCACATACTCTGGCAGACAGGTAGGGGTGTATCGAGATAACTAGTTTTAATTTTATTTCATTTGAAAAGAACCGTGTCTTTGGCTTTGAACTTATATTGATAAAGTTAGTTGGTTGATATTAATCTAATGAGGGACGATAAGATAGTATTCTGCTGCCAGGTGCCAAGAAGAGTTTTTAGTCGAAGAGTTTATTAACCTAATTAATTATGATTAAGGTCCATTTCATACATCTTGGAATCATTGACAAATGCCGGGTCCATAATTTAATTTTTCGCACTGATAGAAAAGCGGGAAAATTCGATCCTCACATATACGTACGGCGCGCTTCAATTTTATCGATAACCATGCCATGGTACTTGTAATATTGAGCCGCGCATAACAGAATTAATTTCACAAAACTTGTTGACTGCGCGCAGTCGTCAATAATATAACCGCAAATTATCCATCCGTAAATCTGATGCTTAATCAACTCAGCGGTTTCAGAAACCGTAAGAAATCCTAAATTAGTTTAAATTACCTTATTTTCAGGAACAAGCAGAAGATGTCTGACATAAGTGAGCGTGATCAACTGATGGTAAGAAACCATACAATAAACTTCTTTAGATATAATCTTCCCTCATCGTACAACTTTATAAAGTATTAACTCTATAAACTTCTTCATGACTATAAAGTGTAAGTTGAGTGCAGGGTGATTTCATCCCCTGATTTGTACAGGACGAAGCACGCAAAATATTGACCATCGACCAGCAAATGGGTGTAGATGAGGACTCGGAGCCTCTGTATGGGTTCCTGATGCGTAAAACTCGTCTGTCCTGGATCCAACGGTGGTGTGTTTGTTCTGACAATTCCTTGTACATCAGCAAGTCTCCCAAAGACCATCTCTCGGTCACCAAAGTTTATCTGCCACATTATTCCATTTGTAGAAGCAAGTTTGACGAGCACAAAAAAGAATGGGTATTCAAGATATGGGGCGAAGGAAAGAAGACCATATATTTAGCAGCCCAAAACCAGCAGTCTAGGGATCACTGGGTCCAAGGTTTGAGAGAAGCAGCGAGATCAACAGAGCGGACTCCGGTGAACACTCTAACGAAATCAACCATAAAGCAGATGGCTACTTCTAGTCTCACTACCCTGAAAGGCATTACACTGGGTCGAGAGAGGACATCTTCTAAAAGTGTGAGCAGCCTCCCAAAGTCACCTCCTGACACAGAAGTTAACAAAGCATCACTAACGTCAGCCTTTGAACGCGAGTTCCCATCTCACGGAGGATCTCAAGCTTCTGATGATGTGTGGTTGGAAACTGAGTCAGGCTCGGAGACTGTTGTCCTTTCTGGAACCCTGAAAAAGTCTAACAGGCGGAGTGGTGACCAGTGGGATTACCGTCATTACGTCGTCATCGGATCAATATTAAGGGAATATGTAAGTGGGACTGATGAATGGCCACAAGATTCAGTTTACCTTCCAGGATCGAAAATAACCACAACATGCAACAGCTCAGCTAATCCTCCTTACGTTATAAAAATTGAACCAATTGCCAAGGCTCCAATAATTCTGGCGGCTAAATCTAGGCTGGAGCTCAACGTTTGGGAGCAGGAACTAAAGGCGCTTTCTAAACTTAGACCAGACCCCATAATACTCAGAGACATGGATCCTGATTATGTGGATCTTTACCAGCTGGTTGGTCCGCATATGTCTGAGGAGCAGGGTGTGCCACAAAGAGGGGCCACAGTTTCCTTCGGGGCACGGGCCTACACTGAGAAACCAGACGAAAAAACTAGGTCGAGCAGCATGCAGTCTGGCAGTAGGAACAAAGTGCACCAGACTCCACCTGCACCGAAACGAGGGGGTGGGAAATACCAGAGAGGTCACCGTAGGACCCACTCAGATAACTACTTTAATCCTGCAGAGCTGAGAACACCAGCTGCTCCACAACCACGGTACACTGCTTACTCTGAAGAGGAGAAATCAAGAACACGGTATGCTTCCAGCGGGAGTGGCAGCAGGTACCACCACGTGACTCCACACAGAGACGTTCCGCCGATGTTACCGCCACCAAACCGGCCAGTACCTGATGTTCACCCGATGTTACCTCCGCCAAACCGACCAGTACCAACCCTTCCTCCGGAACCTAGTCCCACTCTACCTCCTCACAGTCCCAACGATTCTCCCCGACCACGATCTCGTGGTGCAACTCTCCCCTCAAGACCCCCTAACGTAACCATGCCTTCTCGACCCCCTGTGAAACCACCAAAATACAAACCAATTGTCCCTCCACAAGACAGTACCTGGCCTTATCCTGTTCCCAACCCTCTATCTGACCAGGAGTCTCAATACTGCAGTCCACCCAATGATCACGTGTTCCACTCCGCAGAAAATGCCTCGCCGTTCTTCCGACAGAACCGATCTTTTACTCCTGACAAATTGAGAAACAGGGGCACGTTCGTTTACAGCGACTCAAGGGACACGTTCGATCCAGGAGAACCGTACAACAGGTTTACTGCCGGATCTCAGAGATTAGGGAGCTCTGGAAATACCTTGTCTTCTACATCGTCTCGATATGAAAGTTCGGGAATGTTGTCCACCCAATCATCTCGATTTGATAGTTACGGAAACAGCTTGTCAACCCAATCGTCTCGATTTGATAGTTTTGGGACCAGCTTGTCAACCCAATCATCGCGATTCAAAAGTTCTGAAGGAGGTGGCTCCACAGGATCCCAGCGTTTAGAAGGATCAGGAAGCAATGTTTCACCTCTGAGCCTTCGTTTCCGGAATCCACTTTCTGATGTAGACCCCTCTGAGCCTGTCAGTCCATTTAATCGTCGAGCAAATACACCACCAGGCACCAGGTTTAACAAGAGTTTCGAGAGAGAGGTGAGAGCGTGTGTGAATGTGTGATTTATATTGAGCCCTGCATGTGTGATTTACCGTGTGAGTTGTATGATTTGTTGTGTGAACCGCGTTAGTCCGTTTTGAGTGGGCGGTAATCGTAAGATTGGCGTCTGTTGTAAAGTCTGAGAGTGAGCATGACCGCGTGAGTTTCAGCGCATTTCAGTTTGACCGTTTACGAAGGGTGTTTTACCAAATTGCTAATCTTGGATCCATTTATCGCTGTCATTAACGCTGTGACTGCCCGGCTTCAGTTGCAATTCGTCATGTTGACCCGGCTACTTTCTCAGGATCTTGACTGCGGACAGCCCTTGTTCAACGCTGCTGCCCATAAAGATCCTATAAACAGGGTGAGTCATTGGCCTACCTATTAATTCCGTTGTAATAACTCTTGAATCTTACGTCCTAACGCCTACTTTCTAATCTCGACTCCTTGATCTCGGTCCGCTTATATTCAGCTTTCTTACAATTTCTTCTTTAAATATTTTCCGGTTACTCTGACCGGCTTTAAGGCTCTTAGCAATGAATATTTAGCTTTGTAATTATTGAAATAAGTTAGCCCTTAAGCTTAGTCATGAGTCGCTCAGGCCTCCTCAGCCTTGAAGATTTAGCTAGAATTACAAACTTAACTTATGTAACCAATTAGAATTATTAGATTGCATTGGAAAATTAGTGTCATTAGAAGTTGATAGCTGCAGAGATTTGTTACAATTTGTTAATTAAAAGATGTCTAATTTATCAACCTCTCTCTCTCTCTCTCGATACCATTTCTGAGAACAAATCAGGGAAATCAATGTAATAATATCTTACAGACTTTTTCACGTGCTGTGATCAACAATTGTCCCTATTCTACCACCATGTCTATTTTATAAGTTTTCCGTCTCTAATTCCTACATTATCTAGATCACGTGACCTGATAAATCTTTGTTTGGCCGACTAGTATCTCACTTTTCTGTCAGCCAACTCGGCTGATAACTAATGACAGGTTATTTAAACCTTATTTTGTCCAGCACGAGATAAGTGATAACTAATGAGGGGTCCAATTATCCGGTATTTGTCACGGACACAACCACAATGGTAGGTCATCATAATGAGACTTGTTAGGCGGTGATCAGCATTTGTTGATCTGCTGGTTTTCATTCCTGTTCAGGCCACCTTCACAGGTCCTATTATAGTTGTTAGTTATCTTGTGACGTCTGGTGAAGCAGCCCGGTTTTATGTTCCTTTGTTTCGTTTAGCGTTCACGAGGAGTGGGGTTAATTTTATCTGCATCACGTGACTTTTCAAGAACTGTGAACGTTTGGTCAGGTGACTCATGACATGGCAGTTCACAATTGTACGGGTATACTACCCCGACCGAAACCGCTCGTTATATTTTAATAGTACCAGAATATTCCTACCCGGTTGTTGATTGCTACCAAATATAGCACCCGTATACTCTTGCGCCTGTTCCTCCGATAAAGTTGTGAAATTGTTCATTCTGCTAGCGGTTCCCGTCCGATTTGCCCAGTCATGCTTAAGAAGTTCAGACGGGTCAGCAACGCCATCGCCTTTATGAAATTGGTAAGTCTTTCTTCTTGATCTCCTGTTAAGCAGTTGCTCGTTAGATGGATCTCAATCTTGGGTGAAGTATGGGATGTTTAACGTTACCCGCTCGACGTGCTATCGCCAGATTTCGGCACTGGCTTGAAGCCATACAGGTATGCTATTTCCAGATTCCTTCGAAACTATTAAACTACACTGTATGTGGTTAAAGTAACCGCAAACTTCACAGTTCACAGTTCGTTTACTCAAATAAGCTGATTCTTTTTACCTATTAACACACTCCTAACCAGCGATTAATATTATGAAACTATATAAGACATGATTAGTGTCATTATCTTGCACGGCTGAATATTTGTGGAATTCAGAAGAGATTGTCCATCGTTTTTAGTTTTAGTTTAAACCATGACTCATGCTAATGAAACATATGGTCTAAATGAGGATAACACAGTTTAAAAATAGAAATCGGAATCTTGATACTTCGCAACTGCCTGTAAATTGGGAGTAGTTGATGAAAGTTGATTGCTCCTTCCAATGATTGTCATGTCATTAAATCTGACGATTTACAAGATGACGAACTAATTCCAATGATACAATAGAATGTAACAATTTGTAAGCTAAATCCTGGAGACATCTATCTGAAGCCCCAGCAGAGCAGATCACGTACCCTACTAAATATAGGCTTGTGTTCCTTGTTTTAGAACCATCATCATGATTAAACTTATTTACAGCCCATCCACGCGGCCACGTGCCAAATACTGATACATTTGCCATGGGTTTGTCACTTGTAGAATGTAGAACCTGTGTGTGTAGTGTGACAATTCATGGGGGTACCCTTTGTTATCTATCTCCGACAGGCATCCTGTTATCAGGATTTATTGTATGGTAAACTTATATCTCGATATAATTTGTATCTAATAGTTTGTATCTGTCCGTAGCCGTGATATGCTTTATTTTGTTGCTTCATCGTAGCTTTTAGAGCTGCTCCGTTCCCTTGAGACTTAAAACATGAACTCTGTAAAGTCCTAGATCCTTTTATGAAGGCTCTAGGAAGTGGCTTCTTTACCGAGCTAAGAATAGAGTGTACATTGAATATGGTACAGTGCATAGTGGTTGACGCTGATTATCCCTGTGCTAATTACAGAATACAGAATATAAGCTGAGTTATGGAGCTTGGTGTTGCAGGCTTATCCTATCCAGGTTTAGTGTGCTCAGTGTTGACAGACGAGACCGCGCATCCAACAGTCTCCAGCAGTCTCCATCTCCCCATAAAAACACTGTCTGGCGGGGGCTCAAACACAACAAGCCATAGCTAATCAGATGATGCTGCTTGAAACTGAAACAACCAGAAGTCAGATAAAAGATGTAAGCAGCCAATGAAAACTGGTTAAATCGAAGGTCCTATCAGAAGTTCTCATTGACTTCACCCTCTGTTCCCACCCAGTAGCTGTGAACGCCACCCACCAATAAGAAACACCAAGAGTAGTCACGTGCTCCCTGTATCGCTCTGACGCGTGTTCTTGTTTAACAATTCCCCAGCTCTTCACCTCCCACAATCTCCCCCAGCTCACTTCTCTGCCTTCTCTTTCTTTCCTTCTCCTAAGTACCTGTCAGGTGTCAGGGTTAATTGATGTGTGAGCTGATTTGCTGGCGATTCCCTCAAGCCTTGACAAATTTGTGCAATTTTCATACAGGACATATGATTTCTTATTTTAGAACACTCGAAGGAGAGCTGAAGCCGGGTAGCGATGACAGTGGTCGTCAACCTCTCCCTTCAACTCAGCTTGAAATTATTCTCAGTTTCATATCCGCCAGACCTTTTGTATTTTCTGACCAATTCGGCCAATTGCAATCCCTCGTTGTATTACATAATTTATGTCTGCATTTGTCTGGAACCAACTACCGGACACAACGAATAAATTCTCCGATTTGTAGCGAAGTTGTGAATGTGGCTACAACCACCACTGGGCTGCTGAGTGATGATTGGGAGGCGAAGAAGAACGGTTCACATCACAACCAACGTTGCGCAGTATTTCCAGCTGGTGAGTGATTTGTGAGAGCGGCTAATTAAATCTAGCTACAGTGCCCTGTGCACTTTTTTTTCATGAGTTTTTGTCAGCAAGTTGATTTTGTGACAGTTACACGCTCACAATTGTGACGGAGTAGCCAGGGAGTTACACTGTGTTATTAGTCATGATTAGTCACTAGTTTGCTGTTGTTATCACGTGATACTGTAGGACTGCAGACTACTGTGGGCGTGACCGTACTTTACACAGTTAGGCTTTATCGCTGTGTAATAATTACACAGTTTGTATTATAATATACCACCCATAGTCAACTCGTGCTTGTACCCGGTACGCGGTGATGAGGATTCCGTGAAGTGTGCTACACATGCCCTTTTACAGATACTATATCGCTAGATATTATCTCACAGTTTCTATGGTTACATACATTACACCGCTAGATATTATCTAGATATTACCTCACTGATCGTCTAGCTTATAGTTACTATGGTTTTAGAACGGTTCGGACACACTGATACAAACGGAAACAACATAAGGCTCGTGTCATTGTACAAGAATCTTCAGAATTCACTGATATCACCAAGGAATGCGCTCTACTGACTCCAGATAAGGGATATGATCTCAAGTGTGTCGATACCATCATGTCATGATCTATTCGCGAGACAGACAGAGAAACTATTGCAACAGATAGTTCCGACTACGGTATTAAAACCACGATTTACCCTAAAGTTAAGCGCTGAAAGAGTCACACCTAGAAGAGTGTGACTAATCACACCTAGAACAGTGTGACTAACAGACTGAGTGTCGCCTCTAGGTGTGAGGTGTGTTCAGACAATTACCAACCCAGCACACAACACACATCTGTACACTGTACAATTTGTTCTCCTATCATCACCTCAATTCACAAACTCTAGTAAAAAAGTATACCCAAATTCTTCTCATATATATGTACGCACGTAGCTCTACCCTGCTTTGTTTGAAGTTTTTGTGTCTGTTTCTCCAGGTCTGGTCTGGTGCTTCTGTCCAATTTCTACCTGTTGTGACTGTTACAGGAGTGGTAGAGAACTGGGTGACAAAACTATGTCTCCTCTATAACATATAAGTCTCCTCTTAGTCTGGGGGCTTGTCTGGGGCCTAGAGCTTGTCCGTGTACTGTTAACTGGCACCAGAGAAACCTACACTAAGTGATAGTTTAATACGGCAGTTTTTAGAAATGATGTTGTGGGCCACTGTTATTGAGTCTTGATTCACATTTCGTATGACTCACATTTCTTCTGATCAGTCTCGCAATGTTACTCCACTCCATCAGAACATAATATAGCGTTCCTCAGAATAATGAAGAAGAATCGTAAACGATATAAAGGTTTTTTGCGTGGACCATATGACGACATATTGTAAAGTTTTAAGCGATCATATTATGAGATGACTAAATCTGAAAACTACATGCGTAACCATATTTTAAACAATAGCATTACAAGCGATCGCGTCACTCGTAACAATACGCGTGATTAATAACCTAGATCCTACGTCACTTTGTGCAAAGCCTGACCATCACAATTTGTAACGTACCCCCCCACAAGACTCGCACCCAAATTATACTGTTGCGAAACACCCGCCTTATTTTTATTGTTTACTTGATTTATATTACACAAATATTATACGCTTTGTGTTGAGACACATTGCTGCATAATTTACCCTTTAAAGCAACATACAGGCAGTTTAATTACATGTCAGCAAATGTTAGCTAAGATCCTTAGGACATTAAACAATACAATTTAGTATAAGAATTCAGTATAACCCCTGCTGTGGTCTCTTTGTTCGTGTACCTACCACTACCCCGTATCAGGGGTCGTCTATCTTATCTAAACCTAAATTTTAGACTTCCTTGTACTATATCTATTTGGGGTCCTGGCCCCTGGCCAGTTCGCTTATGTACTCTTCAGCCCTTGCGTAATGCGTACTTATGCTAATGGCCTCCGAGAGCTACGTTTGATTTAGTATTTTGTATCTGAGCGGAAATTTTTCATGATAATTTATTTTCTCTTACTCTAGACTCTATAGGATAACTACCTGCTGTCAGATCCTTTCACAATTTCCGTATCAGTCTTTACTAAGTCTCCCCGTAATTTTAGCGTCCTGTAGGTACTCATTTTCACTAGATAGACTTTAAACCTACTTGTCTCTCCCTCCACGCCTCAATAACTTCTGTTCCCGGACCCCAATCTCTTTCCACAGTATCCAATACTCCTCCTCCTACTTGTAACATATAGAGGTCCCCACCCGACTACACAGTTTATGTAATTAACCCCCACAATTAGCCCCTGATCACTATTGTCCGCTATTGGTCCAAGTTCCCCCGCAAATAAGCTACCCCACGTATACAAGGGTTGGTTTTATACAGGATGTTCATGTTCAGTTACTACTCTCTTACTCTACCTGACTTCATTCGGTAGGTTCGTGTAAAGAGAGTAAGTCTGAACATTGATTCGTCAGCCTTTGTGTATCTAGATTTTAATAGACAGACTAACAAGTTTAATTGGTCCTTTAGATTGGCCCTGAACCCGGCAAACCCCCTCTATTTAGCCTCATTTCCTTCTTCCAATGAGTAGGAACCCTCATCTGGAAACTCTTAATCGTGCACATCTGGACATGGAGCTGATGTTGAATTTGTTCTAGCATGGTTTTAATGTCGTTTTTACAAAAAAAACGACGTTTCCAGACCGGCTTGTCCAGATGAATCGACCCCTCCTTTTGCTAAACGAAACTGTCAACAGTTATCAGCAGTTGAATTAGCGAATTTAGCGAATTATTCAGTGACTACCGGTTACTCCTTCTTTTCAGCGTTTCAATATCGACTGTGGAGCGCAGTTTCTTTCTTTGCAGGCCGTTGTGTTTCTCAGGAAAACAATAACAATGTGCTCTTTTTCTATTCCCGGATATGTGATGGTGGCTCGGACCGTGAACTCTTTTATTTGCAGTGGCACTTTTTTACTTTCAATTATTCTCACTGAATAATATTTGTACTCTTGTAGTTTTAGGAGAGTTGCTGTGACTACAACACATGTGCCCATGAAACTCGCAAGAGCGTCACTGATCTTCGGTTGTCCTCTTTAAACCATGCCCTTTACCCAAATCGTGTCATTGTCGGTAGGTCAACAGAAGAAGCTGTTACATTTCTCATTTGGATCGCCTTTGAGTTTATTAATGTGACATGTTTAAATCTTTATCAAGGAGTTTTGTGATTAAATATATAGGTACTTTAGACTTAATGTTGGTGTCCTATGGTTTCAAATTGAGAACTTATGGGTTCCACATCCAAACCAAACCCCGACATTATAATGACAACTTGATGCCATACAAAATCTTCCCTCCAGTGCTCGCTATGAAAACAGCTGGTTTTTAATACTTAAACGTTTACTCTGACCGTTTTATTGGGGGTTTCTGACCGAAAGTCCGAGTTGAATTCAGCAAAAATACCTAATATGCAACTTTTTACTCCATAAATCTATAAATTGCATTGAATTAGCGCCGGATAAATATTTTCATCATAGGTTTTCTAGCCATAAAAGTTTACGCAATAAAATTAATAGCCTGTACTTTCAGGCTACCAGGTCCCGACACTGCTCAGCCGATGACAAGCCGACAGAGGGACATCTCGAGGTCAAAGGTGGGTCGACTTACACTGGACATCTTAGAGTCGTGGCATATCGTCTAAGACCACACTGATTCCATCTTAAATTGATTATTTTCTTCATTAAGACACCTGAGCTGAACTTGTAGAGTTTCGTATTTTCAGCACAACAGTCCCAATGGGCAATGATCTACACTGTTATGTCCATATAGATATGCTAAGCAGTTGTTAATAGATGTGGATTCTGATGGGGAGGTGATGAATTTTTTTTACATGACATCAATTAACCAATCAGCATCCACTATCGACCAATCAAACCTGAGAATCACTGTCACGTTGTCAAAAAATGCTTCACCTCCCCCACCAGAATCTACATCTACAACAATAAGGCTGTTAATAATAACTAATTTACCGAATATTCTTCTAAACTCTCCTCCTTGTCCACAGAGACACACCATTGGGTTACCAGGTGGGTGTCAGTGCGAGGTAACGTGGTGCGGATAAAAGCAACTCAGGAGGATAACACCGTCATCACCTCCTGTCGGATGGCTGGCTGGATCATCTCTTCTAGTGACGAGGATAACAAGTGGGCTATACTCCTCTCAAAACCTGGCTCTAATGTGAGTTTCTGTTTCTGTTTCTGTTTCTGTTTCTGTTTCTGTTTCTGTTTCTGTTTCTGTTTCTGTTCCTGTTTCTGTTTCTGTTTCTGTTTCTGTTTGTAGCGTCACGCTATGATGTCCACTGTCTATATCAATACGAGTCTGACGTGTGTTCAAGTGTGTTAAATTTCAGTTTAAGATCTGTCCTGTTAACTTTTTATTTGAGTTTTCCCAATTATTCAAGTGGGATGTATGATTATTTAGGCTGGGATGGTTTCCATAAATCACATTTGAAATCATGGTTCAAAAAGTAACATTGTACATGTAGGTCAAACTCTCGCCAAAAGCTCGTCTTCTGATCATGTTGTGAGTAATCACAAAACCAATCTGGACTAAAAGTTTAGTAGGTGACTCACATGTGTGGTATTTTTGTGGGGGAGGTTGTTAAAAGGGTTGTACTTCACTCAGGGAGGGGTTATTCCGGTCATTGATGTAATTGAAACGTGTCAATTATGATCTGATTAGTTGATAATTAGTTTATCACAAGAACCATTCAGCATTCCTTGAACCAGTTTCAAGTTCCAACTCTCTTTATCGCGCAATTATTGGATGTTGAGCTTTGAGCTCAGTCCAATTAAATGTAACATCTCAATTCTCAAGCCCTGATATAGCTAATGAAGACCAGTCACCGTCTTCAGCTCCATTCAGTCCTGTACTATCAGTATCGATTATACCCCCCTAAACGGCACCAGTAATGGTCCTCTATTGTCATCCTCTCCATGGCTGGGACACATCTATTATCTCAGTGTTTTGGCTTGTTTAAACATTCCATTCACAGCCATCGCAGGCTCAATCTTTTGCTGTTGATTGAATATTGATTACAGTGTGAGATCAAGTAACAGAGCTATGTTTTGGGTTGGTGAATGGTATTGTCCTCAATACGGGCCCTCTCTTCATTAAATCCCCTCCTCGTGTATTATTATATTATATATACAGGTCCTCTATCTGGGCCCAGTGTAATGTACGCTCTTCCTCTTATTTGCATTTTGCAGCTCTCTGCACAATGTATGTTAATGAGTGGTGGTTAGTTAGGTAGGTATGATATATGATTATGAGTTCCAGTAAAGTTGGTACTCTTGGTCGTGCTCTTCGTTAGTATGATGTATGATTATGAGTTCCAGCTAAGTTGGAACCTGTCCTCTCCTCTTTAGCGAATACTCGACTTGTTAATTATCAAAGCTGCAGAATCCAAGAAGCTGGTCCTGAGTTGACCTACGCCCGAGTCTGATTCGTACTCATCGGCATTATCCCTGGGATAATGAGCACATAATCTATGCTAATGACCCTCATATTATTCCGGCATTACTGGAGTTCCTGGTTCACCAAAGTATAGATTTTGTTGTTTTGGGACACGGCGTGAGATAGGACCTGACTCAGAGCCCGACACTCCAGCATTACCTTCAGCTACTTCACAACTTCTTGAACATTCGACTACATTTCCTCGCTCTGTATATTTTGGATGAGTTAAGAACTTTGATTAGTGGTATTGATTAGGCTCGCTCTCCTGAATGTTTGTGTAGATTTAACGTCTTATATTTTCGTTAATTTATTCATTATAGTCTAGGTTCACTTGCTTTACGTCAATCTTAGTCCGGCGTTATGGACTCTGATTTTAATTAATCCGATCGAGGGACGCTTTTAAAACATCATAAAATAGCATCTTATTTTCAGCTTGCTTTAGAATCCTGTGAATAGTGTAGCGAGAAAAGGAGGTGATTCATGATTTACTTGGTTTCCGGAAACCTAGTAAATTTTCAAGTGGAATGTATCTGGGTATTGGGCAGCCTACCTCCATATTATCTAGAGGTAGCACGGGGACGGTCCATCTCAGCTGCACTTCGACCGTATGCGAAAATTCATTTTCCGGTAAAATTACGAATAATAACGGTCGATTGTTTCGGATAAGGCGAGAAGTAAGGTCTCGATATAAGGTTAGATAACACCTGCAGTCAGATAGTCACGAGGTGTGACGTTATATCGCCCACGTGACCAATTCCCGCGCACTTTGTCAACACGTTCTCTTTACCATGTGCACGTGATCTGACATCCTTCACTGATTGGTTAATTCACAGATTGCGGGTTGTTGACTGGTCAAAAGCTACTGTGTCCATGAGGGTAGGTGTGCACCTACGAGCTACAGAAAACTCCCCGATTACCGGACTAAAACCTACAAACAGATGCCCTCCTTGTAGGAAGCTAGTTTGATGAAAGTTGAAACTGTTGAACTGCTCAACTACCTCATCACCTCCCTAGTTTATACACCTACTTAGGCACCCCCGATACAGTGATTATACCCACAACACGCGTCACAAAAACAACACCTTATATGTCCATCTTGATGCAGTATATCCGATAAACGATAATTCGCTGATAGTTTCCTTCTCCCAGCTTTTGTGATTATATTCTCCGATGAGTTAGTTCTTATAGTTACAGTTGTAAAACACCGCCCATCAACTGTTAATCAGCTTGCAATTTGTTCTAGCAAATTGCAGACGTCAGGATTGTTTCCGCCTCCAGATCACGCCCGATTGAATCTGCTGAGCATGTTAATTGTAAACTGAATATTGTTGTAATGATGGGCATCCTCTTCAATCTTCATCTGTCTTAGAATCATGAACAGGGTAATTTCCTAATGTTCATTGGAAGTCTTTTTTGGGCTTAATTTAATTAGATATTCTATATTTATTCCCATAATTGTCCATTCTGACTGAACCAGATCCTTCAGTTTGAGATGATTTAACTTTAAGATCAGTGAATTACACTCATTTACGTTTCCCTTATCTATTCTGCCCTATAGTTATACTGTTTGTGCGATAAAACGGTTTAAGAAGGGAGATGATTCGTATAATCTTTTAAGATAAGGCTTATCATTGGTTGTACGGGAAATTATTAACACCACATTTATTTTTGTTCAACCACTTTGGTTTGATTTGTTTTGCTAGCGTTGAATTGTGCCATATATTCTGGCGAATCTAATTCAATGTAATTTTATTGATGCAATACTTTCTCCGGTTAATTTTTCTTATCTTTACGCAAATACAAAACCAGACTTAACTTCAATAAAACACCAGACTGTTGCCTAAAATCCAGAACGCTCATCTTAAAACGTCGCAAGTTTAGTAATATCAAAAGGAACATGGTAGGTTACCGGTTTTGTTAGGGCGGACTTCTCGATCAAGTAAAGTTCTATCATCGCTTTATGATCGACTTAATCCATTATGCTGCCGTTATAAAACTACTTGCTTAAAGGTGTGAAGTACTAAAGAAATTCAGACTTCAAACTCACTCATTGTAATTTTAAATCACTCCAGAGTCCATGCTCGCATCTCTCAATACAAGGCACTGTATTTGTCCTGCTTAATAAATACAGCAACCTGCGGTGTACAACAATAACAGTGCGGAGATGACCTCACTGAATATAGTTTGTAGTTTGTAGAACAGTCTAACTGTGGAGGCAAGTGCGAGGGAGTCCTTTCTCCGGACATGTGCCCACATGTTTCTGCCATGCGATTTCCGGAGTGTTTTTCAACTGTTGTCAGATAATCAGATGACGGTGATGGTTAACGGATTGACACTTTGCAGCGACAGGATCGCGAATATGTCCAGCCTTATGTTGTTCTAACCTAGCCCGAAATAAGCGACTGTTCAGATTTAGCTTTTATTCCCTTACCCCACTCACGTTGTCTCATAAATACTTTAAAATGAACCACCCATCCCAAAATAAATACTCCCTTCCGAGGGTTGGTTGTAGAGGTCTGAATCTAGTAAATTTACAAATATAGCTGTGATCATCATAATATTTCAGGACATAAAGATATTTCAAAATCACGCAAGATGTAAATTTAGTGATCTTAATGTTTTGCTCCGTTTCAATTTCATTATTTGTTTAGCTTGGCACATTTGCTCCGGTGCGGCAAATTAGATGATTTGAGGTCTGACTTTCCTGACCCAACCCATTTAATTGATAAGATCATATTGATAACTTATTTTACGTTGAGTTTTGGTGTATTTCTATTCTAAATCAGCTTTCTGTTTTATAGCACAGTCCACATGAACCCCTCGTATGAATGAAACCAGTAAAGAATATCTAGAAAGTTCCGTACTAAGATACACAACACGTGTTCCGGTGGATTAGTACACAACACGTCTTGGCTTCATGTTGTCTACCTGGGCTGACCGTGCCTGCTTCGTCCCTAATTAACGTGCAATTTGGTAAAACGTAGACCTGTTCTAGAGTTGCACTTGTTTTGTCTGAGTTTAGTTTATTTGGCAAGCTCGTCTCTTTTGCTGCAGTAGTTTGGCGTTCATTCTGTCAATATTGTCTTTTGAAAACTTAGCACTGAAACTTAATTTGCTCACTCTGCTTATGACATCACCCTAATAATTTCAATTTTATTTTTCAGCCGTTTTAAGTGACCTCAAGGTTTAAGCTATGATTTATCAGCGCCTTATTTCACCAAGGCGTCCACAAGTCCCAACTACTGAAACTTTTAACAGTCAAATAGAAACGAGCGTCAAATGTTTTAAAAGACATTTCTATTTTCTCACTTTTTTCGACTATACGTCTCGACACAGGTTATTTAGTTAGCACTTTCAGCTTCGAGCACTTGCCGGTAATTCCTACAGGTTACAGACAGTGCCAGGTACTAGTTACCATAGTTACCACTAGTTGCCAGGTACTGTCTGTGATTTGTCTCCGGAGAACCTGCCTGGAGGGGGAGTCATCAGACCTGGCTAACCACTCTGAAAATTACTGAACTTTTCATCAGAGTGACACTCGTTACCTTTTATCAGCCGTGCCCGCACGTCATGTGTTATTCATTTATTTAGTTCAAATAAGAATAAAGGGAATAAACAGTGTTTTGGTATAAATGTTTAGTATGACTGATGACACTTCATAAGCTAGTTCAACTAGTAGTTGTGTTCTGGTGGATTACTTTTTGGTACCGTGTAAGAAAGTCGCGTTTGAAGAGCAATTTTACCGTTTCATTCCTTTTAACACCGATTAAGAATATTCAATTCTATGGGAATTTTACTTTCTAGAAGGTAAGGTGTTTACTGTCTCATGAATAACAAAATTATTTAAATCTATACGGTACAGTAGGCAGATTTGTTTATATACAAAAAATCAGCGATTGAATCGTGTATAATGTACTTATTAAAAAGTAAAAAAAGGTATCCAAATGATCATAATCAAACTACACAAATTTTCAAATTGCTGAAAAATGTTTGTGAAAATGTTATGATGATATTTTCCATCAAGGATGAGGTTTGACCTCAGATCATTCGATGCGCATTTTCTTGTTCGGATGGTACTTTGTTACCTCAATTGGTGCTCTTGTCGATGTGTCTTTTACCCTATATTTGTTACTTCTCCAGCATGCACCCCACGAGCTTTACCCACAGAATAGTTTTCATTCTGCGTCACTGCCCCGTGACAAAGAATGTGTTTTATTATGATTATGAACGAGGGGATAATGATAAGCTATTATTCAACCGAAGGTTGTGGGTTCGAATCCCTTCGCATTCGATAACATTTGAAAACCAGATTCATATTTTTCACAGTTATTGTTCAATATAAAAAGGGTCAGGGGCGTCATCGTCTATTCAAATTTACCAATAACTGTAACTTCAAATAAATTTGAAGAAGAACCTCTGTCATGACGTCACTGGCTAAAAATGACAGAACTGTCTCAAAATCCTTTTTTATCCTCCAAAGTCTATGGCGATGACGCCCCTTTATTATTCAATAATGATACATGTCAATTCAATTACACTAAGTTAAATAAAAACAGTCATATTGATATCTTCATCTCCATGTGAATACACATTATCACTTCGGTTCTGTATATGTACTCTGTATGTAGTACTATGATATTGTGACTAGGCGGATTCCATGTCAGTATCTTGCTGAGTGCTGCTAGTTGGAACTTCCTCGTCTTCTTCTAACCTCATCTTCTTCGTAGATCTAGTCGCAGACTCAACTTGTGATCTGACCGAAAATCTCTTTACAACATGTCTTTTAACAATAACCGATGAAGAACCAGATTCGACGTTATCCAGGAAGGCTTTTAAAAAGTCGGGTGGGTTGCCATGTTCCACATAGAGTATCAGTGAGCAATACACCCGAGCACGGGATACAGCGAGGTACACCCTGGTCAGAAACTCTCGGTAGAGTGTCCTTCTGTCTATCGAAATTAGGCCAACAACTGCAGCCCATTCTCTGGAATAGCAGTATCGTATCTTTTCCGAGCAGCTTTCAAGATCATCATCAAGTGTTAGATTATGAGTAGGCACCCGTTTGCTCTTAATCTTTGGATTGGTCAATCGCACAATTTGAAAGTCTTCATGTTTGCTAAGTTTTCGTATCTTTCCGTTGGCATTGCTCTTTTTGTCCTGCAAGTCTAGAAGTCCCATTTCTCTTCTCAATATTTCGTTTATTTTATCGGTTAATTTACCGCCCTTGTTTGACAGTACTAAATTAACCACTACTTTAGGCCCATGAATATAATGAGAGTACTTTTGTGATGGAATTATTGTCGTTGAATCGTGGAAATCTCCTTTAAATTGTTCTCTTACTACCGAGAGAAGAGAGGATACCTCGTATGAATTTCTCATGTTTGATTGCAGGGTTATCATTTTCATGTGAGTCTCTATACTTCGTATGGCTTGGTCTATTGCTCTCGCATCTTCCTCCGATTTTGGATGGTAAAACAATTGAACAGCATCAACAGTCATTCGTACAAATGAACACTTGTTGATGCTAACGATAAGCTCTTCAAATGACTTTGCAGACTTTGGGGTCAAAAGGCACTGAATGTCGTCAATTAATATTTTGCAGTCTTTGAAATATTCTATTATCTGGCGTAAAGTGTCCAAAAAATTTCGTGAATAGTCAATGATAGTGATCGAAAATAACAAGATCTTTTCAGAGGACTCCTCTGCAGTTTCTTTTATTTTACTGAGGCTATTTGCTTTTAAGTTATTTCCAATCTTCTTGAAATAATACTGAAGATTTGCTCTCTTGATTATTTCAATGTAGGCAGCTGTGGCTCTATGTCCAAACGAGAAAACTACCACCCTCTCCTCTGAAGAGACATCCATTGCTATATTGAGCAATTTTGTCTGAAGAACTATAGTTTTTCCAGTTCCAGCTGGTCCGTTGATCAGCAAACGGTCACTTTGATCATCTAAAGCAGCCTTTTGGGTTTCTCGAAGATATTTTATGTCTAGAATTTTCATTTCTTCAGTAGCTGTGATGACCTCGGTATTGTTGTGCAAAATTTTTCCCCCTTTCTTAAATTCACGTGTGACTTTACTGGTACGAAGATTATCGTCTATGTTTTTGACATCAATTCCAAACTGATCATCTGTTGAACTTCCACTAAGACCAGTCACAATTTCTTTAATCTCTTCTTTCAATGGTGTAGTAAACTGCAGCTGAAGTTGACCTTCGATGTCAACATTCCACCACAAGTTAAAATTGTGAAAATCGTCTTTAAACAGAATCTGAGTGTCTGATTGTGGGTGTTTCGCTAGATATTCCGCTAGATATCCCTCTGCATCCTCCTTTTTGATTAGAGGAAATGTACAAAACTTAAATATAGGCTTTGGAGATCCAACAACTAGCTCCATGATCCGTTTCAGGAACTTTTCCGTCCTCTCTGTTTGTTGGATGCCCTTGCCGAGGTTATCTGCTTTTGCGATCTTTTCTAATCGACAGTGTTTAACCTCAAATGTCGCGAAAAAATTCTTCCCGATCACTAGAAAATCAGTTTCGCCTTCCGGATCGCTGCACTGTTTGTGACAATGATGGGGTTCTTTTCGTTTGCATCTGCCGGCTGTACAGTCATGATCAGGAAAGACTGCTTCGAACAAAAGGTGGTCGTATTTAAACCCATGCAAAATCACACAATGTTTCTTCATTCTTTCCAGTGCCCGAAAAACTATTACCTCCGCTTCATACTCCATTGATGATTTTTGTTCCTGTCGTTCATTCTCACTCATGTCTAATTTGTCTCTGTGTATGAGGTCGATGTGTTTGGAAAGGTTTGGTATTGATGGAATCATTATAGAATATCCATCCCATTCATTTCCACAGTATCTGTTTAGAATTTTTCTTCCGGTCTCTCCAAACAATTCCTGAATGTAAAATACCGACTCATCTGAAAAGTAAACAGTACTCAAGGGAAGAAGGGACGAAAGTTATGCACGTTTTTTACTGAGCGACGCAAGAATGATGTTCTATTTTTAAGATTACTCGGATAATGTTTTTATTTTACTGCTTATCTATTTAACAGCTGAACGGCATACTCTATATTACTTACCGGCTGTCAATGCGTGTTTGTTTTTGATTTTCTCCTCCATTTCTTCAATGTTCCAGAACAATCGTTGCACACCCTCCATGGCCTTTCGCCTCGATCTATCCCTAGCTTTGGATAAAATATAAGTTATATTCACAATCCAGGGCTGAGTCGAATTTTGGCAATTGATACAATTTCCGAGGATCTTTTTTCAATATCGGAAATATCGTGAACGAGGTTCCTTTGACGCAGGATCCTCTCTAGATAAAAATGTGTTGTCACCAAATCCACTTGAACGAAATTTCTCGATGATTAAGAAATTTATGCTGAATAAGTAATTAATGTACAATATTTAGGACGTACAGAAGTTTTACCTCTTTTTAGCAGATTTTACAACGTTTTTACTTCGATGAGCATACAACACTTACCTAGCTATATCACAATTATAAAGTACAATTAGAATACGAATGAATCACTGATATGGAATGTAACTAGAACAAAGTAAACCACATCACAATACTACGTGCGGTATGTAGAGACCTCTGAGGGGTCACACACACTTACATTCACTCTGAAATTCCAACATCAATTAAATACTGAGCCACCTTGTGTGAGGTTTATGTTAACGCTGTAATACAGAGGTACGCATAATGCTCCATCATATGTAACTTGATCCTCACCAATGCAGCCATACAGGGTATTAATATTCATATTTCGTAGCGAATGACCTACTTTAATATGTTATAGTATATGCCTTGATATTCCGTCTTAGTCATAGGCTGCAGTAGCCCATACTGTTAGTACTATTGTACTGGGTCAGTCGTCTCCATGCTATCACGCTATTCGCCTCTGGAGTCGAGCTTTACCCCGCCTTGAAAAACCCGGGTTAAATATACCAACCGTCAAAACGGTAAATGTGGCTGTTATCACTTTTTTGTGGATCAACTTAAAGAGTTGCGTACACTACAAAGGAGTTACATATTTTGTTTAGTTGGTGGAGGTTGTGGGTTCGAGACCGAGTGTGGTGTTAAAATTACAAACCCAAAACTTTTTTATATTCTAGAACAGCAAATGGATTTAAACTGCTGTGCAAATTTATTGTATGGATAATGGCGACGTATAGGAATTCAGTATGAGTTCGAACAAATAATAGCTTACACAGTTATGAATAATTATTTTGTTATAATTTTTGAATTTTACGTCTAAATATAATTTAGAAAGAATAACATAATGAACATTATTTTACGTTAATGATACATACTTTAAAATAATGGGTAATTAATGGTATATAGAACAGTGAAAAAATATTAATCAATGAAAAACACTTCTACAAAAAATAGAAAATGTGGTACAGTATTAAAATCAATACGAAAACAATCAACATGACGTATTAACTTTAAAAACACCACAAAACTTGATCTGAACTTAATAAACAATTAAAGTATTGTGATAGCCCGTAACCAACGACTGATAACTATAACTAGGTAGGTATTAGTTAACCGAATCCTGTTTAACATTTATATTATATATATTTATATTATATATATTATATTTCTTAATAATCGCTGTATCGCTAGATTCTACACTATCCAAAAATCTGCTGAAAAATGGCGGCGGCTTACTTTCTCTCATGAAAAATATAAGGGAGCAGTAGACACGAGCTCTTGAAGCAGCAAGATAAACCCGCGACAGGAACTCTTTGTATGTCATGTTACAAGGACAGATCAATGCAATTACTGCGGCCCATTCTCTAGAATAGCAATTTCGTATCATCTCGATATCAGTCCCTGAACTCATAATGTTTCTAAGCTTTTCACTCATTTTGTGACTGTCTGCTACTTCAAAATCCTTTATGTTCTTAAACTCCAGGACCCGAACTTTATCGTTTTCAATTGTATTTCTCCTTCCTAACGCCCCAACTCCAAGCAGCCCAAATTCTCTCTCGGTGACGCTGATTATTTTATCACTTAGTTTTGCACGTTGACTGGATGACAAAACATGAATGACCGGTTTGGCTCCGTGTATATAATGAGAGAAATTTTGTGTGGACATCAGGGTTCGGTCTATGTTTGGAAATTCACCTCTCAGGTCTTCTCTAACGACAGCTAACAGCCGGGACATTTCATAAGAGTTTCTTAAGTTGGATTGTAGTGTAACTATCCTTGCGTGAGCTGTAATGCTGTTAAGAGCCTCCGCTACGGTTGATATACCACCTTCTGAACTCGGGTAGTAAAACAGTTGGGCTGCATCAATGGCAATACGAGCAAATGAACATTCGCTCAGAGTCCTCAGAAGTTCCTGGAATTTCTGGGAGACGTTAGAGTAGTACTCGAGTGATGTCTTTTTTGAGCTTGGTACAATAAAGTATTGTACGTCATCCATAAAGATACATTGATCTTTTAGTAACTCCACCATTGCGTTGATTCTGCCTAAAAACTCAATTGGGAACGAGAAAATGGTGATTGAAAAAATTAGAACTTTTTTGTCCTCGGAAGTGCTCTGTATCAGCGATTCAATGTCCTCGATTCTGGTATCGTTCTTAATCCTCTTAAGATAGCATGCAATACCCGCTGCTATGATACAGCTCTCGTGAAAAAGTGCCGCCTGGTTACCGATTGTGAACAAAACTATCTTTTTGTTGACACTTGGGTACTTAGCCATTTGCATCAGTTTAGTCAACATAATCACAGTCTTTCCTACTCCTGCTGGTCCATTAAGAATAACAACTTTTTCATCACAATCTAAAGCTGTTTTTTGGTCATCTCTAATGTAGCTAATGCCGAGAATTTTCATCTCATTGCATGTCTCGTGGACCTGAGCATTGTTGAGAACTGGGCGACCCTTCTTGTTTTCACGAGTTATTTTGCTCTTCCGAAGATTTTCATCAATTTTGATGATACATTTTCCCATATCAAAGCTCTCTGCGGTACCTACTATACCAATAACGACAGATTTCACATTCTCAGATATGGGTTCGTATCCTCGACCACGCGTTTCTACGTTCTTCATCCACCACGGATGGAAATTGATGAGAACATCTTCAAACAATAATTGTTCTCCTCTCACAGGGTTTTGGCATGTGTTTTCATTCAGTGCGTCTTCGAGGTATTGTCTGGCTTCGTTTTCTTGTAAGAAAGGAAATGCATAAAACTGAAAGACTGGGTTCATATCTGCGTCGTTTCCGTATATCTCTATGATTCTTTTAAGAAATTTTGCAGCTTTATCTGCTTGATTTTTACCTTTACGAAGGTTTTGCTCAATGTTCTCCGGCTTGCAGTGCTTCACCTCGATAATGGCGAAATAATTTTTTCCAATTACAAGAAAATCAGTCTCTCCTTCGAGGCCCCGATTTTCTTTATGACAAGCATGATCACCCGATCGACGGCACTTGTCTGATGTACAGCTGTGATATGAGAAAACTTGTTCATACAGTAAATGTTTAAACTCAACCCCATGCAGAACAACGCAATTCTCCCGCAATTTCTCTAATAATCTGTAAACAGTGACTTCAGCCTCATATTCCATCCGCATATCCTGATCCTGCCGTTCAGTTTCGGACATCGCTGCAGAATCAATCGTTATTAGATCGAGACGCTGTTGGTTAGGAACTGGAGGGCACATAACTGAGGATCCATCCCATTTCTCGTTGCAATGTGCTCGGAGCACCTTTTTTCCTGGTTTTCCATAGCTATTATCTAACACTGCAATTTGTGAATCGAAAGTATTTCCTCTCACTTCGCCTGAAAGTTTTCCTCGATTAATGTTTAAATATCAATATCTTAGTTTTAAGTCATACTAAATATCCATATTTTCTATATAAAGCCTGTGAATCACTGCGACTAATTAATTGTAAAAAGGTGACAATAACCGAGTATACTACCGTAATTTCTGATGAAATATCGGATCTTATATCACTCTGTCTATCTTCAACTTAGAATTATAGGTTTTTAGATCAAATTAAGCCTCACCTTGTGCTTCAGTATTATTTTGAGGGTCCTCGTTTACGTTATAAAGCCCATCCTCATCCTGATTTGACATCTAAAGACTAAGAAGATATTTAATTACACTGAATATCTTAACTCTTCTATCTAGATAATCTTGACGTATCTAAGATAGTTTGCCCAGATGTCAAATGCACCATATTTGTTAAGGTGATTTTTTCCTAGCACCTAATTATACATGTAATAATCAACGAGCGAGTTAATATTGAACATGCCGTCTGTAATGCTCAGTTAACAACAATGATAAAACAAACTTAATGCAATAATTCGAATAACATATACTATTAATAAACGAATGAATGAATGAATGAATGAAGCATTTATTATACTAATACGCTCATGTTTCATTGCCTGTATACTGATACAATACGCACATATGTTATAACGACAACTGGTATTGGAGTAGTTAGGGGAAATTGGGAAGCCGTGTATCCCACCTTCTCAAATTTTGATATTTACCAATTATTAGGACGAGTGGCTAAGCTCACTTTTTCCGTACTTAGCAGGCTGCAGGCAAAGCTGCCTTTGATATTAGAAATTGGGTTATACCAACATCAAAACGACAAGCATACAAGTGATATTATATCGCACCGGTCAACGTATACAAATTGCCTTAACTGTGTTCTGATGCTCAAAATCTTAGGGTTTTTCAAATTTAGCACGCGCTTTGGACACAGCCTGAATTTCAAAAACAGCAAAACGTGTAAAAAGGCCTAGCAATTTGGCAATAGAGATCATTTTCAAACACAGTTTCAAGAACGATTAAAATAATACAATTTTAAATTCATATTAGGGCCTGCAAGCAGCTCTTGTGAAATAAGTGTAGTTCGAAAAAGGGATGCAAATTGTATTCTCTCGAAAAAATTTCAGGAAATTTGCTTCCAGAATTGAAATCTAGCAATGTGAAATGATAAATACAGCAAGATTTTGTTGTGCCAATTTAACTATTTAAGGGCCAAAGGAAAAGTCCTGCAAACTTTGAAAAATATGCTTACAGTAATAGATCACACTCTCAAAGATGGTGCAACATACAAATAGGGAGAATTTGGAACAATTTTTGGAAAATTTATTCTAAGGAATGAATTCTAGCGATGAGGAATGTAAATTTGGACTACAAGGGGCAAATTGTGTACTGCTAATTAACTTGAAAATACTGAACACGGCATAAAAGAGTAATCAGTAATGTTATCTGAATTTTATAATCGCTAGGCTTCTGAACGTCTGATGAACCCTGACATGTAATATCAGAATGTGTAATATAAAATATCAGATTTCTGGCTTATACTAGCTGGATTGTGTCCTGCTAATTTAATTGAAAATACTGAACACGGCACAGAAGAGTAACCAGCAATTTTATCTTAATTTTATAAATACCCCTGGCGGTATCATATGTCAAAATGACCCCTCAGAACGTATACCTCACCAATTATTCCTTATATGGGTGATCTAGAGCCTTATATATCGCTAAATCGCTCTTTTCTCGGGGTCTCGGTGGCCGAATGGCTAAGCAAACCATTCGAAACCCGGTTTGTGTAGATGACCACTGCCGGTTGTGTTGAGAATTGGTGGCTATTCCAACTATAGCGCAAGATTTGGGTTTCAGAAATACGCGGACTGTATGTACATACTACATATAGGTATTTGATTGATCGGATACAGATCCAATCGGATACAGATCGGATACAGATCGGATACAGATCCAATCGGATACAGATCCAATCAAGTACGCGACACTGACACAGTAACAAAGATTACTGCAACTGAAATAAAGGCTGTCTACAAGTTAAGTATGAATTACTGCTTAGTAGAAGGGTGATATATAAAGCCTGATTCAAGAATCTTGTGATTCGAACACCGTACCCCCACCTTTTACTGAAAATATTGTTTATTGTGGGCCAATATATAATGAAGCTGCTCTATATCTGATCGCCAAATATACAAAGAAAGTATCGTAATTCATGTGTAATTTCTTGTACTGTATCTACAGGGTGAGTTGAAAATAGTGTGTAGAATGTAAATGGCTCTATTTTTTTTGACAAATGAAATTTCCGCTTAATTTTTGCATATTTAGGTAATGAAAATATATAAATTTTATAATAATACAATAAAAATACTTAATAATTAATAATTTGCTCAATCCATCGTCCTTTATTAGCTATGACATGTTGATAACGTGTAAGACAATTGTCAAAATGTAGGAGAAGATAGATTTTTAGACTCGATTTTCAGGGCACGCGATTTGAGAACCCCATTAGGACGAATTTACGAATTTTTGGTAAACTGCCAAAAATCAACCAAATTATGAGTAAGAATCAAATGAGAGGCAAAAATGAAATTTGTAACGTTTATGAACTGATAGCAATTCACCTTTCAAAATTTGCTCCTTCGTTAAAAAAATGATCGATTTTTACATTCTACACACTATTTTCAACTCACCCTGTACATTGGATTTTATATCCTTATGTTTCGACAATGATAAAACAGATTTCAAAATTGTGTTTCTTGAAATTTGCAACATCTTGGCTGAAGGTGCCGGAAAACGTTTGGAGTTTTTTGAAATCCATTTCAAAACAGTCGAGAATGTTTACCGATTCTTAACAGTTTTCCAGAAGACGTCATTACATATTAATAAGCAGATAAATACCCCCTTTTGTAGGTAATTAACATATTGTTCTTTTCCAAGCAATCTCTCTGTTAATTATAATATTTAATATTTGATCAAATAAAACTTATTAAATACCATTTGATTACCACTCCACCCATGCCATCGCCCCTCAGTCTGCTTCATAACTTAAAGAATACCATTATCAAGTCATTTGCGAGATTAGACTCGATCTGAAGTATAAATTAGATCACATACTCCAGTCACCAAACCTCTTCCCAAACCTGCAGCACACAACATTCATCAAGCTTAGTACTGCATGATCCAAACTACAAGTACAGCTTGTCCAAGTGAACTCACCTGCGTTGAAGAACTAGTGCCGATGATATCACGGTAGGTAGGAATGTCAGCAATGTGTCGTTCTATTAGTGCAGTGTGAGAGTTCAGGCTGTGCCGTTGTAGCTTTGTTCGGTCACTCGATACCTTGCACTGTTCTCTCTTTTAGTCGCTTCATTAACTCTGCCCCACCTCGGAATTGTTCTGATGATCCGATTCTTTGAAACCGATACTTCTCGTTTTCCCGCTCAAATGCAACCCAGCTTCTCCCAATCTTACCCTAATCTTGTCCAGCTGATTGGTGTTTAATCCGCTGTTTAATCGGTAACCAGGACTCATTATTCAACTGATAAGTTTTCAGGCGTCTAATGAGACCTAATTATCACAAGTTAGTATCTCTGTTTTTAACTGTTCAGCGCCACTCCCTCATTAACTCCACATAACCTCTACTACTGTTCTGAATTCTGATCTGATATGTGGGTGTATCCGATCTCAGCTCCACTTCCTGCTTCCTTGTCAACAGATAGTTATATCTTCTCCAACCAGTTCCACTTACCATTCTTATTCTTATCGTTTTCTAGTTAGTAACTATCGAAAATCTTGACTGTTCTTTTACTTCTTGTCATGACGAATGACAATTTTGTAAACGATAGCACCTACACTGTTCCTCCTCCTGGCCGCCATAATCTCCCTAGCTGTTGTATGATAATGACGAGTAACCGCACTGTTCGTCTTTATAGTAACGCGAGTCCAGTAATTTCTATACTTTTTATCCGCTCAAAAAAGGGATAAACGGTGATAAATTTCTCGGTTGTTATGTTTTCCCATGTTGTTGGAGACTGCTAAATAGTTACTAGTAGTAGTGAGTCATTGTTACTATTATACAGTTGAAGACGAAGGCTATGTGTAGGTGTGCAGACTCTAAACTCTCTGCAAATTTTTGCAAGATTCAATGTTGCTGCAGAGCTAACAATAATAGCTGGTTTATCTGAGCCGGTGCCAATATTCATAAGTGAGCTGCACGAGAGCTTGTGTACACGGTGTGAGCTTCTTTCACACACATGACATCACAAAGACACGTTGCTGCGCTTCTCTGGTGGTGTCTGTGTGAAGTTGCGTCATCTTGTTGTATCTGGTATACATGCAGCTTTGATCTCTCGGAACATCTGTTGTTTTGGGTGAAGGATCTGGTGTTGTTCCTGTGGTTACATCATTGCAACTTTATCCTAGTAGGGAGGAGAACTGCATGCAACTCATCACTTCTGCCGTGGGAAATTGATTTGTGTGACAGTTTTAAGTTTAGTAATCAGTGCACCGTAATTACCATCCCTTATTCTGTATTGCTGTACGGGTGTAGGGTTGGTCGCTTTGGTAATGTTTTGAGCTTTTTGTTACTTTGCCAGAATTTATGATTTTGATTTTCGAGCGTTGGCTGGATCTTTGAGTGTTGAATGGGGCGTGATAATCCAAATACCGACCTTTTATTGCTGAATTTACAACATTTATAAATTCAACTGAGACAGTCACACCAGCTTTCCCCTAGTTTAAAATTCTCACCTACAAATTACGGCCTTGTCCACAGCATCACTCCACCTAGTCCGATTCTAAATTACATATGCAACGAGAAACCCCCACAATCCAGCAACTTCATAGTCATATAGTTCTGTTACTAATTATCAGAGAGAGAGAGAGGGTGAGAGAGAGAGCACTACTAGGAACTTGTCACATCCCCTGTCTGTTTAAATGCAATCAGTCTCTCCAGCTGCTCTGGAACACCACACACTGCCACAGTGCCAGAGGCACATATTAGGTGCGATGGGTGCGGGATCGCACAATTTACCGTTTTCCGCACATTTCCGCATAATTAATTGTTTTCCGCACATTTCCGCACATTTTGTAATTTTCTGCATATTTCCGCATAATCTAGAATTTTCCGCGTAATTTCGCATAATTTTGAAATTTTCGCGTTAAGATTTTCGATGTGAAAACCAAAATATTTTAAAAGTCGGGCTCTTTTATTTATTAGGACCGTGACTCAGGCCCTTTCGGGACCCTGACACAGGCCCTTTCGAGACCCTGACCAAGGCCCTTTCGGGACCCTGACCCAGGCCTTGTCGGGACCGTGACCCAGGCCCTTTTGGAACTCATACCTAGGCCACGTGACCCAGTTACCACGTGACCCAGGCCCTTTCGGGACCCTGACCCAGGCCCTTTCGGGACCCTGACCCAGGCCCTTTCGGGACCCTGACCCAGGCCCTTTTGGAACTCATGCCTAGGCCACGTGACCCAGTTACCACGTGACCCAGGCCCTTTCGGGACCCTGACCAAGGCCCTTTCGGGACCGTTACCCAGGCCCTTTCGGGACCCTGACCCAGGCCCTTTTGGAACTCATGCCTAGGCCACGTGACCCAGTTACCACGTGACCCAGGCCCTTTCGGGACCCTGACCAAGGCCCTTTCGGGACCGTTACCCAGGCCCTTTCGGGACCGTGACCCAGGCCCTTTCGGGACCGTGACCCAGGCCGTTATGGAACCCTCGTCGTTACCGTACCAGGCTCGTATATCACATCACAACGTCATGGACCGTTTCCTAAAGAAACGAACAGCTACAGACAGTGACCCATCATCAAGCTCACCACACAAGAAACAGAAGATACCTGCATGGGATCTGATCGACTCTATCAAGAGGCGTCTTCAAATAACTGTCTCCTGATCTCTACCAGATCAAGTCACTGTTCTCAGATAACTGAATCTCAATATTAGGTTCAATCATGGTCTTAGTAAAGAACTACACCCTCAGTAACACATAAACAGACCTATTTTTGATAAGAGCGGCGGTTATACGTTTAGAATTTCCAAAGTCCTTGAGAAAATGCAAAAGAAAACCGCACAATTCCCGCACAAATTTCGAAAACATCGCCGCACATTTGCCGCATAATTGGTAAAAATTTACCGCACCTTACCGCACATTTAACCTTTATAGTCGGGTGCGGTATCGCATAATTTCGATTTTTTTACCGCACCTAATATGTGCCTCTGCACAGTGCTATCTCTCTCAGTGTAGCAGACAGGTTCCACCACACTTCCACCCTCACTTCCGGGTAACTGCCACCGTGGTCGGCAGCAACTGTGATATTAGCCACTTTGCCGTTTTGTCACATGGACGAGTGTGCTGATATCAGATAGTTTCTCAGTTGGGGCCGGTGAACTTATTGTTTGATTTTTTAGCCGTTCTGTCATGAAATATAATTTTCAGCTTTATTTGTTCGTTGTAATTTGTCTGTTTTCAAGTATTTTGTCACAATTTCTCCTCCGTCTCTCTTTTTTCTATATATTTTCTTAGTTTTATTTGCTGTAGTCTTTGTGTCGAAAGTCGCGATGAAATACGAATGCTGCCAGTACTATCTGTTTATTGACAAGTAATTTTTGCTCTGCTTCAAAAGTCAAATAGTTGACGTGTCTGGATAGGAGCCAACTGCCAAGTGCTTGATTTAGTCTCTTTATGTATTATGTTTCTTTAATCCAATAGAATTTAAATCCAGTCAACTGACGCCGTCTTTAAAATAAACTGTCTGTAACAAACGAACTTATACGTATAATATTAGAATCCTGTTGTTTTCTGCTGGTGGTCATTCTGTTGAAGGATTTCTTAAAAATATTCGCCCTTTCCTCCCCATCCTCCCCATCCTCCCTCTCTCTATCCTCTCTCCCTCTCTTCCCTCTCAGAAACTAATTCAACATGAAGTATACAGTCTAGCTACTAAGTGGTGTGACATTTATATTAAATAGTAACGTGTACCCACTACTTCCTCAAACTTTTGAGAGTAATTATCTAAGTTTTGTAGTGACCCACATAGTGCTTAGTACACAGTGTACACAGTGTATCTGTTTACTTTAACTGTCTGTGCAGACTGTAACGTAGTTTGTGTAGTGTTCGCGGTACTGTTGCGGCACTTTCTTTTAGGCTTTGTGCTACCAATCAGTACATTTTTATAATTCTGGTTCATTCTGTAAATTAACTCGTCAAACAACCTATCGATCACTCCCACAGGGTCCCACAGTTATGACAGATTGATAAGGAATCTTATCTATGATCTATCTGTAAATTCTGCCAGTTCACTTATCAATTTAGTCTGCATTTTAATTTATCATCAGCATGTTCTCATCTGCTATCTGTATCGTTAGTTTAAAACCTCGAAACATTATTCCCTGTAAACATTTTTACCCGGCGCAGGTGACTTTATTGGTTGGTAACACCTGAAATATGATCAGTTTTAACCACTTCGTCACGCTGTGTCCTAGAGGTGTTTAGGGTTGGGGTGGGTCCAAACACAACAGACTTCACAATATAATCACACGTATCGGATGATAATTCATGTGATTAGGGAAATATTGAGAGTACCGGTGCTCCAGCATGCATCTAGATAACACGTGACATTACCATAACACGTGACAGTATGACTTGTGTATCTGAGCAATCAGAGGTCGCTCTGTGTACGTCGGGAAATTTGGATTTGTTGATAGCTTGATGAAAGTAGCCGACCTGACCAAGTTGGAGTTAGCGTGCTGACTATGTTTCATTATGCTGAATTTATTCTACTCGTTTAGTCTCTTGTTTTTAGTTTAGTCCCTTGGTTTTAATTTAGTTTAGTTTAATTAAGTTGCTTGATAATAACAATTATATAATTGTGTCTAATTGAAATTCTGTTCAATAGAAATATAGATCCTATGAAACATGTGTGTATACTGTATACTGTACAGTTTAAGTAACTATCTTAGAAACCCAGGAATTATGAACAGTTGTTAGATATTTCTAGAATATGAGGAAATGCTGGATATAGTAATATTAGGAATAATCAAGGTTAGAGGCACAATGTGGGCAATGTTGTGGTTAGCAGAATATGTTTTTACTAAGCTGCTAAATAAGGTGTTTGGGCGTGTCCGTTTTGTGGTTCAGAGATTAATTAGAAAATCAGAAAACGTTTAAAACAGTTACGGTGTGTTGTGTATATATAATATTTACATTATTCTGGTGATTGACGTATGTAAATATCATTCGTTCGTCATAAACGCAGTCTCTCATCTGTTCCACTATAACTAACCAAGAGTGTAACAGTCTTACGTTTGTGTACTCAATGTTAACTTTGTCCAACTGTCCTGATGTTTGGAAAACGAGAACTTCCCTTCTCAATCTGTTCAACATTGTTTGCTCTTGACACTGATTCTTTTGCTATTATTCCATCAGATTCGGTTCCATTTTATCTAAATATCTGACCAGTACTTTGGCAGGATGAAAAGATGATGTTTGCAGCTCACACGCGGGAATCACGTGACAAATGGATATTCTCCCTCAACAAGTGTTGCAGTAACGACAGTCTCGAATGTGAGTACCGCCATCCCTACTTTGCATGACGATCTTTTACCCTTTTAATTCACTAATTCTCAAGATTTCGCTAGAGAATTATTAATTCATCTCATAATTTAATTTCAAATCGCACGATAACATTTATAACCGTAGATACTCGTGACTTCGTATCTATAATTCGGTGTCTGACATTTAATTTCTTCCCTAACTTGATGAATGGAAATCTTATTAACCGAGTAAAATTAATCATCGAACTTTGTCTCCTACTCCAAATTGTACGTGTCCTGAAAAATAATTTGTCGTCGTATATCAAATTTCGTGTACCGCCCAGAACCACCGCCTCATATTTAGTACATTCAGCACGGCTTAATTAATACATTCATCACTAGAATTATAATTAGAAAACTTTGATGAGATTAGTTTGACACCGTTTGTAATCGTACGTTTTCGATGAAGTGATGATTTGTCTTCAGAGATAAATACCAACCCTTACTAACAAGGAAGAGGTATCTTGATGCTAAAACTAGATACATCATTCTCTTCTACCTTATACGGCCTCCCCACCTCTAGGCATCTTCCCCGGTACTCCAACGACCAATGTACTACTATATACTATACTTTACCCCTGTTTAAAGTTTGTAAAAACCTAAGTTAGATGGTTGTCGCCGGGGATAGTTG